>NC_091621.1:115735608-116403271 GCF_027580195.1 Bos mutus | reverse complement strand
GCCTTGAAATTTCTGAAGTGGAACTTTGGTTTACGAGGGTTCTTACAGACAAATCCTGTGGTGAGGACTAAGTGCCCAAGTATGTGAGAGCAGGGTATGAGTCATGCGTTCAACAGGACACCATGAAGCTCCATATCCAAAAAATGGAAGCACAGTCTCCTGGAAAGACCTGTGGATCCGAGGGCTCAGTGCTAACTTCAGCTGTGTCACCTAACACCAGAGGTCTCCAGTGGTGGACACCATCACCAGGACTGAAGAACAACAGGATGGTTGTGCTGAGGAGGAGTGCATGCTTGGGGAGCCTTGACTTTAGCCCCACTCTCTCCTATCAGCCAGTGTTGGCGGTGATGCTGCTACAGCTGTTAAATGAAGGGATTGGGCCAGATCACCTCTTAAGATTTTTTGAGAATTAAAGGTCTTTAAGCACTGAAAAAGCTGTGACAAAGCTCCCACGTCCAACAATGTGGCCATCATCTCTGGGACTGCTGGGCACCCATACTAGTTACCTGGTGGATGTGGATAATCAGTGAAATAAGGCCTGTTGGTTGAGGGCACAGGACCTTGTGTGGGCATCAGAGAGTCTCCGTCTGTAGTGTGACAGGAATGAATGTACCACATGTGACCAGGTAGGTGGTGTCTGTTAGTTTCCTGAATATTTACTGCTTTTTCCCCTTGTTCTAACTGTTGAATTGACACTATCAGCCCTACTTTAATCAGGTATTTCAATCAGAATTTACACTCTTGAAGGATATACTCACACTCATAGTAACAACCCTATAGGGTCATTTTGTAGAGAAGGACCTGGGCGTGGAGATTAAATTATCCAAGGGCCTGCTGCTCCTGAGGTAGGACATCATCTAGATTTGTGGCCAGGTGGTACCACCTGCTCAGTAGTATATCTGGGGTTTCACCTTGCCCTTTTTTAAACATTTTATGTGGCTGAAAATGTCATAAAAACCTGCCATGTGGCATTGATAATTATCAAGAACGTGTGGCTTAGGGGTGACAGTGATCTCCAACATCCTCCCGTTCTGGTCGCTGACACCTGCGTCCCTAGTGTGGTGGCCTGTCTGCACCTGGTGGCTTTCCATTCTGATGAGACGTGTATTTGTCACTGTGTTTGTCGCGGGTCAGGGTGATAGCTGGCATCCATCTGGCCCAGTTTTGACAGCTCTGTGCCAGTTAACATCATACATAAACGAGTAAAAATGGGAGACAAACACGGGAGGACAAGGCCAGCAAGCAGTACTCTGTCACTTTGCAAGCGGGAATGTCCTGGAGTGGTAGAAACCCTTACAAAAGGTGAAGAGAATCGCAGCTTTATTGTGAGGAGTACTTTGTACTTACAAGCGGCCTTTATAAATAATGAGCTGTTTCCACATTAAAACATAATCCTGGAGAGTTGGCATTCGCGTGAGTGAACAGAAACGGGGAGGATTTACACCTCGCACCGTGACTCGAGAAGGCACCTGCCCTGGTCGCCAGCTTCACATTTCCCGGCTGCTGAAAACAGCTCTTTGTGGACTAAAAGCCCAAAGAGACAAGTCTCTTCGCCCGCACGTCCCCCTCCTGGAGGGAACGGAAGTTTGAGCGAGGACGCAAAATGGCGCCCTCAGCCAACGCCGCCGCCGGCCCCGCGCTCGGCCGCCCCGCCAGGGACGAGTGTCTTCGCCAGGAGGAGGCGATTCGACGGGTGCTGTATTCAGACCGGAAATTGACCTCGTGAGGGCGGAAGTTACCCTTGAGGGCGGAAGGGCTCCCGGACGGGGGTGGAAGACCGCTTCGGCGCCCGTTGCGTTCAGTCACTTCCGGGGTGGAGCGGAAGTTGCTTTGTTTTGCTTCAAGATGGCTGCGGGGATGTATTTGGAACATTATCTGGACAGTAAGAGCAGGCTGGAGGAGCGGGTCAGGGGTTACAGAGGGGTAGGGGTGGGGGTTCGGGCTGAGGAGCTCTATGGCCCTGAAGTCCCGATGGTCAGAAAGTCACAATCGTGAAGGGTTGCGTGAGAGAAAATACTGGAGTGTGTGAAGAAATAGGGGGCGGGGCAGCGGGGTCGAGGCCTCGCTCTGAGGTGTAGAAGAGGGAGGGGCTGCTCGGCGGGGCTGGGGGACGGCTCTTGAAGTGCTGGTAGGCATAGCCTGGAAGATATTTGCTGCCCCTGTCTTCAGGGTCTCCGGCCTCAGGATAATCTTTTTCTTAAAGTCGTTCTGAATCGGTCATTTTAGTATATCATCCACTGCCATTGGAGCAGCGACAAAGATCTGCTCGCGGTTCTCCGCCCAGTTCTTTCGAAGACGCGTCTTCTCATGGGGATAGGGGGTTACGAGTGACCACTGTCAGATGATGGACTGAAAGGCTTCTCCTCTTGGAGTAAAGACGCAGTTCCCATCAGATGGAAATTTGGTGTTCTGTTTATGCCATTTGTGTGGCATTTGTGTGGCCCTTCACAGAGCCTGTCACCCTATTCTCTTTTGCCTTAGCGTTGGGAGTCATTCATTCGTTTATTGAGGTCCTTCTGTGGGTCAGACATAATGGCAGGTACTGGGGGTATACAAGAATGAATACCACACAGACCTTCCCCTCAAGGTGCTCATAGACTAGTAGGACACAGATTCTAATAAATAATTATAGAAGTGTGATAAATGAAATAACAGAAATACATTAAACAGACAGTTGGTAACACTGGAGAAAGAGAGACTAGTTTACCTGGAGGTGTAGGTAAAACTTTACAGAGAATGTGAAGAATCTTGAAGGTTGAGTGTTTATTTGCCGGTGTGGAGAGTGAGAGGGGATTGAAGGTTGGGGGAAGCATCAGCCAATGTGTTCTGATGGGTTTGTGGCAAGATCAGGGAAAGATGAGGCCAGAGTGTTTGATGTGTAGAACTCTGAGGTGAAAGATTGGGAAATGACACTGGAGAATGTAGCTGGGGCTGGGTTGTGCATGGTCTTTAAAGGCAGGCTAAGAAGCTTGCACTCTAAATAGTGAGGAACCAACGGATTTTCTGAATGGAGCAATTTTTTTTTTTTTAATAAAGGAAAGTAATTGATGTATGGTAAATTGGAGCATGATGACCCTGGTAATACAAGATTAATTAGTAATAACAGTTCTGGTCAGAGATGAGGACCTGATCTCAAAGAGTGACAGAAGTATTTAGGAGGTAAATATAACAGAATTGACTGAATGAGTGGTTGAGAGAGGAGGAGGAATCTAAGGTGACTTCTCGATTTCCTGTTCGGGAAGTGAGGTAGACATATATCATCAACAAGATAGGAAATTCAGGAGTCTGTAAGAGTAAATGAGATGGAGATCATTCAGAGAAAGTAAGTGAGAAAATAATAGGATTAACTTAAGTGTAAGCTCAAGAAAATAGTAACATTTAAGGGACTGGCTAAGGGAATGCCAGTGATGAAATTACTTGAAAGTGTGTGAGGAGATTTGGAATCTTAATAGGAAGTTACATATAGGCAAGAAGATGGTGAGAATGCTGCAAACATTTTTGGGGGGATAGAACTAGTAATTAGATTATTTGATTTGGTAACTCAGTGGTGACTTAATAGTAAACTGATGGTGGACCCGAGTCTATAGGTTAAAGCATTGAATGCATTTTAAAAGTTTGAAAGTGGAGTCATGGAAAGAGAATTTTTTTTTTTTTTATGAGAGAAACGTAAGTATTCATGCCTTTATATTCAATTATTTATTGAGGATTCTCTGTATGTATGTCATAGTTCTGAACACTAGGGAAATAGGAGAGAAGAAGACAGACATATCTAACCCTTCTGGAGAGCTGGGGAGACATACCATATAACTAATTACATAATTAGTTATTTAATTACATTGGATAAGTGCCCCCAAAGTATCTACCCTGCCAAAGGGTAGCCATAGAATAGCATGACAGCATAACCCAAGGCACTTGTTGGAGTCTGGGGCAGTCAGGGTTGAGCTGAACTTTGAAAAATGAACAGAAGTTCAGTAGGCCAAGAGGGATAGTGGAAGTGGGGTGAAAGAGACGGGGCAGGGCATCCTGGGCAGAGAGAGCAGTGTGCAGAAAGCCAAGTGTCTGGAAGAGCACTGGCAAGCTCAAGGCACTCAGAGAAGGCCAGTGTGACAGAGCAGAGAGCACATAGACAGAGACTGACCTGAGTGAGGTCTGGTGTGCAGCAAGGGCCAGAAAGTGCAGAGTAGGACTTGGGAATATTGCCGTGGAAGTGACTGGAGGTTTATAAACAGGAGAGACTTGATCAGATTTGCATTTTTAAAAAGAACATTCTGGCTACTGTTTGGAGAGCAGATTGGAAGTGTGTGTGTGATCATTGGAGGGTACCAGGAGGGTATTTGTAAGTTGAGGGCAAAGAGATCTTTTTATATATATATTAAAAAAAAAAGTATTTATTTGGCTGTGCCAGGTCTTAGTTGCAGCATGTGGGATGTTTCATTGCAGCATGTGGTATCTAGTTCCCTGAGCAGGGATTGAACCCGAGCCCCCTACATTAGGAGCATGGAGTCTTAGCCACTGTACCACCAGGGAACTCCCGAGGGCATGGAGAGGGAAGGGCTGATTTGTAAAGTTACTGAAGCGGGGAGGGTGGACACAAAGCTGTGCAGAGATGGGGAGCTAGGTGTGGAGACAGACAGACATGGCTCCTCCTGAGAAAGGAATGATGAGTGCTGTCACAGATAATCTAACGGTTTGAAGGAGGGATAACCAAGTGCTCTTTGGACCTGTTTTTTAAAAGCAGCTATCGTGTGTGTGTGTGCGTGTGTGTGTGTGTGTGTGTTAGTCGCCTGACTCTACAGGGTTTGTGTGTGTGTGTGTTAGTCACTCAGTCGTGTCTGACTCTTTACAACCCCACGGACTGTAGCCTGCCAGGCTCCTCTGTCCATGAAGTTCTCCAGGCAAGAATCCTGGAGTGGGTTACCATTCTCTTCTACAGGAGATCTTTCCGATCCAGGAATTGAACCCAGGTATCCCACATTCCAGCAGATTCTTTACATCTGAGCCACCAGGGAATCCCCCAAAAGCAGCTATAGGGCTTAGGAAGTCCAGGGAGTCTTAGTTTCTCCTCTTCTCCCCAGGTATTGAAAACCTGCCCTTTGAACTGCAGAGAAACTTCCAGCTCATGAGGGACCTGGACCAAAGAACAGAGGGTATGTGCAGAGTAAGGGGCCCGGTGCCGAGTGAGTATGTGTGGTCGTCTCTCCTCCTGTTTGGTGTTACCCTATCACCTGGTCTGATCTAGATTGCTTGTCTTCTCTTTCATTCTCTTGCAATTCTTAAAAGGAGAGTAATGATGACCTGTGTTTCTGTGTTAGCTTTTTCATAACTCGTGGAGTATTGTGACAATGGTACAAGGATTTAGAGATGCTGTGCTCTTTATATCTCCCTCAGGAAAAATGAGAAAAATCAAAGTCAACCCTGGACTCATTTCTGTTCTCCATGTTCGATATGTTTGTAGGAAGACTGACTAGAATGTTTCTACTCCACTGGGCTGTTAACATTACTGTCACAAAATTCAGTGTGGCTTTAGACTACAGCTCACATTGGTACACAGCAGCTTTGCTGCATGAGGAGATGTTAAAAAGAAAGAGGGGGAAAAAAGGAGGAAAAGCAGCAATTAACATCAGAATCTCTACACTATATTCTTCAACCTTACAGAAGCATTGGGTGCCATCTGTGGCCGTCCTTGGACATTGATTAAGTTTGGCTGCATTGAGACATTTACTTGGAGCTTGAGGCTACACTGCAGTGGGCGAGTTTGTCTCTCATAGTCGAAGGTCTCTGTTGGCGCTATCGTCCATGCTTGCTGAAGGATATGTAGGTGTATGCTTATGTATCCCTGCCCAGGAGTGTTAGAATGCCTAAAGCTGTGATTTAAGTTACTCTGGGTCAGTTTGCTCATGGACAAATGAATATCATCTAAGATCCTTGACATAGGCCCCTGAGAACTTCCCTGCTGAATGCCAAACACCAGCTCCTTGCTTTGTAATATAGTTCTGGCTCTTGAGTTCATACCCAGAAAGACCCATTGAGACAACTGAACCACATACATGTTTTTCCACCTTCCTTCAAGGGCCTGGAATAAAGCAGAGCATAAACCTAGTATGCTCACAGGTCTTCGCTGTGGTTACTTGTTGCTACACCATGTTGGGAGTCATGCTTTTGTCTCCATCCACATTTTCTCTGAGTGCTATAGTATTAGGCAGTAGGCATCTATGGTCTCAGTGTTCGGGGGCATCACCAGCCTTCCCCTAGTTAAATGTTTGGAGCAATATCTAAAATGAACACACAGGAAAAAAAAGTGATGGAGAATATTCGCAAGTTGCAAATGATGAACCAAGCAGGGTGGACAGTAAGCAGAAGAACTGTTCCATGAGTGAACTCTGGCCTAATTTTCAATACTGAGATGTAGATGTACAGACCCTGGAAGTCAAGAGCAGCAGCAGATGACTCGGCCTGGTCTGCAGCTCTCAGAGCTATCACAGAATGTTTCTGAGACGAGAAACCAGATGGCTTTTGAGACAGAGGTCATGGTTTAAGAAACAGCAAGCCGTGCAAAGAAGCATCTTTAGACATCGACAGAAACGTACTTTGCGTTAGTGCAGCATGCAAAGAATCCTTCCTTGTGTTTCCATAAGTCCAGTTTCAACTATGCTAGCAACGTTTCCAGCAATCAAAGGTGCCATCAGAACGCATGTTGTGGCCATGTTGCATCACTTGAGTATGTGGCACAGTACCTAGGAATGTTGAGTGTGTTTTAATTCAAAGGTTATGATGGTCAATGCAAAAGGTCCGAGGAGCAAGAGGAAGAAGTATGTTTAACGTTGCCACTCGGGGGCCATTGTGACCAGCCCTGTCTCTGTTGTAGACCTAAAGGCTGAAATTGACAAGTTGGCCAGTGAATATATGAGTAGCGCCCGCAGCCGGAGCTCCGAGGAAAAATTGGCCCTTCTGAGACAGATCCAGGAAGCCTATGGCAAGTGCAAGGAGTTTGGTGATGACAAGGTGCAGCTTGCCATGCAGACCTATGAGATGGTATGGCCCTACCCATGGCTCCCCACTACCTCCCGTCTGTTCCTCAGGGTCCTCCGCCCCTCCTTTAGTGTGCTGGGATCTGTTTGGGGTCTGGGAGATACATGGATTCTGCCTTAGCCTGTTTGCTTTTACTGGAACCAGCCTGGTAGCTCTTCCTTCTTCCTTCCTTCCTTCCCACCCAGGTGGACAAACACATTCGGCGACTGGACACAGACCTGGCCCGCTTTGAGGCTGATCTGAAGGAGAAGCAGATTGAGTCAAGTGACTATGACAGCTCTTCCAGCAAAGGCAAAAAGAGTGAGGAGGGGGGTGGGCCATGAGAGTTGGAGCGAAGATTCCGAGGGGGCAAGCAGCCCATCCCTCAGCTCCAAGGGAGGACCCCCCACGTTGGAGGAGAGGAGGGGTCCTTAACCCATCATTCTGTCCCCCTGCCTTCTGGCTGCCCCTCCCCCTCTTCCCTGGAAGGTCGGACTCAAAAGGAGAAGAAAGCTGCCCGTGCTCGTTCCAAAGGGAAAAACTCCGACGAAGAAGCCCCCAAGGCCGCCCAGAAGAAGTTAAAACTTGTGCGCGTGAGTGAGTCAGGGAGCACCCTGCCAAGTGACAGGCTCCTCTTTGCCCCTGCCCCGCCCCTTGCCCCCTTCTCTATCACTCTGGTATCTGCTGGATACAGAGGGGAAGCCACAGACCACTAGCCCCACAGGGATCCTCCTCGTGCCACTCTGAGCGTCAAGCTGTAGCGTCCCTTCCTGCAGGTGACACTCTCTCTCCCTCTTGGCACGCAGAAGCCCTGAGTATGGGATGCCCTCAGTGACCTTTGGCAGTGTCCACCCCTCTGATGTGTTGGATATGCCTGTGGATCCCAACGAACCCACCTATTGCCTTTGTCACCAGGTCTCCTACGGGGAGATGATTGGCTGTGACAACCCTGACGTAAGAACCGGTTTGCCTCAGGGCGGGGGGCTCTGGGGGACAGGAAGGGAGTTGGGTACCAGAAGGGGGTAAGGGCCGAAGAGTGGGACCTCAGGACAGGAGGAAGGGAGTTGGAGGTGGTTGGCCTTGGACCCTTCAAGAATCCTCCCACAGGATGGAATAAGGGAATGCTCCTGAGGACTCTCAGGTTGGGGGGTTCTTTTCTTTCCTTGGCCCCACCCTGCTCCCTGCCCTCTGCTCCTCCACCGTCTTCCTTTTCCAGTGCTCCATTGAGTGGTTCCACTTTGCCTGTGTGGGGCTGACCACCAAGCCTCGGGGGAAATGGTGAGTGAGCGTTGTGGTCGGGGCTGGACTACCCTGAGCTGAGTGACAGAGGGCATCCTCCCCTTCGCTCACCTTCTCCCCCACCTTCCTTTGTAGGTTTTGCCCACGCTGCTCCCAAGAACGAAAAAAGAAATAGACAAGGGCCTTGGATTCCAACACAGTTTCTTCCACATCCCCTGACCTGGCTAGTGGGGAGTGGGATGCCTGGCTGGGCCGGGGGTCAGGGAGAGGTGGGTGGCACATGTTGTCATCTCCTCTCCTCCCCTCCCCACTTCCGGTGCTGAGGCTGCACCCAGACCCTGGGCCAGGGGTGCTGCGGCCGCTAACGGCATGTGCTCTCATTCAGCCCGCCCCCTTCAGAGGGAAGTGGTGTTGCCCGCTGTCCTTTTGCCTCCACACCGAGGTTGGTGCTGTGTTTTTGAGGGATGGTCCTCTTTTCTCCCGTTGCTTTGTATTTAAGGACTGGGGCAGTAGCATGGGGCCCTCCCCCAGCTTCCTGATTCCCTCCCCTCGTTGTGGGGGGGGCCATGCGTGATAAACTTCCTTCACTCTCTCCATGCTTTTCCAGTGGGGGGCTCCTCCGGGTCCTCTGGGCCACAGCCCTGGCTGAAGGGGCACCCCTTCCTCTGTGCCAAGAGGATTCGTCCAGCCTTGTGAGTGGGAGGGGCAGGGCAGAGTGTCAGTATCTCACTTGTAAAGGAATCGAGTTGGTGAATAAAAGCTGTACGTGTTGGCCTGCTGTGTTTATTGTAGAGACACTGTTTTAGCACATGTGCTGAGCATAGCTTGCATCCTCTGAGTCAGCTAAAAGGCAGGAGGATGACATGCTGGAAGTAGGACCAGACATGGAACCTGAAGTGGTGCCACTGCCCCAGGACCCACCACCTCTCAGCATGGGAAGGACAGAGCTGGCTGGAACTGGGCCTCAGACAAGGGGTTTCCAAAACCTTCAGGACTGTGTATCTTTTCCCTATAAGATATCTTTCATTTAATTTCCAATAAATGTGTACTTGTGTTTTATACATGAACTGTTATACTAAGTATTAGCCTGACTTATTTGAAACACAAAGCAAAAACTTATCACCAATGAATTGTCTATGCCCACCTGGAACCACTTCCATAGATTAAGCCCTCCTTATGCAGGGTCTCCTCACCGGAATCCCCATCTTATTCCCTGCTCTGGCTGGCTTACCTGGAGGTGTCCTCTGTAGTTCCTACTGTCCAGGCCCCAACTTTGTGTTGTATGTTCCATCTCTGCCCCAGTCCTCACACGGGATTTGTTGTTCAGTCAGTCAGTCGTGTCCGATTCTTTGCCACCCCATGGACTGCAGCACACCAGGCTTCCCTGTCCTTCACCATCTCCCAGAGCTTCCTCAAAATCATCGTGCCCATTGAGTCGATGATCCAACCATCTCATCCTCTGTTGCCCCCTTCTCCTCCTGCCCTCAGTCCTTCCCAGCATCAGGCTCTTTTCCAGTGAGTTGGCTCTTTGAATCAGTTGGCCAAAGTATTGGAGCTTTAGCACCAGTCCTTCCAATGAATATTCAGGACTGATTTCCTTTAGGACTGACTGGTTTGATCTTGCAGTCCAAGGGACTCTTAAGAGTCTTCTCCAACACCACAGTTTGAGAGCATCAATTCTTCCGTGCTCCGTCTTCCTTATGGTCCAACTCTTACATCCCTGTGTGACTACTGGAAGGCCAGATTGTAAAATAGGGAGAAAAAGTGTCCAGTGTGTGGGGCCAGCTTGGAGATGGGATAGGTAATAAGGTAAAGAACAGACAGGAGCTACGCCATCCAGCCCCTGCCAGAGTCCCAGATCACTCCTGCCGTCCTTGTCCTCGAGCTGGGATGTGACACACGGGGGACCCGCCCCCGCCTTTCGGCCGAGTCCAACCTCGCATCAGTTTCCCCGCCCCCACTTTGTGACGTCGACTGGTCTCGACGCCCCCCCACCCCCCGCGGCCCCGCCCTCCCGCCTGTCTGCTCGCCCTGGCTTGGCCGGTTAGAGGCGCTCGGTCCGGGGAACGCTGGCGGCCGTCTGGGACCATGAGGCACCTCGCCGCAGGCTCATTTCTCTCACTCCTGAGGGGTGAGCGCGCCTCCGCCCCCGGAGCTCTCCACTGTCCCCGAGCCGCCTTCCCCCGGGACCGCCTGCAGCCTCTCCCCATCGCCCCTCCCCGCCTCGCCAGCGCCCCTGCACACTCACCCCAGCTTGGCGGCCAGGCGCCCAGCCCCCGAATGCACGCCCCGCTCTCGGGGTGGGTGTTCCCGGCCGGCGGGTGCGGAGAGGGGCCCATCGTGGTCTGTCCCCGACCCGCAGTGCTGCTCCTGCCTCTGGCACCGGCCCCCGCCCAGGACTCCGCCTCGACCTCCACGCCGGGCAGCCCCCTGTCCCCCACGGAGTATGAGCGCTTCTTCGCACTGCTGACCCCTACCTGGAAGGCGGAGACCACCTGCCGGCTCCGCGCCACCCACGGTTGCCGGAACCCCACCCTCGTCCAGCTAGACCAGTATGAAAACCACGGCCTGGTGCCGGACGGTGAGGGCCAGCCCTGTGCTCCCTCGACCCAGGGCGAGGGGACGGGTGGCCCTGAGCCCGGGTGCCCCGCTCTCCGGACCCCAGGAGCCCATCGCACCCTCTCTCCAGGAGGGATTACACCCCTGTGTTCACCTGTGCCCCACCCTTCCCTAGGCGCAGTCTGCTCTGACCTCCCTTATGCCTCCTGGTTTGAGTCCTTCTGCCAGTTCACCCAATACCGTTGTTCCAACCATGTCTACTACGCCAAGGTGAGGTCAAGACAGAGCTTGAACCTGGTGTCACCGAGGAAGGGCTCCAGACCATCCTTAGGTCCTCCCTCTCAGTCACTGGCTGACACTCGCCCAGATTCTGTGTGCAGACCGTCTCACCTTAGGCATTCAGACTCTGTGAACAATCCCCCCTTGTTGCCAGAAAAGTAAGGGAGAGGGATGGGAGGAGGCAGAGAGAAGCCTTAGGGTTCCTCCCAGTAGTGATGTCATTCAAGTCAAATGTAAAAGCCAGGAAAGTGGGCCAGCAGGGCGTCTGATTTTGCAGGGGACCCTGTCTCAGATCTAGAGGGTTCGACTCAGGGCCGTGTTCCCTGATTTCCTCCCAGGAACTGTGAGAGAGGAGACCTGGGGACAGAGGATAAGGTGGAGTGGAAATGTGCCCTTTGTGAAAGGCGTTCCCACTCTGCTTCTCTCCTTGCAGAGGGTCCGGTGCTCCCAGCCAGTCTCCATCCTCTCACCCAATACCCTCAAGGAGGTGGACAGTTCACCTGAAGTGCCGCCACCTACCACGGCGACCTCCCCCAAGTCCTCCCACGTCACAGGTGAGACCCTGCCAGCCTCTCATCCCAGAGTCCCCAAACCCAGGGCTTAAGGTATCCACGGGAGGGACCTGGGGAGGTGAGCTGCTGGAGGTAGCCTTGGGCAGCTGTTTGCATAAGGGGAGAGCCTACTTTTTTGACACAGGAAAGTTAGGGCTTTCCTATATCAGGGTGTTTTCTGACGTTACATCTATTTCTGCCCTGAACTAATTTTTCCTTGCTCCCCAAAACACTCTTGCGTTAAGAAGTCCTCTGGCACCTTTCTCAGCTCACATCTTCACTCCAAAAAGGATTGGTTGCTAGGTATTCAAAGTACTTGGTGCTTCCTAAGTGAGAGGGACAAAAGGTGGTATTAGAAGTGGGTTAGGAAAGAGGACCCTTTGTGAGGGAGGTGGAAAGGGGACCCATAACACTGCCACCACCGTCACCATAGTACTATTGTTTTGATATTTGTATTCTTGCCTGTGTTTTGTATGATTGGTTGTGTGAACATGTGTAATTTAGGCTGCTTTCCTCTACCTTTGTGTTTATGTGTGTGTTTGTGCTTATGTGTTTATGTGTGTGCTTGTGTGTTTATGAGTGTGTCTGTGCTTATGTGTGTGTTTATGTGTGCTTATGTGTTTACGTGTGCTTATGTGTTTGTGTATGCCTATGTGTGTGCTTGTGCGTTTTGTATGTGCTTATGTGTTTATGTGTGTCTGTGTGCTTTTGTGTTTATGTGTCGGTTTGTGTGTGCTTATGTGTTTGTGTGTTTTTAGTGTGCTTATGTGTTTATGTGTGTGTTTGTGTGCCTTTACATGTTTATGTGTGTCCCTCTGCAAAGACGGAATGCCAGAAGCCTAACCTTCCCTTTCCCTTCTCTCTCTTGGTCCCTCGCAAACCCTGTTGCAGCCACCGAACGACAGGTCTTCCAGCCCTGGCCCGAGCGGTTGAACAGCAATGTGGAGGAGCTGCTCCAGTCCTCCTTGTCCTTGGGCGGCCAGGAGCAAGGGCAGGAGCCCAAACAGGAGCAGGGGCAGGAGCACAAGCAGGAGCGGGGGCAGGAGCACAAGCAGGAGGAAGGGCAGGAGCAAGAGGAGCAGGAGGAGGAGCAGGAGGAGGAGAAGCAGGAGGGCCAGGGCACAGAGGAGGCGCTGGAGTCGGTGTCTAGGCTGCAGGCAGACCCAGAGCCCAAGTTTCGGTCTGAACTTGTGTCCTCCAACCCTTTCTCCTTCACTCCCCGGGTGCGGGAAGTGGAGTCTACTCCCATGTTGATGGAGAACCTCCAGGAGCTTATCCGATCGGCGCAGGAGATGAATGAAATGAATGACGTGTATGACGGGGAGACCATCTGGAGATCCCAGAGCCCCGGCAGGTACTGGACGTTCTGTCTCCCCCACCGGCCCCACCCTTCCTTCTGCCTTTGGGGATGAGAAGCCCACTTGGCCAGCCTTGGCCTCAGACCCACCCAGATCTGCTTGGGCTTTGGGTGCACCCAGCGGCTGCCCGCCTCACCTGCTCTGTGGCTTAAGCACTGTCCTAGATGCCCATCTCTACCTGGCATGGGGTTAACCCTGAAGCTAGAGCTACCAGACTTGGGTTCTGGGTTTCACTCTGCCTCTGATGAGCACTGCAAATTTCATTTCCCCTTTCTGGGTCTCAGTTCCTCATCTGTAAAAGGAGGCGGTTAATCTGGAGGCCTCTCACCTCCAGCATGCTGAGTGCATGTGACTAAGACTGGATGGTAAGGGCAGTGGGGATCGAGTAGGCATGGCTGTCTGCCCTGGCCCTCTGGCCCATCCCCTGCAGTGGTGCCATCTTGGTCTTTTTGCAGCCTGCTACAGCTGCCCCACGTGGAGGCCTTGCTGACCCTGTGCTACTCGATTGTGGAGAACACCTGCGTCATAACCCCGACAGCCAAGGCCTGGCAGTACTTGGAAAATGAGATCCTTGGTTTTGGGATATCGGTATGCCCACTGAGCTGTTCACTGGCTCCAAGTTCACGGGCCTAGGGAGTAGAGGATGGGCGGGACCACAGAAAGCCTGAAAAACTCTCCAAGTGAGAACCCCTTCTTGGAAAGACATTTCCAGCTCCCCTAAAAGGAAGGAGGCTCAAGACAGAGTCTGGAATCTATTCCTGGCCAGAATTCCTTCTGTGGTTCAGTTGCTAAGCTTGAGTCATGTCCAGTCAGTTCACCAACCGCAGGATGTGGCTGTACCTTAGATACAGCTCTTCTTCCAGGAGGGATCCTAGAACCCGTTCCAGGGCTCTGTAGAGAGATCCCAATCTTGATATGTCCTCATAACCCAGCAAATTCTATTTCCAAGAAGTGTAGGACTTTCCAAAAGCACGTTAGCAAATGTGTGCTAAGAGCTGGCATGCCATCCATGCATCTGTCTATTCAACAGATATTGATCTGGCTAGGTATTTGAGACACTAGCAATTCTGTCCTAGGTAATTTAGCGATGAGTGCAACAAGATCCGATCCTCTGTCCTCCTGGAGTCCACTGGGAGAGAGGGACAAAATGGAGACCAGTGTGACAGGGATCGACGCATGACGGATAAGTCTAAAGTTCAGAGAGCAGATGGCGAGCACAAAAGTCATGCTGGGGCAGGATTGGAGAATGCCTCTTAGAGGAACTGATGACCTGAGACCTGGAGATAAAAGAAGTTAACCAGGCAGAAGAAGGGGTTGGTAGAAGGTTCCTGCTAGAGAGACTACTGTGTGCAAAGGCTCAGAGGAAAGAGAGAAGAAATTCCACGAAGGACCAAGAATGAGCACACTGTTACTCTTCCTCCCGCTCTCAGGGAGCTGAGATTGAGTAGCATTATACGAAAGGAGTGTGGGATGGTAGGTGATAGAAACAGAGTTATTTTTTGGTGGAGGTGGACCGCACGTAGGAAGTTCAGGACTACTGGAGAGCTCATTGGATTTTAGGGCTTGGTTGAAAGAACAGTAAGGAGCCCATTTTACCTGGAAACAGAGTCAAAGAGGCCATGATGTGAATAATCCCGAATGGCAGTCCGAACCGTTGTATTTCATTTGGTAGGAAAGGGGAATTCAGTTATGATTTGGGGTTAGGGACCTGATGATGCCTCCCCCATGAGCTGTTATGAGGAGCGAGCAAGAGATTGTGTGACTGTGATGCGCTGACCGGACGGCCTGGAGATCCTGCCGAGCGAGATCTTCCTGAGGAGACTCACTCAGGGCGGACAGCCCCACAGGGAGATGGGCGGCTCCACATCTAAGAAGGTCCTCCAAGAACTTGGAGGCTCTGAACCCAGGTGCTCCAGCAGAGGACCTGGGTTTTGAGTTGGAAGCAGCCAGACCAGTGTCCCAGGTCCATCATGCACTCGATGTGTGTTTGAGCAAGTGACTCAGCCTCGGGGAGCCTCAGTTTCCTGGCAGGCAAATGGAGCCATGCTTAGTAGCTATTCTATTCCTAGGAAGACCAAATAAGATGAAGGCATTTATCAGCCATGGCATGCAGCACCGTGCCAGCTCTTTGTAAATATTAGCATTATCATTAGCAGAGAGGAAGGGAGGACGGTGAGCCTCTTTCAGTTAGGCAAAGTTAGACATCTGTCAGGCACTTGGCCATGAGGATTCAGAGCTCAGGAAAGAGATTAGAACGGATGATAGAGGCTTGGGTGTCACCTGCAAGAAGATGAAGATTGTTTGTGAGGAAATAAACCATCCTGGAGGAGGGGGAAGAAATAGAGAGCTGATGGGAGGTCCTTGAGGGGAGGACCTTGGGTAGGGGGTTTGGGAAAAGCCAGAGGAGCTTCTGGAAAAGGCTTAATGCGGGGACCTTCGTTGGGGGCGTGGGACTTCAGCCTCAGGCCCTCAGCCGCACCCCTCCGCAGGTCTGTGACAGTCTGGGGCGGCGACACTTAGCCGCGTGTACCCTCTGTGACTTCTGCTCACTGAAGCTGGAGCAGTGCCACTCGGAGGCCAACCTGCAGCGACAGCAGTGCGACAGCTCCCACAAAACACCCTTTGTCAGCCCCCTGCTTGCCTCCCAGAGCATGACCATTGGCACCCAGGTACCGACCCAGCTGGGTGGGCTGCAGTGGTGGCGGTGGGGGTGGGGGGTAGGGCTTTAGGCAAGGTCGGGCAACCGGGGGCTGAGGGGGTGAGCAGGGTGCCCACCTCTCTCCTGTGCCCCGTGCCACAGATAGGGAGCCTGAAATCGGGCCGCTTTTACGGGCTGGACTTGTACGGCGGGCTGCGCATGGACTTCTGGTGTGCCAGGCTGGCCACTAAGGGCTGCGAAGACAACCGAGTGGCCAGCTGGCTCCAGACTGAGTTCCTGAGCTTCCAGGATGGAGACTTCCCCACCAGGGTCAGCCCCACCCCACTCACCACGCTTCCTCCTAGTCCCTCGCTCTGGGGAACCCTAGGATGTGGGGTGGGGGGCGCCTTGGGGCCCTGGCTTCTGAGAGCTGCTCCTCACTGAGCCTCCTGCCTCTTTCCAGCAGACTCCCCTTCCCCCTCCCCAACACCCTCCCCCCTCCCTCCGCCTCCCCTGGGCCCCCAGGAGACCAGGATTGTGTTTAGCAAAGGACTAGCAATCCGGGAAGCTGGAGGGTACAGGACTTGGGGACACGAGACAGGTCTGGTCCCATCTCTGCCAGTTACCCTTGGTGGGTGGGAGTGGGAGGCCTCATTCCTAAGACAAACTTCTGGGTGATGCCTGAAGTGCCGCTGACAGTGATCCAGTGCTTCCCTGCCTTAGTCTGTAGGCTCCTTCCCGAATCTTCCAGTGCTTTCCCTCTCAATGGGATCAGCTTTACTCCCTCCGCAGTCACCTCCCCTGTGGGTCAACCTGTTGTAGCTAAGAGCCAGCACCGCCTCCCTCACTCCCCCAACCCCCGCCTTCTGTGGTTTAACAGAAAACAATCAAGACCAGGACAAGTTGAGACTACTTAAGAAAGGGCTTTTAGCTGAGCAGAAGGGCCTCCGCCTAGCTTTCCTCCCTGAGTCCCTAGATCTGGACGGGGCCTTAGACCATCTCAGCTGTTTCCCTGGGTTTATGGGTGGGGTGGTGAGGGCCACAGAGGGAAGTGGCTCCACCCAGGGTCGCACATTAGAAACACTTCCACCTCTTCCATCCTAAGCCGTCCCCAGGAGGCTCCCTGAGATGGGACTGCCACTTGGGACCCTTCCACGATCTGGACCCTTGGTACTCACTTCCCCGGTCCTCTCAGCTGCTTTCGCAGCCTGCTGACCGGCAGAGCAGCCCCTTCCTAGTTTCAGCTCCCAGCTTCTTCCCAGACACAGGGTGACACTGAAGGGGACACCCCGGTGCAGAGGGTCTGGTTCTCTGCCCTGGTTTCTGCCGTCGGGGGCGCTATGAAGGGCTCTGAGGCTTCTGAAGTCTTCCACCTCCCATCCCCCGCTCCTGCCTTAGATCTGTGACACGGAATATGTGCAGTACCCCAACTACTGTGCCTTCAAAAGCCAGCAGTGTATGATGAGAAACAGGGACCGGAAGGTGAGCCACCTCCTGCTGCTCCCACCACCCCCATCAGCCCCTCCATGGGTCACTGCACGCTGACCTGTTCTGACCACCTTTCCACCTCCCCCACACACCCCGAGCCGTGGCATCCATCTGAGCATGGGGGTGGGGGTGTGAAGAGCAGGTGTGTCCCCCGGAGCTCTGTCCCTACTCCTCCAGCCACAGGTGAGCAGCCCTCCCAGGCCCCCAGGCCAAGGGTTCCGGGATGGGGGTGGAAAGGGGAGGCTGCCATAAGAAGCCCTGGGGACACACTGGGAGGGAAGAACCCCCAGCCTGGTTGGTCAGAGAGGTCTAGATGTCAGTCCTGCCTCCTGCTCTTACTCACTGACTCGTCTGAGCCAAGTCACTTCCTCTCCAGCCCCGGGCTCCTCATTTCTAAAAGGAGGGGTTCAGGCTATGTGGTGTGTCTGGCTGCTTTTTAAAAAAGCCACATCTGAGCTTCCGCCTTCCCTGACTTTTCCTGCACTCCCTGCAACCACGCCCGCCCCCGCCCCCGCCCTGGGATCTGGACTTCTGACACCTCTGGCTCCTGGCTCTCCCACTCGGACCCTGCACAGGTGTCCCGCATGAGATGTCTGCAGAATGAGACGTACACCGTCCTGACTCCGGACAAGAGCGAGGACCTCGTGCTTCGATGGAGCCAGGAGTTTAGCACCTTGACCCTTGGCCAAGCTGGATGAGCTGGACTCTGTCCTCTCCCCACCCGCTACCCCTTCCCATACTCTCCATTGCTTTCAGACCCTGGATTGTCTCTTACTTGGCCCGAATCACGTGTCTTTTGGGTTGGGGCACCAGTCCCAGAGAGGTTGGTGATGGGAACTCTGCCCACCTTAAAGGATGTCTATACATAAAATGTTTATTTTTAACTTGTGTGGCCTGGTTTGGTTGTGATCCCCTCTTGGGCCTCCCCGCCCCCTGCCCCCAGGGAGTCAGTTCTACAGCCCCTGGCACTTATGGAGCCATCTGTTGGCAAGGGAATCCTGGGGGTGGTTCTCAGGGAAGCAGTCCTGTGCCAGGAGAAGACTGAGAAGTCAGAAGAAGTCATGGCTGGTGTCTTGGGGACTGTGTGGGCCACGAGGGCGTGTGTGTCTCCATTTCTGAAGTTCTGATCCCATGATCTCAGATGTGAGTGCAGGACTGTCCCTCTAGAGGGTCATCTGAATGAGACTGTGTCCAGCGGGGGCCAGCCCCAGGCAGTATGGCAGAATTTGCCATTTATAGGAGGGAGGAGGCAACTGGGCTGGAAGCCCTTGCTCTGACATCCAGTCATGGGCCCAATGGTCCAAATGTGGGGGAGCGCGTCATGACAGCTTGCGTGGAGATGTGACTCCAGCATCAGCCTTTAATAACGTGGGAATCAGGACTTAGCGGGTGGTCGAGTGGTTAAGACTCCATGCTTCCAATGCAGGGGGCGCAGGTTTGATCCCTGGTTGGAAAAACAAGATCCCACATGCCATGTAGCCAAAAAAATGAAAAAGAAAATTTCTTGAACTGAATAAAAATGAAAATACAACATATCAACTTTTTAAAAAAGTTAAAAAAAATAACCTGGGAGACTTCCCTTGCTGTTCAATGATTAAGACTTTGCCTTCCAGTGGCAGGGGGTATGGATTTGAGCCCTGTTTGGGAAGCTAAGATCTCAACATGCCACAAAAACCAAAAACATAAAAAACAGAAACAATATTGTAACAAATTCAATAAAACCTTATAAAAATGATCCACGTTAAAAAAAAAATCTTTCAAACAAAAAAAAAAATAACGGATCTCCCAAAACATATTCTGGAAACACACACGTGGAGATAACTATATAGCATTTAACAGAAAACGTTATGGAAAAGCTCAAGCATACACAAATACAGAATAACGCAACCCTGGTGGTTCAGAAGGTGAAGAATCTTCCTGCGACGCAGGAGACCCAGTTTCGACCCCTGGGCTGGGAAGACCCTCTGGAGAAGGGAATGGTTACCCACTCCAGTATTCTTTCCTGGAGAGTCCCATGGAAGGAGGAGCCTGGTGGGCTACAGTCCATAGGATTGCAAAGAGTCAGACAAGACTGAGCAACTAACACACTCACAATGCACCCTCAATGCCCCCATAACCCAGCTTTTATTATCAACATGTGGTCAAGCTTTTAAGACCCTGAGAAACCCTGTAATAGAGAAACCTGTTCGACTTAGTGTTTCCCATGCTCATTCAACCACAATGTCCTTTTTCACCTAGGGCTCAAAGCTTGTTTTTTTGTTTTTTGGGTTTTTTTTTTGCACAGAGCGCAGACATCATGCCTGGCCCTATTGATCTGGAAGACAAGGGGCTCAGCCCAGGCTACAGAGACTAGGGGTTGTCATCTGAGTCCTGCTCCCCCTCCCCCACAAACACACAGAGGGAGGTATAAGCCACCTGTGACAAGAGCAAAACCATCTGCTGGAACCCAGAACAGACGAGACAGCCAGGGGGAACCGGCAGGACAGCAAGAGGCTGGGGGTTAGTAATTTGGAATCTGCAGTACTGGGTGTGACAGCTGGGCTTCCCGGAAACTACAAGGGGTGTGAGAGGGATGGGTGGTGGTGAGGGCATTAGTGGGTGAGGGCTGGGGCTGCATTAAGTGACATTCTGCTGGGGTTTCTTCTCTGGCCAAACTGTGAAGGCACTGAGGTCACGGCTTCCTCCTCTCTCTCTCCCTGCCCGCTGTCTTGGGGTTGGGTGCGGGTGCGTGCAGGGTGCCGGGATCTGCTGAGATCTGCTGAGGTGGGTGTGTCCCACTGCCGGGAGCAGGTCCTACCAGCCCGGCCTGGCGCAGAGCAGGCAGAAGCCAGCTCGGGAGAGCTGCGAGCCACACCGACGAGCACAGGTAAGGGGGCCTCACAGGTGGGATTGAACCTCACAGGGGCACAAGGACAGCACCCCTCCTTTAGAATTGGGGGACGTGGGTGGGAGTGGAGGTGAGAGGGGGCCCTGGGCCTGGAGAAATCTTTCTGAATAAAGAGCTCAAAGGGACGACCTCAGGCAGGCAGACCGCAGACAGAGGATGTGCCCTGGAGCATGAAGCCAGCCCCTGGGTCTGTCTGTTCTGGGGGCTGGGTCTTCCCCTTCACCTACTCTCACGCTAAACTCGGGGTCCCAGGGCCACTGAGGAAAGAGGGCCCTCTGAGGATAGTTTCCAACCCTCTCCCATTCTCAGATAAGACAATGTCCAACGCCCACTCATCCGGAGCCAGGCCTCTGCAGGTGACAGTAACCTGACCTGATTAAACTCCAGAGCGGGTTCAAGGCACAGACCTGCCCTCATAGGGACCTTCCCAGCCAAATCCAATGTCTTAGAGGTGCCTGAGAGACACTGCCTTCACCCAGGGCATTCTCTTTATAAGATGTTGAGGCCAGACGTCTCCAGTGTCCTGCCAGGTCTGGTAGGATGTGGTCCAGGAGTGTCATGCAGTGGATAAGATTTCAGATACTGGGCACAGGGTAGGGTGGGGGTGATATTTGAGCGTGTGCAGGGCCTTCTTTTGTTTTTGTTTTAATATGTATTTATGTATATATTTTTGTTTGTGCTGAGTTTTCTTTGCTCCACCCGGGCTTTTCTCTAGTTGCAGAGAGTGGGGGCTTCTTTCTACTTGTGGTACACGGGCTTCTCACTGTGGTGGCTTCTCTTGTTTCAGAGCATGGGCTCTAGGTGCACGGAGCTTCAGTAGTTGTGGCTCAGGGGCTTAGTTGCCATGAGGCACGTGGGATCTTCCCAGATCAGGGATCAAAGTGGTGTCCCTGACACCTGTGTGTCACACCACTGAGGGTGGCTGTTCCCTGTTTGTGGGGGCCTCCCTGATGGGAAGGGGCCCTCCCATCAGGTTGCATCTCTGGTCCCTTCAGGGTGATCTGAGGTTGTCGCTGAAGGGGACCTGGAGGCAAGGGTTGGGTTGAGACAGAAGCAGAAACTTTCAACCCTTGAGCTTCATCTCCTGGCCACCCAGAGACCGTAGAGCCCGGCTGTGTCCCTGTCTGGTGCCCTCAGCATGCACCCCAGCAGCTCAGAAGCCTCCCAAGCCCAGGCCCCCGGGGAGGGATCACAGAGGCTTGAGGGCTCCACATCACACATACTCAGTGCTGCCCAAGGGCAGGGCCAGGTCCATGAATCCAAAGGCTTCCCGAGGTTTCTTTGAGTCTGTGGGACCCAGCCAAGTCCCAAAACAAGGACCACCCAGAGCACAGGGCTGCCGAGAGTTGATCCCATTTGAGTCCTGAGTGATCGAGACTTTGTTTCCTGTTTTTCCAGCTCTTGACAGCAGGGTGGAGAAATGTATGCAGGTGGGGAGGTGACAGCCACTCACCGGGCGACTAGTCATTGAACTTATGGCCTTTTCCTAGAAAGGAGAAATGGGATGAGAATAGAGAAAGGGAAAAGATGCAGCTGAGGATGATGTTGGAAGAGCTGAAAGAGAGGCCAAGAGGGGAAGGGTGGGGAGAGGCTGGAGCAGGATCTGGGCTGCAGAAAGCAGAGCAGGCCTGAACCAGAGAGGAAGGAGGATGGAGGTTAGACAGGACACGTGGAGGGGAAGACCATGACCCCTGGGTCAGGAGGAGGCCATCCACTCAACTGGGTGACCTGGTACTATCCCCACCTTACAGACTGCCCCAATCAGCCTGCAATGCGGGAGACCCAGGTTCGATCCCTGAATCAGGAAGATCCCCTGGAGAAGGGAACAGCTAACCCACTCCAGTATTCTTGCCTGTAAACTTCCATGGACTGAGGAGCCTGGCAGGCTACAGTCCCTGGAGTCGCAAAGAATCAGACAAGATTGAGCGACTATTAGTCACTTTCACAAACTTCCCAGACCCAGGACAAGCTGATGGGCAGGATTCATCTGTGTTTCAGAGCAGCCCTGGGACAGAGATTTTCCTAAAGCTTTCATCATCCTTCTGCTGGATGCTCAGTACAGTTTGCATCCGTTTGGGAAATCTGAACATACAGGCCATAAGAGTCTTCACAATCACACGTGTCTGTGGGTAGAGGTTGCATCTTCTCGTGGCTGCCAGGTTGCAGCAAGAGAGGAAGTGGGTTCAGTTAGCTACAGGGTCTGGTTACACAGTGTGTGTGGTGAGGGTGGGGGTGGGGAGACATGCTGATGGGCTTTTGACAGCCCAAATCTAAAAGTAGGTCAGAGCTATTCAGAGCTGGTCTTCCGGGGCAAGAAGGATGAAGAGACCGGAGATTCCCACTTTCCAAATTTCTGAAGGGTGTAGATTCCGAAGGTGAAGAGGTGATGAGAGCAAGGCCTTTGGTGGATGTTCGGAGAGGCGGGGAGAGCAGGGGGGAAGTGGGGCAGGAAGCCCACGGGGAGGGTAGCAGACAGGAGGAAGCTGGAGCTGTCTGTCTTTCCTCCCTGCCCCCATCAGTGTCCCAAATCACCCACCCCGCTTCTGTTCAGCTCCCCTCTGCATCCCTGGTCAGGCGCCAGAAGGGTGGACGCCACGGGCCAGTTGTGTGGAGGAGAGGAAGGGAAAGATCATGATCTAGCCTTCTGTCCACTTTTATCCTCCATTCTCACTTCCTGCCAAGGCAGAAAATAGCCCTGCCCCACTGACTTATCTCAGCAAAGCATGGTGCCCAGCCCAGCTCAGAGGGCAGTGGGGCCGGTCCCAGAGGTCCCAGGGACACAGGGATCTGGGCCCTGGGTGTGCTTATGGCAAGCTGAAAGACGGAGAAGGTGAGGAGGAGAATGACCACGCATACTCTGGTCTGTGCATGGTGTTGGGGCGGTGGGGGAGAGGATGCCGGAGGGGCAGTCCCCAGGCCTCTCTTTGCCTCTCAGTGTCCTGGGGCAGGGATCTGCTTGTGGCCATCTGCACACCTGTGTGTGTGCCCCTGAAGCTGCCCGTCTGTCTGTCCATCTAAGGATGTTGTCCCGAAGACGGGGGCTGGGTCTGCCCTCCTCCCCTGGCTTGGCTGTCTGAGGCTCCGTGCACACACACACGTGTTACACAGTGATCTGTATGTTACTAACAATCTTGTGTGCCCATCCTTTGGTGCACCCTTACCTGCCTGTGGCCTTGCACGTGAGTGCAGCTGTGTGCTCACGTGACCTCTGGGCATGCTGAGGTTGCTGAGCCCGTGTGGGCCTCGAGGTTCCCCTTCTCCCTGGTGAAATGAAGTCCTGGTGTCTCTGCGCTTCTGGGGCTGCTGCTGTTTCTTTGCTTTACCGCCCCCCACCCCAACCTGACCTCTTGCTGACAGCAGGACAGAGGAGAGGGGCTTGCTGCCCCTTCCCCATACCTAGAGCCCGCCTTCCATTTCCTGTTTGCCTCCTTTTTGGCAGTTTTTCCCATCTCTGCCATCTGGCCTGGCACTGTGCCCATTCAGTTCCTCTGACAGGGAGCCCCAGGGAAGCAAGCGGATGGGGTGGGGGACTAGGGCAGGGGCCTGGCAGCTCTCAATGCTTGGCTTAGGCCATTCTGTGTGAGTCTGTCAGAGAGGGGTGGCTTTTTGAGACATCAACCCAAGGGCTTCTCGGCTTTGGAAGGAGGAAGGAGAGAGCATCTCTGAAGAATTCCTAACTCCACCTTTTAGTAGCAGCTCACCTAATGCATTGTGGTCTCATTAACATGCAGTGTTGTTGATGAGAGCCTTGTGTGCTGTGTGCTTAGTCACTCAGTCCTGTTCAACTCTCTGCCACCCCATGGACTGGAGCCCACCAGGCTCCTCTGTCCATGGGATTCTCCAGGCGAGAATATTGGAGTTGCCATTTACTCCTCCAGGGGATCTTTCTGACCTAGGGATCGAACCCAGGTCTCCAGTGTCTCCTGCGTTGTAGGCTGACTCTTTACCAGTGAGCCACGAGGGAAGTGCTGAGAGATTTAGTATTCTTGGAAGAGAATTATCCATTCACTCATTCATTCATCCTAATTGTAAGGAGCTATTGATTCTCCAAAGAATGGTTAAGAGTGATAAAATGTTACTGTAATTGTAGCTGTGAGCTTCCCAGGTGGCTCAGTGGTAAACAATCTGCCTGCAATACAGGAGATACTGGAGTTCTGGGTTTGATCCCTGTGTTGGGAAGATCCCCTCCCTGGATGAGGAAATGACAACCCACTCCAGCATTCTTGCCTGGGAAATCCCATGGACAGAGGAGCCTGGCGGGCTACAGTCCATGGGGTTGCAAAGAGCCAGACATGACTTAGGGACTAAACAGCAACAAAAATTGCAGCCGTAAACTGTTACGGAAGTTTTATCACAAGCAGTTTCCAAACAAGGCTCTCCAAAGGGACATGCTTTTCAGAGTTGCACATGCGGAAAAGATAGTCAGGAATGTGATAAGAGGTTGGAATGACACATGAAATATTATAACAGGATTACAGGCTGGATGGACATGGGGGGCAGAGGGAAGATTTCCTTCCAGGCAGCCAGTGAATATCACAAGGGCCTGCTAAGTGGAAAGACTGAAGTGTGAGTGAGCTTGGGAAGAAAGCTGTAAAAGGCCTAATCCCTACCCTAGAACCTTATCATCTGGTTGGGGAAATGGGACAAACACACAGGATATGACCTGAGGAGCTGAAAGTAGAAAACTGATTCAGTAGGTAAGGGGAGATCATCAGGAGGCATATTTGTGTGTGTGAGAGATGAGTCTGTGGTACCAATGTTTGAAGTGGGAGAAAGAAGGAAGTGGGTTATTAAACAGTACATATTTCAATTGGACAAAGGAGGAAGTAAAAGCGTTCACCTATGGGCACAGATTTCATCTAGGCAGCAATAAAAGTTAGGTGCAGCATCTAGCTCACACCCACCCACCCATTCTTATTGGAGGCAGCTTGGACTTTGGAGGTGAGACGTCCTGGGTTTGAGTCCTGATTTCACTCCTCACTGACCACTTTTGAGTAAAAATCAGGAGAAACACTGACCTCCAAGGGCTGCTGGGAGGATTAGAGCTTGCACTTAGAAGGCACCCAGGGAGATGGTGAGCGATCAGTAAGGCAGCTATTATTTTTGACTCAACATTTATAGAGGGAGGGGCTGGGGCTACAAAGATGAGTAAGTCACAGTCCATAGGCCCTCCCTCAGGGAGTTCACGGGTGAGTGGGAGGAGCAGACCAAGAACAGCTCATGACAGCCTGAGTAGGAAAAGCTGACGTGCGTCCAAAGTGCTGGGGAGACACCAAAGAGGGGACTATGCCTGTTTGGTGGGAGGGCGGGAGTCAGGAAAGGCATCATGGGGCTCTGAGAAGTGGCTGAGTTTACCAGTCAGAGAAGGGGAGAGAGGGCATTCCAGGTTGAAGAGACAGCACGTGAGAGGCAGAGCCCTGAAGATGTCAAGTATTTGCAGAATTATCACTAGTTTGGCATGACTGGAGCAAAGGATCATGGGAAGTGGGCACATTTTAGGAAGAGAACTGGTGTTACTTGCTTTTCCGCATGTTTAAGACCCATCCAACATTATTTTCGTTGATGAAATTGGTATTTCGTAGGAGAAATGTTTCTTTATTCTTGTGCTGTGCTTCTTACAAGTCTTAAACTGCTGGTTGGAGGGAGAACAAACAAACAAGCGAAAAACACACTAGAAAACGTATGACGATCAGGTTTACAACTTTGTTCCATGTAAGGCTTTAAGTGGTTCCAACTGAAAGGAGTAGGTTCAGTACTTTGGGATAATGGCTCAGGGTCTTCAGATAACTTATTTCCTTAAGATCCCCAAGTCGGCACGTGGCCACCCATCTTCATTACCATTACCCACAATATCCAAAAGATGGAAAAACCCAAGTCACCATCAACAAATGAACAGATGAACAAAATGTGGTGTTTATACGGGAAAATATTTGTTTTTGTTGTTTAGTTGTTCAATTGTGTCCGACTCTTTGAGACTCCATGGACTATAGCCCACCAGGCTCCCCTGTCCATGGGATTTTCCAGGCAAGAATACTGGAGTGGGTTGCCATTTCTTTATCCAGGGAGGGGATCTTCCCGACTCAGGAATCAAACCTGCATCTCCTGCATTGGCAGGCAGGTTCTTTACCACTGACCCACCTGGGAAGCTCAGGAAAATATTATTCAGCCATAAAAGACTGTAACTCTGATACAGTCTATAGCATGGAGGGACCTTGAAAACTTTAAGCTAAGTGAAATAACCCAGACACAAAAGGATGGAAATTCTACATTTCTACTCAGAGGAGGGGTCAAGAATAGGCAAATTTACACAGACAGAAAGTAGAATAGAGGTTTCCAGGAGAGGGAGGGAAAGGGGATGAGCAGTTATTGCTTAATGGGTATAAAGCTGTTGTTTGGGATGATGAAAAAGTTTCAGAAATAGTGGCAATGGTTACACAATACTGCGATTGTACTTAATGTCACTGAATTGTAGTCTTAAAGATGGTTGCAATGGTAATTTTAATAAGTTCTGTATATTTTACAACACACACAAAATAGACAGCATGTGGGGATCACAATGGAGGGGTCTCTTCTGTGGCCTTCTGGCATTAAGGAAGGACTTGAGATGAAGTCCTGTCTTCTGACTCCACTACCTCTGGCCATACCCTTCATGTGCCAGCTTTTGCCTGAGGATGGCAGCGGCTGTGGTCTGCCCTTTCCGGCAGTCTCAGTCTTATCAGAGCCCACAGTACTTCCTGGCTCATTGCCACCTTCTCTGGGCTAAGCGCCCCCTTCAAGCCCTTAGGACCAAACCACCATCTCCCCCCATCATAGAACCCTCACTAGGAAACATCCAAGTCAGACTCTGCAGGGAAGCTCCCAGAGAAGTTCAACCCACAAGGCCTTCCCCATCTGGCAGCACTGTGCTGAGGTGTGCCATCAGCCTATGGGACCCCCATTCTATTACTGTCCCCATTTTACAAATGAAAAAACTGAGAGTGAGCAAGGTCAAACCATCCAGCTGGACTGGGTCACTCTGACCACAAAGCCAGCCCACACAGGAGCAACAGCAGAGATGAGGCTGGGATTTCATCCTGTACTTGGGAGTTTGAACTTTATTCTTTAGATAATGGGGAACAAGCAGAACAGGCTGGTGCCAGGGGAGGGGCTCCACAGTTCTTCTCACCACCTGACATAAGAGCTATTTGTGTGCGTGTGTGTGTGCTAAGTCATTTAGTTGTGTCCAACTCTTTGTGATGCTATGGACCGTAGCCTGCCAGGGTCCTCTGTCCATGGGATTTCCCAGGCAAGAATACTGAAGTGGGTTGCCATTACCTTCTCCAGAGGATCTTCTGGACCCATCGATTGAACCACATCTGCTGTGGTTCCTGCATTGCAGGTAGATTCTTTACCCCTGAGCCATCCACCCAAGGAGGCCAATACCTATTTACCAATACTTTATCATCTGTCTCCTTTCAGGGGAATGGAAAATAGGTGGGGGCAAGGCCTTTGTTTTGTTCACTGCTTTGAACATGCCTGAAACCTTCTAAAGTCCCAGGAAGCATTTGTACAAGAAAGGAAGAAAGGAAGAGATATTAGCAGATAACAGTAACCAAAGCATTTCATATATATTGACTCGTTGAGTCTAATGACCTTGTGAAGTAGGAACGCCTCTCCTTTCTTTCTTTTGTTTTCCAGGTAAGGAAAATGAGGGGTAGAGATATTAATTCAGTTTTCTTTCCTTTAAAAAAAATATTTATTTATTCGGCTGTGCAGGGTGTTAGTCGTGGCATGCAAACTCTTGGTTGCAGCATGTAGGCTCTAGTTCCCTCACCAGGGATTGAACCCTGCGTTGGGAGCTCTGAGTCTTAGTAACTGGACTACCAGGGAAGTGGCTAAGGCACACGAGGACAAAGGCACAGATTTCTACGTAGGCAAGTCTGACTCCAGAGTCTGTGCATTTAACACTGTGCCATGGAGACGGCTGCAGAAAGCTGTTCTGGACACAGAAGGAAGGTAAGGGAAAGGTCTGAGGCTGAAAAAGGTCTCAAGAGGCCAGGGAGTTCAGCTCCATAACATTTGTGTCTTCAGCCCTTCCTTGCCCAATCTTGACTTCTGGCTTCCCTCCTGTTTCAGGTCTCCACTGCCGATGAGGCTGTGACCAAAGGCATCCCACTGCTCCCCACCTTCCCCCAGGCCGGCTGCCTTGCAACCACAACCCACACGCCCATGCTGAACCTCCGTTTGCTCTGGGGCTCTCTGTGCAGCCCCCAGGCCCCGGCCCCAGAGACTGGAGATGCTAGGACGTGGGTGCGCCCCCTGATGCCCCCAGCCTAGCTCCTCGGCGCACAGTGGCACGATGCAAGCCAACTCCTCGGCCAAGTCTCTTCCCACCGAGTGCCCGGACTACCAGCCCATCCATCATTTGCATCTGGTGGTCTACAGCGTGGTGCTGGCGGCCGGGCTCCCCCTCAACGCGCTGGCCCTCTGGGTCTTCCTGCGCGCGCTGCGCGTGCATTCGGTGGTGAGCGTGTACATGTGCAACCTGGCGGCCAGCGACCTGCTCTTCACCCTCTCCTTGCCCTTGCGCCTGTCCTACTACGCGCGGCACTACTGGCCCTTCCCGGACTTTTTGTGCCAGCTGGCGGGCGCCGTCTTTCAGATGAACATGTACGGCAGCTGCATCTTCCTGACGCTCATCAACGTGGACCGCTACGCCGCCATCGTGCACCCGCTGCGGCTGCGCCACCTGCGGCGGCCTCGCGTGGCGCGGCTGCTCTGCCTGGGCGTGTGGGCGCTCATCCTGGTGTTCGCCGTGCCTACCATCCTGGCGCACCAGCCCTCGTCCTGCGCCAGAGACGGCCGCAACGTGTCCCTCTGCTTCGAGAGCTTCAGCGACAAGTTGTGGAAGGGCAGCCTACTGCCGCTCTTGCTGTTGGCCGAGGCGCTGGGCTTCCTGCTGCCCCTGGCGGCCGTGGTCTACTCGTCGGGCCGCGTCTTCTGGACCCTGGCGCGGCCCGACGCCACGCGGAGCCAGCGGCGGCGGAAGACGGTGCGCCTCCTGCTGGCGAGCCTGGTCATCTTCCTGCTGTGCTTCGTGCCCTACAACGCCACGCTGGCCGTGTACGGGCTGCTACGCGGCGAGGTGGTGCCCGCCAGCTCCGAGGCGCGCAAGAAGGTGCGCGGGGTGCTGATGGTCATGGTGCTGCTGGCCGGTGCCAACTGCGTGCTCGACCCCCTCGTGTACTACTTTAGCGCGGAGGGCTTCCGCAACACCCTGCGAGGCCTGAGAGCCCCGCTCCGGGACAGGACCTTGGCCGCCAACGGGGCTCAGGAGGCGCTCGCTGAACCGCTCACCGAGACTGCCCACGCCTCTACTCTGACCACAACCAGCCAGGGGCAGCTCCAGCCCTCCGATCCCCGGTCATCCTTCACCCCATCCCACGAGGATTCGTCCTTCTGAACGCACAGTCGTTCGTGTCAGAGCACGGTCCCACCCCCACCCCCACTCCCGCGCCTCTGGTACTCTCAGACACGCCGCGGTGTGCACCGGGGAGCGGTAGGGTGGGCGCTGGGACTTAGGAGTGGCAGCTCCTGCTACCGGATGCAGAAGAGAACGAAGTGTGGGGCCCAGGGGCGCGCGGTAGGAAGAGCGCCGCTGGAAATGTCTTTAACTGGGGGTGATGGTGAGCAGGGGAGGACCCCTTCCCCAGCCCCTAGAAAGTGTTGCTGTGAACCTGCCCATGTAGAGGCAGGAGACTGGATGAAATGTCCTTGGTGGGCAGGAAACGCGGCCCACAGCTGGTAGATGGAGCGGAAGATGGGTGTCCTGCCTTTAGACCGGCCACAGCAGGCTTAGGGAGTCTTAGGAGGCTCTCCCTGCCCAGCACTGAGGCATAATATTAATAATACAAAAGCGTATTGGCTGCTCACTGAATTGGTTTCCTTCTTGTCTAGTGACTTGAAACAATTTAGACCTGACACCCAGCATGGATAGTTGGGGGCAGGGCAAAATTGAGTTAGAGGAGTTTTCCCTCCAAGTTCTTGGTCCCTAGTCCCCTTTCTAGGTCCTGCCTTCCCCCTTCAAGATCTCCTCCATTCTAGGTCCTCGGTTCTTCCCCCTCCACCTGGCGCCCCGTCTGCTGCTTCACCGATAATACAATGAGGAGAACATTCTTGTTCTAAAGTAACAGTTCTCAGACTTGTTGGTCTCAGACCCTTTTACACTCTTAAACATGGAGCATTCCAAAGAACTTTTGCTGATACTTTGTTCTTTTGATACTTAACCATACTAGAAATAAAAAAGAATAACTTTAAAAACAGAAATAGGCAAGCACACATTCCAATAGCTGTGAGAGCAACAGTGTCACGAAGCCTCTGGGAAATTCCATCATCTCCTTGTGAGAGAATGAGTGAAAAGGACAAATAACAGCTTAGTCGTATTATTATGAAAATAGTTTAGACTTTCTAAAAGAATCCATCCCCAGATCATGCTTTAGAACTATACCTGTACTGAAGTATTAGAGTTTGTGTACTTTCTTCCCAGGCTATTATATACATTGTTTTTATTAATGCCAGGGAAAAAGCTGTGCTCAAGTCAATCGGAAAGGCTTGCAGCTTCTGGGGGTGGGGGTGGGGGCAAGGTGCGTAGGTGCTCTACTCCAGTGGAGCACTATCTAGGGATCGTGGAGCTGCAGCGGGAGGTGGGGGTGGAACGAGCTGCACAAATACTGAGGAGGAGGTGGGGGTTGGGGGTTTCTCTGGGCAGGGAAAAGGAAACAGAACAAGAGCCAGGCAAGAAGTTTACATGGAAGTAAATCCGATGAATGATGGACAGGAGGGCAGGAACAGGATGACTACTCTTAGTGAGCTGGAAGTAAGGAAATGGAAGTCTGATTTACCAGCCACCTACTGTTTCCTTCCTTCCTGAATGGAGTCTGGGCTGGCACTATGTCGTCCTAAGTGAAGTCGCTCAGTTGTGTCCAACCCTTTGGGACCCCGTGGACTGCAGCCCACCAGGCTCCTCCATCCATGGGATTCTCCAAGCAAGAATACTGGAGTGGGTTGCCATTTCCTTCTCCAGGGGATCTTCCCGACCCAGGGATAGAACCCAGGTCTCCTGCATTGCAGGCAGACGCTTTAACCTCTGAGCCACCAGGGAAGCCCCATGTCATCCTAAGACCCTGACATTATTAGTGAGATTAACAAGGGAATTGGTGACATGCTCATGTCCATGTCCTGCATGCATTTCTGTTTCTCACTGCTGTATGTTTCTGTGTGTGCGCATGTGTGTGTGTGTGTCTGTGTGTGACTGTCAGAGTTTCCCAGGCTGTGCCACTGTGTGTTTTAGTTCCTACTAAGCCTTTTGTGTTTACCTGAGTCCTCCAGATAGTGATTTACAAGGGTAAAATGACCCCTGGTGGCCAAACCAGAGAACTGACCCAGCATCCTCCCTGAGAGCCGTGAAGTGGAGCTTTCCTCTGTCTGGTCTGAGGTTAACAGCCTTCTGCTGCTCTAGACAAGGCCCGGTGGTTAGCAGGTTAGCACCTGCTCCATCAATTGCTCCGTCCTTAGGGTTCAGACCTTCCAGACCTGGGGGCATCAAATGTCATCATCATCCAAAGTCTCAGCATTTTGCCCTATCCAAACTGAACCTAATAGTTTAAAAAAATTGTTTGCTTTGGCCACATTGCATGGCTTACAGGATCTTAGTTCCCCAACCAGGGATTGAACCCATGTCCTCAGTAGCTAAAGTATGGAGTCCTAACCACTGCACTGCCAGGGAGTTCTCTATTTGAGTATTTTTATATGCAGATAAGTGGATGAACTCCAAAGCAATTAAAGCTCACATAGCAAGTATCTTCTAACTTACTATATAATTTACTTATTTATTTATTATAAGTTTTATAGTTTATTGTCTGTCTCCCCTTCACCGCACCCCCCCCAAGTAGAATGTAAGCTCCCTGGGGGGAGGGATCTTTGGTTCTCTGGTGTATCCCCAGCATACAGGACAGTGTCTGGTGCCAAAGAAGTTCCTAATAAATATTTGTTGAAATGATGAACAGTTGAATCATTTTTTTTATTTTTTTATTGCAGTATAGTTGAATTACAATGTTAATTACTGCTGTAATGAACAATTGGGCTTCCCTGTGGCTCAGTGGTAAAGAATCCCCCTGACCAATGCAGAAGATATAAGTTTGATCCCTGGGTCGGGAAGATCCCCTGAAGGAGGAAATGGCAACCCACTCCAGTATTCTTTTTTTTTTTTTTTTATTCAATCCCACTGACTGTAGCCTGCCAGGCTCCTCTGTCCATGGGATTCTCCAGGAGAGAATACTGGAGTGGGTTGCCATTTCCTTCTCCACACTCCAGTATTCTTGCCTGGAGAATCCCATGAACAGAAGAGCCTGGCGGGCTACAGTCCACGGGTCACAGAGTTGGACGTGACTTAGTGACCCAACAACAAAATGAACAGTAGAACCTTGTTGTGAAGTAGTTTACTATCTAGCATGGACCAAAGAACAAGTCAACGATAGTTATTATTCAAGATGGAAGATGGAAGAATGCAGGGGAAGGCACTGACCATTAATTTATTGGGCACTAGACAGTCCCTGGAGGTTCTTAAGGGAGGTTCAGCCCACCCTGACACACTGTGTGGGATAAACTACAGGGAAATGAGGCGGGGAAAAGTCTAAGGAGAAAGACAGGTGAGGGGGTGGATCCAGGAGGTGTGCTTGCGGAGGCAGATGGAAATGAGTTTTCGCCAGTGTGGACTCTCCATCGTTTAAGCTCCAGTGGACAATGTATCCACAGGGTTTCCATGAGAACAGAGAGGCAAGAATAGATTCAGGAGGACTTCCCTGGCGGTCCAGTGGTTAAGACTCCGCGCTTCCACGCAGGGGGCTCTGGTTTGGTCTCTAGTTGGGGAACTATGATCCCATATGCTGCACAGTGCAGAGATTAGATTCAGGAGATGTTGCAGGCAGAGGAGGAATGAGCAGAACCTGATATGAACAGGAAGTTTAAGGATGTCCGCAGTCACTGCTATTTTCACAGGATCCCTCGATGACTGGGTGGCCAACGTAATGGCAACTACATGTGGGAAATCCAGAGACCCACCCTGTGTCCCGAAGTTTACCTTTTGGGGGTTGCTACTGCTGCTTCTGCTAAGTCACTTCAGTCGTGTCCAACTCTGTGTGACCCCATAGACGGCAGCCCACCAGGCTCCCCCATCCCTGAGATTCTCCAGGCAAGAACACTGGAGTGGGTTGCCATTTCCTTCTCCAATGCATGAAAGTGAAAAGTGAAAGTGAAGTCGCTCAGTCGTGTCCGACCCTCAGCGACCCCATGGACTACAGCCTACCAGGCTTTTTGGGGGTTAGGAAAACCCAAAGGAGGAAAATGAGAAAATCTCAGACACAGGGAGAAGTGTGTGAACACATTGTAAAAATATTTTCTATGCAATTGGGCTTCCCCATGGCTCAGCTGGTAAGAATTCACCTGCAATGCGGGAGACCTAGGTTAGATCCCTGGGTCGGGAAGATCCCCTGAAGGGAAAGGCTACCCACTCCAGTATTCTGGCCTGGAGAATTCCATGGACTCTAGTATAGTCCATGGGGTCACAAAAAGTCAGACACAACTGAGTGCCTTTCACTTCAGTTCACTTCATGCCAAGACCTTACTTTTGTGCTCAAAATGCATTGTTTTATTTAATTATTACAATAACCCTCTGAGTTAGGAATAATGATTACCCTCACTTTACAGATGAAACATCCTGGAAGAGCTGAGGATCTAAGGTCACACAACCAGGAAGTGGGACGGCGTCTCTGCGACTCCCAAAGTCCTCTACTCTTCACAGAACACCCTACTGTATCTCCCCTTCCTTTACAGCCCACTGTCTCATCCCTGGTTCCCTTCCACCCACCACTCCTTGGCATCCTTTCCTCTCCTTCCCTCCTCATGTAGGCCACCACTCTCTCACCTTGAATCCACTGTGTCACCTGTCCCTCCACTCAGTGGAGTTCTTCCTCCGTGGGCTCCTAACTCACTCACCCTACAACACACCAGCCCTTCCTCTCCACCTGCCTCCGCCCCAGTGCAGAACCCACTGTGGCTGAGTGAGCGCTGAGAACAGGGCTCATTCATGGTTCCAATGGTGTTGGGCCCTAAAACATACCACATCGAGGGTTTGGAAGGGCGTGGCTCAAGGATAGCACCCAAAGCTGGACACCTCAGCCTTCATGCACTCCCCTCCCCCACCTGGGATGTGCCCAACATTTCCAAGACAGCACTCCTGATTGTCCACCAACTAAACCAAAGAGGACACCACTCCTTGGTTCTCCTCAAGGTCCGTATCCTCTGTAGAATGGTCCGTCCATGTGGTGAGAGAAGCTGGGGGAAGAGGAACAATCACTGGTCTTGAGATAAATTCAGGAGAACAAGGAGAGATGCTTGTTAGCCCTGGAGCATGAAGGAAATCCCTGTGGGGTTGCCACCTGGAGTCCCCTGAAGAAAAGTGGAGGGGGAGGTTAACCTCCCACGGAGCCTTCCTTCTCCCTTCTTTCAGGAGACCCTGGAGACCGGGGAGGCTGGGGAACTGTCACCATGCTGTCTCTTCCAGAGGAGCACTGAAAACCCTGAAGAGTGAAGTTTCTCCCAGGGGCTTGGAGAATCCCAAAGGCTCTCAGAACTTTGCCATCAAACAAACCTGGGGACTAATTTTGGCTCTGTCACTTCTTGGCAGTGTGACCTTGGAAGTTGTTTAACCTCTCTGAACCTCTATTTCCCCATGAAATGGGGATCATAGCATCTACTTATTGGGTTCTAGTGAGGGTTAATGAGGTCACCCTTGAAAGGCACCTGAGAGATATCCCATAAGGGGGAGCTCTCTTTCCAACCAGGGTCTGGGGAGGACAGGCCGTTGGTGAAGTCGGCTTTTGATGCCCAAGGGGAGAGTTTCTGGAAGACAGCAAGGGTTCCAGGTGAATCCTCGCCCAGATGGAGCTCTGCCAGCAATCAGAACCAAGGCCAGGGATGGGTGAGCAAGGCAGGCGGGGCCAGCTTTCACGGTGCTTGGTCAAGGAGGAGGCCGCGGCAGTGACTGGCCTGTCGCCCTCTGGGGGCACTCTCTCCTCACCGGCCCCTTGTCCATTCCACAGACAGAGAAGTGGGTGGGAAAGTGCCCGAATGGAGAGGAGAGGGGGCATGGGATGAAGAACCAAGCAGAGGAGAAAGGGCAAAAGAGGAGGCTGGAGGGGAAGTGAGGGCCCGGGCAGGCCCTGGTGGGGCCGGGAGAGGGGCCCAGGGCAGGAGGGCGGAAAGGAGACAGCCTGGGAGGGAGAGCGCCGAGGCGGGAGGAGGGAGGGACAGGGAGGGAGACCGGCGGCGCTGACACAGCCTCGATGTGTGGAACGGGCTGGGGTTTGGCCCACAGGTCAGGCGTCTGGCAGTATTATGGGATGGAGAGGCCTTAGGAGACAGGGAGAGTATTATGGGCTGGAGCAGCCTTAGGAGACTGGGGAATATTATGGGCTGGTGAGGCCCGGCTCCAACTGGAGGCGGGAGGAAGGGGTGCGGGGCGGGAAGGGGGGGGTGGTGGTGGAAGGGAATATTATGGGCTGGAGGCCTCCTGCGACCAGAGGCAAGAGTATTATGGGCTGGCAAGGCCTTCGGTGGCCAGAGGGGGGAGCAGCGGGGGATGGCACCGGCTGCATGTGACTGGGGGGGGCCAAGTTGGGGGGGGTGGCGAGTGGGGGTGGGGGAGCATATTATGGGATAGCTCTTTGTACCTACTGCGGGGACTGCTTCTCCAGAAGATATTATGGGATGTCGTGTGTGGGAGGGGGAGTGGGGCTGGGGGATTATTATGGGATGGTGGTGCAGAATGGGGAGGGCCTGAGGAGAGCTTCTCCGACCCCCCCATCCTTTACTCTCTAGCCATCGTCTCTAAGGTCTGCGTTCTTCCGTACATGGCCCAAGGAGAACACCTGAAGTCCACCCCCCACACTCTGGCTGTTTGAGCACCTCAACCCATCCTAGGCATCTTCCTTAACTAGCAGCCACCTCCGGGTGCTGAAGGGGAAACGAACCCCCTGAGGATGCGGAGAAGGTCCCAAAGCAGGGTTGTGGTGGCCAGTGGGCCACACCTCCCACCTGTCCAGGTCCCCTTGGCTCCCCATCCCCTTGGGTCACTCTCCTTCCCCTTGTCACTCCCTTCCACAAAGTGGGGGCCCTTGATCCTCCTCTCCTTCCCCCTCCCCTCCATTTCCTCTCCAGCTCCCTCCACAGCCGTAACCAGTAAAACAGGCGGCCAGCTATTATGGGATGGCTGCTCCCGGCAGCTCTGCAGGGAGGGGGCGGTCACCGCGGAATGTCTCTTGTGGGTGGCTATTATGGGATGGCCGCCTCTCTCTTTTTTTTTGGGGGGGTGGGGGCTAGCAAGGAGAAGGATTATTATGGGATGTGCCCAGCGCAGCTGGGTGGGGCTGTCCTGAGTAGGTGAAGCTCTGGGGAGGGGGGAGGGGGAAGGAAAGGAAGGAAGAGGGAGGGAAGGAGCTGGGGAGGGTGGGGTGAGCCCTGGAGTCAGACCTGAGGCCTGGCAAGAGTGACTGGCTGGAGAGGTTCGTCCGTGACAGCTGTTTGAAGAGGCCCCGGGGGCAGACTGGAGCTAGCCGGATCTGAACCCTGGACAACTGGGTCCCTAAACAGCTTGTGAGCTACAAGGGTGGCTGAGTCCAAGCCTGCGGTGAGGAGGCCTGAGTTCTGGCTGGACTGTAGCTCAGGTAGGGGTCCAACCAGGGAGCTGTGCCACCTTGCAGTCGCACCGGAGGAGCAAGACTGAGTTGGCTTCTTCAGGACACATGTGCGGTGGTGCCCCCCAGCCCTGTACCACCTCCCTCCTGCCTAGCCTTCGGCTTGCACTGTCCCTGTGGCTTTTCTGTCCTATGTTGCTTTCCTAAACCCCCTTTTCTGACAGCAGGAACACTCTTAGATGCCTAGCGAACAGAGTTTCTGGGACTCAGAACAGAGATGGAGAGGGAACTACAGAGTATGTGCTGAAAACTCCATAGACAACCCACTCTGTTATTCTAGGTTCTTCTGTACCACAGGGAGGGAAGCAGAACACTAAAGTAACAGGCTAGAGAGGCTGTCCCCCTGGGTGCATTAATCAGGAGATTATCCCACCCTTAGTCTCTGTGGGCCAATCTCGCTGGTGGTTTATTTATAATTTATCTGGGAGGGGAGCCTGGGGCCAGAGTAGGGAGGGGGAGCACAGAGGCGGAAAGACCACAACAGTGACATGAACATCCTAGCCCCCTGTAACTCAAGGAGAGAAGAGCCTTTGACCTACTCCTTGTGGGTTATCAGGGAGAGGTGGGGCGTAAGAGGAGCCAAGGGGTAAGTGGGTACAACCGGCAGGATGGGGTAAAGGGCTGTGGTGGACAAAAGGGACCATGTGTGTCTCCACAGACAAGAAGCTGTGACTACCCAGTTACAAAACTCTTCTCCTGGTTTATGAATCTCTGTGGTAACTTGGTGTATATGTGGGAAGAAGAGGGTATGGGGCAGATGTAGACATTACAGAATGAAATTTGAGGCCCAGAGGCAGGCTGGATCCCCTAAAGAAATGGGGAGAGAGAGGAGGGCATAATAATGCTCTGGCAGCTCTGTAGGTTAGTGAGAACCTCCTGAAAGGAGGTATATGGTACCTTAATGAAAGAGCTGCCTCCTGTCCCCCAAGTGAGGAGGGCAGGGTTTGCTCTTAGTCCTCAGAATAAGCATGGGGGAGGATTTGCACAAATGAATGGGGCCCAACCTTGAAGACAAGAGAATTGAATGGGAATACCAGGCAGCCTTGCAGAATGGGGAAATAGCCTGTGTGCCAGAGTGGATGTGCTGAAAGGGTGGTCTGGGGAGTGAAGTCAGGCAGGAGCTGGGGGAGAGACCAGTCACCATCACTGGTGTTCTGCTTGGAAGCCTTTGTTGTTCAGTCGCTTAGTCGTGTCTGACCCTTCACGACCCTGTGGATGGCAGCACCAGGCTTCCTTGTCCTTCACTGTCTCCTGGAGTTTGCTCAAATTCATGTCCATTGAGTTGGTGATGTTATCCAACCATCTCATCCTCTGCTGCCCCTTTCTCCTCCTGCCTTCGGTCTTTCCCAGAATCAGGGTCTCTCCCTGTTAGTCAGTTTTTTGCATCAGGTGGCCACAGTATTGGAGTTTCAGCTTCAGCATCAGTCCTTCCAGTGAATATTCAGGGTTGATTTCCTTTAGGATTGACTGGTTTGATCTCCTTGCAGTCCAACAGATTTTCAAGAGTCTTCTCCAGCATCACAATTTGAAAGCATCAATTCTTCTGTGCTCAGCTTTCTTTATGCTCCAGCTCTCATATCCATACATGACTACTGGAAAAACCATAGTTTTGACTAGATGGACCTTTGTCCTTTGTCGGCAAAGTGATGCTTGGAAGCATAGGGATGCTGATTTCCCTAAGCAAGTTTCTGCCTCTCCTGAATTCATCTCTCCTTGCCAGCTCTCCAGTCCTGAGTTTCCCAGAGGAGGGAGGGTCATCTAGCCAGGCCCTTTCTCTAGGGAAGTGAGATTAGAAGGGCGACACACTCACTTCTGGTCAGGAAGGGCCTCTCCTAGGAGGAAGTTCCGGTTGCTCTTCAACCTGTTGTACCCGCAAGGGCCTTGGACTTGTGTGGAAAAGGCACAGGAGAGTAGAGGAAGATGTTACCTGATTCTGGGATCTGGAGTGAGGGCAGCAAGGAAGTGGTGCTGAGATACTGGTTCTCACCCAGGTTCTCTGGGGCTCAGGAAGAGGAAAAAGTGATAGGCTGTAGGCTCAGGTTCTCTAAGGGTCAAAAGATTTTAAGATTGGGTTCTCTGACTTTCTTAGGTTAGGTCCCCAGGGTAGCTGCAGGGTAGGTACAGGTAAGGAAGGGAATGGTATATTTCTGGAGGCTTCCTTGTGGCATTATAAATGAAAAAGGCATTCTGGGATGTTGACTTGTACACGGAGGGGAAGATGGTGAGTATTATACAGTGATGAGGGTTTTTTTTTGCGGGGGGCAAGAATGGGACTTCAACAAGAGGAAGATAGAGGCAGTTGGAAATGTTATGAGACTTGAGGATACAGAATGAGAACATATAAATGAGAACATGGGTCATTGGTCAGCAGGATTTGGTGTTCAAGCATGCTGTGCTTAGTTGCTCAGTTGTGTGTCCAACTCTTTAAGACCCCATGGACTGTAGCCCGCCAGGCTCCTCTGTCCTTGGGGATTCTCCAGGCAAGAATACTGGAGTGGGTTTCATGCTTTTCTCCAGGGGATCTTCCCAACCCAGGGATTGAACCCAGATCTCCCACATTGCCCATGGATTCTTTACTGTCTGAGCCACCAGGGAAGCCCTTGGTGTTCAAATATAACAATTCTGGCATGTTGAGGAGTCTCTCAGGAAGGAAGCACATAATGACATTATAGGGTTTCTGTATTAGAAACGCTTTGCTGGATGGATGGACAGTACTTTCCAATCAAAATCCCTTAGTACATAGGGAGCAGAGAGGAGATTATCTTGCCCATCCGTCTACATTGTAAATCCTCTAGAAGTACCTCCCACCTCTAGAAGGACCACTGAGAATCTCTACTGGGATCTGATGTCTCCTGAGACCAGTTGGGATTTGTTTTATTCCCTGTGACAGGAAATTAGGAAATAGCACTGTGTTTCATTGACACCAGACATTCTATCTAGCCTCAGCATTTGATTGTTTAGGCTTCTTGAAGGGAGGCATTATGGTGCCCAGCTCTGTGCCTTGCTAGGTACTCCCTCAACATCTGTTGCATAAACATGAGTATAAGGAGAGCAAATCTTGGGTCTTCGTGAGCAGATATCAAGATCTTCAGTTCACACCATGGTGGGATGTCCATTCATAGGAAGGAGAATGGACTGCTTGACCTGGGGAGGTGGTATGGGGTAAGGACTACTGGAATGTTGAGAAATAGTCTTTAGGTGGGGGTTTGTAATTGTTATGGGATGCTTTGGGGTGAGCTAAACTTTATGTGAATGGCTCATCTGGTCAGTATGGTATTTGGTTGGTCTTACTGAAAACTCACCTGAAGGTAAATGTCTGGAGAACATCTGGGTTTTGGTGGGACTGGGTGGGGTCCTAGGTTGATTGTCAGTTCGTGGGTGTCTGGAAATGATGGATGAGGAAAGCGAGGGTCCGTCTTATACATCAAGAGGCTTTGTGCCAGGACACTGCTTTGGCTCATTAAGGGATGAAGGTGTGTACAAGTTGGGGCGGGGACAGGGCAATGTGGGTAGCCCGCTTCACCCTCTCTGGTGTGGGTGTTAGAATAGACTGACAGCCTTGGAGATGGGGGAGGTATGAGTATGAATATTATGGGATGTCTGACTGAAAAGGTATAGGGGTAGTGGAGTGGAGGTGAAGCATTATGGGATGTGACTCTGGGTTGTGCTGGGAGTATTATGGTATGTCTGGTTGACCACGAGTTCTTTGCAATTATTATGGGCTGTCAGTGTGTGGGTGGGGGAGTGAAATGATGGGATATCTTTCCAGTGTTAGAGGAAAGGAGATTAGTTGTCCATCTGTGGGGTGACGGTATGGCTGTTGATCATTATGGGATATCTCTCTGATGGGGAGGAGTGGTTATTAAGGGCTGTGGAACTAGAATGAATGTGTGAAGTCTGGGGGTCGTGTTGTGAGGATCTAGCCTGCAGGGGCTGAGGGCAGCGCCAGGGGGTGGGTTATTATGGGATGTCAGTACTGAAAGTGGGAGACTGATTATTACGGGATGTGTGTGGGAGGAGGCCGAAGTGTCCGTTGATGGGGGGGGTGAGTTTCTGACTATTATGGGATATCAAACTGGGGGTGGATAAAGAGTGGTTATTATGGGATGTCTGTGGGGGATGGGGATGAGTATTATGGGATGTGAGGCTGAAGGGCTGGGACGGATGCTTATTATGGGATGGCCATGGGAAGGGAGAGGTGACGAATTATTATGGGATGTTAGCGTTAGGGCCAAGAGTGAAGAAGTTGGCAAAGGATAGCTATTATGGGATGTCGGGGGGGTGGGGATAAAGGGTTAGTTGCAAAAGGTCTGCAATATCATGAGATGTCAACAACCCTGGCATGTATGTGTATGGTCTGTGTGTGCGTGGGGTGGTAGTGGTGGTGGTGGGGGGTGGTGTCCGTGTGTATTATGGGATGGCCAGGAGGTGGGTGGTTGCCCGGGTGACACGCGCGCGCGCTCTCGAAGGGGGCGTGGCCAATGGTTGCCGGAGCGACGAGGGGGCGGGGGTTGCCCGGGAGACCTAGGGAGGAGGGTGGCGGTAGTGGAGGGGGGGTTGGAGTTGGTTGAGGTTATTATGGGCTGTCCGTGGGGGGGCGGGGCCTGTGCGGTGGGATTTCCCGGCCGGTGTTTCGGGCCCTTTAAGAGGCGACGCCGGAGCCGGAGCCATTTTCCCCCCTTCGGCCGCGGCGAGGAGGAGCCGGAGCGGGAGTGACACCGGGCCGGACCCAGCGCGACCTGCGGCGGCTCCGGGGTGAGGAGAGCTCAGGGTTCCTAGAGAGACGCCCCTCTCAGCCCGACCAGCCCCGAGGGTCTTTCCTTCACCCAGCTGCTCCTCGGGCGTCCCCGGACCCGCGGACCGCCCCCTGCCCCGGGAGCCGACCCTGCCTCTCTTTGCCCGGCAGTGCGCCCAGCTCCCGCCCTCGCCCGACCCGAGTCTCGCTCTCAGCGACTCCCACCTTGTACTCGGCCTCCCACAATGCCCGGCGCCCCCCTCGCCCTCAGCTCACTTGCCCCCCGGGACACGTGGCTCGGCCCCCTGCCCGGTGGGAGTGCCGGCCCCCCACGCCCCTGCCTCCAGCCCCCCGGAGCGCCGAGCCTCCACGCCCCCTCGTCCCCGCGGCTCCTCCGGAGAGCCCGAGTTGTCCCAGAGGACAGCCTTTGGAGAGCTGCCCTGTCTGGGGACTGGCCCCTCCCCAGGCGCAGGGAGGCGCCCCCCCCACCCCCAAGTGACCTTGTGTCCCCGAGCGCCTCGCCGCCGGCCGCCTTCCCCGGCCCCCACCCCGCACCCCGCACCGCGGCCACTCGGACCCCCTCCCCCGTCACGCCCGGCTCCGTCCAGCGGCCTCTCCCCTCCCCACGCCGGCACCGGCCTGCCCTCGGGGGCGCCGCTCTCTCCGGGGGGCTCCAGTCGGGGAACCGGCTTCCGGGCCGCCCCCGGGAGTGTGGAACTAAGTTCAGCCTGAGTGGTTCGGGTGCCCTGCTCGGGTGGCTGAGGGGGGGCCGGGGTGGGCGGAAAGCGCGGCGGGGTGGGGGAGGGGGCCGTGCGCGTCACTGACTGTTCTCTTTCTCTCCCCCCTCCCCCGCACAGTGACTCGGGCCAGTGTCGAGGGCCCCAGGCCGCAGGCAGGAGCAGCTGGGCCAATTCCCTGGCCGGGAGCGGAAGGGGATGGCTTCGGGCCTGGGCTCCCCGTCCCCCTGCTCCGCGGGCAGCGAGGAGGACGACATGGATGCACTTTTGAACAACAGTCTGCCCCCACCCCACCCAGGTAACACCTTCCCCCAGGGCCCCCGGGCAGGAAGGAGGCATCTGGGCCCTCCCTAGTGGCTGTGGAGAGGCAGGGTTGAGTTTCTGGGCTCCCACCATGCAGCCTGAGGTGGAGGGCATCCGCAGGGAGTGGTTCCCTTCTGCGGAGCTCCGGCGCGAGGGGGGTGGAAGCCATGTGCCTCCTGGGCTCCGTGGACCGCGGTGCAAGCTTGCTGCACTGTCTTCGGGAACGCTCTGCGGATCCCGGTCGAGGGAGCTCTCGGGGCTGGTAGGCTTTGCCTGGTGTGGGTCCCCGAAGGACTGCAGGTGCCTGGGACCCCTGGAGGCTGGGCGCGGCGGCAGCGGCGGTGAGGGGGTTGAGGATTGCTCTTGGAGGAGACCGTCAGAGCATCTCTGTTAGCAGGATCTTGTGGTTGCTGCTGTGGAAAAGAAAGAGGGAGTGCGGGTTACTCTCTGATTATTTTTAGCTTCTGATCAGTTACCGGCTTTCTGTGCAGTTTCAACTGTGTGAAGTTTGAATTGCGCTCCTCAACTGGGATCTAGAGCGCTTTTAGTCAGGCAGATTGCTGGAATGTTAAGAGTGGGGTTGGGGTAGGATGTCGTAGCCTGCAGGATACATTAGGAGGGGCACAAAGAACGGAGGTGATACCCTGGGCACCCCTCTTTCTCTGGCAAGTCGGTTTAATCCTGGCTTTTTTCCCAGAAGGCTCTGCCCTGCTCAGGTAGCCTAGGGTTTGGGCTGGTGGTGTGAAGTGTTTGTGTAGGTGTGTTGGGGGTTGTGCTGTCTGTGATTTGGGGTGGCTCCCTTGGACTGGCCAAACCCGAATTGTTTTAACCACCCTGCCTGATTGGAATGACTCTTGTCTATCCTCAAATGATGATTGTTGTTATGTTTGTGAAGTGGATCTCTGTCTCCTCTGTCCTTTCTTCAGAGCACCTAGCTAAGTCACCTACTTGGTTTCTTCATCTTTTTGTTTACCTGCCATTTCTTCATCTTCCCTGTGTATATTAAGATGGGATCCTGCTGGCTCTGTTTTTGTTTCCCAGCAAACATCTTTCCCTTTTGCTTTCTCTCTCCTTAGCTCCAGCTGCAGGTTGAGGTGGTCTGGGAAAGATGGTTCCACGTTTGGCGCTTTCTTAGTTGGAAGTCTCTCCTTCCGCCCAGGGCCACTTAGAAGAGAGGGTCAGTGTTCTTGTTGAGTCTTCAGCTGCTGGGATCAGAAACTGAGGCTTGAATCCTGTCACCGTGGAGGGCACGGTGGCAGATTTCTGTGCTGTGGCCCAGGATGCGGGGGAGAGTGATAGTGGCGAGAGGATCCTGTGCTGGCTCCACATCTGGGTTTCCCATTGGCCCCTCGGGCTGGGGCTGCCCCTGTGTTGACTGGGAACTGTGTGGGCTCCCAGGGTGAACTCTGCCCCAAGCTGTAGTGTGACCCAGTTTTTCCACCTGCCACACCCCATTCCTGCCCCTATCCCAAATCTTCCTCTATATCAGCCAGTTTGCCTTTTGCCAGGTCAGCACATCTGCCTGAGAAGTTGGAGGGTCTTCTGTGGATGGAAGGGAGTCCCCTTTGCTTATGTGAATTGTCCCGGTCTCCACTTCCAGCTTTGATGGTGACTCTTAGAGATGTAGCTGACTGGGGACAGGGACAGTACGGGGATGACTTGGGAGAAGGGCCTAAGAAAATGGTTCTTTCTGCTGAGATCCAAGCTGGTGTTCCATTCCCAGGGGAATGGGAGGGGCTGTCTTGTGCCTGGCCTGATCCCCGGCTGAGAGGGAAAGGGGGAGGCTGATGGCGCTTTGTCCAGTGTATCTTGCTCCCCAGTATCTGCCCCTCACAGGAAGGGTGGAGCCAGAGGCATTTTCGGGCCAGTTCTGGGGGCCAGGAGCTAAGAACCTGTGTCGGAGGCTGTTGTCCACTATTCTAGGTGCTGCTCCCTTTTTCTCAGCCGGTTGGATAGGTGGCAGCCTGTAACCTTGTTAGAGGTGCTTTAGGATCTGTGGCCTGCACTCTGGGTAGAGGTGATGAGGAAGCTGAGTTTCAGAGACTTCTTGTGGGCTTCCATCCTGCAAGGAAGGCCAACCTTTTGGGTGTCAGAAAGAAGGTTGTGTACTCTGACACAGTACCGCCGAACTTTTGTTAAACCTTAGCTCTGATGATCGAAATCCTAACGATTGAGGGAGTAACTCAGGCCCTCTTGTGGGGTCACCCTTCAAGGTGTCTTGGGTATCCTTGCCTAGGACATTAGAATGGCGTCTTGCGAACTGTGTCATCCCAGGTAGTGTTAGGAGAAGTGGCGTTTGGACATGGGGCCAGGTGATCATTTGGGAAATCTATGAGGTGGTAGTCTTTTCCCCTCTGGCTACCTCTCTCCACCCCACCCCCTCCCCTGCCACTTCCTGTCTGTCCTCTGTTGGCAGCTGGGTGCCCTGGGCTGGCTTCTGTGGTCAGGAGCCATTTTCCCTCTCTTCAGTGGGTGAGGCATTCCCTCCTCCTCCACTCCCTTCTCGACTCCCCCCTCCTTGGGCGGGGGTGGCTTGGGAAGGAGGGAGGAGGGAGCTGGTGCGCTGGTATGAATGTCTGTTACAAAGGAAGCTGCCTCCTGGCCTTCTCCCCCACCCTCGGTGCCCCTTCCCACCTATGCCTGCCCTGGAGCTCTCAGCATTACCCCAGGCTTTGTGTGTGCTCCCAGCCGGCAGGAGGCGGAGCCAGATGGGAGGAGGAAGAGGGGGAGATGGTGACAGCTGGGCTGATTTGGGCCCCTGGGGAGAAGAGGCTACTGACCCAGGAGAAGCCAGGAAGGAACAGTAGGGCTGGAGATGGGGAAGGGAAGTCCGGTTTGGGAGTGGGCATGATACTAGGCTGGCAAGCTGAACCTGGGACTTAGAGGTTCTGGTGGTTTAGAGCAGTGATGAGCCAAAGGGGGTTAGTGAAGGATGTGGTTTCCGGGACCACTGAGCAGGTACTGTTCTGGGAATGTGCCAAGGGTGTTGTCTTTGGTTTTTGTTTTCTAGGTAGGATTTTTCATTCTCATTCTTGGTTTCTGGAATACAGGAGGGCTGGACCTATTTCTCTTCCTTGGTTAACTGTGTGCAGCTTGATTTGGCTGCCCTGGTGAGCGTATAGAGGACTTCTGCTCAGGATCTGGGCAGCTGCCTGAGGTGGGCCCAGTTTGGCCTGCAGGCCTGTTTCAAAGATCTCCAGCTCTCTGTCTGTTTCTGTCTGGAGTATCAGCTTCCATTGGTGGCGTGTGTAGCAGCTCTCTTCAGTGGAATCTGGGACAAGAGGTGGGGGAATCAAGTCTAAAGCCTCTGGATTAGGTGCTAACCTTTTGCTATTGATCTCTTCCCTGCATACCATTCTTTGCTAAATAAATGTAGAAAACGAAGAAGACCCAGAAGAGGACTTGTCAGAAGCAGAGACTCCAAAGCTCAAGAAGAAGAAAAAGCCTAAGAAACCTCGGGACCCTAAAATCCCTAAGAGCAAGCGCCAAAAAAAGGAGGTGAGTGGGTGACTGATGTCATGGGGAGTAGGAGGAACGCAGGAGGAGCCCTGAGAAGGGCTGGAGGGCTGGGGCCTTCGCTTGCTGGCTCTGGAGTGGGTTGCCAGGTCCCATGCGTCGCCTCGGGGCTGTCCTGAGGTCAGCATGTGTGTAGCATGTGTGTGTCTGTCTCCCTCTCCCTTCCTTCCCTGCTCCAGCGTTTGCTCTTATGCCGGCAGCTGGGGGACAGCTCTGGGGAGGGGCCGGAGTTTGTGGAGGAGGAGGAAGAGGTGGCCCTGCGCTCAGACAGCGAAGGCAGCGACTATACCCCTGGTAAGAAGAAGAAGAAGAAGCTGGGCCCTAAGAAGGAGAAGAAGAGTAAATCCAAGCGGAAAGAGGAGGAGGAGGAGGACGAGGATGATGATGACTCGAAGGTGCCTGCATTTCCACCTTCTTCTCTATCCTTTGCTTCCCAGACATTCTGCTGCCCCTGAGATTGAGTTCTCTCCTCCTGTTTCTAATGATTTGGTCTTACCCTGGACTTGCCAGCCTTAGTTGCAGCTCATATCCTCTGGTGAGTGTGGGCACTCGGAATCAAGCCTTGACCCTGCTCTCTCTGCAGGAGCCTAAGTCATCAGCTCAGCTCTTGGAAGACTGGGGCATGGAAGACATCGACCATGTGTTCTCTGAGGAGGATTATCGCACCCTCACCAACTACAAGGCCTTCAGCCAGTTTGTTAGGTAAACAGGAGGGTCTTGGGGATGGGGTGGAGTGCACTTCCGTTATCTCTTCTTACCTCCATCCCCATCTTTTATCTTTTATTTTTAAACTTTTCCTCTTCTGTTCCTGCCTTTTTTCCCCCAGACCCCTCATTGCTGCCAAAAACCCCAAGATCGCCGTCTCCAAGATGATGATGGTTTTGGGTGCGAAGTGGCGGGAATTCAGCACCAACAATCCCTTCAAAGGCAGTTCTGGGGCTTCTGTGGCAGCAGCTGCAGCGGCGGCAGTGGCCGTGGTTGAGAGCATGGTGACGGCCACTGAAGTGGCACCGCCTCCACCCCCTGTGGAGGTGCCTATCCGCAAGGCCAAGACCAAGGAGGGCAAAGGTGAAAATGGGACCCAGTGAAAGTGGGGGCTAGTGTGGTTGGCAGACGTGTGGATGCACTGTTCTGTCAGCCCAAAGATAGAAGCTAGGAGGGAGGGATGAATCTTGGATCAGGAGGGAAATTTGGGAAGCTCAGTGTAGAAATGTTTTAGGTGGGGCGTATTGTGTTGGGTTGGCCAAAAAGTTCCTTTGATTATTTTCCATAAGATGGCTCTAGTCTCGCTTAGTTGTCCTTTTTTTTTTTTTTCATTTGAAACAGTTTTGTTAGATCGTATTGTGATGGTTGTCATATCAGTGTGCATTTAAAAAAAAACTACCAAAATTGAATTTTTGTGTAGTCATTTTTATATTGAAGATAAAAGAAGAAAGGCAGTATTTTGGCATATTATGCTTTATTATTTCAAGAAAGGTGAAAAAGCAACTAAAATGCAAAAAAAGATTTGTGCAATATGTGGAGAAGGTGCTGTGACTGATCGAACGTGTCAAAAGTCATTTGCAAAGGTTTGGGCTGGAGGTTTCTCGCTGGACAATGCTCCCTGGTTGGGTAGAACAACTGAAGTTGATAGCGATCAAATTAAGACATTAATTGAGAACAGTCAATATTGTATACCACATGGGAGATCGCTGACATACTCAAAAAATCCAAATCAAGTGTTGAAAATCATTTTCACTGGCCTGGTTATGTTCATCGCTTTCATGTTTGGGTTCCATGTAAGTTGAATGAAATCTTAACTGTATTTCCATATGGAATTCTCTACTTAAATGTAACAAAAACATTCCATTTTTAAAACAAATTGTGATGGGCAATGAAAAGTGGATGCTGTACAGTAATGTGGAACAGAAGAGATCCTGAGGCAAGTGAATTGAACCACCACCAACTACATCAAAGACTGGTCTCCATCCTAACAAAGGTGATGTGTTTGTGGTAGGATTGGAAAGGAGTCCTTTATTATGAGCTCCATCAGGGTAAGGCAGGATTGCACATTTCTTTGATGACAAGGCAAAAATAGTTATAACCTGGCTGAGAAGTTCTGATTTATCCACCCTGTTCATCAGACATTGCACCTTCAGATTTCCATTTATTTTTATCTTTATAAAATTCTCTTAATGGAAAAAAGTTCGGTTCCCTGCAAGACTGTAAAAGGCATCTGGGACAGTTCTTTGCTCAAAAAGATAATAAGTTTTGGGAAGATAGAATTATGAAGTTGCCAGAAAAGTGGCAGAAAGTAGTGGAACAAAATGATGGATACATTGTGCAATAAAGTTCCTCCAACGTGAAAAACGTGTCTTACTTTTACTTAAAAAGGCACTTTTTGGCCAACCCAGTGGAAATACTTTGGGTGGTGAATATTTCCTTTTCCCCATGTTCTGCTCTGTCATGGATGTTTGGACTGCATGATCTCACTTGCTTTCTCCTGATTTAGGTCCCAATGCTCGGAGGAAGCCCAAGGGCAGCCCTCGTGTCCCCGATGCCAAGAAGCCTAAACCCAAGAAAGTAGCTCCCCTGAAAATCAAGCTGGGAGGTTTCGGTTCTAAGCGAAAGAGATCCTCGGTGAGAGCCCAGCCTGTCCCTGTCCCCTGGTGATGGTGCCTTAGCCCGTGGAGAGGATGGTGGCTTAGTTCAGGATTCACCTTTCATGATGGTTGCTGAAGTATGTGGGGAGTTGATCATAGAACAGGGATCTAGGCTCACTGTGTAAGTCCTTGCCGTGCTTGCAGTGCCCCGAGTGAAGAGCGATTCCCTTGCCTCCCTTCTCCACCACTCTCTCCTTCCCCTTGGCCTGAACCTTGAGCCGTATTTCCTCTCACCCCATTAGAGTGAGGACGATGACTTAGATGTGGAGTCTGACTTCGACGACGCCAGTATCAATAGCTATTCTGTTTCTGATGGTTCTACCAGCCGCAGTAGCCGCAGTCGCAAGAAACTGCGGACCACAAAAAAGAAGAAGAAAGGTGTGCTGCTTTTCTGTATCAATATGTGATGGGCTGAGGGGAATGACTGGGAGGCATCTCCCTAAGGAGATGGGGCCTGGGCTTCAGGGGTGGGGGGAGGTGGTCGTTTTCTAATAACTGGGCTTTCCCTCTTCCTTGCCCAGGCGAGGAGGAGGTGACTGCTGTGGATGGTTATGAGACAGACCACCAGGACTACTGTGAGGTGTGCCAGCAAGGCGGAGAGATCATCCTGTGTGACACGTGTCCCCGCGCATACCACATGGTCTGCCTGGACCCGGACATGGAGAAGGCACCCGAGGGCAAGTGGAGCTGCCCACACTGCGTGAGTGCCTTGCCTCAAGGGCGGGGGCTTGGGCGGGGGGAGACATGCTGGTGCTGCTGGCTGTGGGCTTTCGGATGCTCTTGGAGGAATACAGGGTGCGGTCCAACTGGGCGAGGGTGGGGGGTGGTTGTAACCTGACTCTGTGGTCTTCAACTTCAGGAGAAGGAAGGCATCCAGTGGGAGGCAAAGGAGGACAATTCGGAGGGCGAGGAGATCCTGGAAGAGGTTGGGGGAGACCCTGAGGAAGAGGATGATCACCACATGGAGTTCTGTCGGGTCTGCAAGGATGGCGGGGAGCTGCTCTGCTGTGACACCTGTCCCTCCTCCTACCACATCCACTGCCTGAACCCCCCCCTCCCAGAGATCCCCAACGGCGAATGGCTGTGTCCCCGCTGCACGGTGAGTGCCTGGCCCCAACTGGGCTCAGACGAGGGAGGCGTGGACCAGCCCAAGGGTTCACCCCTCTTCCATGTGGGCATCTCCAGGCTGAGGTGCAGGAGAGGCCACTGGAGGGCTGGAGGCCTTTGAGCCCCGAAACCGGGGTTTTCCTTCCTTTGTGGTCCTGGGATGCCTTTCTCCTGGGAAGCTATAGGACTGACTTCCAACAGAGCTGATGCTTTGCCTGTTCTCCCAAGTGGGATATAAATGAGGTTTTAGCACTGTTGAACTTTGCCATTTGATAATTGGAATACATTCTTAAATGTGGTTGTGTTATACATCATTTTAATGGATATTTCTTGGTTTATGTCTTTTCTAACAGTTATTTTATGTGATTTTAAGCTATGGAAATGATGCTAGACAAAAAGAAAATTCAATCAGTTTTCTTATTTGAGTTCAAAATGAGTCATAAAGCAGTGGAGAAAACTCACAACATCAACAGCACATTTGGCCCAGGAACTGCTAACGAATGTACAGTTCAGTGGTGGTTTAAGAAGTCTTGCAAAGGAGATGAGAACTTTGAAGATGAGTGTAGTGGCCGGTCATGGGACGTTGACAGTGACCAACTGAGAGTAATCACTGAAGCTCATCCTCTTAAAACCACATAAGAAGTTGCTGAAGAACTCAACATCAACCATTCTACGGTTTTTCAGCATTTGAAGCAAATTGGAAAGGTTTTGAAGTGTCATCTTCTCTTATTCTATGCAACAATGACGAACCATTTCTCAATCAGACTGATACGCAATGAAAAGTGTATTTTATACAATAACTGGTAACAACCAGCTCAGTGGTTGGACTGAGAAAATGCTCCAAAGCATCTCCTAAGCCAAATTTGCACCAAAAAAAGGTCATGGTCACTGTTTGGTGGTCTGCTGCCGGTCTGATCCACTACGGCTTTCTGTATCCCAGTGAAACCATTACATTTTGGAAGTATGCTCTGCAAAGCGATGAGATGCACTGAAAGCCACAGCGCCTGCAGCCAGCATTGGTCAGTGAAAGTGTGTTAGCTGCTCAGTAGTGTCCGACTCTGCAACCCCATGAACTATAGCCCACCAGGCTCATCTGTCTGTGGGATTTCCCAGGCAAGAATACTGGAGTGGGTAGCCATTTCCTTCTGGGGATGTTCCCGATGCACAGATCGAAACCCAGTCTGCTGCATTGCAGGCAGATTCTTTATTGTGTGAGCTACCAGACCTACAGCAATGAAAGGGTTTGATTCTTCTCCATGAAAGCACCCAACCATACATGACACAATCAACGCTTCAATCAAAAAGTTGATGTTCAATCAATGTTGAACATCATGCGGTGTTCACACAATGTTCAATCAAAAAGTTGAACAAATTGGGCTACAAAATTTTGCCTCATCTGCCGTATTCACCTGACCTCTACCTCTGTTTCTCCCAACTACTGCTACTTCAAGCAGCTTAAAAACTTTTTGCAGGGAAAATGCTTCCACAACCAGCATGATGTGGAAAATCCTTTCCAAGAATTCATTGAATCACGAAGCCTGGATTTTAACACCACAGGAATAAACGTATTTCTCATTGGCAAAAATGTGTTTATTGTATTAGTCCCTGTTTTGATTGATAAAACTGTGTTTGAGCCTAGTTATAATGATTAAATGTTAAATTTCACAGTCCAAAACTGCAATTATGTTTGCACCAATCTAATAGATTAAGCGAGGAAACCTGGGCTCCAGGCCTGTGACTTCTCTGTGCCTACTTGCTCTAGCTGCTAGCTCTGTTAGGCAGATAGGAGTGATGTCACACCAGTCCTGGACTAAGTCCAGAAACAGGAGATTCTATTCTCTCTCTCAAAGGGTTTTGGGATAAGACTGTAATTGAAATGAGATTTTACTAACTATGAGGTTGAAGCTGCTCTCAGGTATACATCTCCTCCCTATGGTAGTGCTTTGGTATTGACTCATCTCTTTTTCTCTCTTAGTGTCCAGCTCTCAAGGGCAAAGTTCAGAAGATCCTAATCTGGAAGTGGGGTCAGCCACCATCTCCCACGCCAGTGCCTCGGCCCCCAGATGCTGATCCCAACACTCCGTCCCCCAAGCCCTTGGAGGGGCGGCCGGAGCGGCAGTTCTTCGTCAAGTGGCAAGGGATGTCATACTGGCACTGCTCCTGGGTGTCTGAGCTGCAGGTGAGCCTGGGAGAGACTGGATGGGGGCGGCAGTGAGAGTACAGCCTGTGGAGAGAAGGGTGGCTATCACTCTTGCTGATGTCTTTCTCGTCCTGCTTGCAGTTGGAGCTACACTGTCAAGTGATGTTCCGAAACTATCAGCGCAAGAATGACATGGATGAACCACCCTCTGGGGACTTCGGTGGTGACGAGGAGAAGAGTCGGAAGCGGAAGAACAAGGACCCTAAATTCGCTGAGATGGAGGAGCGCTTCTATCGCTATGGGATAAAGCCCGAGTGGATGATGATCCACCGAATTCTCAACCACAGGTACCGATGGAGCCGGCCGGGCATCCTGGAGGTGGGCTGCGTATCCTCAGGGGATTCAGAAAATGGACCTCACCAGTAACTTACAGTCGGACAAGACACTCAGTGTGTTATTTATTAACTGACTGAATCCTGGCCTTTGAGCCATAGACTGTAGATTAGAGATCATTTTTGGTGCAAAGACTGGTGGACCAGATGTATTGGTTCCGAATCCATGTGGCATCTGGCCTCCTCAGAGGCCTGGTTTGGAACATCTATTGTTGGCGGTTTCTGAGAGCAAGACTGACTGGGGAGCTGAGCAGGGGGCCTTCTGGCTCAGAGCTTTCTCCTCTTGACCTTACAGCGTGGACAAGAAGGGCCACGTCCACTACTTGATCAAGTGGCGGGACCTACCCTATGACCAGGCATCCTGGGAGAGTGAGGATGTGGAGATTCAGGACTATGACCTGTTCAAGCAGAGCTACTGGAATCACAGGTGAGCGACCTCAGTGATCAGAGCTGCTGCTTATTGAGAAGGACCCCTGGCAGCGCTGTGACATCTCTGTCCTCTTTAGGGAGTTGATGAGGGGTGAGGAGGGACGACCAGGCAAGAAGCTCAAGAAGGTGAAGCTGAGGAAGTTGGAGAGGCCCCCTGAAACCCCAACGGTTGATGTGAGTTGGCAGAAAAGGGCGGGCAGGACGATGTGTCTTCTGTGCTCCTCTGACGGTGGTCTAAGACATTCAAGTCAGTGTGGCTAAAATGCTTCACACAGATGGCTTCCTGGTGTCTCCACGTCTCTGGAAACCAGGAAAAGTACTGGGAATACTTTTATTTTCTTTTCCCTCGTCAGAAAAGCAAAAACATAGGCATAACGTGGAGGAGTCACACACCAAGCTTTTATGAAACTTGTTTTGGAACTTGCGTCTTTTGAGCCTTAATTCATGGCTCAGTTCCTTGGGGTTTTGTGTAAAATATGAGTAAGGTTAAGGTTAAAAGTAAATTTATGGAGAACGTAGAACTTTTCACCTGGTAGATCTTGACTGGTAGAATTATTGTGCTGCCAGGGAGACTGTGACGTGTCAGTCTTCTAATGTCTGTGGGACCAAGACCTCCATCTTGCCTTGCTTCTTGCAGGACCCTAAGTAAAACACAAACTTAAAATAACCGTTAAGCACCTTTTCCCCTGCCAGTCTTTTGTGGCGTCCTTGAGTAGGCTCTAGTGAGCATGTGTGAGGAGGAGCAGCTACTGTCTTAGGGAAGGAAAGGAATTCCTCACCAGCTCATGACTTCCTCTTTTCCTCCTTCAGCCAACAGTGAAGTATGAGCGCCAGCCAGAGTACCTGGATGCTACGGGTGGGACCCTGCACCCCTATCAGATGGAAGGCCTGAACTGGCTACGCTTCTCCTGGGCTCAGGGCACCGACACCATCTTGGCCGACGAGATGGGCCTTGGGAAGACGGTGCAGACTGCAGTCTTCCTGTACTCCCTCTACAAGGAGGTACGAAAGCTGGGGCTACTGGCTTTGTGTCTGGGGGAATGTTCTGTGTTCAGGGTCTTCTCTTGCACTCCCAAGAGACAGAGAAAGGAAAAAAAAAAACTAGTCTCTGACCTGGAGAACAGTGTTGAGTTGACAGTAAGAGAGACCTAAGTACCCAGAGACAGATGGGAGGGAGTGGAGCCTTGGGGAGGTTAGTGGTGGGTGCCCGGAGCCTCAGTCCTGGGGGTCGGCTGGGCGCTGAGATGAGCAGAACAGTGGGTGAAGCCAGTGTGGAGAGACCAGTGTGTGAGCTCCCTGGAGGCAGGCCTGGACCTGTGGGAAGGAGGCGGCTGGGTGTGTTTGTATCCTGGGGAGGGAGGAGGGGCAGCAGCAGTGCACAGGCCAGTCCTCTGCCTGCTGGAGGGGCCGGGTACCAGACAGTGGACACTGGGGTTTTGTGTGGGGTCCTGAGTCCTCACTCTCCCTCTGCTCTTCTTCCTCACAGGGTCATTCCAAAGGCCCCTTCCTAGTGAGCGCCCCTCTTTCTACCATCATCAATTGGGAGCGGGAGTTTGAAATGTGGGCTCCAGATATGTACGTGGTGACCTACGTGGGTGACAAAGACAGCCGTGCTATCATCCGAGAGAATGAGTTCTCCTTTGAAGACAATGCCATTCGTGGTGGCAAGAAGGCTTCCCGCATGAAGGTACCTGAGAGAGGCAGGGGTAGGGTAGAGTTGTTGCTATGGCGTCCTTGAGTCTGGTCCCTGGGGTGAGGTGAGAGGAGGGAATTCCCCCACTCCCACCCTCCCCGGCCAGTCCCTTGACTCGGCCTGGATACGAGTGACCAAGTCACCTTCTTGTGCAGAAAGAGGCATCTGTGAAGTTTCATGTGCTGCTGACATCCTATGAGTTGATCACCATTGACATGGCCATCTTGGGCTCTATTGACTGGGCCTGCCTCATTGTGGATGAAGCCCATCGGCTCAAGAACAATCAGTCTAAGGTGAGGGGCCGGGGAGCTGTGGCCTCCAGTTTTAGGGTTCTGGTACCATCTACTCAGGAAGAGGAGACCTAGGAGCACGGGAGACGGAAAAAGGATCTCTGCCTTCCTTACTCACTCATGATAGATAAGGCTTGGAGGCCAGGCCTTAGAAGAGAGATGGAGGACATTGCTGGTGGTCCAGTGGTTAGGACTCTGCACTTCTACTCCGGGGTGGGGGTGTGGGGCACGGGTTCATTAGCTAGTTGGGGAGCTAAGATTGCAAAGTGTGGCTGAAAGAAAAAGTCACTGTGGAAAGAAGATAAAGAATAATAAAAAAAAAATTTTTTTAAGAGAGATAGAGGTAGGGGCAGGGGCTTAACTGCTGGGCGGTAAAACGGGACTTTACAAAGAAGTACTGGAGTCCTGTTTTCATTGCACTCCACTTCTCTCCATCTGCTTCACCAGTTTTTCCGGGTTCTAAATGGCTACTCACTCCAGCACAAGCTGTTGCTGACAGGGACTCCACTGCAGAACAATCTAGAAGAGTTGTTCCACCTGCTCAACTTCCTCACCCCTGAGAGGTTCCAGTAAGTGTGTGCTTGTCCACAGTCAGCTCCTCATCCTTCCTGCTCCTTCTGCCTCCTGCGTCATGTCCCTTCCCTTCCCCTCTCCAACAGCTTCTTTCCTTTTCCTTCTGAAGCAATTTGGAAGGCTTCCTGGAGGAGTTTGCGGACATTGCCAAGGAGGACCAGATTAAAAAGCTGCATGACATGCTGGGCCCTCACATGTTGCGGCGGCTCAAGGCTGACGTGTTCAAGAACATGCCGTCCAAGACAGAGCTGATCGTGCGTGTGGAGTTGAGCCCCATGCAGAAGTGAGTGTGGAGAAACGGGGTGCTGGCTCCGTTTGGCAGACACAGCTAGACACGCAGGCCCATCTGTGTGGTGTTTGCCAGTCCTCCCCGTACTCTGATGTGAGATGGGTGGTGACCAAGCCAGTGAGGCTCAAAGGAACCTGTGGCCGGGGTGCTGGGTCCAGAGTACTCAGCGCTTCCTTCCCTTGTTTAAAAAGATGGCAATGGCGCTTCTTGGGTTTCCTCAGTCCCAAAGTGAGAGGTGTTGGAAGGAAGGCCCCAGACCCTGGAACCACATGGTGAGCCAGGTGACGACTCTCGAGGGTGATATCTCTTACCCTGTCGTCTACACAGGAAATACTACAAGTACATCCTCACTCGGAATTTTGAAGCCCTCAATGCCCGAGGGGGTGGCAACCAGGTCTCTCTGCTGAATGTGGTGATGGATCTTAAGAAGTGCTGCAACCACCCATATCTCTTCCCCGTGGCCGCCATGGTAACTCTGCCACCCCTTGTCCATCCCTGGGTGGGGACTGCTCCGTGTGGGGTTTCTTTCTTTATTTTTTTTCTTTTTTGCTCCTCTCTAGGAAGCCCCTAAGATGCCTAACGGCATGTATGACGGCAGTGCCCTCATCAGAGCATCCGGGAAATTATTGCTGCTTCAGAAGATGCTCAAGAACCTCAAGGAGGGTGGGCACCGTGTCCTCATCTTCTCCCAGGTAACTTCCGGGTAGCAGTGGACAGCTCAGAGACGTACGGGAGGAGTTTCGTCTAATTAATCCCGTAATTTAACTCTGCTCCTCTTCAGATGACCAAGATGCTGGACCTGCTAGAGGACTTCCTGGAACACGAAGGTTATAAATATGAACGTATTGATGGGGGAATCACTGGGAACATGCGTCAGGAGGCCATTGACCGCTTCAATGGTAAGAGGGGAGGAATGGCTTTGATCCTGGCATCTTCACTCACTCAGAGCTCTCGACCTATCACTTGTTCTCTCACATCTGTTTTTCTGGGTAGTGGTTCAGGGTCTTTTGTCGACATGGAAGAGTACTTTTGAATTTCTTGACTGGAAGAATGTATCAGATTATTTCTGGGAGATTGTTAATTCCCTATGGAGTCTTTGTTCTCTCTGCTGAAAAGAAGGGCACTTCATTTAATCATCTTCATTGCTGAGGCCTGGGAGGGACCCAGATTTATCCAGATTTACCAAGCCCAGATAGCAAGCTAGTGGCAGGCTTGTCTCAGTAGCTGCTACCACCTCCTCCTCTTTTTTTTTTTTTTTAGCTTTATAACTTGAGATAGTTTTGAACACAAAAGTTCAAAAAAATAACATAGCGAGTCCATGTATACCTTTCACCGGGCTTTTCTTGATAACTTACATGACCACAGTACAATGTTCAAATCCAGGAAATTAACATTGGTGTCTAGTATACTACTAACCAGGTCATAGACTTGAACGTCACCACTGACCATGTGTCAGGATCCACTCACAGATCCCACATCACTCATAGTTGTTGTCTTTTCCACTTCTTCATTCTTTTTTACTCATGATGTTGATATCTTTGATGGTGACTGGTCAGCTTCTTTATAGAATGTTTAGCTTTTCTAATACCAGTCTAGTTGATGTTTTCTCATGATTTGATCAATGTTAGACATTTCGGGCAGGAGTCTGCAAGAGTGATGCGGTGTCCTTTTCAGTGCATCATTCCCAAGGACTATGTGACAGTGATAATGTTCCACTGCTGGTGTTGGCCTTGATTACTTGGTTCAGGTGGTGTCTGCCTAAGTTCTCCCCTGTAAGGTTTTCTTCATTGTGATTGATAAATTCCTTTAGGGGACACTTGAGCCCATGGTGACATCCTATTTCTTCTTAAACTTTCACACACATCTCAGTATCTGTTGTTGCTCTTTGCTTACGACACCATTATTGATACTTCGGTGTTTGCCTAAAGAGGTGTGTTTTTTTTTTGTTTTTTTTTTAATTTTTTTAATTCAAGTATAGTTGGTTTACAGTGTTGGGTTAATTTCTGCTGTACAGCAGAGTGATTGAGTCATACATATATACAAGTCTTTTTTAAAAATGTATCTTCTTTTTCATATTCTTTTCCACTGTGGTGTATCACAAGATACTGAACACAGTTCTTTGTGCTGTACACAGTAGGACCTGTTGTTTATCCATCCTATATGTAGCATTTTGCATCTGCTAATGAGGTTTTGTATATCTGATGCTCCTTATACTTTTGTTCATTGGAATTGTGGTTCCTCTCTTAGCACCAGGTGCTCAGCAGTTTTGCTTCCTGCTTTCCACTCGAGCTGGGGGCCTTGGAATCAATCTGGCTACTGCTGACACAGTTATTATCTACGACTCTGATTGGAACCCCCATAATGACATCCAGGTGAGCAGAGGCAGCAGCCTTGGCATATAGTAACTTACTGGAAATGCACAGTGTTCTCTGTGAGGGCTCCACCATCTGGAATTAGTTGTTTCAGGGGAAAACAATAGATTCTTTTTAAATGTCTTTTACCTTATTGTAAGCTGGAGAGTTTGGGTTCGCTCTGGTCCTGTTTTGGGTAACACGGTAGAGGATGGTGTCTGGGAGCAGGGGTGCAAAAGGAAGTTGCATGAGGCAAGCTGCAGCTCGAGCCTCATGCTGGGTTTGGCTTACTATGTGAAAGTCAGGGCAAAAAAACACGGTTACTTCAGTTTTTGTCTTCGTTTTGTATCCAACTCCAGGCCTTTAGCAGAGCTCACCGTATTGGGCAAAATAAGAAGGTGATGATTTACCGGTTTGTGACCCGTGCGTCTGTGGAAGAGCGCATCACGCAGGTGGCCAAGAAAAAGATGATGCTGACGCATCTCGTTGTTCGGCCTGGGCTGGGCTCCAAGACTGGATCCATGTCCAAACAGGAGCTTGATGATATCCTCAAGTTTGGCACCGAGGAGCTGTTCAAAGATGAGGCCACAGATGGAGGTGAGCTGGTCAGGAACTTGTGTTGGTGTGGGGTGTGGCTGCTCTAAAGGGCATCTTTGATCCTGAGGGTCTTGGGACTCAGACCTCAGGTCTGTGGGGCTAGCTTTCTCCACTGCAGCTGCTGATGCTAACTGGGGGTGTGGACCCCTGATTCTTTATAGGAGGAGACAACAAAGAGGGAGAAGATAGCAGTGTCATCCACTATGACGATAAAGCCATTGAACGACTGCTGGACCGGAACCAGGATGAGACTGAAGACACGGAGCTACAGGGCATGAATGAATATTTGAGCTCATTCAAAGTGGCCCAGTATGTGGTGCGAGAAGAAGAAATGGGGGTGAGTATGAGTCCAATGCGGTGCTTGGTGATTCGTCCAAAAGTTGGAGTTGAGACCACGACGGTATTTGAGACGAGGAAAACATCTGTAGGCAAATTAGTACAGTGATTATTTTTTCACCTCTTTGAAAAGAAATTCTGTAAGTATGAGCAAATCACATTCACTTCTTGGACGTAACTGGCCACATTTCACACTCAAAGCATTTATATTAACTGCTTTATTAGACTCTTACTTTATTTTCTCTTATGCATTTTATTAGCTCTATAAATAGACTTTGGATTGCTAACCCAACTGTCTCCAGAGAAAAGGTAGGAGGTGTGATATGTACTTAGCCTGTCTTCCTGTACTTTTGGAAACAATTGTTTTTCCTTTTTCCCTTCTGTTTCCTGGGTCTTTTAAAACAGAAAACAAAGAATACTCAGTTACGAATGTGTGGACTCTAATATTTTTCCCCCAATGTAATAATAGAGTATGGAATTAAAGAAAAAAAATTCTTTCCCTTCTGGTCCCCTTTGAGCCACCCAGGTCAAGGTTCTTTGAATTGACATCAGTTTCTGATGATCTTTGACATCTATTCTCATCCTTCCAACTCTGAATCATTCCTCTTGCTGTTTTTCTGATATGTATCTTAACCTCAGTGTTGTGTGCTTATGGCTAAAAAGTCTGACTGGTCTGCAGCCTAGTAGTCTTCAGTCAAAACTGCCCTCCTGTCAGGGTGGCCCACATTTGGGAGGGACCCTGGGAGGGACCCAGGGCAGAAGGTGCTGAGTGGCTGCAAGAGAGGGCTGGTACTCTCCCTCCCACTGTTAACCTTTCCTGACGATGGCCCTCTAGGTGGCTGCATAAAGTTTTATTTTTTGAATATTACAGCCCTCCATATGTGTAGCTCCTACATCTACAGATTCAGTTGTGCCCTGTGTGGTACTGTAGTATTTACTGTTGAGAAATATCTGTGTGTGAGTGGACTCATGTAGGTCAAACCTGTGTTGTTCAGGGGTCAGCTGTAAGTCTCCTGATTCAAAATTCAGAAGCTATAGAAGTATCTCTTCCCCACCCCAGTCCTTTGGCTACCTAGCACCCTCGCTGGGGATAAGTGATATTTATTTTACAAACTATTTTATATACATGTAAATCACATATGTGTGTATGTATATATATAGACGTGTATATACACAGAAACACCTTTTTCCCTTTTTCTTTTAAGGAAAGTAGTTTTTTCTAAAGTTGAAGTATTGTTCCACAGGGAAGTCCCCAGGTCCTCTTCTAAGTGAGGTATAGCAGTAGACAAGGAGACATGGGGCTTGGATCCTAGTGAACAGTAAGAAGGGAATTTCCTGGTGATCCAGTGGTTAGGACTCCACGCTCTCACTACTGAGGGCCCAGGTTCAGCCTTTGATCAGGGAACTGGGATCCTGTAAGCCACATGGCACAGCCAAAAAAAGAAGGGAGTGGTTATTCTTTTCTGCTCCTTGTGGTTAGACAGGGTCCTGAGACAGTTTTGAGCAGTGGGTTGTTGCAGAATCCTCAGTTCGTGGCTGAAGCATTTATTTGTTGGTGTAGGACTCTCTAGTGCTGTCTTCCTCCTCTGTCGTGTGAGCACATCCAGAGAGAGGAGTATGAGATCAGAGCAGTCTGGAACGCTGAGGCCCCCACACTGGAGAGAGGTATCTGTTCTGGAGAGTCCCCCGGATCTGTAATGGACATTGTAGGAACAAGAAATAAACTTCTGTTGTGTTAAATCACACCACACAAAAATGGGAAGAATAGTTGATTTACAATGCTGTGTATATTTCTGCTGGGCAACAAAGTGATTCAGTTATACTTTTTAATATATATATGTATATATACACATTTTCTTTATATATATTCTTATCTGTTATGTTATCATAGGATGTTATATATAGTTCCTTGTGCTATACAGTAGGACCTTGTGGTTTATCTCTTCTATATATGAAAGCTTACATCTGCTAATCCCAACCTCCCACTGCAGTCCCTTCCCCTTGGCAACTACCCGTCTGTTCTCTAGGTCCATGATTCTGTTCCATAGATAGGTTTGTGTCATACTTTCAGATTCCATGTATAAGTGATATGGTATTTGTTTCTGACTATGATCATTTCTAGTTGCATCCCTGTTGCTATGTAAGGAAAGTGGCTTCTCCATGATGTTCTGTACCTCACTTTTGTCTACCTGATCTTAGAAGATTTATTTTATCCAAATCAGTACAGAAAGAACTTCTGCCTCACCCCCCTGTGTAATATGTCACCATTTGAAAGTACCATAATTTATTTACTTAAAAAAATGAGATACAATATAAAATACTATTATATTAAAGGTGTATGATGTGATTTGGTATATCGTATCAAATCATAATGGTTTGTATGTATTGCAAGATGTCACCCCAGTAAGTTTAGTTCTGTTACCATATATATAGTATTAACTTTTTTTTCTTGTGATGAGAGCTTTTAAGAACTGTTCTTTTACTATAATAGCAACTTTCAGATGTGCAGTATGGTATTAACTAGAGTTTCCATGCTGTGTATAAAATCATCATAACTTAAATTTATACCTTTTGACTCTCTTCATCCATTTCACCCCCCCATAATTTATTCAGGTTCCCTAATGGTGGAGATGTAGGTTGTTTCTTATATCAATGCTGTTAACAGCTTAATTCTAATGTAAAGGATTTGGAACTGGTGGTCCTAAACTATCGGAAAAAAAAAAGTGAAGACTTTCAGAGGAGCATAAACATTATGGGGATATAAGAGGATATGTAATTTTTTTTTCACAGTTGATAAACTTTTATGAAGTTTATGAAGAACAGAAAGGGCTTATGGCCCTTCTACTTTATTGCTTGGGAGAATCTTCTGCAGTATTTCAGAAGCTTCTCCATTCTGCCTTGCTAAGGCTGTAATCTCTTTCCTACATTTTACCATCTCCCAACTGTTTGTGTGTCAGTAAAAGGGGTTAAAAGAATGCATATTGTCTCTTCATCCTTCTATCTTGTGATAACAGCTTGTCCTGTCAATTAAATTTCTTTCAAGTTCTTAGGTTCAAGCAGGTACACCATGTATTTCAGAGTCAAGTCATGAACAGCAGCTAACAGAGTGGGAACTGTGAGGACCAGGGGTAGCTGGGGGTGCAGCAGCCCTGAGTCCTGGCCCTCCCTCTGCCCCAGGAGGAAGAGGAGGTGGAACGGGAGATCATAAAACAGGAAGAAAGTGTGGATCCCGACTACTGGGAGAAATTGCTGCGGCACCATTATGAGCAGCAGCAAGAAGATCTGGCCCGAAACCTGGGCAAAGGAAAAAGAATTCGTAAACAGGTCAACTACAATGATGGCTCGCAGGAGGACCGAGGTGTGTGTGGCCGGCCCCGCCCCCCACCCATGGGCCGTTCCACTAGAGCAGTGGGCCCCGCTCATCTGCCCTCTCTCCCTCCAGATTGGCAGGACGACCAGTCCGACAACCAGTCCGATTATTCGGTGGCCTCAGAGGAAGGTGATGAAGACTTTGACGAACGTTCAGAAGGTGAGGCCCGTGCCTTTCTGTTGGATTTTTACCTGTTGCTTTGTCTAACATCCTGATCAGCGTCGCTCACACGTCCTTTTTCTTCTTGTAGCTCCCCGCAGGCCCAGTCGCAAGGGCCTGCGGAATGATAAAGATAAGCCATTGCCTCCTCTGTTGGCCCGTGTTGGTGGGAATATTGAAGTGAGTACCACTCGGTCCTAGGGCAGGGTGGGTGCGAGTGGCTGTCGGGTCTTGGGGGAGTTGGGTTGCCTCCCTCTCACCTGGCTCCTTCTGCCCCCCAGGTTCTTGGTTTTAATGCTCGTCAGCGAAAAGCCTTTCTTAATGCAATTATGCGCTATGGGATGCCCCCTCAGGATGCTTTTACCACCCAGTGGCTCGTGCGGGATCTGCGAGGCAAATCTGAGAAGGAGTTCAAGTAAGTCGAGTGCTTGGTTGAGCACTGTAAAGCAAGGCCTCTGAGTCCGGGTCTTTCTGCACACTGGAGCCTGCTGTGCCAGGAGGCACTTCTGCTGAAGCTGGAAGTGCAGCTGCTAGGAGAAGGGCTCTCTGTTCCCTGCTTCCCCAGCAGAGGACCTGGGGCACAGCGTGGGGTCTGGAGACCAGCTCTCAGCACCATGGCGGGCTTTACCTCACATGGAGCCACAGTCATTTCCAGCATGAGGCCTGACTGCCCTGCGGGTGGGAAGGAGTCTGGTCTGGGAGCTGGCTGCTCTTTAACCTGTTTCTGTTTCTTTACCACAGGGCTTATGTCTCACTTTTTATGCGGCATTTATGTGAGCCGGGAGCAGATGGGGCCGAGACCTTTGCTGATGGCGTCCCCCGAGAAGGCCTGTCTCGCCAGCATGTCCTTACTCGGATTGGGGTTATGTCCTTGATTCGCAAGAAGGTGAGCCCTGAGCCTCCCTCGGTGATCCAGGGCTTATAGTGGGAGCTGGAGAGCCAGCAGGGAAGGAGCCTAGTTGGACTCGGGTCTTCAACCTCTTGTCCCATTGCTGCAGGTTCAGGAGTTTGAACATGTTAACGGGCGCTGGAGCATGCCTGAACTCGCAGAAGTAGAGGAAAATAAGAAAATGTCCCAGCCAGGGTCACCGTCCCCAAAGACTCCTACCCCCTCCACTCCTGGGGACACACAACCCAATACTCCAGCTCCTGCCCCGCCTGCCGGTGAGTGCTCCTGGGTGTTAGTCCTCTGTCCTCTTCTTTTTGTCCTGGCCTGTGGTTTTTCTGTTCCCCTGTGCTGAGTTCTCAGGGGACTCCGGCAGGACGCACAGCAAGCTCCCTCTCAGTTTAGGAGGGCCGTCCTGAGAATAGGGCTGGCTCTTAAAGGCACGAGAGGACAGTTTAAGATGAGACAGACTGAGAAGGCATGACCTTCTCTTTGATCTGGGACCTTCTTAATTAATGTCTATTGTTGGTCTGCAGAGGATGGGATAAAAGTAGAGGAAAATAACCTCAAAGAAGAAGAGAGTGCAGAGGCAGAGAAGGAGGTGAAGTCTGTACCCCCTGAGGCCGCCGTTGAGGTGAGAGGGTGACAGACGCCACACTGGAGGCCGTGGGATTGGCCCATTCTCCCTGTGGGAGGCTGGCCCGTCTGCTTCAACCTCTGTCTTCTCTCTTTTGAAGTGTACACAGCCCCCTGCTCCTGCCTCAGAGGAGGAGAAGGTCCCAGTGGAGCCTCCTGAGGGAGAGGAGAAAGTGGAAAAGGCAGAGGTCAAGGAGAGAACAGAGGAAGCGATGGAGACAGATCCGAAAGGTATGTCAATCTGCGTGCCCTGCAGACCCTGCGAACCAAAGGACTTCGACTTGCAGCCCAGCTGGAGGCAGTCCAGAGGAACTGACACACGGAAGACTCTTTCACCCCTGAGTTTAACTGTGGGCTTTTTGTCCCTCAGGACATCTTTTATGACTTTAATCATTAAGGTTTAGGTTTAGGACTATTTCAGATCTAACAGAGGTGGGGAGCACTCTTGTTTAGGTATGTTCTCAGTGCCATCTATTCCCCCCAGGTAATGCTGATGTGGAGAAGGTGGAGGAGAAGGCAGCAGTTGATCTGACTCCCATCGTGGTGGAGGACAAAGGTGGGTGTTTGGAGAAGCCAACTGTACTGTAAAAGGACTCTATTGCTGAAAGGAAGAACTTTGTCTCCCAGACACCTCTCCGCCCACAGGCTCCCCATCCATACTGATAGAATCATTTTATCCCAAGCTAAAAGACTCCCCCTCTCCCCACCTGTGATGGTCAGTGGGCTGGTGGCACCTTTTTGTGGGTTTAAGAAACAGTTACATGTGGGGACTTCCCTGATGGTCCAGTGGTTAAGACTGCTCTCCCAACGCAGGGGGCCCAGGTTCAATCCCTGGTCAGAGAACTAGAGCTCACATGCTGCAACTACGACACAGTGCAGCCAAATATATACATATATATATATATATATATATATATATATATATATATAAAAAACACGTGGAGAAAGGGTGGAAGTAGATGGGTGGTCTCGTAGCACACGGTGCTGTATGTACCGGTAAGGGCCATGGTGCTGTCTTCTGTCTAGAGCTGACATTTCTCTTCTGTCTGTTCTGTAGAAGAGAAGAAAGAAGAAGAGGAGAAAAAAGAGGTGATGCTTCAGAATGGAGAGACCCCCAAGGACCTGAATGATGAGAAGCAGAAGAAAAATATTAAACAGCGTTTCATGTTCAACATTGCAGATGGTGGTTTTACGGGTATGAAAAAGGGGCCCACTGGAAAGATTCAAGGTGAAATTAGGGTTCTTGTCAGAAACCAAGGTACGGAGACTTTGGCTCTCCTAGAGGGAATGCCAGGCCTACAGCACACTCCTCTGGGGTCCCTGTTACAAAGCCAAAGGCACAGTAAGTTGGTACCGGGTCAGGAGTTAAGTAGCTGAATCCTCAGTGGTGTCTGCCTTTGTGTTTCTCCCCGTTCCCCATACCTCTCTTCAGAGCTGCACTCCCTGTGGCAGAATGAGGAGCGGGCAGCCACTGTCACCAAGAAGACTTACGAGATCTGGCACCGACGCCATGACTACTGGCTACTGGCTGGCATCATAAAGTATCCTTTGCCTGAGTCCAATCCAAGGTTCTGGTGGGATTTCTGCCGGTCTAACAGTTGGATGTTCTTACTTTCCCTTGTTTCATTTTTCCTGAGCGATTAATTTTCCAACAGCCATGGCTATGCCCGTTGGCAGGACATCCAGAATGATCCACGCTATGCCATCCTCAATGAACCTTTCAAGGGGGAAATGAACCGTGGCAATTTCTTAGAGATCAAGAATAAGTTTCTAGCCCGAAGGTTCAAGGTGAGCAGGAATGGGAGGAATACAGGCTTTATGGGATGGCCTTTAGAGTGCAGAAGGGACTGCAGAGGAAGTCTGGTCATTCAGCTATACTGTATGTTTTCCTGGGTACTTAACTGTGTATCCTGTGAATGGCTTTGCTCCCAAGTATCTTAGAGATCAAGACAGACTTGAAAAGTAAGCAGTTACTTAATGGCTGAAGATGACTGCCTGACAAATGACAGAGACCAGCACCATGGGTGTGCTAGGGGACCTCTGCAGGTTGGAGTGTTCAGGAAAGACACAAGTGTGATTGAATTGACTGTAAGGAGGCGGGGCTGTCAGTTCCTGAGTCTGTGCGGATGAGGGGTGGGGAGATTCAGAGACGTAGACCTCCATTTTTAGAAATGCTGGGGCTAATATGCCCAGGACTGAAGGGACACCTTTGTCAGGAATGCAGCAAATTGTACTGAGGGCACCTTGTGGAGACATCAAAATGAAGACAAGGCACATGAATCTCAAGCTAAGTATTATAATTGGGGAGGGAGGAATGCATACCAGTGAGCCTTCCAACATCATGTGCCAAGTAGCAGGTGGCACAGGGACAGGCCTGGTGCCTGTTCTCAAGCTTTCAGTTTAAAGTAGCAGCAAATGTGTGGTCAAGTGTGTTTCAGTCTAAGTGTTGCGATGGAGACTGCTAAATCCATAAAGAAGTTCTCCAGGGGGAAGGTGGGGAGCGCTCACAAATGCTTCACGGAGAAGATGGAAGTTTTTTTCCTACAATTTTTTATTTTTTTTAATGACCACTTTTAAAGTCTTACTGAATTTGTTACAATATTGCTTGTTTTATGTTTTGGTTGTTTGGCCAGGAAGCCTGTGGGATCTTAGTTCCATAACCAGGAATATAACCTGCACCCCTTGCCTTGGGAAGCAAGAGTTGTAACCACTGGACTACCAAAGAAATCCCCTTGGAATGAATAGAGATTTGTTGGATAGATAGAAACAGGAGGCTTTATGAACAAAAGGGTTAGGTTGGGTATACAGGCTGTAGAGCTTTAGGTAGGGTGTTTGGAAACAGCAAATAGTCCAGGTCGGGTGTAGGAGACACTCATGGTGGTGGTAGGAGGTAGGCTGGAGAGAGAGGTAAGGCTGGAGGCCTGGCTTAACCTTACAGTTCATGGGTAGCTATTGAGGGTTTGTGAAGGGTTTTGACACAACCAAGGGAAACTGAAATAGAACATTTCATGAGATTACAGAACTACTCTATACTCCTGAGGTAGTGAGGGCTCAACTCTTACACTGGCTGTGGAAAAGGATGAAATAAAGGAAATGAAACACTAGACAAATTTTTAGGATTTATTGATTTACTGTGGGGTCAGCAGGTTTTTTCTGTTAAGGGGCCAGAGTATTTCAGGCTCCTTTGTAAGACAAACTCTGTAGTGATACGCAAGCAGCTGTATGCGATAAACCAGAAAGTATGAATGTGTTCCAGTAAAAGTTTAATTTACTGATGCTAAAATATGAACTTCATATAATTTATATGAAGTGTTATAAACTATTACTTTGATTTTTTTCCAACCATTTAAAAGCCAAAAACCTATTCTTAGTTCTTGGGTCATCCACAAACGGGTAGTGGCCCAGATTCGGCCCACAGGCCATAGTTTGCTGACCCCTGACTTACTTGACTGGATTTGAGATACAAAGGAGTGAGACTCAACTGAGGTTTTGAGTCTGAGTTGCTGAGAAAGTTACATTATAATCGGCAGATGAGAGAACTGAGGAGAGCAAGCAGTCTGTAGAAAAGAGTTCCATTCTAGACAAGTCCTTTGGTGTTTTTGAGAAGTAAATACCCCAGCACCATCAACAAGTGGGATCAAAGTGATCAGCCATGCACAAGTGGGAACAGAACAGTCGGTGCCTGAGGTACAGGTTTGAGAAGCACCACCCCATTTGCATAGAGGGGCTGGCTGATGCTAGGAGGTGAGAGAGAATGCTGATTCTGGAGAAAGCTTATAGTTTGGGGCAAGAGGGAGGAAGCTGGTGAAGGAGACAGGGTATATAAGTTGAAGGTAGATGTCTGGTCTGTTTGAGCATAAATTAGTAGACCTTGATGTAGGCAGGTCTTGTGGAAGAAACAACAGTCCATTATTCTCATACTCTCCTTTTTCCTGATCTCTAATGAATTCATTCTTTTTAAGAACCAGAGGATCATTGAGTAAAATAAGCCTCGTAACTCAAGTATCAACATTCTTTCCCTTGGAATGTGTTTCAAAGGACCTTTTACACAGCTCCAGCAGGCGACATGTCAAGTGTTTGTTGCAATATGAGTTTTGGTGGTGGGGTCTGGAGGCAACCAAAGATATTCGACACTGGGTGTGTGGGTAGGTAAAATGTGGATTCACATCACATCATTCAGCAGCAGGTAGAAGCAACAAAATACATTTCTATAACATAAATGGACCATTTAAAAAGATACATAGTGGGGAAAGGAGGAAACAATTTTATAATGTTTACAGAAAAACATTCTATAAATTAGAAAACACACATGAAACAATACTATCCTCAAGAAAACCCACAAAAAAGTAGGTATATTAAAAGGATTGCCTATTTGAGGAAGGAAAGGAATGGGAGTGAGATATGGAGGTGAAAGAAAAGAAACAACAGGAATAATTTTTTAAAGAGTAAAACAACTTAAGGGATAGGGTAGTTATATCCAAAGGATGACTGTCATGCAACTGTTTAAAGTCATATTTTATTTATAGAGTTTTACCATGTAAGACTTGTCTTCCCTGGTAGCTTAGACAGTAAAGCGTCTGCCTGCAATGTGGGAGACTCAGGTTTGATCCCTGGGTTGGGAAGATCCTCTGGAGAAGGAAATGGCACCCCACTCCAGTACCCTTGCCTGGAATATCCCATGGACGGAGGAGCCTGGTAGGCTACAGTCCATGGGGTCACAAAGAGTCAGACACGACTGAGTGACTTCACTTAACTATGTAACTTTGAGTGAAAGCAATATAAATACGTATATAGAATCTAATTTTGTAAAAAACATATGTAATGAAAAACCTTTAACGTTATCTTTTGGAGGTGGAATTGTGATTTGAATTCTTTATACATTATGTTCTAAATTGAGTATCATTTTTGTATAAGGGTGAATCAGTAAAGGGTGAAGAACTTTTAAAAACACAGACCTCCAAAGAGGGGTAAAAAAGGCCGTAGTATAATGTTGGACTGCCAGATGAGGGGGAGGGAGCATCCATCTGTGAGGTTCTTTACAGGTTCTGAGAGGCCCGTCAGAAGCAAGCGGAGTGAGCATCAGTCTGATTGCCGTCTCCTCTTTGTCTCTTGTCCAGCTCTTAGAACAAGCCCTGGTGATTGAGGAGCAGCTGCGTCGGGCAGCTTACCTCAACATGTCAGAGGACCCTTCTCACCCTTCCATGGCCCTAAACACCCGCTTTGCTGAGGTGGAGTGTCTGGCAGAGAGTCATCAGCACCTGTCCAAGGAGTCCATGGCAGGAAACAAGCCAGCTAATGCAGTCCTGCACAAAGGTAGCCAGTGGCTCCCCTGCCTCCTGCCAACCTGGCCTCTTCCTTCTCTGCCCCTCCCCAGTACACAGTTACTCCTCCAGCCTCAGCCTTTATCCAGCCCCTTTGTCTGGGAGCTTAGGGTATGCGTGGTATCCTCGCCTTCCTCCTCAGGCAGCTGACATCTTAAAGGCAATCAAGGACAGTAGTTCTTTGCCTCTTAACTTGAATATAGTTCCTGGAGGTGGAAACAAAGCAGAATAACATAGTTTCATCTGTGGTAGTTTAGAGGTAATTTCAGGTGATTTAATATCCTGTCAAGTTCTAGACCCCTTTCAACATTCAGTTTCTGATTAAAGTTAAGACACTGTGAGGGGGGTGGAGGGTGAAAGGACAGAAAGAAGGCTGGTATGTAGGAAGAAGGGAGAGCTCCAAAAGAATAGAGGAAAGATGAGAAAAGGAAACGGAATAACTATTCAAGAAGTGGAGGAAATAAGACAATAGGGATCAAGGAACAGGTGACTTTAAAATCATAGACTCACGGGCAGCTGGAACTGGAACATGAGGAATAAGAAATACGTGGTGGAGCCAGGTCAGGTGACTCAGTGACAAATGACAGTATTCCAGCACATCAGTTTCGGTAGCTGAGAAGTTCTAGGGGGAAGGGATGGTCCCCATATGGGAGGACAGACCTGGGTCTTGACCACCACGGCTCACCGCATCTTTTTCTCCCCATGCAGTTCTGAAACAGCTAGAAGAACTGCTGAGTGACATGAAAGCCGATGTGACTCGACTCCCAGCCACTATTGCCCGAATCCCCCCAGTTGCTGTGAGGCTACAGATGTCAGAGCGTAATATTCTCAGTCGCCTGGCAAACCGGGCGCCTGAACCACCTCCACAGCAGGTATAGGACCATTTTCCTCTGGCCAGCTGTTGAACAGAGCCATTCCAGAAGTTGGAAACTTTGCTGTTTGTCCCTAGCTTTACAGGCTGGGCAGCGGGTGGGCTTACCAGTGAGTTCTCTTGGGATCTGGTGGGTTGCTGTGGTCTTGGAACTCTGACTCCCTTGGCCTTGTCTTCCTATAGGTAGCCCAGCAGCAGTGAAGACCCAGATGGAAAATACCACCTCCACCGCTGAGCAGTGACCTTCCTCACTTTCCCTTGCCCAGATTCTCCCCTGGGCGCCCGAGAGACCCTCTCCTTCCTTCTGCCCCATCTTCTAAGTTGTAGAGGAACAGCCCCCCGAGCACTAGGGGAGGGGAGGGAGTGAGGGGCAGTGGTGCCCTTCCTGCTGGAGAGACTGCAGCAGTAGCGCCGGCGCCATCTGCAGGGAGCTGGCGGGCTGGCCTTCTGGGCCCTGGCTTCTCCCCACTGTAACACTGTCTGTTACAACACGAACTGTTGTGGGTTCCCGCCAGGCTTGAAGAAAATGATCTGAGTTTCTTCCTCCTTCCGTTTTATTTTGTTGGTTGATTTTGTGTTTTCTTTTCTCCTTTTTGGGGGGTATTCACAGTGGGCCGGGCCCCTGGGCGAGACACAGCTACCTCTGTTGGCATCTTTTTAATACCAGGAACCCAGCGGCTCCAGCCCCTGAGTGGCTAGAATGAAATAAAGTGGAAAAAAAAAAAAAAAAGAAAAGAACCAAAAGCATAAAAAAAAAAAAAGCAAAAAACAGCAGATTTCTTGATGAAAACTGAAAATAAAAGTTTCCTTGTATTTTAGTGCTCTGGTTCAGTGTGGGTGTAGGTGCAGGTGGGTGAGTGAGTGATGGGAGCCCTGGGACACCTGTAATTGGAGAATAGGGGTTTCCTTGCATCATCAGAGTCCACGGAAGAATCGACGCTCCTATCTGTGCACGTGTTCCGGGCAGGACGCCGTCCCCTGAGCGCACCCGCCGCCTCCCGCCTCCGCCCCGCCCCCCGCGGTTCACAACCTGATCCTTGGCTTCCCGGCTCTGCGAGCGTGCGGAAGCAGGCTTCTCCAAGCTGTAGAAATACGCATAAAATGAAAGGATCTTCCTCGCAGTGTTGTGAAGGTGGAACGAGGCTGGAACACTATTTTAACAGCCGAGCGCCACCTTGGTGTTTACTTGCAGGAAGGCTGAAGTCGGTTTTTCTGTTAACTTGCGTGGGTGAAATGCGGACACGAGATGCCTTCTTCCCGACCTCCAAGACGGGAACCTGGGCAGGGAGGACCCTTACCTGAGAGGCAGCGCGGGTCCTGCGGTCAAGGAAGAGGGTTCCCGCGTCACAGGCGTGGGGGCCGCCGATCTTGGGGCAACCTCAAGCGGAGGGCGCAGCTCTGGCGCTGGTGTTCGAGGGGAAGGGGCGGCTTCCGGGTGCAGTATTTCCAAATGAACTTTACGAGGCCAAAGGCCCACGCCGGGAGTGGAGGGCGGGGAAGTCGAAGACGCCTCGTGGGCACCGCCTTCTCCGCCTGCGGGGAGAGCGGAGCGGGGCGGTCCACTCCGGAATCCTGCTCGGCTTCGCGCCGGCCCGGCGAGCAAAAGTTCCGGCTTCCTCATCTGACCAGAAGGCCGGAAGAGGTGGGATCTTGGGGCGCGCAGTGCGGCTGCGCGAGACGTTTCCGTGGTGTGGCGTTTGATCTCCTGGCCGAGCCGCACGTGGATCTCCGTGCCTGTCTCTTCCAGGTGAGCCGAGGCTTCGGGCGGGTCTGAACTAAGTCAGGTGAGGGAGAGTGAGACGCTGACTTGAATTGGGACGTGTGGAGGGGCACCTGGGGCGTGGGACCCAGGGCCTGGGGCTCAGCGTGGAGTGGAGGTTTGGCTAGGCCTCGAGGGGCTAGGGGGCTGCTGAGTCGAGGTTCTGATGGAGTCAGTGCCCTTTCCTGATCGTCTGCGATCTGCCTTTCTCTTTCAGCACGTTTACCATCTCCCGTTTTTGTGTTCCCCAGGACCATGGGGCGCAAATTGGACCCTACGAAGAAGGAGAAGCGCGGGCCGGGCCGAAAGGCCCGGAAACAGAAAGGTGCAGAGACCGAACTCGCCAAGTTCTTGCCTGCAGGTAAGGGTCAGGCGTGCTTCCCCTCCTGATACTCCCGCTTTTGCGTTATTCTTCCTTTATAGCTTAACTCCTTCGCTTTTTTGGTCTATGTGTTCATTTTCTGTTCAAACAGAACTTTGTAATGATTTACCAGAAGACTAGTATGAATGAAATACTCTTATTAGCGTTTAGAACTTAGGGAAGATGCAGCAGGGACAAAAGAAGCTATGCAAGGACAGGTGTGATTCAGCGTTGAGGGAGTTGCCAGGAAGGGGCAAGCCATAGACTTAAAAGAGCTTAAAAAGATTCTGTAAAGAAGTTGGGTTTTGGAAAAAATGGGTGGCACTGTAGCAAGTGGAGGTTGGGAAGGGGGCAGTCCAGTCACTGTGAACTGCGTTGTGGAGGGGATGGAGATGATAACCACAAATCTGGTTCCTGCATAATACTTGGTTGTCTACTGCATGGAAGACAGAGTGGGAGGAGAGAAGGGGCAGGTAGTTCATGTCCATCCTTGTATAAAAGATGTGATTAATTGAGGTGTTGGCAAGTGCTCCACACTGTGCTGAACTCTTGGAGCTCATATCACCACAGTGTCCTGTGAGAGAGGTGCTGCTTAGAAAGTGGATCTGAGAGTTTAACTTGCAGACAGTTATCAATTGTCCATAATTGATAATTATCAAAGAGCTGGGATTTAAATGTTAAGTTATTTAGAGAATATATGAACAGCAGCAGTTGTGGAATCTGTGGTTGGTAACTGACTGTATTGTTGTTTAGTCGCCTCAGTCGTGTCTGACTCTTTTGGACTGCATCGACTGTAGCCCGCCAGGCTCCTTTGTCCATGGGATTTCCCAGGGAAGAATACTGGAGTGGGTTGCCATATCCTTTGCTAGGGGACCGAGCCAGGGATTGAACTTGTGTCTGTTGCATTGGCAGGTGGATTCTTTGCCACTGAGCCACCAGGGAAGCCCTGGTAACTGATTAGTTGAGAGTAAAAGAAAGAGCAGAAGAATCTGTGTTACCAGAATGGTGATGATACCATTGAAATCAGTCTGGAGGGAGGCCCAGTTTGGATTTGGTTGGTGAACAACCAGATGGAGATCGTCTCCTTGGCATCTGTTAGCCGGCTCCTGGGAGAGCATAATGGTGTGTGTGCTCTGTCACCCTTCGTCACGCTATGGACTGTAGCCTGCAAGGCACCTCTGTCCATGGGATTCTTCAGGGAAGAATACTGGAGTGGGTTGCCATTCCCTTCCCCATCCCAACTCAGGGATTGAACCTGAGTCTCCTGCATTGCCGACGGATTCTTTATGGTCTGAGCCACCAGGGAACCCCCAGAGCACAGTGGAGTGGGTTACTGTTTACTCCCTTTAACTAGATCCTAGTTGTTTCTCCTGTAATCTCCTATTTTGATTGTTTGTTTTTTAAACAGGTGGTGATGAAAATTCTAAAAGGCTGTCAAGTCGTGCTCGAAAGAGGTGAGTGTGTCCAGACCTACATTACATGGATTAAATCGGTCCTGCTCGTCTTTCAGCATGTGATCCCGTGTGATCAAGCTGATGGGAGGGCTGTTGGGGACTGTCACATTTCCCTACTCTGGGAGGTGGCAGAGCCTGGAGGTGTGTACCGTTTTCCACTTCTTATGTGTTTTTAGGGCAGCCAAGAGAAGGTTGGGCTCTGCTGAAGCCCCTGAGACGAATAAGTCCCCTGGGGCCAAACCGTTGCCTGGAAAGCTACCAAAAGGTCAGTGAAAATAAGAGCTGGGTGCTACGTTAGGAGTCCTCTGGGTCCTAGGGAAGTAGGGACTTGCTGAGCATTTCTGACATGAAAGAAACAGCCAGAGGATATTCTCGGGGGTAGAGAGGGCAGGTTCCATCAGTGTGTGGCTGCCACCGGTCTAGGATTCTGCAAACCCTTTGGGGTCTCTGCAGGAGCTGTCCAGACACCTGGTAAGAAGGAAGCCTTGTCCTTATTTAACATTGCTCGAGGCAAGAAGCGCCCAGCACCAACCCATAGCAGTGCAGAGGAGGAGGAAGACTCTGAAGGGGACGGTGTGGTGAACCAGGAGGACCTCTGGGGCTCCGAGGACAGTGATGCCGGTATGATAGATGACTATGGAGCTGGCTCCAACTCAGAGGATGAAGATGAGGATGACGGTGAAGAGGTGAGCTCCATCCCTCTGGATCTCCCAGAAGTGATCCTTGCCTTTTATTAGAGTCTTTCCAGATCACTTTGACTGTCTCTCAGTGATGAGGGTAAGCCTGAGTAGAGAAAAGGGACTTTGGTGTGCCATCACTGTTTCAGAGCACCGATTACCTCCTCTCAGCACATGTGCAAGTTTAGAAGAGCCATAGGGATAGAGTACTTTGAAACATGAGATTTTCCTTTTGATACAGCAATTCTACCTTAGGATCGTGATCCAGAATGTAGACAAAGGTTTACTTGTTAAAGTATAAGAAGTTATTACGTATTATACAGCTCATATATTTGTGTCATTAGAAAAGTTCAAGCAAAATCCAGTAAAGTGTCCACTTGTACCCCTTACCCACAACCCCCCTCCTCTCTACAGAGCTACCATTTTGAAGTTTCCAGGCACCGTCCATGTGGACCATAATGCCAAAACTCTGGAAGCTTCCAAAATGTCCAATTTACTTAAGTGAATTAAAGTTCATTCATATGTGAAATCAACATTTGGCCAATATGTCTGTGAAAATGCTTGTGTTCTAACTGTGAATGAGAAAGGCAAGAGGCAAACTTGAAAATGCATCGTGATTTTTAACTGTGAAAAATGACGTAGAGTAAGTGTGGAGGGAAATACAGCGAAACGGGCACCCTCGGCAGTTTTTGTCCCCACCCCGTGTACATATGGTGTGGGAAGACCAATATAATAAACGCTTTGAATCCCTCGTTTTAATTTCAACAATGGTAAATATTGTGCCAAGCATACAGTCAGTTTTGTAGGATCTGTATTTCTTTGTGGGAGCAAGAGTTAGGTTTGTATTTAGGAAAGAAACAGGTGGGAAGTGTTCTATGGGCTGCTGGATGGGCCGGCTTTGTACCTCCAGCGACTTGTCTCTCTTTTCAGTTGTTGCCCATTGAAAGGGCTGCTCGAAAGCAGAAGGCCCAGGAAGCGGTTGCTGGGTGAGTTGTGGAAACTCTTCTTCATGTGGAGTGTGGGCAGCAGCTGGGGAGGAGGAAAGCTCAAGGAACGAGGAGGTGTTGGCTTTGATCTGTGAGCCACCCTGCTCCTGGACCTGTGTGCAGGGACCAGTGGAGCGAGGCAGAGACTGATGAAGAGGAGGAAGAGGAGCAGGTGTCTGCAGAGTCAGGCCCCAGAGAGGATGAGGAGTCTGAAGGGGGCCTGCAGATCAATGTGGATGAGGAGGAGCCTTTTCTGCTGCCCCCTGCTGGGGAGGTGGAGCAGGATATCCTTCCAGAGCAGGGTGTGGGGGGATGTGTTTGTGAGAAGGGGTTTCCAGGCCTGCCATCCCCCCTCCCCATTACAATCACACCGGGAAACAGTTCCTTAATGGGCCCACATACCCAGGCTCCAGACTTGCAGCGTGTTCACAAACGCATCCAGGATATAGTGGGTGTGCTGCGTGACTTCGGGACTCAGCGGGAGGAGGGTCGGTCTCGCTCGGAATACCTGCAGCGGCTTCGAAAGGACCTGGCCACTTACTACTCGTACGGCGACTTCCTGCTGGGCAAGCTCATGGACCTCTTCCCTCTGTCCGAGGTACCCACTCATTCGTCTCTGATGCTGTTCCTGCGTTTCCTTCCTGTTCCCCCGTGTAAGGAGGTAGCTGGCCTCCTGGCCCTCTGCTCTCCTGGTGGAGCCCCTTGGCCAGCCTGACCCCCTCCTCCCGCCATCCTCTGTCCCAGCTGGTGGAGTTCCTGGAAGCCAACGAGGTGCCTCGGCCCATCACCCTCAGAACCAACACCTTGAAGACCCGGCGCCGGGACCTTGCTCAGGTGAGGGGTGGGAGGCAGTGACTTCTGTGCACCCAGAGACTCCTGCATACCACCCTTAGCATTTACAGCCACAATCCAGGGGGCGAACTTTGACAGGCCTGGTGCCAAGCTGGGTCAACCTGCCGGCTCAGGGCCGAGGACCCCTGTGGAGTGGGAAGTTCGTCCCCTCAGCCTCTGCTCCCTGTGACTGGGCGGTGATGGAAGTGCTGCCTCACAGAGAGATGGGTGGAGTTGTCTGTCTCATCAGTCATGGGGAAGCTGGTGAGACCGTGATTCCTGCCTGCAGGAAAAGACAGGACACACAGGCCCAAGCAGTATTGGAAGCTCATCATTTCCAAGGGTTCCAGGTTGATAACCTGGGGTCTCAAGGTAGTGGTGTGGCCCTATGTGCGGCGTGTCTTCTGGTGCTAGGTAATCCGACAGCTGTCTTTAAAGCTCTTTCACCAGTAATGTTCAACTGATGGCAAGGGGGCTGAGGCTCTTGGAAAATTCGGTTCTGCTTCCAGGAGATGAAATTTTCGAGCAGGAGCTGGCAGTCTGCTCCACGGGAATGGAGTTCAGACCTCGAGCAGCTGGCAGTCTGCTCCATGGGAATGGAGTTCAGACCTCCCCTGAGGCCCAGGAAGGGGAGACACGGGGAGAGATGGGAGAAACAAGTGTTTCTCCCATCTGTGCCGACTGCATCCTGACTGAGCTTTAGGGCTGTGGTGCCACAGGCTTCTGACATGGCCACGTCTTCACGTCTCCAGCCTCTCTCAGAGTTGACTTCAAGGTTCTAAAACCTTCATCCGTCTTAACCTCTAGGCACTCATCAATCGTGGAGTTAATCTGGACCCCCTGGGCAAGTGGTCCAAGACAGGACTTGTGGTGTATGACTCTTCGGTGCCCATTGGTGAGTGCGCCCCCGCCCCAGAGCCCTTCCACCCCTGCCCTCGTCCCAGCGCGTCACCTGCAGGCTGTCCTCCACAGGGGCCACGCCTGAGTACCTGGCCGGGCACTATATGCTGCAGGGGGCCTCCAGCATGTTGCCTGTCATGGCCTTGGCACCCCAGGAACACGAGCGGATCCTGGACATGTGCTGTGCCCCTGGAGGAAAGACCAGCTACATAGGTAAGAGGAGGGGCCTGCAGGGCGAGGACCCATCCTTAGGAAGCAGGGGTGGGGTCAGTGACTCGAGGGCACTCAAGAAACAGCCCCAGGCGGCCCAGCTCTAGCCCCACGGTTGCCTTTTCCTGCCCATGTGACCTTGGGCAAGGCCCTGGTCCTCTGTAGAATGGTGAGGTGATGGTGCACGGGTTGGCCTTTATGTCTTGCTTGGATCTTGAGAGTTACATGTGTGTGCACAAGTAACCGTTACATACAGTTAGTTGTAACCATTTAATTAAGCTTGGAAGAATAACTGAGGCTGCTGAGTAACAATGGAAAAACCACCCTGGCAGGTTTGCTCATCACAGGGCCCAGCACAGACTGGGTGGACAGCGGGGAACATGGCTTTCTGGGGAAGGGCTGAGGCTTTGCCAGCAGGGGGAGGGGAAGCCCAGCAGGTGTGGAGGCAGAAAAGCTGCAGCTGAGCCCCATGCCCTTCTCCCTTCAGCCCAGCTCATGAAGAACACAGGGGTGATCCTCGCCAACGACGCCAATGCCGAGCGGCTCAAGAGCGTGGTGGGCAACCTGCACCGGCTGGGGGTCACCAATGCCATCATCAGCCACTACGACGGGCGCCAGTTCCCCAAGGTGGGGCTCCCACTGGGTGTCTCTCCTCCCCCACTTCTGACCTCAGGATGTTGAGACTTGCCCCTGGGAAGCTCATGGTATGGTTCCATTGCCCAAAATACCCTCTTCACCTCCCCTTTCCCCAGGTGGTGGGCGGCTTTGACCGAGTCCTGCTGGACGCTCCCTGCAGTGGCACCGGGGTCATCTCCAAGGACCCTGCCGTGAAGACGAACAAGGTGCAGAGGGTGGGGGACCAGCTGAGAAGCCTTGGGGGGGTAGCTGGGGGAGGGCGCGCCCCGGGCAGCAGCGCTCTCCTCCCAAAGCATCCTGTTGGGATTCCAGTGCCTGGATCTCTTTGTCTTGGGGCAGGACGAGAAGGACATCCTACGCTGTGCCCACCTGCAAAAGGAGCTGCTCCTGAGTGCTATCGACTCTGTCAACGCCACCTCCAAGACAGGGGGCTACCTTGTCTACTGCACCTGCTCCATCATGGTGAGGCCTGTTGGGGTGCGGGAGGGAGCTAGCCTGGGGCTGCCATGCCCTCAGCACCCCTTCAACTCCAGCTCTGCTTTCCTTCCGTCTCCCCCACACGTCAGGTGGAGGAGAACGAGTGGGTGGTGGACTATGCCCTGAAAAAGAGAAACGTGCGCCTGGTGCCCACCGGCCTGGACTTCGGCCAGGAGGGCTTCACCCGCTTCCGGGAAAGGCGCTTCCACCCCACGCTGCGCTCCACCCGCCGCTTCTACCCTCACACCCACAACATGGATGGCTTCTTTATTGCCAAGTTCAAGAAATTCTCCAATTCTATCCCCCAGTCCCAAACGGGTAAGCGATTTGTTTTTTGCTCTCTTCGTCTCCACCTTTGCTCTCTCCCCCTCCAGAGGCCTTGGAGTGTGGCTGCAGGGAAGGGCGGGTCCTTGCCCCCCTAGCTTAGCCTTGAATGCTGGGGTGAGCGATCCTTTTCATTCCAGCTAGAATTGGTCCCAGGCCTGAACCCCAGTTGGGTATGTTAAAGGGTTCGCGTGGATCGAGCCCTTTCCTCAGTTGTGCCAGGTGGCTGCAGTTGTCAGCAGTGAATGCTCTCCAGCGGGGGTGTGGTTTCTTGGCCCAGGGCAGCCTTCCTGGTAACAGATCTCAGCCTCATCAGCACTGGGCTGGTGCAGGACTCCTCAGAACTGTCAGTTCTCTGCAATCTCAATAATTGCAGCTGGTTTTCTTGGCTGTCTTGGGGAGTTTGGGCTGGGCCATAAAGGCCAGGGTGGGGTTTTCTGAAACAAACCTGAGGGCTCTGCCTCCTGGGATGTCACCCTAGGCTTAGTTGGACGAGGGAGAGGCGGATGTCTTTGCACACCAACTTGGTGACTTTTCTCTATAAACAGTGCCTCTTAACATGAGTCACACTTGAATGTTAACACATTTCTTCAAGAAGTAGCAAAGTACCCTATATATATATTTTTTTTTTTGCTGTAACTTTAAAGATACATATTCAATATGTCAGTCTTCATTCATGAAGACTAGCTTGTTTTTAGTTACTCTGTGTGCCTTTTTATTTTTCTGTATCTCATCAAAAGCTGCATGGAAGAAAATGTCTTTTCTGATTAAAGGAGAAGCCCAGTGCTTCAAGTTTGTTCAGGATTCACCTCCTGCTGGCCCCCAAGGGGCACAGCTTCCTCTGCAAACCTTCTGGCCCATGGATGGGTAATGGTATCTTCTCTTTATTAAAGATTCGAATACGACTTGAGTAGAGGCTAGGTGAAACTAAGTAATCTGAATCTGGGTGATCTGCTCTTAGGTGCTGCCCCTCTTGTGTGGGACACTTGGCCAGGAGGTAGCACCCAGGAAGTCTCCTTACTTTAATATCTCTGCTTTTCCTGCTCCACTGATGATCATGACCCAGTGATGAGGCCTTATTTCTCAAACTGTTTAATTTTAACCGCAGGAAATTCTGTGACATCCACCCCCACAAACCCAGACTTGCCCAACATGAATGGGCAGGTGATCCCCATGTCTGAGAGTGGCAGCCCATCTACCAAGAAGGCTGGTCAGGCAAAGCAACGGCTGCAGAAACAGCAGCATCCCAAGAAGTCTTCCTTCCAGAAGCAGAATGGCATCTCCAAAGGGACGGACACAGAATTGTCTACTGTGTCTGCTGTCACAAAGGCCCAGGCGTCCTCCAAGCTCCAGGACAGTAGTCAGCCGCCTGAAACAGCAGCAGTGGTCAGGGAACCAAAGGAGGCTGGGAAGCTAAAGCAACATTCACCCAAACTGCAGTCCTCCAGGAAAGCTGCCTTCCGGAAGCAGCATGCTCCTCCCAAGGCCATGGACACAGACTTGCCCGCAGCACCATCCCTTTCCAAGACCCAGGCCACACCCAAGCCTGAGGACCGTGACCAGCCCTTTGGAAACACCACAGGGGCTGAGAAGGTTAAGCAGCAGGTGGCAGAGCAACCTTTCAAGAAAGCTGCCTTCCAGAAACAGAATGGTACCCCCAAGGGACCTAAGACTCCCACCATGTCCTCCCGCAGTTCCAGCCAGCCCCCGCCAGCAAAGAGGAGAAAATCTCAGTCCAGAGGCGGCCGCCAGCCTGCGCTGACTTCAGTGGATGGTTGAACTAGACTGCCATTGTTACAGGGTTGGAACTCTTTCCTCTGTGAGGATGGCTTCCCAACCATGGATGTGAAATTTAATACATGTTTTACAATCTCTGGCCACTGTGTGTTTTTTGGGGGTGGGTACTGGCTTTGCTGCTTAAAGAGCAGAGGAGGGAGGCTGAGACAGGGATCCTCAGAAGAGGGGACAGTGCAATGCACTGAGAAATCAGGTCAGTTCCCGGGAACCCAGGGAAGGTGGTTCATGGAGTCAGAGCTGGGTGTTTGGACTTGGGAGGGAGGAGGGCAATAGGGATGTAGATGGATTTGGTGCCACCAGAACCACGCAGTACTGGAGGACCTGGGTTTCAGTCACTCAGCCGCTGTCTGGATTCCGGGCACCGGCCGGGGTCCGCTGGGCTCACGGCTAAGCCTCAGACCCGGAAAGGTCTGTCCAGGTGCCAGCCTTCGAACGAGCCTTTCATTGGCTTACCCCCTGCCCTCCCCCGCCCCTATGACCTCTACCCCTCCCGCCGAGCCGTCTGATTGGCTGTTCCGCGTCCCCCTGGCGTCTCATTGGCTCTCCTCCCTCGCCCAACATCCCTGCTCCCGCACGGGTTTCTGTCTCCCAGCAGAAAGCGCAGCCATGAATCCGTTATTCGGCCCCAACCTCTTCCTCCTCCAGCAGGAGCAGCAGGGCCTGGCCGGACCGCTGGGGGACCCCTTAGGAGGCGACCACTTGGCCGGCGGCGGGGACGTGCCCCCGGCGCCGCTCGCCCCGGCCGGCCCTGCTCCCTACTCGCCGCCGGGGCCGGGCCCGGCGCCCCCCGCCGCCATGGCGCTCCGCAACGACCTGGGCTCCAACATCAACGTGCTCAAGACCCTCAACCTCCGCTTCCGCTGCTTCCTGGCCAAGGTGCACGAGCTGGAGCGCCGCAACCGACTGCTGGAGAAGCAGCTGCAGCAGGCGCTGGAGGAGGGTAAGCAGGGCCGGCGGGGCCTGCCTCGCCGCGACCAGGCCGTGCAGACCGGCTTCGTCAGCCCCGTCCGACCCCTGGGGCTGCCCCTGGGCTCCCGGCCGGCCGCCGTCTGCTCCCAGTCGGCGCGGGTCCTGGGCTCGCCCGCGCGCTCACCGGCCGGCCCTCTCGCGCCGTCCGCGGCCTGCCAGCCAGCGCTCTCCACCTCCGCCTCCACCGCCTACTCCTCGTCGGCCCGCTTCATGCCCGGCACCATCTGGTCCTTCTCTCACGCCCGCCGGCTCGGGCCGGGACTGGAGCCCACTCTGGTGCAAGGGCCTGGCCTGTCGTGGGTGCACCCCGACGGGGTAGGCGTCCAGATCGACACCATCACGCCCGAGATCCGCGCGCTCTACAACGTGCTGGCCAAAGTGAAGCGCGAGCGGGATGAGTACAAGCGGAGGTAGGGACCGGGAAGGTGGGGACGGGGCTCAGCTCAGGCCACACTCAGCCGCGGCCACCTGTCCAGAAGCACAGAGCCGCTGGGGCCCCAGAATAAGGGAGGAGTAAGTATGAGTAAAGTTCCTGCTGTTTAAGGAGGAGCTAGGAAGTCCGCAGATGAGACTGGAATCCACAGAGAATGCAGAAGTCAGGCTCGTGACAGGAAGGAGGAGTCTAGGAGCAGAATCCTGCCGGGAAACCTTGCTTTTCATATAGGCTGCAGCGTTTGCACGGCTGTGTTAACTGTGGGGTTTTATGATGTGTGAAAGGGACGTTGTTCTGAGAAGTCGCATCTGGGCTACCACTTATATCCCCCTGCCAGCCTCAGCCCTCAGAGCGATTTTGTGATATAAGCTCCGAATACTGAGCAAAAGTTAGAAGCAAAAGGTGTACCTTTAATTTGGGAGTCTAAATGCCATGAGAAGCTGGGGGTGGGGGAGGGGGGTGCTGGTTGGGTTGAACCTTGGAGGAGGTGATCCTGACACTGCCCAGGGTTTCCAAAACAGTGTCCATGGTAGCAGCCCCTGCCAGCTCTAGTTCCACCGCTGCCGAGAGGCTCTGGGGCCCTCAGGGCATTTTTGGAAGTTGATCAAAAAAGAGGGTGTGGGGAAGAGGGAATTCCCTAGGGAAAGGTGAAAGGCCTGTAGTTGACCCAGGGTGAGTGAAAGCTGGGGGGGATCTGAAAGTGCAGAAGGAGGTGTGAAGAGGGTAGCAAGGACCTGAGTAGGAGGAGGCTGGAAACGTGGACACACCAGTGATGGACTGCCTCACACAGCGCAGCTGGGGCAAGCCCTGTCGCCCTGAAAATGAAGCACTGGCTCTCCGCAGGAAATCCTGCAGGGTAGCCCAAGGGGCCCGAGGAGGGGATGCGATGCAGGAGCGCTGGCTGCATCCAGGGGATCCCCTAATAACCAGCCTGTGAGGACAGAAGCTTGAGTACAGCCAGCACTTTGTAGACTTTGTGCCCAAGGTACCATGACTGAAGACCAAGGAGATGAAGGCTCAGGGGGAGGCTCTGCCTTCAGGTTTAACCTCTTAATGATCTACTCTGACCCCTTGTGGACAACCCTGGGAATTACCCTTCCAGCCTGGTAAAGCAGAGATTTGTGTCTGGTGGGGACTGGCTGAATGTTTTGGGGAAGGACTGCTGGGTCTGGCGGCGACCTTCAGGGATCTGTAACCGGCCAGAGTCTAGCAGACCACAGACCAGCAGACTTTCTGAGGTTGAGTTCTGCCCTCATGCTGGCTGGCTTCTTTAGTGGCAGTTTGTGATTTAAGTGTCCTTGGGACTCTCAGCTATCCCCAAACCATCGTTTAGATCCACCCAGAACCATTCTGCTCCTGCCCCACCCCCTGCCCCTGCAGGAGTTAATTGACACAGTCAGCAGTGGAACATGGACAGTTCTGGAATACATCCATAACCACAGGAACAACTGCTGTTGTTGGGGCGTTTTGTTTTTTTCACTGGCAGAGTATCCGTCCTTGGTCCAGCTGTCCAGGGCAGCAAAGAGTTATTCCTCCGGGACTGATGAGCTCATGGCTCTGCAGCACACTGCTGTGCAGAGGGCCCCACGGCCAGGCTTGGCTGGTACGTGACACCGGCAGTCACTCATTCTTCCACCCCAGATCCCCTTGCCCTCGTTCTGTCTCTTTCCAGCGGCTCAGACTCCGGTCTGTAGTCTGGAAGACATGGGCATAGTCTGAGCACTGAACTGGAAAAGAGCTGAGGCCTCCTAGTTCTATGTTCAGCTCCCCTGCCAAGAGTGACCTTGGGTGTGTCTCTTTTGGTCTCAGTTTTTCCAACATCTCCCTGGGCCAACTACAGCGAAAACTCGAGGATGCTATGTATATTTGGAAGAAAGGTGTTCACTCAATGTCGAATACGACATTGCTCAGATTCTACCCATGCTTAGAGAACCTTATAAGTGAGCCCAGCTTTGAACAGAGGTCAAAATAAACCCACTCACGGGAAAATCTGGCTGGAGTACGAACAGAATTCTAGTGAGGTTCCAGATGGTTTATTTTCAGATTTTTTTTTTAAACCCTGTAAGATTTTATTAATCTTCATCCTTACCTAACTTCCTTGAGTTTCTCCCTGAAACAGTTGAGTTCACAGTCCCACCCTTCCTGGTGCGTGTTCTCCAGGGTTACTGTCCCCTGGTCAGTCTTGCTTGCTTCCTCTAGGGACACAAGGACCCCAGGGTCCTCAGGGTATCACATCCCATGCCCTCGTGTTGTAGATGGAGAAACCAAGGCCCAGAAAAGCTGCAGGTCTTATCTAAGAAAACACATAACCTGAATGGGAATGCCAGAATGCAGGGGGAGGAGGACTGGGGGCCGCCAGGGAAGGCTGGGCCCGGAGCCAGGAAGGCGGGAGCGGGCCTGCTCTGAGCTGGCGGGTGGAACCAGGCTGCCTGCCTCCTCCCCACCCAGCCACCCAGGAGGGGCAGCCGCGGTGATGTTGAGGAGTTATTATTAGGAATACTGCAGTGCGGATGTGAGTGAGGAACAGGAGAGCAAGGAGAGATGGGCCCGGAGGAGGAGCCCCGGGAAGAGAGATGGAGGCGGGGAGGAGAGGACCAGACCCCAGGCCTGAGTGTGTGTTCTCTGTGTATGTTAGGCCGCTTTCTAACCACCTTTCTGGGCGTTAAAGCTTCTCTCCCGGTGCAGTTCCCCTTCCTTTCTCAGTCTGGAAGAAGTCTTTCCAGGATGGGGAAGAAGTGCTGGGCTATTATGTCAGTGGGGTCTGAGGAGTCTGCTGGTCCAGCCAACATCAACACTAAGTCCGGGTGCTGCCCTGCCACTGCCCTTCTGCCTCCGTGATGTGGAGGGGGACATGCTGGCTTGCTCCCGGCCCTGGGCAAGGCCCCCGCCTCGGCCAGGAGTGTTTGTTAGCCTACTCCTGGTCTTAGGCTCTGCCTTCTGCAGCTCCGGAGGTGCCACCTGTGGTTCTCATCTCCCACTCTTAACAGGGGACTTTTCTATGCTCCAGTTTCCCTCTCCCCCTGGGTGTGGACGCCTAGTGATCCCAGCTTGTGCCCGGGCACCTCTATGCAGCCCACCGAGGGCCTCCGGGTGGGCAGTTTCCAGAGCTCGTGGGGGTGGACTTCGAGCACCTCCTACCAGGCTCTTGACCAATGCCATTGATGCCCTGTGTGTCCTGCAGCTGCTTTTGCAGGGTTAATGGTCCCACGGGAGGCAGGGCAGCTCTGTTCTGGTGCAGGCAGGAGAGCAGGAGCCTGGATCTGTGGACTGAAGGTGGGAGACCGGGCTGGGTAGTGTGGGCAGGAGGAGGGGTCAAGGCTGGCAGGACAGCCGGTCGGGCCGGGGCCTGAGCGGGACGGGCCCTGTGAGGGCACAGCGCAGCCACAGTTGGGTGCAGGGCCAGAGGTTCTGGGAAGGCAGCTGTGAGCTGGGCGGTGGGCGCTGGCCAGCAGCCTGGAGCCACACATTCCTCCTGTTGGGGAAGCCGACCCAGGGCCCTGCCTGAGCCAAATAGGTGGGGGGTGAGGGCGGAGGGAAGACGGCCCCCGCACCCAGGTGCTCACCCTTCACTGTCCGCAGGTGGGAAGAGGAGTACACGGTGCGGTTACAGCTGCAGGAGCGCGTGAATGAGCTCCAGGAGGTGAGGGCCGCCCCGCCCGCCCTCCTCACCATCCTTTGCCTGCTGCTTACTGCCCGCCTGCCGCTCACCTCCGTTGGTTTCTCCTGACCGTAGGAAGCCCAGGAGGCTGATGCCTGCCAGGAGGAGCTGGCCATGAAGGTGGAACAGCTGAAGGCAGAGCTGGTGGTCTTCAAGGGGCTCATGAGCAATGTGAGTGTGGCCTGGTCATCGCTTGCCTCTCGTGCCAGCCCCGCACCAGCCTGGGCTCAGCCCCGAGGCTGCCTGAGGCCTGGGAGCAGGCCTTTCTAGTTTCGCCCGTTCACCACCCGGCGTCCCAGTTGATGTGCTTCCCTTTTCTCCCCCTTGCCTGCCCCCTAACTCAAGAGGAATGAAAGTCCTCTTGGCCTCCATGGCGACTCGGGCCTGTTTGCTCGCAGTGTGGCCCTGGGTGACATCCTGACCTGCTCTGCCTTGTCTCTGGGTCTGTGGAATGGGATAGGATTGAAAGCAAGTGCTTTGCAGGATGGTTCCAAGGTCACGATGTTTGTAGAGGCAGGACAGCAGCAGCTGAGGGTCAGCTAACATTGTCCTTATGATTTTTTCTCCAACGCTCAGAGCTCTGGCTGTGTGCTTAGTCACTCGGTTGTGTCTGACTCTTAATGACCCCATGGACTGTAGCCTGCCAGGCTCCTCTGTCCATGGGGATTCTCCAGGCAAGAATACTGGAGTGGGTAGCCATTGCCTTCTCCAGGGGATCTTCCCAACCCAGGGATCAAGCCCAGGTCTCACTTATTGCAGGCGGATTCTTCATCGTTTGAGCCACCGAGGACTAGTCTCTCTCTTTCTCTCTCTGGGAGTCTGAGTTCCAGGAGGAGCCCCCTGCATATGCACCAGGCGCTGGCCCATATCCTCTAGGGGCGCCATGTGGCCAAGGAGCCAGTCATCCTGGGCAGACCACTGGGAGATAACCAGGTCAAGGGGTGCCTTCTGCCAGCAGGAGCCATGTGACTGGGATGATGAGGGGATATCGCTCATGATGCGGTGGGACCCCCTCACCGCTCCCTGCGCTCCCCACACAGAACCTGACCGAGCTGGACACGAAGATCCAGGAGAAGGCCATGAAGGTGGACATGGACATCTGCCGCCGCATTGACATCACTGCCAAGCTCTGCGACTTGGCTCAGCAGCGCAACTGCGAGGACATGATCAAGATGTTCCAGGTGAGGGTTGCCGGCGCCTCGCCCCGGCCCCGGCGGCCCCACCTCACTGGTGCCCGAGCCCCACAGGGGAGGCCAGAGCCGGGCCCTGGGGTCGAGGCTGGGGGGCGAGGGACGGCCTCTGGAGGGGTCCGGAGCTGTCTCTAACGCCGTCTCCCCCTCCCCTCTCTCCTGTCTGCCTCCTCTCCTCTCTGCCTTTCATCTTCTCTTGCTTCCTCCACAGAAGAAGCTGGTTAGTTTTGCTCTCACACAAGCTTCTCAGCTCCCTGGGCCTCCTGACCCGCTGGGCTCTCAGTGCAGCGCCCCTCCATCCTCCTGCTCTCCCTACTTCTCTCTCCTTCTCTCCCCCTCCTCTCTCCCTTCTCCCCTCCCCCCCTCCCCCCACCCTCATTCTCTGGCTCCATTTCTCTCCCCCCTCCCCTCCCTCTCCCCTCCCTCTATTCCCCTTTCTCTCATTCTCTGGCTCCATCTTTCTCCCCCCCTCCCCCCCCTTCTCTCATTCTCTGGCTCTTATCTCTCCCCCTCCTCTCCCCCTCCCCCTCTCTCCACTTCTCCTCCTTCTCCCCTCCCCCCTCCCTCCCCCTCCCCCACTTCTCTCACTCTCTGGCTCTCTCTCTCTCCCCACCTCCCTCCCTCTCCCCCTTCCCCTCCCCTTCCCCTCCCTTCCCCTCCTCCTCCTCCCCTCTCTCCTCCCTCTCTCCCCCTTTCTCAATCTCTGGCTACATCTCGCTCCCCATTTCTCCCCCACTTCTCTCATTCTCTGGCTCCATCTCTCTCCCTCCCTTCCCCCTCTGGCTTCCAGATCTGGATGTGACTCAGGTTCTGCTTTATCAACTTCATACCCCCTTCCTCCTTGCGGCCTGAAACTTCCCTCTCAGTTCAGTCATTTCACTAGAAGACTTTTTTTAGAAAAGAACTCCTCTGGGCCATTCCGCACATCTCACTCTGGTCCCGGCCAGCCATTTCCCCCGATCTTACTGCTCTGTTTTCTCTGTCTCTCGTCTGTCTCCTCCTAGTCTGCAGCCCCGGCCCCACCCGCGTCTGTCTGCCTGTCTCGGTGATGCTGGTGTTTCTGTTCCGTCTTGTAACTGTGTCTTCTCTCTGTCCGCCCGCCCTCCCCGCTGGTCCCCGCTTCCCTCCCTCCCGGCCGGCGCCCCCCCTGCCCTTCTCCTCACGCACCCGGCCTCGTCTCTGTAGTCTCTGCACTTGTCTCCCATTAAGGTCCCGTCCATGGGGGGGCGGAAGCGGGAGCGCAAGGCCGTGGAGGAGGACACCTCCCTAGCGGAGAGTGATGGGCCGCGCCGCCCCGACGGGGATGAGGAGGAGAGCACGGCCCTCAGCATCAACGAGGAGATGCAGCGCATGCTGAACCAGCTGTGAGTCTGCCCGGCCGCCCCGCACCTGCCCGAGGCCGGAGCCCCACAGCCCCACAGCACCCGCCCCACTGGCTGCCCTGACGCCCAGGCTCCCTGTCTCTAGGAGGGAGTATGATTTTGAGGACGACTGTGACAGCCTGACTTGGGAGGAGACGGAGGAGACCCTGCTGCTCTGGGAGGATTTCTCGGGCTATGCCTTGGCCGCCGCAGAGGCCCCGGGAGAGGTAACCAACCTCCCGGCCTTGGGCCCCGGCTCCTCCTCCCTGGGCGCCAGGCCCATCTTTCCACCCGCCGGCCCCTCCGAGCTCTGTCTTCCCTCTGTGGCCGCCATCCGTCACCTGCTTCCTCCTCGTCCTCAGTCCTTGTCCCCAGTCTTCGTCCTCGGTCTCTCCAGCTTCCTTTAACCTCATTCTCTGTCTCTCTCTCTCCCTCCCTGGCCTTGCCCTGTGGCTCACCGTGTCCCATCCATCCCTCCCCTCTGCTTCCCCCACCTTCCCTTTCCACTCCAGCAGCCAGAAGACAGTTTGGAGAAGGTGATTAAAGACACTGAGTCCCTCTTCAAAACCCGGGAGAAAGAATATCAGGAAACCATTGACCAGATCGAGGTAAGGCTGAGAGCTGAAGCCGAGGGGCCCCGGTTCTCGGGGGGTCCTGAATGGTACTGCAGGACACCAGGGCCTCTCCGTTTCCTCCTGGCAGGAGAAGGGCGATCTCCCCACTGGGTCCTGAAGACCTCAGGCTGGGGAGGGGAGCGAGGCAGACAGATGTAGGTTCCAGTCTCAGCTCTGTGACTTACTGCCGCTCTGACTTTTATCAGGCCTCTTCTCTCTGAGCCTGCTTTTTTTTTTTAATATTTTTTTCTTCAGCTGTGTCAGGCCTTAGTTGCAGCACGTGGGATCTTTGATTGCGACCTACGGATGCTCTAGTTGTGGTGTGTGGGCTTAGTTGCTCTGCAGCACGTGGGAGCTGAGTTCCCTGACCAGGGATCATACCCGAGTCCCCTGCGTTGCAAGGCAGACTCTTCACCACTGGACAGCAGGGAAGTCCCGAGCGCACTTCTTGGTTGGTAAAGTGGGGTCTTAGCAGTACCGCCTTCAGGGGCGATTGAAGGTCAGGCGAACTCCAGTGCAGGTGGAGTGTGGGGCATCTGCCTGGCAGTCAGCACCATCGCAGCCACTGTGATCACGGTTGTTACTACAGTCAGCGCTGCATCGGGGTCCACGCCGCTGAACTTGACCTTCACCGCAGCCTCAGCTCAGCCTTCGAGCCATGGAGGAGTCTCCATGCTCATTCCCTCACCTGGAGGAACTTCACCGAGCTGGCGAGTGGAGCCGGTGCTTTAATGTAAACTCTAGGCTGGAGGGGCTGACAGGAAGAATTTGTGACACCTGGGATGAGGGTGCTGCGGCCAAGATGCCACGTGATTCCGGTGACCCCGAGGCCAGAGCCTGAGGGGTCCTTTTCATGCACTCTGTAGTTGAGGCTGGGGGCTTCTAGAACGCTCTGCCTCTCTCCAGGCCCACCCACTGCCCTCACCGAGGCGGTGGCTCCTGAGGAATTATCTTCCTGTATCCTCATTCTTCCAGCACACAGCAGCTGCCCTGTTTCTTTAAGCAAAACCTGCTCCCATTGTTTACTCCCAGGCAGACTGACACTCAGTTTTAAAGACACAGCTGGGGGGACCTTTCCGGTGGTCATGTGGTTAAGACTCCATGCTTCCTCTGCAGGGGGCATGGGTTGGATCCCTGGTCAGGGAACTAAGATCGCATGTGCTGCACAGCCAAGAAAAAGGAAAAAAAAAAGGTACAGCTGGATATGTGCCACCAGCTGAAGAGCTGGGAGGGGGCCCCCACTCCTCTGTCAACACGCATCTTGCTCTCCCCCTCCTCACTGCACCTAGGAGGTCCTGAGGGGTCGGGAGGCTGTTGCTGCTGGCTGTCCACCCGGGGCTCCGGAGGTCCTTTATCTCAGTGACCTTGGGCCTGCAGGGACCCTGGGATGGAGGCAGGGACCATTTCCATTACTGGATGACGAGAGAGACCCAGGCCCAGGTCTCCGCTCTCGATCTGCTCCCAGCCTCACCCCTCCACCCTGCCCCACCGCACTCGCCGGCTTTTCAGTGTGGCCTTTGGGGTCGTCTCCTTCCCGCAGCCCTCTATAAACGTAGAGGCTGATGGCCATTGTAGCCTCGTGTTCTGCTGGGACATGTTGGGTTCATTTCTTCCTGCTACCCCACTGAGTGCTGGGCTCCCAAGCACAGCCCCCAGCACTCCCCTCTAACACCAGCTCTCCCGAGGGGCCTGGGTTGGGGTGAAGGAGGGAGCCAGTCTGGACAAGCGCTGGCAGCACCCTGCTTCTTTCCTGGACTGAATGAATGGTCAGCTCCTCCTGCCCCTGGATGTGCTGCTGCCGGGGGCGCGCCTGAGACCCCAGCTCTGGAACCAGGGCCGCGGTCCAAGTTGTGCTCACTGGGGCTTCTGACCCACCCAGGCCACCATCTCGCCCCATGTCACTTTCCTAACTGTCTCTTTGTCCGGTCCTGTGACGGTTTGCTTTTCTGTCTGAGTTCCCATCCTTGTGGCCCAGTTCGGATCATTCACGGGTGGTTTCTTGCCCTTTGTCTTTGCTCTCGGGCAGTCAAGCACATCACCCTGGGCAGTTTTGTTTTGCCCCCACCCGCTTCCGGCCCCTATTCTTTGTCCCCAGAACAAAGGGAGGCAGCAAGAGTGTCTGTGTCCCAGATTGTTCGTGGTCTCCGTGCCTGCCTCTCAGTTCCACCACGGAGCCTGTGGGCAGAGTCAGGCTCTGGGAAGGAGACTGTGTTTCCTTGACTCTGAGCCCCGTCTTTTCACACGTAACAGTCCTTGACTCAGGCCGCAGCTTGTAGCCAGTCAGACATTCAGCGAGGCAGGCAGTCCTTCCACCCGTCTCTGAAAAGAGCTTACATGTGAACGAAGTAATGAGAGGAAATCGGTGGTGAGAGCAGAGCCCCTTTCCACAGGGCCCAGCTGGCCCTTGTGCCGACAGTCTTGTAGACGCTTCTCGAAGTTGAGTAATGGCTCAACTTGAGGGTGCACGCAGGGGTGGGTAGGCCCCAGCCTGGAGCGGGGCCTGTCTGTGGGGGACAGTGCTGTATGGGCAGAATAGGCCCCTGTGGGGAACCCCAGGAGGAGGCCGAGTGCCTCAGGAACATTCTGCCTCTCTAGGGCCTCCGCCCCCTCCTCACTGCTCTTGCTGTGAGTCTCTTCAGAGAACTCTGGTCTCCTGCATCAGACTCCTTAGCAAAAGCCTTTGTGGGCGAGTTTCCCCAGGGAACATGGAACGATGGCGTATCCAGTGCCTTCTGCCTCGAGCTGGTTTAGTTTTGAACCTGAGCCCTTCACCTCCTTCACGGCTTGGCGGGTTAGCCTTCTGGGAGCGCGGGCAGGGGCGGTTGCTGACCTGATGGCCCGCCCCCCGCAGCTGGAGCTGGCCACAGCCAAGAACGACATGAACCGCCACCTGCACGAGTACATGGAGATGTGCAGCATGAAGCGGGGCCTGGATGTGCAGATGGAGACCTGCCGCCGGCTCATCACCCAGTCCGGGGACCGGTGAGGGCCCCCCGGGTGCAGGTGGGGAGGGGCAGTGCCTGGCGCCCCTCAAGGGTGAGCCCTGAGACCCACCCTCTCAGCAGATGGAGGATACAGGAGTCCATCATGGTTGCCTGGCTGAAACCTCCCCATGCCCTGCCTCTGCTGGTTCCCCTGCTTAGAAAGGCAGCTGAAAACCCAACAGTCACAAAACTGCTCCATAGACGCAAAACTGGGGCTGCAGAGCGTCTCGGGGTCCCCAGGTTGAGGTGGGGACTGTCTCCCCCCTCAAGGTGGACCGGGGGAGGTGGTGTCCTCCCCTCCCCACTCCCTCGCCCTGTGGTCCTCCTCTGCCTGAGACGTTACTCTCCTGCCCACCTGGGCATCATCAGGCTGGGATGGGCAGGGGTGCCAGTCCTGACGGGACTCCTGCCTGCCCTGCCCCAAGGTTACAACCAGTGTTTTTTTCTAGAAAGTCTCCTGCTTTCACTGCGGTCCCGCTTAGCGACCCGCCGCCACCGCCGCCAAGCGAGGCTGAGGACTCCGATCGCGATGTCTCCTCCGACGGCGCCATGAGATAGGGACCTCCTCGTGCTCGGCCTGCCTGCCGGGACCCGCCGCAGCAGAGGGCTGGGGGCTCACAGAAGGGAAGCCCATGTCCTGCGGCACCAGCCTGGCCCCGGGGACTGGGTGCTGCTCCCCGGCTTCCTCCCTCAGTCCTCGGCCCCTCCAGGGCTCCGGGCGTCTGGAGCAAGGCTTGGCTGCCCTTTCCGGGCCACTCCCTGCACAGCCGGCCCTCCTGCCTCCACGCGGGTGTCTGCTGCTTTCCCACCTGTAATGCTGCAGGAGCGCTTGTGGCCCCTCGCCCTCTCCACCGAGTAAGCAGTGTGATTGTCCTTCCTTCCTTCCCTGTGGCCTGGGGCCAGCTGGCCGTCTTGATTCCATACTGGTGCTAACTGGCCCAGGCACCGGTATGAAGGGGAGGAGGCCAGACCTTCCGTGGCTTGTGCAGCAAAGAAGGAAGCCCTCCATATCACAGGCGGACTGAGTGGGTCTGGGCAGGGTGCGCCTTCCTCCCTGTTCGAGTGCTCATGGCTGGCTGCCCGTCGACAGCAGTGACGTGGCTCTGCCCCTTCCCTCGTGGGAAGTGCCACACGTTATAAGGACCTTAGTGCGTCTGGGCAAGGCAGCTTTTAGGTTGACTGGGTGCAGTGTTGTGGAGAGAGAGACAGAAGCTCCTGTTTGTCTCCGTCACCACCGGGTGGCAGAAAAGTTGAAACTGCGTTGTGTGGGAGTGGGTGGGCAGGCATGGATGTGTGCGTGCACACGTGTGCTCAGGGTCTCGGTTTCTTCAAGCATCAGCTGCAGGTGTCCTCCGTGTCTCACACACGGAGACCCAACAGGCTGAGTGAGAAGACGTCCCAGACTCAAAAAAGCTTGGAGAACTGGGGCAACGACACCGAGGGTCCCTCCGCGTCACTGCCTGAGGCAGACTGGGCGGAGCTGATGTTTGAGTGGAATCTAATGAAACTGGCGAGTATTTATTGAACGTCTGTGTCACTGTTTCCAGCACTTTCTGGTGGTGGCTACACAGTCCTCTGCAGTGTATGCTGCTGCGTCGCTTCAGTTGTGTCCGACTCTGTGCGACCCCATAGATGGCAGCTCACCAGGCTCCCCCATCCCTGGGATTCTCCAGGCAAGCAGCAGTGTGTGCTAGTTCCCAGCATTTTCCAACACGCAGGTGCAAGGCAGATGCGGAGATTGGAACTTGAAAATAATGGTGCCTCAGCCCAGGTTATCAGCACCAAGTCTGTCCTGCTTCCCAGTAAGACTACACACCTCCACCGGTGACAGACAACCCGGAAGCAAAGCCATCCCAGCCCTCCCCTTCTGCAGATCCTAGGAGCTGGGCACCTGCCTGCTCATACTGCAGGTGGTCACTAGGGCACAGACACTGAGACAGAACTGGGACCTAGTTCTCCCAGGCTGGCCATGCTCCACACTGTTGCAGAGGTCAGCTAACTGGCTGGAAGCCAGGTGGACTCTGTCCAACCTGACTTCCTGTGCCAGTGTCACCCTCAGGGGGCAGGGCTGCAGACAGTATGGCTTCTGGATACACACCACCAGGCCGTTCCTGGGTTCAGCCATGGCAATCTGGCACACATTGGGGCCCAGAGCACCCAAAGGGCTCAGGGAGGAACCCAGGATATGAGGCGTGACCACTAGACCAGGGCAGGGTTTCTGGCAGCTTGGGTGCTCAACTAGTTCAACTTGGCCTCAGCCCAGCCTCCCTCACAGCAAGAAACGCATCAGCAGGCTGGGTATAGGGTACTTTTATTGATGGTACACAAGGCAGGGCTCCCTAAGCCCCTCCCCTTCCTCAGGGCCTTAGAGATGGAAACATGTGGAAGTCAGGAGATTCTCAGTGTGGCGGAGATGGGGCAGGACTCCCCAGCAGCTGAGGAAGTCTTCCTCTCGTGCTCCTGCTGGGGCTGGGGGTCCAGGGACCTTACTCCTTGGAGGCCATGTGGACCATGAGGTCCACCACCCTGTTGCTGTAGCCGAATTCATTGTCGTACCTGGAAGGAGAGTGTGAAGGGCTGTTTACCGAGCCAGCCACCAGGGGGCACCAGACCACATGCTGAAGCATCATCCCACCCCCACCCCCACATACCAGGAAATGAGCTTGACAAAGTGGTCGTTGAGGGCAATGCCAGCCCCAGCATCGAAGGTAGAAGAGTGAGTGTCGCTGTTGAAGTCGCAGGAGACAACCTGGGGGAGGAGAGGGCCTCATATGGAATCCCGCCTGGCTCCCGGGAGCCATGCAGACACCAGTCCCCTGACCCACTGACTGTACCTGGTCCTCAGTGTAGCCTAGAATGCCCTTGAGAGGGCCCTCTGACGCCTGCTTCACCACCTTCTTGATCTCATCATACTTGGCCTGACAAGGTAAAAAACAGATGGTCACAGGAGTTCCAGTCTTGCAACTCCCCTGCACTGGCCCCGCAGGCCATCGAAGCTGCTCCAACCCAAACTCACAGGTTTCTCCAGGCGGCAGGTCAGATCCACAACAGACACGTTGGGAGTGGGGACGCGGAAGGCCATGCCAGTGAGCTTCCTGTGGACACAAGGAAGCAGGGTCAGTCTGCACTGCTCCTCCCAGCTCCCTGGGTCCACATGGCAGAAAACAGTCAAGGGTCTTACCCGTTGAGCTCAGGGATGACCTTGCCCACGGCCTTGGCAGCGCCAGTAGAAGCAGGGATGATATTCTGGGCAGCCCCTCGGCCGTCACGCCACAGCTTCCCGGAGGGGCCATCCACAGTCTTCTGGGTGGCAGTGATGGCGTGGACGGTGGTCTGCGGGAGGAGGAGACCACCCACTGGGTGCTCACCAGGCCATGCCCTCCTTCACCTCCCCCTCCCCTGGGGAAGAATTAAGGGACACAGATCGCTCTGAAGGGCTCTGCTCTGCAGGAGGCAGAAGGGTCCCATACTAGCTGAGAACTGAGTGTGTTCAAGTTTCCCACCACTCCTACCATAAGTCCCTCCACGATGCCAAAGTGGTCATGGATGACCTTGGCCAGGGGGGCCAAGCAGTTGGTGGTGCAGGAGGCATTGCTGGAAAAGAGGGAGGCAAGTCAGGGGCACGTCCACTGGGCACCAGGGGGCACTATCAGCCCGCTTCCCCACCTCCTCTCTGCTGCGCTCACCTGACAATCTTGAGGGTGTTGTTATACTTCTCGTGGTTCACACCCATCACAAACATGGGGGCATCGGCAGAAGGTGCAGAGATGATGACCCTCTTGGCGCCACCCTTCAAGTGAGCCTGCAGCAAGGAGCAAGTTAATTGCACTCGGGCTCTCACATTCCTAAGTCCGCTTTCCCCCCCATCCTCCTGTTACACCCTCCTCTCCAGCCCCTCGCTGCTCACCCCAGCCTTCTCCATGGTAGTGAAGACCCCAGTGGACTCCACCACATACTCAGCACCAGCATCACCCCACTTGATGTTGGCAGGATCTCGCCTATGAGGGAAGACAGGACAAAGCTCAGGGACACAGGGTACCACAGACCCCAGGTGATCACCCCGTCCCAGTGCCTCCTCCAAGGCCAAGTTCTTCCTGTTCCGTCTCTCACACTTACTCCTGGAAGATGGTGATGGCCTTTCCATTGATGACGAGCTTCCCGTTCTCTGCCTTGACTGTGCCGTTGAACTTGCCGTGGGTGGAATCATACTGGAACATGTAGACCTGGGGGGGGGGCACAAAGGAGCGGGGCGTCAAGGGGCCACACCTCAGCCAGGCTCTGACCCCACCTGCTGTGGGGTAGCACTCACCATGTAGTGAAGGTCAATGAAGGGGTCATTGATGGCGACGATGTCCACTTTGCCAGAATTAAAAGCAGCCCTGGTGACCAGGCGCCCGATGCGGCCGAATCTGAGGGGGACAAGAGACGAGAAGGGGTGAGGGGGAGGGGATTCCTCCTAGGCATGGAAGCAGCCCCCGGCCCATTCACCCTCTTTCAAAGAGGCCACTCTGTTACCCCCACGAAGTCTCGCGAGAACTCACTTTATTTTTCTTAAGCAACCCTGTCAGCCCACAGAGTGAAAGGCTCATAGGTAATCAGGCACAAAGGCTTGCCCACCCTCTAGTAATTGGCAGTCTGTTGAGTTGATGGGATGGTGCGCAGCTACTGCCACCTACAGGCTGGGCACGTGGCAGGCACATGGCATTCATCACACCTACTCTCTGCAAACGCTTGCTCCTGTTTGGCCTAACTTCGGGCTACACCCTCGGAACTGCAAACACTAGTCCACTCAGCATCACCAAGCTCAAAGGGCAAGAGCAAAGGTCAGCATGAACTGGACGGGAAAACCTACCCTCTCCCCCACAAGAGGAGAGAGGGAAAACTGGTTTCTCAATCCCCTCATCCTGGGGTTCTTTCTGACTTGCTCAGCACCTGTCCTTCCAAGCTCTTTTCCAAAAACCAGGATTGGGAGCAACAGGTATTAGGGAGTAGGGGGGGAAAGGTGGGGGGCGGAGAGCAAAAGCCCAGGCCCCCAGCTGCAGAAAGGTCAGGCAGCTATATTTAACCCCAGCTTAGGTGGAACGGGGATCTGGTTTCTGAAGGATGGGATGGGGAGAAGGGCAGGATTCCCGGGGCTCACAGACACTTAATCCTCCTGGTGACCTTTAAAGCCTGGCCTTTAGGGTGGGGTCAGCTCCAGGCGAAGATGGGGGAAAGGAGCTTCGAGGAGAGCCGGCAAGACCACAGGGGCTGCAGCTCTGGGAGCCATTTTGTGGTGGAAATTTTCTAAGTACCCATCCATGACTCAGCTCCCCCAAGCATGGCACCCAGCCAGGGCCACCACACCTCTCCGGAAAAGGAAAGGAGAAACACCCCCAAACTACAAGACCACTCCCATAAGCCCACGTTTTGAATTCCTCAGAGAACCATCTAGGAAAAGCATCCTCTCATTCCTGGGAGTGGAGGAGGGGCCGCGGAATTTGGCTGGCGGTTTAAGTGATGGTCTGGGGTTACTAGGGTCAGAGTTGAGGTCTAGCTGCAAGAACGGGAAAGCCTGGCCTCACCTAGCCTATGGGCTAAACGTGACTCCATGCCACGAGGCAGGGGTAGAAGCGTTAGTCATGGGCAAGGAAGGCGAAAAGACGGCAAGGCTAAGGAAGGATTCCTAACGGGCAGTTCATTCATTTCCTTCCTAGCAAGTTGCAACATGGCGGCTGGGTTACCGCAGATGACCCCTCCCAGCTGGTTCTGTGCGCAGCTGTGCCTCCTGCACCCTCGGGGCCGCGCCTGCTGGGGGCACGGGCTAGGGGGGTGGTGGGGGACGGGCTCCTCCCAGGCACGTGACCCCGCAGAGCGCGAAAGGAAAGAAAAGAGCCCCAGGTGCGGGATTAGGGGATGCGGCCCAAGCAAAAATTGGAACCTCCTGTGTATCTGCCGCAAGGTGGTGGAAGGTTCCGCAGGGGCGCAGTTACAGGAGGCGCAAGAGCCGGAGGTGGGGGGCACACGAGGCCTTCGAGGGCCTCCTCCAGGTCTGAGCGCTGACCTTGAGTTCTCCTTGCGGGGGGCGGTGGGTACGACCACCCTATTCAGGTTCTCCTCGCGCTTGCAGAGACCCGCTAGCGCAATGCGGTGAGGACCGCAAGACTACCCTGCCCCACCCCACTCCACTCCACTCCACCCTGCCCGTAACTCACCCGTTCACTCCGACCTTCACCATCTTGTCTCAGGGATGCGGCTATGGGCAGAGGAAGGTGAACATTAGAGCGCGGGGCTAAGAGGATGGAATCCCGCGCTGACCACCTCTCCCCACCAGCCCCTCCCCACCCCTCCCCCCAAGCCTCCATCCCCGACCTGCGCTTCCGCACGTCCTTCCTCCCGCCCCTGCAATGCGGGGAGCTGGGCGCGATCTGTCGACCCCAGCCCCCGCAGCCGCACACCCGGCGCGCGTCCCCCTCGTCCCTTTTGGGTGGGCCTATCCCCAGCCCTTTGTGGCTCCTCTCGGCCAGGCATTTACCTGGCACAGCACAGAAGTTACGGCTATCTGTCGAACGGGCAGGAGCAGAGAGCGCAGGAGGAGGCTGCAGCCCGAATTTATAAGGGAGGGGGGAGGCGGGGAGGGGCGTGGTGACGCGGGCCCGCCTCGCCCAGTCCCAGCCCCCGGGGTGCGGAGGCCTGAGCTACGTGCGCCCGTAAACTCGCGAGTAGTCGGCCTACCGCTTTTTTTGGGGGGGAGGGGTGGGTGGTCCGCCAGATTCTTGAGATGTGCACGCACCGCGCGTGTGGGCTGAGGACGACGTGGGGGAGGGGACTGAGACTGGCCGGAAGGAGGGGGGGGGACCGACGATGGTGACTGGTGGGGAGGGGGGAGCACTGCGGGAGAGTAGTAAACTCGGGGCCGGAGGCCCTGGTGAGAAATGAGGACACCCGGGAGCCAGGGACGTTAAAGCTGCCGCAAGGATATAACAGGAGGACCTGGGGAGTCGGCTGGATGGGGTACTGGAGCCGGAGGCAGGAACAGCTTGCGGCTGCAGGTTCCCCCGCTTCCCCTGCTTTCAAAGGCTGAGAAGCCGGAAGGCTGAGGAACTTCTCGAGGCTCTTCGGTAATGACACCCGCATTGCAAAGGAAAAGCACGGGAGGGGCCTCCTGCCGGCTACTTCCCCGCTCCCCCACTTTCCCCCACCCCCCATAACTTGGCTTCGGGCCTCTCTGGGCCGGGGGGCGATTTGGGCACTAGGCTCTGGGGGCCTGGAGCGGAAGGAGGTTCCGGAGGACGCCTGAGGCGTGGAGGTTTCAGCATTGAAGGTCACAATGTCCTGCCGTGCAGGCAGCAGGAGACCTGAGAAACCCGGCCCTCGGTGCACCAGCTGCTCTCCCCCAGGCTCGGCCGGGGGGCCCGGGGGCGATAGCATCACTGCTAGGGGCTGGGCGGGTAGAGGCCAGAGGCCTCCCACACAGGCGCTCCTGGGAAACCTGAGGGCTGTGAGGCCTGGCCTGGGAGACAATGCCCCTTTCACCCTGTCCAGCTCGGTCCACCCCCGGGGCTGAGAGCTGGACGTGAGGGCGGAAGTCCCTCCCCATCCCGGGACGTGCAGGCCAGCCCTGGAGTGAGGGCCTCCCCTTCCCGTGGCTGCCTCCAGGAGATGTTGGGGGCAGGGTGAAGAGTCCAGAATAGGGAAAAAAAAATCAGGAGTCTTGGGCACTTGGTGGGACCAGGCCCCGGCTCCTCTCCACAGGTGATGTGGAGGAAGGAATCCATTCCAGTCAGAAGCCAGGGACCGTGCCGGGGCTGTGAACTGAGGATGTTGGAAGGGCTGGATCTGAGGACTCAAGGGTTGAGGGTTTGTAGTGGAGGGGAGGGGGGTGGGGTGGGGTAGAATGGACATTGCCCATCAGCAGGTGCTGGGGGACAGAACTGGGGCCTCTTTGCTGGCCCAGCGTAACATGAGACCAGCCCCCTTCTCCAGCTGAAAAGCCTGTGGCTAAGTTTAGCCCGGCTGGTGATAACCTTTGCTTAAAAGGCAGAGAGCATGCAGTCCTGCACCCCGACTCCAGCGGTTCCTTCCCTTTCTGGGACTGTCCTCCTCCAATGTTTGCTGTGGCGGGCGGCCATCTGCATGGTCCACGCCCCGGACTTTGCAAGAGCAGGGCCAGTAGGCACTTAATGGCAAGGGAAGGAGCCACACTGAGGAGCCTGCTGGGAAGTGGATGGGGCTTCCTCCCCAGCGCCAAGGACACAGTACTTTGCCTGAAGAGGGCCTTAGCAGGACCCCCTACCCCCGCCCTCCCACACTGCCGGAAGCATGTTCCCCTTTGCTGCACGCCTGTCATTTCTCATTATTGTCCTTTGCTGAAAAGAGGGAGTTCAGTGCCCAGGGACCATGGACTGACGCAGTCTGCTGTTGTCATGACAGCAGAGACACCAGTGTAGTCATGACAGCAGCCACACTGCCTGCGGTTCAGGTGACTCAGCAGAGAGGACCTGGGGAGCAGAAGGGGGTGGACAGGGCCTGCGTCTAGGGGCTGACTTCCTGTAGACCCTGTAACATTGTGAGGAACCCCTGGGGGACCGTCTCCAGAGACACTGTCTAGAGCTGGAGGGGACTCATGACCTGGTCTCCCATCAGCCTGGCCAGCTCAGTCAGCTGTCTTTAGAGGGGCACAAGTGGGGGTAGGGGCAGGACAAAGCGAGCCGTTGGTCAGAGGAGGGTTTCTCAACCCCAGCTTCACTGGCTGACGCATCCTTTTTTTGTGGTGGGAACCGTCCTGTGCGTTGTCAGATATTTAGCAACATCCCTGGCCTCTCTCCACCCACTGGCTGCTGGTAGCACCCCTCTCTGCTAGGTTGTGACAAAGAAATAGTCTCTAGAGGTTGCCAAATGTCTCCCAGAGGGTAAAACTGCCCCTAGATTGAGAAGTGCAGCTCTGGAGTCTAGGCGCTGCCTAATTCTACACAGCCGAGCGTCCTGCCACGTGCAGGGGGGAGGCTGGGGAGAGATTAGGCACTGAGGGGCTGGACACACATCAGACCCCTGGGCTCAGCGTCTCCCTCCAGATCAATAACCCTCTGCTGCTGCCTGCCTCCGGGCTAGCGAGAAAGACAAGACAAAGACAAGCTTAGGAAAAACCTCTAAAACTATATAAAAATATTTATTCATTAGAAAACAAGAAAACTGACAAACACATATATATATATATACATTCCAAGGAAAGCAGCTCAACTCGGTTCAGTTGGGCTGGTTTAAGAGCAAAGCCTTATGTTATAATGACCATTTATGCATTAAAAAACCAAGGAGACAGGCAAACAAGCATTTTACAAAAGGAATGAATTCAGGGTCACTCTTTATAAGACACGTGCACAGCAGGGTTGGGATAGGCAAGGCTGCCCCTAGGACCTGTGCCTGTGAGCAGATGCCCGGCGGATGGGGGTGGTTTTCTTGGGTGTCTCATCTTCTGTCATCTCTGCTGACAGTTCTGTACAAAGAATTGGGGGAATAAGAAAAAGCTGAGTCACAAAGATGGTGAAAAATAGGTCTCAGAGAACAAATGGGACCGTCCTGGACCACACTGCACAGGAAGATGACCTGGGGGTGGGGCCTACACAGTAGGACCCTGTCAAAAGTCAGCCTGGCCCCCGCCCCGCCCCACCCCACCCCTGCCGGGCTGGGTCTGGAAGGGAGCATGGCACCTTCATCGCTGGATTCATCACTCGAGAAGACAATCCTGAGTTTCTTTCTTGAAGCTCGCTGCTGGGTGTTTGGATGCTGGCGGGTGGTACGGCGGGGCTTCGGTGTGACAAAGTCGTCTGAGGCTGTAGAAGCCACATGCCTGTGCCGAGTGGCTACCAGAAGCAGAGGTGTGGGTCCAGAAGGAAAAAGGAACCTCTATCTGAGAGGAGGGCCCCGCCCAGAATCTCCCAAAGGGCGGCCCCACGTACCAGCTGGCTGTTTTCTGGCTGACGGGGCTCTCTGGTTACTGCCTTGGCCAACCTCAAGTTCCTCTACTGTGTCCAAACCTCTGGTGTGACAGGTCCGAAGCTTCTGCTCAAATTCATCTATTACAGCCTGGAGGGAAAAACAGATTAGAAACAGGCCTGGAAATCGTTATTTCTATGACCAAAAAGAAACAAGTCCATGAATAGAGACGGAGGAATCTTAAATGTGGATCACTAAAGGGAAGAACCCAAATGAGAAGAGCACACGCTCTGTGGTTCCAACTACATGACACCCTGCGAAAGGCGAAGCTGCCGTGACAGTAGAACGATCAGTGGTGGCAGGACTAGGGGGGTGAGCAGGGGAGCAGAGGACGCTCAGGGCGGGGCGTCGACTGTGAAGTACACACAGTGGTGGGCACAGTCACGATACATTCATCAGCACACACATCACCAGGAGTGAACCCTCCTGCAAATCACGCTCTCTGGGCAACGGGGATGTGTCAAGGCAGGTTCACAGATGTCCCGCGCAGCCTGTGGCAGGGGATGTGGGTAACTGGGGATACATGAGAATTACTATAATTTTGCTTTGAACCTGAAATGGCCCTTAAGAAAGTCTCCTGAAGAAAAGAAAAAAAGAAAGAATAGAATTGGAGACAGAAAGATCTGGTCTCAGGTCACCCGGTTACTTGGTTGCAATCAGCTGGGGATTAAGTCAGAAACCTGGAGCCTCAGAACACCCGTGTGAGCTGCAGCCTGAAAGCAGCAGGCACCGCGCACCTTGCCCTCGGGCTTGGCCCCACGCCGCAACTTGCCCAAGATGGACAAAAAGGCGCTGAAGATGGACTCGTCTGACAATTTATCGCCAAAGCAGTCGAAATTGTCGAGCATCTTTCGGAGACCCCGCTCTGTGAGGGGCAGCTGAGACACGCAGTACGCCAGGTCCCGGTACTGCCGCTCAGTCCTGCAAGCAGGGAAGGTGTGGTGAGGCTCAGCGGGACCCCCGAGGGAAGGGTCTCCTCTAGCCCCGAGAACCCTCCAGGAAGGCAGCATACTGGGCCGTGCGAAAGCGCTGACACAGCTTCTCCACCAGGCTCTCGGTCTGCTTGTCCTTCGTGATGTAGGAGAGCAACTGCCTGCGGACGGGAAACGGATGGACCACCTTGGGGGCGGCCCCGAGCCCACCACTGACACCCACGCAGGCCCTCCCCGGCACTCGCCTTCTGTCGCCCTCCTGCCTCAGGGGCAGACCCTTCTCTGCCCTGGCCTGTCCCTCCTGCCCGCTCCCTCACCTCAGGGAAGGATCCACCCCACCCTCCTGAGGAATTTACAGTGTGACTGGAAACTTAGAACAAAAGCAGCTGCCATCCAATGAGTCCTGTTTACATGCTTATCATGTAAGCATGTGTTAGGACTTTTATCTTACTGAATCTTCTCAAGAACTAAGGAACAAGTATTTGGGGGCCTCGTTTTACACAGGAGGAATACTACAGAGGCGGGTTGATGCTGAAGTCCACACGGCTCAGAGCATCAGACTGGACATCACACATCACGAACAGGTCTGTGTGATTCCCGAGCCTGCTCTACAAAGGAACAAATGCCCCAAGGCCCAGGGACTCTACTTCATGATGGTGTGGAAAGGCTCTTCCTCCACGCCTCCCTCGGGGGCTGACAGGCGGCTGATGATATCTGGAAGGAGGTTATAGATGGCGTTCGCCTGTAAAAGAGCGAGCCAGGTCACAGAGACCAGCACATGACTGCCCCGTCCCTCAGCAGCAAGTCCTAAGCCACCCCACTTCTCACCTTGTTGGAGAGCTCGTTGAAGAAGTTCTTGGCCAGGGCAGCGATCTGAGGGGCAGGGTCGATGAGTAGCACGGCCATCTCGCTCACCTGCCCCTTCACCTTCACCATGTCCTTCAGGATCAGGTGGGTCATCACCAAGGCGGCTGTTTTCCGCACATGCTGAGAGGAGTCCCGGAGGCTAGGGATGAAATCTCACGGCATTAGGACAGGGACCGTGGGCGCACCCGATGGTGGCAGGGAGGCCCTCAGTAGGGAGCCGCGGCCTCTTCTGACAGTACCGGTCGAGGATGTCTAGAGTTGAGTTTGGGGAAAGAGGCCAAGCCTGGTGCCAAGGCTTTAGACGAGAGGCATCAATCCCTTTGGGTCACACCCAGCCAGGGCGTGCCCAGATGTGGGAGGGAGCCCTAAAGACCGGGGGGACACAGTTCTGGGGATTCCCACACCGACTTCCCCACGGCCTCCAGGGCTGGCAGGGACCGAGACGGCGCTGGGAGGGGTCTCTCACCGAGCATATAGATGGGGTGTCCAGGGGTCCACCAGGTTGGGAAAGCGGATGGCCAGATCCCCAGTAGCAATCATGAGGTTAGAGCGAACGATGGGGAATGAGGACTTTTCTAACATGGTGAACAGAAGACGAAGCTGGGAGTCACAGAAAGTTGCACTAGAGGCAAAGAGAGGATCGTCAGGGAAACCGCACAAGCCCCCACCCTCCTCGGGAAGGCAGTGTCCACCCTGGGGCCCACCTGATCATGCAGAACTTGCCCAGCGCGAGTGAAGCAGCTGTGGAGAGCTCTGGGTTGCTATAGAGACCAGGGTTGTTGCAGACTTTAAGCAGAAGTGGAACAAAGGCAGCCAGTGTCTGTTTGCCTGGTTAAAGAACAAGTCAAGGTGTGGGACGGGCTACCTGGCTGGGGAAGGCTCACCCAGCAGCCCTTCTCACCTTCCAGCAGCTCCAGCTCACAGATGCCGCGGATGAGTTCTGCCTCAGTATCATCAGCTGTGGCCCCACCCAGCCCCATCTCCTCCTCCAAGGTGGACTCAGACTTTGAATTCTGATGGGAAAGCAGCCAGGGATCATGGGTGAGCAAACAGTTTTGATTCCAGCCTACCCTTCATTTCACATGAATGGATCTGGGGAAGGGCAAATTCTGCAAAGCTCTTCACAGGCTTGTCACGTGTATCTGAAGAGCAAAGCCTCATGAATTAAATAGGAAAAGTACTAAATCCCCTCCATTTGTGTCTAAAGTGGCCAAAGCATCCCACATCTCTTCCGATTCATCCTCATAGCAGCATATAACTTCCTGAACAAAATAAATCGATGGAACCTGCCAGACAACGGCTCAAGGTCACAGAGAAGGTCAGACTTTACCCCACTGCTGCAGGGCTGTATCTCATTTGTCTGCCAGACATCACTGCCTCTAGTGGAGAGAACACAAGGTCCCATCAGGGGCCAGGCCCAGTCTCCAAGGCTGCCAGCAAGGCGGTGGGAGTGTGCAGGGTCTAGCAAACACTGCCTCGGGCACAGCCTGGATTTTATGCTGAGGCCCCTACCTCGATGTTCTGGATTTACCTAAAACACCTCGTGGGTGATCCATTTATGTTCTCACTAATCGTTTCCAGGTTATCAGGAGCAAGGAGGCAGAGCCCCCATGAGCTCAATGAATAGGAGAGAAGCAGAGCTCCCCAGAAGGAACGTAAAGGACCTGAGGGCCAGAAGCGAGTCTGGGCAAGACTTGGGGCAGGAACTCCAAAGCGCAGGCGCGCCACTCACCTTCTCCTTGGGCTCCTTCCTCTTGTGTTCCTGTTCTTCCCGCAGGACTCGGCGCCGACAGAGCTCTCCGCTCACAGCCTGCTCCAGGTGCACCAGCTGCTGCAGAGCCACGTCCCCGGCCAGGGACAGCAGGTTCATCAACAGGAAGGTGGGGAGCACGGGCGTCTCCTCTGCAGGACGGGGGCAGGAAAGCAGGGAGAGAAAGGCCATCAAGTCTCACAGGCCCCTGCACTGTTTTCTCTGATGGTCCCCTGGCTCACGTGCTCTATACCCAAGCAAGGAGCAGGAGGGCTTCCCTGGTAAAGAATGGTAAACAATCCACCTGCCAATGCAGCAGACGCGGGTTTCCATCCCTGGCCCGGGAAGATCCCACATGCCTTGGAGCAACTGGGCCCAGGTACCGCAGTTACTGAGCCTGTGCTCTAGAGCCTGGCAGCCACAGCCACTGAAGCCCTTGTGCCCTAGAGCCCACGCTCCACACTAAGAGACGCCACTACCAGGAGAAGCCCATGCACCACAACTACAGCGTCATCCCCACTCACTGCAACTAGAGAAATGCCTGCGCAGTTAAGACTGGGCACAGCCAAAAAGAAATACAATTATTTAAAAAAAGAAGCAAGACATGAGGGTGGAGGGCATGGTAGCAGTGACTGTGCAGCCTGAGTGACAGAAAGGGACAGGGAGGGCTGAGGGGGTCAGAGTGGTTGCAGGAGGTGGTGGTGTCAGGGGCTGCTGCCATGGGCCCACCACCCCCCTGCCCACTTACTCGGGGCCTCCTGGTGGTCACTCTTCTCCTCCAACTTCTCCAGGGCCTGCTTCGCACAGTCTTGCAATATCCGGGCGCAGATCACCTCGGGGCCCTCAGCCAGCTGGTAGATGAGGGCCACAGCCGCCTCCTTGAACGGGACCCAGAGCGGGTCTGGGTGGACGCTGCCTGCACAGGAAGAGGGGGAAGCTGCCACCACAGACAGAGGAGCCCTTCTGCCCCAGGCTCTGTGCGGCAGCTCACCTTTCGTGACCATCTCACGCAGTCGCTCAAACAGGCGGTGCTCCTGGGGCAGCCGGAACGGAGGGTGACGTTCGCCCATAGAAGGCTGTTAAGGGCAGGGAAGACAACGCGGGTGAGTGTCGAGGGTGGACAAGGGGCACCCACTCTCCCTAGGCTGGACGTCACCACCCCACGTGCCTTCCTCCTGTCCAAGATGTTGGCGATGGCGTGGCACACCTGCTGGGCCAACCTGTAGTCCGGTGGGAGCTTCTCATCCAGCCCTATATTCACCAGGGTGTCCAAGTTGCTTCCCACAATCTCTGGCTTTCCTCTAGGAGAAGAAGCCGTAGAGTTAAAGCCACTCAGACACCTCTGTGTGGGGAACACCACCAAGGAGCGTAGGAGCCAGGTCCCAACCCAGGGCTTCGTGAGCCCTGGGGCACTACGTGTGGGGCCGGCCCTCAGCATCCCTCGCGCGCCGCTGACCACTCTGCTGAGCGGGTTGGAACTGCCTCCATTTAGGCAGCGACGCACACGCAGAGCGCAGCCGGCCCGAGTGCTCTCACTGGAGCAGTAGTAACGGTCCTCAGGGAACCTTTCTCTTCTCTCTCACCCCTCGGCCTGTCTGATCTGAGCCTCACCGTGCCATCATCCCAAGCAGCATGACGGAGGAGCAGCGCTCCAGAGGGGAGCAGGGCACCTTCTCGGTTGCCCGCTCCCACAGCACCTGGGTCACTGCTGGGCTCAATTCATCCTTCTGCACAAACTCACAGATCTGGAGAGAAAAGAAAAAGGGCTCAGGCCCCAGAGTAACAAATCCCCTGACACCTGGTCTACCTCCTCTGAAGAGAACACTGAGAACCCGAAGTGGAGAGGAAGCTCCTTAGGCAGCTTAAGATGTAAAGCTGGGGTCTGGGAGATACCTCCACCTCTGCTACTTTCCAATCTCCTGCCTGCAAACGTTTCTTTAGATGACGTGCTGAAACTGACCTTGCAGGGTGTGCACATCTATAGTCTGGACAACACTTTGTGGAGATTTCTAGTAGGTTTTCTCACTGCTAACATCAACTCAATGTGTCCCAAATGGATACCATCATCTTTGCCTTTTCATTTTGCCAGTGACAACACCACGAATAGTCTCATATGCTTCAAACCTCTGTCACCTGATTTTTAATGCATCGGTCGCTCATTCCACCTTTTCTCCCTTTTAAAATTTGTCTTCCATGAAGTGCCACTCTATAGCTGTTCCTCCCACCCCGGAAGTCCAGATCCCTGTCACTGCACACCGGCAGCAGCCTCCAGGAACATTCCCTGCTTTGGCTCCCACCAGCCTGTGTGCTGTGCTCTCCCAGACGTCTGCTTCATCAGGCCACAGCATTGCTCACCAAGTACTGATGGAAACAGCTCTCTGTGGCCTGCTGTATGGGCTCCTGGCCAGTTGCTGCCCTGCGCCATCTCAGGCCAGGCGCCTCTGGCAGGCTTTTCTTTTCCGCAGTGAGGAGAAAATGAGGCTGGTGGTGCTGCTCCTCCCAGTGGAGGCTCGTGGTCAGCACCGTCTCTCCCTGGAGCCCTACCACCCAAACCCTTCAAAGTAGCTCTGTCACACTGAAATGCTGGGGCCCCTGGCCGCTAAGGTTCAAGTCCTAGATCCCACAGATCTTCCCAGTTCAGCTCCAACCCGTTTCCAGCTTCACTATCTTTTCCAGGTAACAATCTTGGGCCAGAACGCAACGGTCTTCCTTGTACAACACAGGCAGTGCTCTTGCTCAGGTCTGTCTGAAATGTTTCCCCTCCTCTCTTGAATTCTCTAAATCTGATGCATCAAGATCCAAATCAAGTCCTGCCACCTTCAGGAAGCTCTGCCCTCGACTCGGAAGCTCTGCCCTCAACTCGGAAGCTCTGCCCTCAACTCTTCGACCTGACACTGCTCTCTTCTCTACTCGTCAACATAACGTACCAGGCAGGAGTATGGTTTCCGGAACTCTGAAGCCTGAGATTGAATCTTAAACTTTGTCGCTAACTGGCTGAAGTTAGCCAAGTTCTTTAAGCTCTCTCTACCTCAAGTTTCTTATTGGAAAATGTAGATAATAATACTGCCTCCTAGAGCCATTGTGAGGATGAAACATGTTAATACGAGCAAAGTGATTAAATTAGTGCCTGGCATAATGTGTTATATTACTGTCGCTACAATAACTGTTACCTATACCACTTAACTATCTGCTGCATTGCTCTAAAATGTTTTATGTTTTTTGGCTGCCAACTAGAGTTGAAAGCAGATAATCTTATATTTCTTTGAGGGGCTAAGTAAGTTGCTGAGCACACCATAATCTTACTAATATTTGCTGAGTGAGTAAGTGGAAGTGAGCATACTTACGATTTCCTCAAGACACTGAATGGTCCCAACTGAGGCGTCCACCAGCAGCAGAGAGAGATTGTGAATCAAAGTCTGGGCCTTGGCTCTATGGGAACAGCAGAGATCAGGGGTCATTAAAAGACGGAGAAGCTAAACCTGGCAAATAGGTTATTAGGCAATCCCGCCAGTGTCAAACAATACACAACTATTCCAGATACACAAAGAGAACAAACTAGTAGTTGCCAGTGGGGAGAGGGGTGGGGAGCGGCAATATACGGGGTAGGGGACTAACAGGACAAACTATCCTGTGTAAAAGAAGCTACAAGGATGCACTGTGCAACATGGGGAATATTTTATAACTAAAAACAATATAACCTTTAAGGATTATGAATCACTACAATCTACACTTGTAACTTACATAATGTTGTATTATATTTCAATAAAAAGAAACAAAAATAAACCAAATAACTGCTTAGGTTGGGTTTCACTGGGAGTTCCCTCCCCCAGTCCATCACAGACCTACTGCCTCTGGGTCTACAAGTCCCCTAGGAGGAGCCCACTCCCCTGCCTCCCCTCAGGAGACTAGACACCTCCTGGGAGAGGCTGACTTCAGGAAGTTAGCAAAGGCAATGCAGCCCGTGTACCTGGCGGAGTCCCCCTTGGGTTTGAGATAAAGTTGGCGGTAGGCATTAAGCACAGCATCCCGGACACCAGGCTCCTTCGACCAGATGAGAGGCAGCATGCGGCGTACCCCAAACAGGGCCTGAGGTACCCCAAATTGGAACACCATCACAAAGAATTCAATCACCTCCTGCACCACTGAGAGGACAGACACAAACGTCACCTATCAGCGCAGCGAAACGCCCCAACACTTAAAGACAGAACCTCTCTTAATGTAGCAACATGTGAGGGGACACCCTCCCTGTTTTTCCTGAGGACCCCACCTCTCTCCAGTGCCCTGTCAAATGCTATATGCACACTCCACAGGACTACAGCAGCCAAATGGAAGTAGAGAATCTGGGCCCTTCAAAGGAGGACGGACATCAATCAAGTACGGACGGGATGGGTCCTTCCAACCACAAGCCCTGGCCTCTGTGGTGGGGATGCCGGCACACCTGTCGTCGTGTGTTCATACATCATCTTGCTGATGATGCCAATGGCCTTGGTGATCTGCAGGGAGAAGCTGTGGGCATCCTGCAGGTATTGCACCAGCAACTCCTGCTTCACCAGCTCATCACTGCATTCCTCAGGCTCTGACCCACTGGGCTTGTCCTTACAGCCAGTCTCTCCTGGGCCCAAGTTCCCTGCAGCCGCCTGGGGATTCTCCTCCTGGGTGGGAGCTGCTGGGCCTAGAGTTAGAGAATTACAGGATAGTTTTTGTTCAAGGGTATATGGGGAAACCCAACAGTTCTAAACATCCATGAGTATGTGTTTCTACCATAGGAAAGTTTTGTTTTGCCATGCTATGTGGCTTGCAGGATCTCAGTTCCCTAACCAGGGATCAAACCCATGCCCCCTGCAATGGAAATGTGGAGTCCTGACCACTGGATTTCCAGGGAACTCCCAACAGGAAAGTATAAATTTAGAATTTAGTCTAAAATATCTTGGTTCATTTCTCAGAAAAGATTTCTTGAGTCATCTATGGCTTGAAATACCCTTCTACTCCCTGTGACTATGGATCTCAGGCCTGTGGGTTGCTTCCGTTCCCAAGCAGACACATTGCAGACCCCGCTCTGGCCTCTTTCAGTGCCAGGCTGTGAGTCAGGTCAGTGTCTGACATAAAGTCAATGGGCCATAAATACTAGCTGAAGTGTCTTGTTTGCTGACTGAAGAAGGAAAAGGAATTTACCTTTGAAGATGGTTCCTAAGAGACTGAGGAACCTGGTCTCCTCTGACTCTTCGGGGTCCACATGACAGAAGGGTTCAGACTCCTGGAAGCGGCCCATGGCTTCCTGAGTGAGGATGACGGCCTGCCTGACAGAACACGGCCTGTCACCAATCCTGCCCCCTTGAGAGCGTCACCGCAGCCTGTGTCAGGCGGCCTAGCTCACAAATCCACCCAGAACCCAGGCCTTCCGGTGGGGAGCTCTGTCACTTGTGTGAAAGGGGCGGGGAATGAAGCTAGGTTTGGCTGTGTGACTAAACATTGTCTCTAGAAGGAGGCGCTTTACCACTACTGTTGCTGCTCCATGGGAAGGGAACTACGTGGCTAGAAAGCAGGCTTGGAAGAGATTTCTCATTTTTCAAAAGCGTATCATTAAAGAATGTATACATGTGTATAACAGTTACTCTGCTGTACAGCAGAAATTAGTGCAACATTGCCAATCAACTGTATTTCAATTAAAAACATATATATATATAGAGTTTCCCAAAGGTGAACTCTAAACCTAATGGGTCACGAGAGAATACTGCATTCTTTCTCATACTTGTAACTAGCTTTGGCTAGCAACTGACGGATGCGTCCTTCCACCTCTTCGGGGGTCTCTGTCTCGGCAACGCCCTCAGACATCCCCTCTCCTTCCTGGGGAAGCATCAGCAGCTGCTGCAGGGTAGCTTTCAACTCTGGCAGCATGGCCTCCCACTCCTCAGCGGGGTCTAGCTCTGCGGCTGAAGGAGAAGGTTTCAGACTCTTGCCTTGAGCTCCCCACTGTGGGGAAAAGGGTGTCAAGGTTGAAAGCTCCCCCAGAGCCCCTACTCACAAGGCGCTGTGGCTCGCCTCTGGGCCCTCATCTCTTGTAATTTCTGGGTCTCCTTCTGCAGTGGTCCAGCAAGGTCAGTGTCACTAAGCTACCAAGAAACAATGAGTATCAGGATCATTGACTCGTGGAATTTCACCTGTTTCCATTTAATCCCTCTTCTGGGTGGGCCAAGGGCTACGTACCTTGCAGGAAAAGGGATTATTGGCAAGAAAGCTGGCGAGCAGTTGGATGGCGCTTTTACAGACCAGCACCGACTTGTCTGCCAGACGCCCCACAGCTAAGGCCACCACTGCCTGGAAACGCGTCAGGGGCAGAGCCTGTGGGGAGGCAGGAGGAGAGGATCAGATCCCAGCCCACACTGGCCATAATGTCAAGATGATGGTGAAGTGCACTCTACACGTGCGAGCCACTCAGCTGAGGAAACTTTTCTACGGGATGTGAAGAGTTTTGGAATACTGTGTGTATTAAGACAGTGTAGTTCTTGAATGGAGCCAGAATCCTTGTCCCTGATAGAGGAGGACCTTTACTATTGGCAGTGAAATCCTGAATTCTAGACTCTTCTTTGACACAGCTACTTTTCTTTTTTCTCCGGCCTGCACAGAGGGGTTCTGTGGGTCTCTATCACGTCAATGGCCACTCACCTTCTGCTGGACGATTCGGGTGAAGAGCTGCAAAACTCGGCTGCGCACAAAGGAGTTGACGTCGTGGCAATGGGCCTGCAAAGTGTCTAGGAACTGGTCCCGGGTGTCCCGGGATGCCGCCTCCAGCTGATCCCCACTCAGGACCTGCAGCACCATCTCTGCCATGGCCGCCAGCACAGCATTGCGCATCATGTAATTCTGAGGGAGAGCGAGGCTGGTGGGGGCTCTGCACCCCACCCTGACTGTCCTTGCCCTAAACTCTTATGGTGCTCAGCATCGGGACCTCAGTTCCCTGGCCAGGGATAGAACCCGCATCCCCCTGCATTGGAAGCTTGGCATTCACCCTGAGGTCACTGGAAAAAGCTGAATGCCAAAAGGGCCTTGACTGCTCAGAAGAGAATGTAGGGACAAAACAAGTAAGAGCCCAGAGCAGTACCCCTTCCCCTCCCCTCCATGCAAGGAGGTAGCCATGGTGGCAGCTGAATGTGAAATCATATCCACCCACCAATACATGTTTCAGAAGCATTAATTACCACCTTGCTTCTGAGGCCTCAAAGCCTTTGATCCTTACTAATAACACTGCCTTCCCTCACAATCCCCTTCCCACAATTCACTGACAGAGAAACAGCAATCAGCCCTAGGCCTGACCGTGTGCACTGCAGAATCTGATGGGAGAACAGTTTAGGGTTTTTGCCACGCCGAGAGCCAGAGAATGGGATCTTGCAATCTAAAGTCATGGTATCAATACATTAGGTGAATGAGTAGATTATCGTGGTTCTTAACATTCACTGAGGAGAGCTAATATCAGGTTTGGGAAGGAGCCAGGTTAACACTGAGGACAAGAGAACTGAGAGAGGTGATATGGGAGCATCTGAGAGCCGGGTGGCAGAAAGGGGCTTCATCCTGCAGAATGGATGGACCCAGAACCACAGCTGAGTCTCTCACTGACTTAAGCTGTGGAACTGTCATCTCTCTACCAGGTTGAGATGAAACCAGTGTGAGACTGACATGGCCCTTTAATTCAATAAACTTCATCTGCTTCTCTACAGGAAGGAATTGCCACAGTGATAAGCCAAGACAATTTGACTTCATGTGAAAGTTACTACCTTCATGTTAAGAAACAGCCTTTCAAAAATGGACTCACAACCCACTGACCAAGCAACCACCTACCTCTCCATCCAGATGGTCTAGCAGAATGCACATGCTGGACATCAGGATGGCTGGGATGCGCTCTGCTAGTTCCGTCAGGAAGGCCGCAAAACCCTTTGCCCCCGTAGGGTCCCGACTCAGCTCCTGGGGACACTTCTGTCCAATCTCTCTACACAGGGGAATAAACACAGCCAGAGCAGCGTAACCTAATCACTTAGGTCCCGGCAAGAATTAAGTTGACATCTAACATCTGCAGGGGGCTTCCCTGGTGGGTCAGATGGTAAAGAATTGAAAGGGTAACAGAGGAAGGCCAGAGGTGCCCAAGCGGCAGGAGGAAATAAGCTGCAAGTGGCAGCCTTTTTGCCCTTCTCTACAACAAAATTGAAGGGGCTTCTAATAGCACCTGGTTCTGCCTTGAGCTAACCAATTTTTCTTATGGAAATATTTTTTTAAGCTATGTTAGTGAAATGATGTATTTGCTTTGGAATCTGCCTTTCTTCAAAATAGTTTCACCTAAGACTAACCTTTTTTTTCTCTTCTCAAACCTTGGGGTGACAATGGCTCAACAAACCAGTATTCATGTTAATTGTTTTACGGCCAGGGATGACACACTTTGTGCCGCCCTATCTCAAAAATGCATATTGTGGGAGAGGGGCCTAGTGAAACTCCCTCAGCCTTGAGGAATCTCTCTTATCTGATTAGCAGCTTGCTAACAGACACAAAATGCCTTGCTAAAAACCAGCAACAGGGCACTCTTTCTGTCCTCTTCTGATGTCTGTGTCAGAAGCTTTCTCTCTCTCTATTATACTTTAATAGAACTTCGCTACACAAAAAGCTCTAAGTAGTCAAGCCTCATCTCTGAGCCCGGATAGAAATCCTCTCCTCCAGAGGTCACGAATTCTGGTGTAACACATAGCTTGCAGCAGCAAGCTTTCAGAATCTGCCTGCCAATGCAGGAGTTCAATTCCTGGGCTGGGAAGAACCCCTGGAGGAGGAAATAGCAACCCACTCCAGTATTCTTGACAGGGAAATCCTATGGACAGATGAGCCTGGCTGGCTATAGTCCATAGGGTCATAAGGAGTTGGACATGACTTAGCAACTAACAACAACATCTGAAGGAATGTAGTGTTACACAGAGAATTTGTCTCCAATATTCCTCTTCTACCTGAGGAAAATGAGAATTAGAAACGTAGAGAAGGCAGGTCACCTTACGATCTCTCCTACAATGCTCTTCATTCCGTAATCAGTTGCCCAAAGACTCACAGCCGCCACCAGGATGGATGCCAGGTGCTCAAAGTGCTGCAGCATCTGGATGATCTTCACAGTGGCACCTGCGGAGTCCTGCACATGAGCCACGACCCTGGGCCTCGGGAGGGGTGGGGAAAAGGAAGGGCCGACTCACTCAGCATGTGGTTATAACGTGTCAAAGCTACACCCAGCAGGTGCGTTATGGCTTCTCGGGTAGGGCGGTTCTTCTGGTGACTAATGGTGGGGTTCTCCAGGAGGCGGTAGCAGCAGCCAGTAACCAAGCTGAGAAAAGAAGATTGAGATGATGACATCAGTGGTCTGGACTCAATTATACTGCCCTTGCCTCATTCGTTCTATCTCTGCTGCTGCAGTCAGGGTCCTATACTCTATCACCTTCTGCATCTAGTTGCTTTGCTGACCGCCATGTAGGTACTCCCTCCTTCCCACAAGTTATGATGTCTGCACAGAAGCTGAATATATGATAAAAGTCAGACAAAATCACTGATGACTTCTCAATGTTGAATGGCCAACTCAGTCCTCATCTTGGCTGAACTTTCAGCTGCATCTGACACAACTGGTCACTCCCTTTCCCTTGAAACATGCCTCATCTGGCAGCAGGAGCCCAGGCTCCGCTCTGTTTCTTAGCTGGTTCCTCCTCAAATCACTCTCCTGATGCTGGAGCACCCCGAGGTAGTCCTCAGATTTCTGCTCTCTTCTAGCTATGCTTACTGATTTACTGATCTCATTCAGTCTCATGGCTACAAAAACCATTTATATAAACACGTTACATTCCCAAATGTGTGCTCGAGCTCAGATCTCTCTCCCTTACTACTTCACTTTGTACATTTCACACCCAAAAGTGACATTACTTGGATGTCTTAACAGGCACCTCCAACTTTCTACACCCAAAGCAGAACTTCTGCTTTCCCCTTAAACACACTCCCACAGGCTTTGTTATCTCAGTTACTGGCAGCTCCATTTTCTCAAATGCTCAACCCAGAACCCAAGGTGAGTCATCCTCGACCACACCCTTCCTCCAACCTCTAATGCATCTGCCAGCTCATCCTGTAGACTCTCCTTAAGGAACAAATACAGACTGCACCCACGGCTCCCCATCTCCACTCCCTCTTGGGTCTAAGCTACGGCCATCTCCTGCCCAAGTCACCGCCACAGCCTCCTAGCTGGTCTCCCGCTTTCCTCCTTTCCTGCCAGTCTGTTTTGACACAACAGCCAGAGTGACCTTGTTAGGGCAGCCAGACCACCTCACTGCCCTGCTTGGAACCCCGAGGGGACCCACCTCATGCTGATGGTGAAGTCACTGTGATGGCCTAGGGGCCCTGCAGTTGGCTCCCCCTGCCCCGACCTCACAACTCAGCCCTCACCTTGTCTCAGCTGTCGCTCTGGCCTCAGTGCTGTTACCTGGACCTGCTCAGCACACTCCCTCCTTGGTACCTATTTCCTGCCCTTGCTCTGCCTCCCGTTCTCCTCGTGGCTCTCATTACCTCCTTGAAGGCTTTGCTCAAATGTCACCACCTCAAAAAGTCTTGCTAGAGTCACTGATACAAATTACAGCCCTTTCCCATTACACTTCCCACCCCTTCTGTTTTTCTCCACAGTAATAAACCTGAAAGCATACTATATATTTTGCTTATTTATAAAAAACTGTCTTCTGCTCTAAAATACAAACTCTTAAGAGAGCAGAAATGCTGGTTTTCAATATCTTTAATGATACCAGCCACGTACCTAGGAGATTCTCTGTAAATGCTGTTACGTGACTGAATAAGCTGTTTCTAACCTTTGTTGTCTACTTCTGAACAATTCAACGTAACTGGCACACGTCTATGTATTAGACAGAACTGCAGCATGAAATGAAGCGTTTCAAAAGCATCTCTAACACCAGAGCCCTCATTCCTCACGGCCAGCATCCCCTGGCGCAGTCACCACCCACCTGACAAACTCCTCTTCGATTATCGAGTGGTTCCACAAGTGACGGATGTCCAACTGGAGCAGCTGTGTTAAAAGCTGAAGAATTGGTTGCCTCTCTTCCTCCCAGTCAAAGCCATGGGTTGCCTTGGCCCGGGATTTCCTACCCTAAAAAAGGATATATTGAGCCTGGTGGGCTGCCGTCTGTGGGGTCGCACAGAATCGGACACGACTGAAGTGACTTAGCAGTAGCAGCAGCAGGAAAAAATGAGGAAGAAAAGAGGATCACAATCTGTTAGTCTGAGTGCCCAAGCTATCCAGTGTCAAGACAAGGTAGAAGGTAAGACAGAAGGATTACAAGTTTCAAAATATGAAAGAGCTGCTTCTCAGCAAAAGTTACCCTGTGATACTTCTGAGTACCTTCTCATAAACTTTAAACAAGGACCAAGGGCAGAAAGGGAAAGGATTCTCAGAATCACTGACTTCCATCTTTCCCACCAACTCCCCCATCTCCCCAGACCCCTTATTAAGTGAGCCAGGAACACCAAATTACCTTCCCGCCTAGCTCCACGTCCATGAGACCCGTCTGGCTGCTCGTGGTCTCAAAGGACTCCAAGAGGCGTATCAGAGCATAGCAGTTCATCTTGAGGGCATTCAGGTGGGCGCTTCTGTCTGACACACTCAAAGCTGCATCATCCAAGATGGCAGGGAGTTCCTGGGAGTGGCGGGACACCACTGCAAAGGGCAGGATCTGGGGTCAGTTTCACTCACGCTCCTCACACCACCCAACTTCAAAGCCCCAGCACTTGCAGCCATCAGATTACCAAAGATCTGTGTTTCATCTCTCAGTGGCCACAGCACAGGCTAAGTCCTCTGGACACCTGACCCTGATGTCCCGAGCATGCCCTATCCCTACTCTCTTACTCGTTACCCCATGTTCTCTCTGGCAACGGGAAGAACAGCCTCCATTGAAGAGAGGCAGCCCACAAGTAGGAAGAATATTGTCGGTCTGCCCTTACAGTGAACACACATTGCTCTGTATCGCCCACCAAGATTACAGACCTAGTAGGTCAGAGGTCCCGGGCTTAGCCAAACCAACTGATTCACCACAGCCTTGATATCATCACATGGCTGATAAAATGCAGCAAACAGCAACATACACCTTCCATCCCCTACCCCCTTCCCATAAACACCTTTTATGAGGAATTCCAGTGTGTCTTCCTTGAGGCCAGGGTCTATACTTCGAAAGTGACTATGAGGGAAAGAAAGTGCCGGGGGTGAGCCAGGAACCTGCAGAGCCCATTCTAACAGATCAGATCAAACCCAAGGAGTCTAATGCTTATAAAAACATGTGCAATCACTTGTCTGAATAAATACGGTGGCGAGCTAGGGTAAATGCTCATGAGAAGAAATATCAGCACCCAGAACCAAGTATCAGTGAACTGTAATATGGAATTTCCGGACTAACATGCAAAGTTAGGGCAAGCAGCCACCAATTCTTTTTAAAGTACCAGAGGAGCTACGTTACTTACTGCAGGATGCTGTAGATGGTATCAAAATGCTTCAGCACGGCCAAAGGCCCCTGAGCTCGAAAGGCAGTCTGAAAAGCTGTAAAGGTGAAAGAAACTGATCAGTACAGAAGAAGAGGCATTTCTGGTTAATTCTGTTCAAGACAGAAAAAAATGGAATTAACTGATTTTCTTGGTAGAATCACTAAAGGACACAGTTCATTTCAATGTAATCTATTAAAGTAACACCTGACATTTTGTCCTGTTTTATCAAAACAATTGAGTTTTATTACTCCATCTCTGAGCGAGATGAAGCAAATAGTACTGTGTCTATTTTGTGGCAAAAGAAATTAAATGTCAGAGTAGTTTTGTGACTTGTCCAACTTACTAATGAATACAAACCCAGAATCTTTTTAAGAGTCTGAAATGATAAAAGTAGTAAAAACAGTAGAGTTCCTGTATTCTTCACCCAGACAATGGTAACATCTTGTATTACTATAAGGATCTATTCTAAACCAGAAAATGAACAGTAACTGCACGCTAATGACTAACCTGTAGAGCTTGAGTTTTGCCAGCTGTTCTAATCCTATCCTTTTCCCAGGCCAGGAGTCAACCTAGGACACCACATTGCATTTAGCCATCACACCTCCTTACTTTCCTCTGATCTTTGTCTTTGACACTTGAAGTGTTGTTTGCCAGTTATTCTATAGAATGTTCCTCACTCTGGGTTTGTCTGCTAGTTTCTCATGATTAGGTTGAGATCATGTGCTTTTGGCTAGATCACTGAGAAAGGAAGGCTGCGTCCTTCAACCATTATACCCAGAAGGACATGATGCCTTATTACTGGCAATGTTAACTGATCAGTCGGTAGGGTTCACCAGGTGTCTCCACTGCAAAGTTACTATTTTCCCCTTTGCAACTAGTAAGTATCTTGTGGAGGGAGATACTTTGCAACTAGGCAGACATACTGTTTCTCACTACATTCTGCCCCTAATTTAAGCAACAAGGGATGACTCTTACCTGACACAAAGATTACTTTTATTAAATGGTGGTTTGCCTATCTCTATCATTCCTTTTATATAGTCACTAATGGGAATGCCACTGTAAGTATGAGCTTTTCTTTCCCTTCGATACATAATTTATGTATTCAGTTATGTATGTCAGAATGGGCTCATGAATGTTTTGTTTATTGTTTTAATCCATTCCTATTACTTTTTCTTTTGTTGTTCAGACAGTCCCGTACTTGACCACTAGGAGCTCCTTCCACCCAGACTGCAAAATGCAGGACATACATGTGTGTAGGTATAAATGGACATACTCCTGTATCTATTTTTACCTCTGCTGCTGCTAAGTCGCTTCAGTCGTGTCCGACTCTGTGCGACCCCAAAGACGGCAGCCCACCAGGCTCCCCCATCCCTGGGATTCTCCAAGCAAGAACACTGGAGTGGGTTGCCATTTCCTTCTCCAATGCATGAAAGTGAAAAGTGAAAGTGAAGTTGCTCAGTCGTGTCCGACTCTTAGCGACCCCCATGGACTGTAGCCCACCAGGCTCCTCCATCCGTGGGGTTTTCCAGGCAAGAGGACTGGAGTGGGGTGCCATTTTTACCTGTAGTGTATATTAAAAACATAAGTTCATTTATGTACTTGCTTAATCCTAGTATACACATGTAACAGTTTCAGAACTGCTAACCCACACCCCTTTAAAAAAAATTTACTAACTACCTGACGCTAATTGTGTAAAGCTCTTTCATATACAGCTCACAGTCAAAATGCTGGCTTTCCTAGTTACTTAGTTCTCTAGTCCTTTAGTGTGTTCAAACATTTGCAATACACTTAGGTTCATTTGCCTCCATAGACCTGCTTTGATTTACCATGGGCCTACATTTGGAATAATCTGCTATAAATTGAAAACATTGTTAAGTCAAAAATCTAATACTACCTAACCTACTGAATACTACAGCTTAGCCTAGTCTACCTTAAACATGCTCAGAACACTTATAACAGCCTACAGTTGGGGGCAAAAACCACCTAGTACAAAGCCTGTTTTACAATAAAGTGGTGAATATTTCTTGTAATTTATTGAATGCTATACTTCCTCAATGGAGAAGGCGATGGCACCCTACTCCAGTACTCTTGCCTGGAAAATCCCATGGACGGAGGAGCCTGGTGGGCTGCAGTCCATGGGGTCGCTAAGAGTTGTAGACGACTGAGCGACTTTGCTTTCACTTTCATGCATTGGGGAAGGAAATGGCAGCCCACTCCAGTGTTCTTGCCTGGAGGATCCCAGGGACGGGGGAGCCTGGTAGGCTGCCATCCATGGGGTCGGACAGAGTCGGACACGACTGAAGCGACTTAGCAGCAGCAGCAGCAGCATACTTCCTCAAAGTGAAAAGCAGAATGGCTATCTGGGTAGAGGACGGCTTCAAGTGTACAGGCTGTCTACCCTTGTGATTATGTGGCTGTCCGGGAACTGCAACTGCTGCTGCTGCCCCGTGTAATGAGAGTGCTGCTGTTGCTGTTTAATTACTCAATCGTGTCCGACTCTTTTGCAACCCCATGGACTGTAGCGCGCAAGGTTCCTGTTCATGGGATTTCCCAGGCAAGAAAACTGGAATGGGTTGCCATTTCCTTCTCCAGGGAGTCTTCCCCACCCAAGGATCGAACCTGAGTCTCCTGCACTGGCAGAAGGATTCTTCACTGCTCAGCCACCGGGGAAACCCGGTAGCCTTGCTACCCCTGTATGGAGTCAGTTTTTGAAACAAGTTGTAGATCCAGCTCTTTCTGTGGGTGGGGAGGGAAAGAATTCTGTCAAAATCTTTTCTGTGGCACCAAGTTGGTCTGCCTGGAAAGTAAAGCTTGAACCTGTACTCCATTATCACTGCTGGCTCGCTGACCTGATTCATCACATTACAGTGTTATGTTGTCCAACTATGACCTGGTCCTTTGCAACGTTTAACAAACTATTTTATTTCCCCAACTCCTACTGACTCCGTACACTATACTCACAGCACAGCCTCCCCTTTATACGTTCTCTGACCCTTTGCCTCTCTTCCTTCAGTAGATGACCGTTTTCTACTTTACCCAAAGAACGAGACCCAAAGTAATCCTGCCTCTCAGTCAACAAATCATTCCTCCAACACCTTCCCACTTTGTTTCAGTCTCAAGTGAAAAGATTTTCTGTTCCAGCGCTAAGCTGTTCTCACTGCCTTGCCAAAGTCTTATCTCCTTTCTCTCACCTCTGATTTCATCCTTTCCAGGGAACACTCTCTGACAACATGCTCAGGCCCCCACTTCTTTAAAACAAACAATACAAAAACAATCAATGCCTTTCATTTGAGTTTGCTCTCATGTCCCATTAAAATCTGTCTAATCTTTCTCAATTCCCTGAAACCTAGTTTCTGAGATTGATGAATCTAACAGCTATTCTTTCAAAGATTACCTGTTAACCTACTTTTTATTACATTCAATGATTCTCTCCATTCACACCTCCCACTGATCTAGTCTAGTCACACTGCTTACATTTATATTCAGCTTGAACATTTACTAGACTAAGTTACTTAGCTTACCAAGTCTCAGTTTCTTCTTTTGTAAATTGGGAATAATAACAGATCGTATCTCATAGGGCTTTTCAGAATTTTTTGGTAAAGATTAAGTGAGATAATCCATGTGAAGCAGTCAGGGTAATACTTGGCACACAATCTAACTCAGTACTTGTAAGCCATCTCCCATTCTTACAAACCTCCTTCTGTAATCTTGAAAATACAGTAAAGTGAAAATGAGAAAGAAACAAACACTGCTAACATCTGGCTAATTTTTTCAGTTTATCTTCTATGCATACTATTTCAACTGTCAAGGTCATATCACATATTCATTTCTCTGTTCTGCTTTTTTAAAATTATAAACGTGGCTTGAAAAAACATACAACCATGCCAACTATTCTCATCTCAGGACTTCAAGTAGGCCCTTAGTAAGCCTTTTACAAGTTCCCAGGCCTATCTGCTTTCTTCTAGGCATTATTTCACACCTTTTCTCCACCCATAACAAAATAGAATCAGACAGAAGAGAGCCTCCAGCTTCGCCAAACTCTGTATTTATCAGCAGGCACTATCTGCATCTTGGTCCACATGCTCTCCTTTCTCTTGCACTGCCGTGGATAAACCGTCCTTGCTCTAATAAAACCATCTCCTCCCGCCCACCCCCATCACATACTCTCTGACCCCCTAAAGGATACTTCTCCAACAATCCTTCTTCCCTCTCCCTCCTGCATCATCAACTCTCCCCTCTCGGATTATTCCCATTCGGCAGGCACGCATGTGTGCTCAGTCACTCCAGTCATGTTCGACTCTTTGCAACCCCATGAACTGTACCCTGTTGGGCTTCTCTGTCCATGCGATTTCCCAGGCAAGAATATTGGAGTGGGTTGTCATTTCCTCCTCCAGGGGATCTTCCTTGGCCCAGGGATGGAAGCCAAGTCTCTTATACCTCCTGTGTAGGCAGGTTGGTTCTTTACCACTAGCACCACATAGGAGGCCCCACATTCAGCATAAACACATGTAATGTTGCTCATCTTGAAAAAAAAAAATACTAAATCCTCCCTTGACTCTGTTTGCCCCTCTAGCTACACCCTATTTCTCTGCTACTCCTTAAAGCAAAAAAAAAAAAAAAAAAAAAACCACAAACAGAAAGGCTTATCTAAACCTACCATCTCTAATTACCTCTCTCATCCCACTTTCTCACAAATGTATTCCAATCAGGCTTTTGAGCCTACCATTCTGAAATAGTGTTCATCAAGGTTACCAGCAAGTGCCACGTTGCTAAGTCCAGGATTAAATGTGCAGCTGATTTCTCCTTTCCCTTTTCAAACGTCTCTTAATTTAGCTTCCATTTAGCATCTTTGCTCACTTTCTGCCTCAGTGACTGGCCCTTAATTTCTTTTATTGGTTCCTTCTCATCTTTCCAGCCTTCAAATGTTGGACTGTCTTAGGTCTTATGTCTGAAAATGCTTTTCTTCTTCAACTGAATCTCATGGCTTTAAACACCCTCTATATGTTAAATGTTAAATCCCAAATATGTATCATTAGTTGGCACCTCTCCCCTCAACTCCATAATCATATAACCAACAGTCTAAACCTTCTCCTTTCCTACACTGCCCCACCTCAGTAGATGACAACTCCATTCTTCTAGGTGCTCAAGTCAAACAGCCTTATAATCATCCTTGATTCTTCTTTTTCTAACCCTGTAAATCTAATCCAGTCCATCAACAATCCTGTTGACTCTACTTTCAAAATTTACTCAGAATCTAACCTTTTATGATCACCTCTGCTGCCATCACCCCAAGCAAGCTCCCTGGTATTATTTCATTAGCCTTTGAATTAGCCCCTGCTTCTTCCCTTGCCCCTTACAGTCTCTGCTCAACATAGTAGACACTCTTTGTGACGCTATGGACTGCAGTCCACCAGGCTCCTTTGTCCATGGAATTCTCCAGGCAAGAATATTGGAGTGGGTAGCCATTCTTTTCTCCAGGGCAATCTTCTTGACCTAGGGATTGAACCTGGGTCTCTTGCATTGCAGGCAGATTCCTAATGTCTGAGCCACCAAATGTCCATCTGAGGATCTTCTTAAGAAATGGATTTTCTGATTCAGCAGTTTGGGGATGGGTTTTTTTCCTGCATTTCTAATAAGCTCGTAAATCATGATAAGCTCCTAACTAATGATACTAATGCTCCTGAAGACCACATTTTGAGGTTCAAGACTCTAGAATGATCTGTATTACTTTCCACCTGACCTCTTTTTTCCTAGCATATTCCCCTCCAACCACACTGTCATTTTTCCACCTCAGGACTGACTTTTCCTGTCTGCCCTTCCTTTGGAATCTGCATAGTTAATGCCCTCACTTGTAAGGTCTCTGCTTAAATGTCTCCTATCAGCAAGTCTTTTCTGATCATCCAACATAAAATGCCAATCTATAATGCACACTGTATTCTTTTTCTATATTTAAAAATTCTTCTCCTTGGCATTTACAATTTATTTATTACTTGTTGAAAGCTGTGAGAGAAACAATTTTGTCATCTTGTCTGTTTACTACTGTATCCCCAGTTGAAGAGAACACTTACTGGCAAACAGCATTATCACCAGTAAATGCTTGAATAAATTAAATGATCTGATCATGAGTTATTTAAAGAACTTATATTTAGGGTTCTAAATGCCAAAAGCAATGCAATTGTTATAAAAGATAGAAAAATCCCTTTCCCTACCTCTGCTCATCAGAACAAGGAGCCGTGATCTGGTAACAGTAACGGGGAGGCCAAGAAGAGACAAGCTGCAGTTATATCATCAAGCTGCTTGATAATGAATGAACCCTACTTGCTGTGGGCAATAACAGACTTAATCTCTACTCTCTGTAACTCTCCAAAGCAATCTAACTGATACAAGACACTTCCAAGCAGTACAGTGACATTATGCATGGAGTCTTGTTGATAATTGCAGGAATTGTCTGCGGTCATCTATAGGTTTCAGTGTGTAACTGAACGATACATATATTGTACAGTATTGCTACTGTGCACATATGCTTTTTTCCATCATTGGACATTCCTGGAAATGTGATCTAAACTCTAAAAAACTATTACCTGAAACAGGTCAGGTCAAGTCTCAGACATTTTAGAAGACATCTTCTCCTATAATTCTTAAAACCACCACGACTCTATTCTGGCATATGGTAAGAGGTAAACATCAAAAATTAAAATCTCCCCAAAGACTAATCATATACACCAGAACTGTTTATTGTGTACCTTAGAGAAAGTGGTTAATGAATATATTCTTCATTTAACACAACACTACACAGAAAACAGAAAGTAACAGAAAAGACATGTCCCTCACCCCCATGGAGCTTAGTGGTGTAGTGGAACAGACAGAAAATAGAATCAGATGCCGGCAGTTGTTCTGAAGGGCTAGTCACAGTGGCAGCTATGGAGTCTTACCTTTAAGGTACGATGGAAGATGTCTGATGGACAGTACCTCTTGCACGACATACTGATTCACCCCTCCACTTTTCAACAACTCCTCTGGGGATAAGGGCAGATGGAATTCCCATACCTGGGGAGACATCTTTCTCCCAATGGCTCACAGGGCTGGAAGCCAAACAGCAAATAAGTCAGGGTCTACATCTAAAGGCTGTCTTTTTAATCTGCTTCTTTTACTCTTCTCCTTGAATATACATGCTTTTTAGTTTTGCAACAAGCTAATAACATTATCTTAAAGGATGTGATTAACCCTGGACTAGAACTGAACTCTAATTGTGACTCTGACACTTGGTCACATCACTTAACCCCCTGGGCCTCATCTGTAAAACAGGATTACTGATCTCTGATTACAAAGTTGCTCTCAGGAAACAAGGAGTCAAGGAATATTAAAATATTTAAAGAACTGTAAAGTGGCATATCAATGCATTAAGTTAGCACTCTTATTTCTGTTTTTATGAGAAAACTTAAGTATATAGAGAGGTCTCATCTAAGACCAGAGTGACCCAGTGTGAGCTGATGGCTTTCCTGTCTCCAGAATGACATATCATTAATATTTACTGTTTACTCTGTGCCAGGTTCTATTAGGCTACGCGAACGTCATACCTGATCTAAGTCTCCAAAATGCCCATTTCATGGAGTCCATAGTAATTTGGCTCCATTTACAGATGAGGAAATTGAAACTAAGGCACGTTAAGCGATTTGCTCAAATTCCACTGCGGATCTGACTGTTTCCACCACGTTGTACTACAAGGACACATCTACTACAGCTTAATACCGCATTTCACTGCCGGATGCCAGATTTTCCCGGCCTCTCTTCCCCGCTCCCCCAGACCACCACACCTTACAAGAGAGCTTCACCCGCCGTTCCTCCAACTCGCGTCGTGGGGCTGGAATTAAAAACAAAAACAAAAAAAACCCACGGAGGGCACAATATGCACCAATATGCGAGGCAGCACTCCCGCGGGGAGAGAAACTGGGCAATACACGCCAGGCAGAGGAAAACACCCGTCACCGAGCCCCGCGCGGCGCGGGCAAAGCCACAAAAGTGGAGTTCAAATCTCAACGGCCGCAAGGGACCCAATCGCGACGCTCGCTGCAGAGACCGACCAATCAGAGCGCAGGAGCCGACTGCCCAAGGAGGGCGGGACTTAGATTCCAGCTCCCTCCCCCACCCACGCCGCACTCGCGGCCGCCTTCTTCCCTACAAAGTCCTCTTTTTCCGCGGTGCCTGCTGGAGGAGTCGAGTTCCTAGCTGAGCAGTGGCCGTGCCCCTGGGACAGTGACCCATTCAGTCACCCCCGAGGACAGAAGCCGACAGTTAGAAGGCTTAGGCTCTAGTCCAGCTTCCGCCATCTCGTCTGCTATGTGACGTCCAGAAGTTCACTTTACTCCGTCAGCCTCAGATTTCCTCCCCGGTCAAATAGGGGGAATAAAAACAGCTATAGCGCAAAACTTCTGTGGGGCACGGAAAAAGGAAGCTCTGGGCTCCAGGTTCTGGACCTTCATCTCCCTCAGTTGAGGGACGCCCAAGGAAATAAGAACGGGTGAATTTTCTTGCTTGAAGTTCATTTTGGGACTCCCTAAAGCAGACGACACCTTCTGCTCTTCTAGCGCATTAAAAACTTCCGGCGGTCAGAACGGAAGCGGCGGGGCGGGGCTTGTGGTTGGGAAAGGTGGGGTTGGGGCGGGCCTTGAGCCCAGCGCTACCTGGGTAAAATCCAAGATGGCTGCATGAAGTTAGTACCCGCGTGACCCCAGCGGAGAAGGTTCTGTTATCTCCTGGAAGGTCACGTCTAACCCTCCCTCTAGTGCTCGTGCAGTCTTGCAGGGGAGAGACGAGAGCAATGGCAGGGAGCCTCTCTTGGGTGGCAGGCAGGCGCTTATGGGGCATGGTGCCGCTGGCCTGCAGAAGTTTCTTTCTGGGTAAGTGGCTGATGTAGGACACCCCGAGAGCTGCTTCTCGTAAGCGGCTCAGATTCATTCTCTTTCTTTCCCATCCATAGGTGTTCCCAGATTGTTCCATGTAAGGGTCACCCTCCCGCCCCCCAAAGTGATTGATCGTTGGAACCAGAAGAGGGCGATGTTCGGGGTATATGACAATATCGGGATCCTGGGTAAGACTTGACTCCATGGTGCAGAATTTCAGAATGGCAGTTACGCTGTAACGACTGTTTTTTCACCTGTGTGGGAATGGTACCTTGTTGAATAGTAAGAACACTTATCTGGCAGTTTACCTGGCACTCTTCTGTGTCCCCTGCATGCATTTAACACATTTAATCCTCATAACCTTTCTCCTTTGCAGGTGAGGAACTTCAGGCACAGGGAGGTTAGGTAGTTTTTACAAAGCTAATACGTGGCAGTGCCAGAATTTGTACCCCAAGCAGTCTTGCTCCAGAATCTGTGCTCTTTATACTGTAGCCTGACTGTCATGTCTGTAGGTGCTGCTGGGGGAAATGCAGCTGTTGGTGAGGGCTTAGCTGGTGGAGGTTGGGTTCTCTCCGACTGGGACTAATGCCTTCTGTCACATTACACAGGAAACTTTGAAAAACACCCCAAAGAATTGATCAAGGGCCCCGTGTGGCTTCGAGGCTGGAAGGGGAATGAACTGCAGCGTTGTATTCGAAAGAAGAGAATGGTAGGAAATCGGATGTTCATTGATGACCTGCACAACCTGAACAAACGCATCAGCTTTCTCTACAAACGCTTTAATCGACATGGGAAGCACCGGTAGAAGAAAAAGCTGGCAACTGTGGAAGAGGCATGTCTATCACCAGAGAGAAGGGAGAAGTACTTTTCCTTATGAGGAAGGGGATTTGAATGCTCTCAGTGATAATGCAGGACTCATTTGTAATCCATTATCCACAACTTTAGTTTCCTCTAGATGCTAGTTTTACTCATTCATGCAAGGAGGAAGTGGAACTCATCCCTAAGTCTTACAGTTTTACCTTTGGACTTCACCACTTGCCCTTGCAGTGTAGCCATACCTGTGGTGTTTAGAAAAATAAAAAAATCATTGTTGGCACTTTTGATGTTTGGCCCTTCATATATTGAAAGTGGTCATTTTAAATTGTCCCATAATGCCATGTTAAATATATTTTTAAAAACCTTTCTGCACTGGAATGGAATATCATAGAAAAATAATTATACTTTTACACCATTGTCGTCAAAATACTTATCGAGTACCTTTTCTGAGATAAGAACTCTAGGAAAAACAGTATAAAATATTCTCCCTCCATGCTTTTCTAGTTATGGGTATAAAGTTATAGTCTCATATGTACACTTTAATATATGAGGCCTTAAATACCATATGAGTGGTTCCTAAGCCTTATTGATCATCAGAATCTCTGCATAGTTTAACAGTTTAAAAAGTCTAGTCCCTGCCCCCAAAGATTGTGATCTTTAGAACTGAGCTGAGTCTTAAGAGTCTTTTTGGGTTTTGTGGGTTTTTTTTTTAATAATTAAAATATCCATCTATATAGGGAGATAGTTCAAAATTGTAAAATTACAGAAGAGTAAGGTGAAAAGTTTTCTCACAGCTGGGTTTTTTTGGTGTGCTCTGTTTCAAGGCAATCATGCATGACGTTCTTTTTAGTCCTTCCGGATATTAATATATACTGTGCGTATACAGGCTTATCAATCTACCTACCTGTCTTCTTTCTGAAAAGCTGGATTCCATGCACATTAAGTTACGTTTTCATTTAATGTAACTTAGTTTTTTGTCCTCATGTTATATGCCGTAATGATTTAACCACATCCGTTTTGATGGACGTTTAGATTGTTTCTCAGCTGGTGCCGTGATAAAGAATCTGCCTGCCAATGCAGGAGACGCAGAAGATGGGAGTTCGATCCCTGGGTCAGGAAGATCCCTGGAATAGGAAATGGCAACCCACTTCAGTATTCTTGCCTAAAAAGTCCCACAGATAAAGGAGCCTGGCGGGCTCTAGTCCACAGGGTCTCAAAGAGTTGGATGTGACTGAGCCTGTATGCACAATAGTTTCTAGGCCTTTGCTTTGTCAAAGTATGTCTCCGCTGATTTTAGGGCATTCTCATTTTAACAGCCAGTTTATTTTAATGAGCTGTGTTTGGAAACCACTGACGTGGGTGATAAATAATCTAGATAAGAGAATGCTTTTGGCCTAATCAGGAGTGGCCCCATACAAAAGGATGGATTTTAGTAAGCAGAGAAAGAAGTAGAACATTGCCAGTGAGGAAGAGTGGTCGGTGGTACGTGATGAGGGAACACAATTTGTTGGGAGATGGCTGGGTAGGTCTAGCTATAATGAACCGTAGTACGACGCTAGCTGCTTTTTTGTATTTTAGGTAACTTGCTCGGCTATAAATCAACTTAAATGTTTGACATTACTCAATTGAGAGGAGAAAAATATGCTACAGTTCCTAGAATTGTGTATTGATCAGGGTTAAATTGAGTGTCATCTGTGCCTAGTGTATGTGAAGTGAAAGAAATTGTGAAAGTGTTAGTCACTCAGTCGTGTTCAAATTTTTCTGACCACATGGACCATAGCCCACCAGGTTCTTCTGTCCATGGGATTTTCCAGGCAAGAAGACGAGTGGGTAACCATTACCTTCTCCAGGGGAGTCTTCCCATCCCAGGGATCAAACCTGGGTCTCCTGCAGTAGAGGCAGATTCTTTACTGTCTGAGCCACCAGGGAAGCCCAGTGTGTGAGGCTCTCAGTAAATATTTGCAAAATAAAATAAGGGAAGTATTTGATGTATTGTTTTTAAAGAAATATTTTATGTGGGTTATAAGCGCTATTTATGTTTCTTGGAAGGATGTTTTAGGTTGATATGAGTAGTATAGTATAGTATAGTATAGTATAGTTTGGGGAGGGGCAAATAGTATAGAAACTATTGATTAAGAACATGGCCTTTGGGGTTGGACAGATCTGGGCTTAAACTCAAGCTGTAACACTCTGTGGCCCTGGGCAAAGGAATTAACTTCTATGAGACTTAGTTTTTTTTAGTCTGTCTATTAGGAGCAGTGCAATACTTTTCTCATAGGGTTGTGTGAGGAATAAATGAAATTATGCACATAAAATATTTAACACAGTTTGGCAAGTGTAAATGCCACGAGAGTCCTCTGGAGCCTGTGTAGGGCTTTGGAAAACGGAAGAAGACAAGGGAAGACTTTAAGGTGTCCAAGCCCCTGAAGTCCCGTGTTTGCTTTTTGATCTTGCTTGTTTTATATGTCTCTGTGTCCATCTTTGGAGAAGGCAACGGCACCCCACTCCAGTACTCTTGCCTGGAAAATCCCATGGATGGAGGAGCCTGGTGGGCTGCAGTCCATGGGGTCGCTAAGAGTCGGACAGGACTGAGTGACTTCGCTTTCACTTTTCACTTTCATGCATTGGAGAAGGAAATGGCAACCCACTCCAGTGTTCTTGCCTGGAGAATCCCAGGGACGGGGGAGCCTAGTGGGCTTCCGTCTGTGGGGTTGCACAGAGTCGGACACGACTGAAGCAACATAGCAGCAGCAGCAGTGTCCATCTTCCCCACTGACTAGGGCTCATCCCCATTCAGGGCAGGGACTGTCTTGCACACATTTGTTCACTGTACTAGTCTCATATCTGGTCTCTTTGTATACTGGCTCTTAGTAGACCCTTGGTAAATATCTGGAAGTCACACATTCAACAGCCATTTATTGAAGGGGACCAGTAGGTTCGAGGGATACAAAGGAAAAAAAAACAACAACTGCATTTAAAGAATTCCTCCTAGTGCAGGAGGTAGACAAAGAAGCATAGTTACAGGTGGAGACAGGGAGGGAAAGGGATGACTGGGAGTTTGGGGATGGTAGATGCAAACTATTACACTTCAGCACATTTAGGATGGATAAACAACAAGGTCCTATTGTATAGCACACGGAACTATATCTAACCTGGGATAAATCATAATGAAAAAGAATATAAAAAAAAGAATGTGTATAACTGAATCACTTTGATGTACAGCAACTAGACTTCAATAAAACAGAGGGGGAAAAAGCATAATTGTAAAATCTGTTATGGCATTTAAAGCATGTTAATTACCTACTGTATAGGTACAGAGAAGAGGGCCCCTTACCTCATCCTAGGGGAGCAGGAATGAAGGCAGGGAAGGCTTTCTGGAGGAGGCAGTTAACAGATACGGTATGGAGGTTAGCCTGCTTTCCAGGCAGATGAAACTGAAACAAAGGTCAGAGGTGAGAAACAACCTGGCACATACGGGAAAGCTGTGACCGGCATTTGTTGGCAGAGCTAAGGAGAAATTGGGCAGGAGGTGGAGGCCAGAGTCAGATTATGATGAAGACTAAAGAACTATTAAGGGGACTTCCCTGGTGATCCACTAGCTCCCAATGCAGCTCCACAGTCCCAATGCAGGGGTCTGGGGTTCAATCCCTGGTCAGGAAACTAGATCCCATGTGCTGCAACTAAGATCTGGCACAGTCAAATGAATAAGAATACTTTTTAAAAATAAAATATATTTTAAAAAAAAGAACCATTAAGACTTAACCTTTAGTAAAATGGTGCAACCATTTAGGAAAACTGGCACTTCCACAAAAAGTTACATAGAGAGTTACCATATGACCCAGCAATTCTTCCCCTAGGTATACACCCAGGAGAACTGATAACATAGTCACACAAAAACTTGTTGACAAATGTTCACAGCAACATTATTCAGAATAGCCAGAAAGGAAACAACCCAAATCTCCATCAACTGACAAATGGATAAACAAAGTGTGGTCTATGCATATAATGAAATATTACTCAGCTATAAAAATGAATGAGGGGGCTTCCCTCATTAGTAAAGAATCCACTTGCCAATGTAGGGGACATGGGTTTGATCCCTGGGCCAAAAAGATCCCACTTGCTGCGGAGCAACTAAGCCTGGGTACCACAACTCCTGTGCTGGTGCTCTAAAGCCCATGTGCTGCAGCTACGGAAGCCTGCATGCCTGGAACTCGTGCTCCACAGTGAGAAGCCCGTGTGCAACTAGAGTGCAGCCCCTGATCACTGCAATTAGAGAAAAGCCTAAGCAGGGGTGAAGACCCAGCACAGCTGAAAATAGATACAATTATTAAAAAAAAAATGAGGTACTGCTATAACATGGAGGAACCTTGAAAGATGAAAGAAGCACGTCATAAAGGCTACATATTATATGGTTCCATTTATGTGAAGTGTTCAGAATAGGCAGATCACAAGAGACAAAAGGTAGATGAGTTGTTGCCAGGGGATGAGGTAAGGAGTGAGGGATGGGAGATGACTACCAACAGGTATGCGGGTTCTTTTTGGGTTGATGTAAGTGTTCCGGAATTAGTAGTGATAACTGCACAACTTTATGAATATACTAAAAATCGTATGATTGTATACTAAATGTGTAGGTTCATATGGTACATGAATCTTATTTCATTTTTTGGCTAAATTAAGCTTTCTTTAAAAAAATACCAGAGTAATACATGCATATATTGTTAATCAAAAAGGAAAGTTATATGACAAAAACAGCAATCTCCTGCCTTACCCGTCTTCCAGACTAGCTTCCCAGAATGAGATGCTTTTACTTTTTTGAACTATTCTGGTATTTGTCATCATAATTTGAAATAAAATGCCTTCCTGCTCTTCATGGTTTAGCAGCTTTAGATGTCTATTAGCTTCCTGTTTTGAAAGATGAAGGTTTAATTCTCTGTGATGATCTTAGTCGATATCGAAAAGGGAAGTTAAGTAATACAGCTCCTATTTATAATTTTAAAAACCCTAAGAACAGAAGGATGGACATTTCCTTAATTTGGTAAAGGTGACATCCTGGAGATCCATGCCAGATATTGAGTGGATATATACTCCCTTAAGAGTGGGCTTCCCAGGTAGCTCAGTGGTAACGAACCCATCTGCAATGCAGGAGACAAGGGTTCCCTCCCTGGATTGGAAAGACCCCCTGGAGGAGGAAATGGCAACCCACTCCAGTGTTCTTGCCTAGAGAATCCCATGGACAGAGGAGCCTGGCAGGCTACAATCAATGGAATTGCAAAGAGTCAGACATGACTTAGTGACTAAACAATTCCCTTATGATCAGCAACAAGACTAGAATGCCCTCTATTGCTGCTGTACTTTAACTTAGTACTAAAGGTCCTAGTTAGTGTTATACAAAAAAAAAAAAGGGAGGGAGGAAAGGAGGAAAGAACAGAGGAGGGAACGAATTAAATGGATGTGAGAATCGGAACGAAAGAGCAAACTGCTCATATACAATTTGTACAATCTTCTTTTATTTTTTTTTCAATTTTCCTCTTTAAAACTTCCAGCTGAGTGGAAAAACACAATGAGATTTAAAACATGACATCATTTATGTAAATTAAAAATATACACATGGAAGACAGTACCCATTTTGCAAAAACACAAAATTATAAATATCAGATAATTTATAATGCTGTCTATGGCTGGGAAGGGGAATAAGGAAAAAGAGAACAAAAAACCAAAATCTTTTTATGCATACATAGAGATCATGTGTCATAAACTGAAGAGTAGGATTATCTCTGCCTTCTGTACCTAAAGGTCCCGCAGAAAAAACAATGTTCTATTTTTGTCTTCAGGGTGGTTCATGGTCTAAGAAACACTTGGATTTGTTTACTCCCGTTGGTTTTTAAACTTACCAGTATTCATAACAAATCAATCCCTTCTGGTATTTTTATCACGTGTATGTGATACAGTACAAAATTTGTTGATTGTTTTGGGAATCCAACACATGTACTAGTTCAAGACAGGTGTATGAGTGTTCTGGGATTGCTGTATACAAAGTACCATTAGGCTGGAGCTTAAACAACAGAAATGTATCCACTTGCAGTTCCTAAGGCTAGAAGTCTTGAGACTAGGCATCACCAGGGTTGTGTGGGTTAATCTATTCCCTGCCTCTCTCCTGGCCTCTAGTGGTTTGTTGGCTGTATCTGGTGTTCTTTGGCTTATAGACATAACACACAGGTAACTATCTGAATGTGAACAAGGCATTCTCCCCATGCATATCTCTCCAAGCTTTCCCACTCTATGACAGCAGTCATAGTGGAGTAGGGGCCCATTTTACACCAATATGACCTCATCTCAATTAATTATCTCTGCAACAACCTGGGTCCAAATAAGGTCACATTCTAAGATCTGAGTGTTAGGACTTCCACATAAGAATTTTGGGGAGGATGCAATTCAACACATAACTCTAGCCTTGAGTCTCCCCAAGGCATTCTTATGCTTTTCTTTTAAAAATAATTTTTATTATTTGTTTATTTTTGGCTGTGCTGGGTCTCTGTTGCTGGGCAGGCTTCTCTCTAGTTTCGGTGCTCCAGCTTCTCACTTCAGTGGCATCTCTCGTTCCAGAGCACAGGCTCCAGAGCTCAGGCTCAGTAATGGTAACACACCAGCTTAGCTGCTCTGAGGGATGAGGAATCAAACTCGAATCTCCTGCATTGGCAGGTGGGTTCTTATGCGCTGGACCTCCAGGGAAGTCCCTCTCCCTCTCTCTGTCTTCTTGAAATCTTTTAGGATCTTCTCTTTTCCCCTAATATTCTGAGATTTCACAAAGCTATATCTTGACCTGATTCTTTTCCTTTCACCATGCTAGGCACATGGTGTACTATTTAATCCAGAAAGACTTGTTCAATTCAGGTTTTTTTTCCTTGTATTTCTTTTGTAGTATTTCTCCCTCATATCCTGTTTTCTCTTTGCAGAAGGCCTATTAATCAGATGTTGAACTATTTGGCTTGATTTTCTAATTTTCTTACTTCCTGTCTCCATCTTTGTTGGCTCTTGCTTCTGGTTCTTTGTTCCTTATTTGTTTCCAATTTTTGACCATGATTTATTTTTCTTGGAACTGTATCTGTGGAAATTCCCCAAGGCCTAGATTGAAGATAAGCTCATCCAGAGAGAGGACTTGCGTTGCTACAGCCGGTGCTTGGTGGCACTGTCGACCTGGAAATATTTTAAGTTCTTGCTATTTTGTTTTTAGGACCAATAAGGAATTCAGACAGAAAAACCACAGCATTGATTATAAAGTGTCTGCATATATTTATAACTGTGTTTTTTGATAATTTTATTTATCATTTATTTTTGGCTGTGCTGGGTCTTTGTTGCTGCACGGGCTTTTTCTCTAGTTGTGGGAAGCGGGGGCTACTCTCTAGTTGCGGCGTGTTGGCTTCTCACTGTGGTGGCTTCTCTTGTTGCAGAGCACGGGCTCTAGGGTGCTTGGGCTTTAGCAGCTGTGGCACGTGGGCTCCGTAGTTGCGGTTCCCGGGCTCTAGAGCACAGGCTCAGTAGTTGTGGCACACAAGAGTAGCTGCTCCGTGTCATGTGGGATCTTCCCAGATTAGGGATGGAACCCATGTCTCCTGCACTGGAAGATATATTCTTTACTGGTGAGCCACCGGGGAAGCCCTGTCTGCATATATTTAAAAGAAAAAAGAATAGTTCTCTAGTAGCTACCTAGGTTTCAGATGAGCAGATTTTCTATGTAGTCCCATAAGGGCAGTTCAGATATTAGCATATTTTAAATTCACTCTCAGGTGAGGATATAGTCCTTTGGGGTTCTGACTTTATGGTAGGGCCTTCCATTAGATCTCCAACTCTACGGAGGCCCTGGGTTCTGTCTCCTATGCCACAGTGGCACCCTATGAGGCCACCATGCCTAAATTAAACATTTAAGCAAAGGCCCTCAAGGCAAAACAGGCTTCAGTGCCCAGTTATCTCTCCAGGCACCAGTGTTCACTTAGTCTTTTGGTCCTTAAATAGTCTACTTTCTTGCCAGTTTACATAAATGCCTTTTTAAAATGATCTTTTAGGCAAAGGATCTAGAATAGCTAAACCAACTTTGGAGAAGCACAATAAAATGGGAGAAATAACTCTACTTGATGTTAAGGCTTACTGTTGCTACAATAATTAAGACAGTGTGTCATCGGCAGAAGGACAGACACATAGATCAATGGAACCAGATAGAAAACCCAGAAACAGACCTTCACAAATACGCCCAGCTGGTTTTCCTTTGTCTTTTTTGGTGGCTCTGCGTGGCTTGTGGGCTCTTCCCCAGCCAGGGATTGAGTCTGAGCTTGCAGCAGTGAAAGTGCTGAATCCCAACCACAGGGCAGCCAGGAATTCCCAGCCCAACTGATTTTTGCCAAAGATGCAAAAGCAGTTTAATGGAGGAAGGGTTTCTTTTTCAACAAACTGTCCTGGAGCAATTGGACATCCATTGAAAAAAAAAAGGAACCCTGACCTAAATGTCATACCTCATACAGCAATTAACTCGAAATGGATTATGAAACAAAATTATCTAACTCTTGGAAAATAAAATAGGAGAAAAGTATGAGACTCTAGGGCTAGGCAAAGTGTGACACAGAAAGTGATGCATTAAAGGACAAGTTCATAAATTGGATCTTAACAAAATTGAAAATGTTTACTCTATGAAAGTTCCAGTTAAGGGGATGAAAAGACAAAAGAGAGACTGGGAGAAACTATTTAGTTGACAAAGTACTTTATCTGGAATATTTAAAGAATTCTTAAAACTCGAAGGCAAAAAAATAAACAACCCAATTAAAAAATAGGCAAAAGACATGAATAGATCTTTCAACAAAGAGGATATATAAGATGGCAAATGAACACATTAAGATATATTCAACATCATTAGCCTTTGCTACTGCTACTAAGTTGCTTCAGTCGTGTCCGACTCTTTGCGATCCCATAGACGGCAGCCGGCCAGGCTCCCCCGTCCCTGGGATTCTCCAGGCAAGAACACTGGAGGGGGTTGCCATTTCCTTCTCCAATGCATGAAAGTGAAAAGTGAAAGTGAAGTCACTCAGTCGTGTCCGACTCTTAGCCACTCCATGGACTGCAGTCTACCAGGCTCCTCCGCCCATGGGATTTTCCAGGCAAGAGTACTGGAGTGGGTTGCCTTCTCCAGTACTTCTCCGAAATGCTGATGAGGATGTGGAAAAACTGGATTCTTCATATGTTGCTGGTGGGATTCTAAAATGGTACAGCCATTCTGAAAAACAGTTTGGCAGTTTCTTACAAAACTAAACATGTATTTACTTTACCACCCAGCAGTTGCACTCTTGGGCATTTATCTCAGAGCAATGAAAATTTATGTTCATGCACACCTGCACATGGGCAGCACTAGTGGTAAAGAACCTGCCTACCAATGCAGGAGACATTAGAAACTCAGGTTTGATCCCTAGGTTGGGAAGATCCACTGGAGGAGGGCATGGCAATCCACTCCAGTATTCTTGCTTGGAGAATCCTGTGGACAGAGGAGCTTGTCGGGCTACAGTCCATAGGGTCACAGAGTTGGATACAACTGGCGTGACTTGGCACGATGCATGGCACAAATCTGCACATGAATGTTCATGGCAGCTTTATCTGTAATAAGTCTAAACTGGAACCTCTCTGTATTTTTTTGTTGTTGTTCAACCTCATATGAATCTGGTGGGCATATTTAGCCATTCGTGCTGTCAGGACCAATTCCTTCCATTCTATTTGTCTTGAAGGGTTTATAATTTGTTTTCAATTTTTACAAATTCTCATTTCGATGTAGTTTCAGAAGGGGGATGGAATAAACACATATGATCAATGCATTATGTTTCTAATTGTTTAACGTTTTTAAGTAGGGTTGTGACATTTGGGTAGATCACCCTGGTGGTTTCTTAGAGGATGGTTATAACTGAGGGGCAAGATGAAACAGGAAGATACTATATTTCATTAATTTTAAGAGGCCACTTGGCACTTTTTTTTCATTTGAACATATAAATTGGGATGTTTGACTATAACTATTAGCCAGAACAGTCATACTGTATTTGTCATACTGGCTCATAAGAATCAAAATTTGCCAAATAGGTGTCTGAGGCTTGGAAGAAAATTCCAGAGACAGAAAAGGAACATTCCTTTAAGAAATGCTGCATCACCAAAGCCCTTGATGGCATGCACAGAGGACTACATTGTGTGGAAATCATACACATCTGAGTCAAAAAAATGAATCATAAAATTTGCTGTCTGTGAGATTTCAGAAACACTGTTACTGTGTTACTCTTTTCTGTTTTCCTTTTTATGTTTTTCCATGGGAATGAAGTATGATAAAAACCTATACCTATAGAAACCTACACTTTCAATAAATATAAAATAAAAAATCGAAGTGATAAGAAAGCATTATGTCACAGTTTATTTGTTACCTTTTTACTCATCGGGACATAAAGTAATAGTTTTACAACTGATGGCATCCAGGTATGAGAGAATAATCTGAAGTGGGACAGGGAGACGAGGGAAGAGAATACTTGAAATACTAGGAAGGAGAACTTGGTGAATTGTTAGAGGACAGGTGAAAATGAACGGGAAGGAAATCTAAGATAGTTTTCAGGTCTCTGGTTTGGGTAACTGAGTCGACGTGGTAAACTACCTGGGATGGATAGGAGGCGCAGAGGGAAGGGGGAGTCAAATTTACGTTGCGTGAAGGGGCTTGTTGGTTGTGTAAATCGGATGACAGGAGCTCTGATATTTACTTTGGCCCCGGGAGCCTGCGGCTTTGCCTTGATGGATTCAGCCTCCTCAGAGCTGTCTGTCAAAAGCAGGGAGATGAGGTGGAGATCGGCAGGGTGCGGGTACCTGGGCCCTGCCTAGATCGCCGAACACCCGCAGCTCCCAGGGCTCGGGAGTCCTGGTTTGGGAGAGCCGGGGGCCCGCCCATTGCTGTTGGAGAAAGCTGCGTGATTGGCTGGAGACGGGCCGTGGGCGGGCCCAGACGCGGGGAACTGCTCAGCGATTGGCTGGGAGGCACCAAAAAAAGGTCCAATTCAAACTACTGGAGCCGCCTTTCCAGAGGGTTGGCGCCGAGTTCCACCCAACCCCTTCGCTTAGTTAGACAGATAAGCAAGCCAGAGTTGTAGTTGGTCAGATCGTCTCGGTGCAGCGCCTTTCCAGAGTCAGAATGAGAAGAGAGCTGTGATTGGCCAATTTTCAGGGGCGGGCACTCTAGGCCTTGTCCGGCCTTCGCTTCGGGGACTAGCGCCCGTTCTGGGCATGGATTGGGCTGCAGGGTTGTCAGCTTGATCTGGGGGGCGTGGCCAGCACTGATAAAGACTGGGGCCGGCGCGGCAACTGCAGTAAGTTCCACCGCAGTTAGAGCTCCGGTGGGCAGCCAGAGGCGGAGCTCGGAGGTGCGGGCGGCTTCACCGCAGCGTTTCCCGATCGGGTGTCTAGCCGCAGACTCCAGAGAGGAAACGGTCCTCTCATTCTTCTCTCGGTGACATGTGAGTTGACTCTGATGTGGGGGGCGCGACACCTTGTTGCCAGCTCTCACCCCAGCGCCGGACTCTGCGGGACCGAAAATGGCGCATTGCAGCAGCTGCGGCGGCGCGGGGAACCACCGCCGCGCGCCGCCCCCGGGCCGGGCCACCCCCCCGGGAGGGGAGACAGCACCCCATTCCTGCACCAGCCGCAGCCGGCACCGCACGGGCGCGGCCGGGGCGCGGGGGTCCCACATTCCCTGCCCCCTCTCCTCTCGCCTGCGGGACTCCTCAGTCGGGTCTCCGGCGAAGGTGGGGCGTGGAGACACCCTAGAGGGGCTCCAGGCTCTTTCTTGTCACTGATCAAGGCGGTACTTAGGGCTTCTGGAAGGACAGTCATGGGTGCACCTGCCAGTTAGCTGCTTGGGTTGCTCTGCAGCGTCTGCACTTGTGTACACCCCTCAACCCGATCGCGATGAGCAGCCCCTCTTGGTAGTGAGCAAAGCTTCAGAAACTTGTCTGCCAGTTCTCTGGTGAGCAGCTCACAAGGACTCCAGGGGCAGTGGTAGGCAATTCCGAGCAGCCATTCATCCCAAGGCCACCCATAGAGGAGGTGCTTTCCTGTCAGTGAGTCTTAGCCAAGTATTTGGAAGAGAAATAGAGCTGAGGACCACTCCCGCACCTCCACCTTCCCTTAACACATTAGGTTTAGTCTCTAATAATCAATTTAGTCATCTAGTCATGGTCATCCCTGTCTCAAGATCCTAAGGGAGAACTATAGCTAGACAAGTGGAGGAACTTCCCGTTCTTGCCCAGAGTCCTGGCCTGGTCCAAGACGTATTCATATTGCTTCTCTTGGTGACAAAAAAAAAGGGGGGGAGATGTACTTATGTTACATAAGGCTTATAACTAGCCTTGGATATGTTACTCCTGCGTGTTCCCAACTCCCAACAAGTAGTAAGTGAAATGGTCCCTTCCAAAGCTTTCTAACTATTTGTATTTGATTTCTACAGTTTTAGCTGTATATGGTAGTTTACGTGTTTTGGCCAAGCCCTAGGATGCTCTGTGTTTTCATTTTGGGCAGGGGGAGCCTTCTCCGCTGACTGGTTCCCAGTAGCATCCATGTGGGATGAAGGAAGGAGGTGAGGAAAGCATGGTGACTAGAAGGGTGTCACGAGGTCTCTGACCTTAATCTTGTCATTGGTGCCACCAGCCTGGACCACTTCCAAGACCAAACACCGGCTGCTTCCTACTCACTGAATTTTCCACTTTCATCAGAGAATTAGATTGCTTAGCTCAGTAGTAGCAGAGGAGTCTAGTGGCTTCCAGAGCTCTGTATCTTTACTTTGCCTCTTTTGTGCCTTAAAGGGAAATGGGAAAACAATTCTTTTAACTGGGATAAGTCAGGTGTCATCTGCTAGAATAGCCTTTCTGAGGGGTTATTCTCTGTCTCTTTAGACTGAAATTTACGTAGAGAGGAGGAACTTCTGGGTATTAGTTCTACTGTGAATAGTCGAAGCTTTTCCTTTTTGGCGACTTTGTGATGTTTTATCCGTAGTACATTTACTCTTGGACTGCTCTGATGAGGTGTGCTTTGTGAGATTCTGCTTCTGTTTGAGGAGTTCTTATAATTTCTCTTCTCCATCAAATTTGAGCAATTTCTCTCCTACCTGTGAGTTCTTCCTTGGCAGAGAATAGCTCACGCCTCAGGTTAGACTTCTGAAAATTCTTTAGGGCATGAATTTAGCTTCCATGTGTTGGGAGACATGGAGAGGGATTTATTTGGAGGACTCCATGCTTGATGGGGCTTCCTTGGTGGCTCAGATGGTAAAGAATCTGCCTGCAATGCAGGGGACCTGGGTTCGATCCCTGATTTGGGAAGATTCCCTGGAGAAAGGAATGGCAACCCATTCCAGTATTCTTGCCTGGGAAATCCCATGGAGAGAGAAGCCTGGAGGGCTACAATCCATGGGGTTGCAAAGAGTTGGACACAACTGAGTGACTAACACTTTTTTCATGCTAGATTATTCCCCCACCCTAAGGCTAAGGGAGAAAGAGAATGGTCTGTATATATTCAGTGTAAACCAAGATTTCTCTTTGGGACATAAAGAACTAGGAGAGTCTCCTAGACTTGATGCCAAATCTAGAACAAGAAGGGACAGAATGTCCCTGATGCCTATATATTGAAGACTGTGTCCAGTATTTTTGTTTTCTGCCTAGGCTCTTGGAACAGTCTCACAATTAACACAATTGGTTTGGGCCCCGCTTCTATCTAAGTGAACCCCCAACCTTCTCTGCCAAAAAATGAAGCAAGCAAACAGTTCTGACTCACTCCAACTTCAGAGGCCTTTGGTGATTCTCCAAGTCGTCCTACAGTGGCCACGACACACTATAATCACTACGTGAAAAATACCAATAACTGACTCCCCTTCAGCAGAGACTGTCTGCTTGGCCTTTATTTTTATATTCAGCCTTTGCAAAAAAAAAAAAAAAAAGAGCTGTTAATCTGTACGCTTGTCCTGAGTGCTTGCTCCGTCACTCAGTCATGTCTGACTCTTTGCGACCCCATGGACTGTAGCCCACCAGGCTCCTCTGTCCATGGAATTTTCCAGGCAAGGCTACTGGAGTGGGTTGCCATTTCCTTCTCCAAAGCTTGTCCTGAAGGTTTAGTTTTTTTGCGTATAATTCTCCTAACCTGGATTGGAGTTTTCCAGGTTGACTTCTGGGAGGCAGAGAAATGACAGTCAGGATACGGCTGGCCCATTTGTCCCTGTAGCCGTCGTGCCAGAGTATGCGTTTGAGTTTGGGTCAGAGGACAGCCCAGACGAGAGCTCTTGACTCCACCCTCCACCCAGGGTGTCGCTGGGCCCCATCAGTTGCAAGATCTTTTGTTTTTTTGCCTTGCGTCTGTATTGTATCTCCCCACTTGGCATTGCCAAGGAGCTAGACCCCTGCTGTTTGCGAATAACCTTATTATTGCCACCACCTTGGTGCTGCGGGGCGAGAATGCACGGGATTCCTTTCTTGTCTCACGCACTCTGTGCCCTTCTCCCCAAAGGTCTGCTCCAGCTCAGCCACCCACTGAAGGGGCAGAAGGGGCTGCCCCAGGTGGGGGTCCCCCTGGCCCTCCTCCTAATATGACCAGTAACAGACGACTACAGCAGACCCAGGCACAAGTGGAGGAGGTAGGTGGATAGCTTTTTCTCCGAGGGTTTCCAAATCATGGGAGTCTGGAAACTTCTCTTTATGTAGAGGGGCAGCTAACGGCTCTGGGAGGCAGGGCACCCTGTAGAGTTAGGCAGGGCAGCCTCGGGGTGCTCTCCCCAGCTCTGGGGGAGCTTAGCCGCTCTGTGTTCCCATGCCCTGCTCAGGTGGTGGACATCATGCGTGTAAACGTGGACAAGGTCCTGGAGAGGGACCAGAAGCTGTCAGAGCTGGATGACCGAGCCGACGCTCTGCAGGCGGGTGCATCACAATTTGAGAGCAGCGCTGCCAAGCTAAAGAGGAAGTACTGGTGGAAAAACTGCAAGGTGAGTGTTCCTGTCCCCTCCCTGTTATTTTCCTGGGTCTCAACGCACAGGAGGCAGGAAAACCCTTAGGTTCCACATTCTCTGTGGAATGTGGAATGGTTCCACATCCTCTGCTGGCACCTCTCTTGAGAGGAAATCTGGATCGCCGCTTTCTTAAGCTGCATTACCCAAGCTAGCCACCAGGGTACGCTAGAGCACTCAGAACCACTCACTGGGGGCCCTGGAGACCTTAAGGAGTTTGGAGGGGTTAGTCAAGCTGCTTTTTCCTGGAGGACCCCTGCAAACCCTTCCGAAGACACACCAATGTCGACACAATGGCTGGGGTAGATACATATTTAAACACCTGCAGCTCTTGGGGAATGAGCTGAACACTTTATGATGAACAATGAGCCTGATGACTAAAGGTTCAAAGTTGGCGTCTCCTCTGGTGTTCCTTTGAAAGCCTCCAGGCTACAGGAAGAGGGGAAAAGGAGAAGGCTGCAGATGCTCTGATGTTTTCGAGAAGTTCCAGCTGTGGTGGAGGGGTTACTATCTGATGGGGTAGTGGGGTGGTGCACAGGGTGGGGTTGGAAGGCTTCCAGCTATCCTGGGGGCTGTGTGGCTTCTCCCACTGTTCCCCAGGACTGGGGCAGTGCTGCGCTCATGTCCCCAGCCCGGGCCTCCTTCCCTCCTTCCCCAAACCCAAGGGCTCACTCTTTGTCCATGTTCCCCCAGATGATGATCATGCTGGGAGCCATCTGCGCCATCATCGTGGTAGTTATTGTAAGTAAGTATCGCTGAGGTTGCTGGTGGGGTGAAGAGGTGGGAAGGTCCCGGAGTCTCCTCCCAGCCCTGCCTGCCTGCCTGCCTGGGGAGTGGGGCTGCTCTGACTGAGGTACGGAGATCAGATCGCTGCCAGGGCGGCGGGGAGGGTCATCATTGGGTGCGGGAGGGCAGGAGGGGCTTCCTGGATGGACACGCCTTCCCTCTGCAGGACTGTGGGGGACGGTGGTCCCTCCTGGTTCTGAGGAGGTGGGGCTGTGCTCTTTTGTCACAGGCATGGGTGGAGGGTGCCCGTGGGGGTGGGACACCTGCGGCCACCCCTGGTGTCTAGTAACCTGATGTCATGTGCCCTCTTGTCTCCCGTCTCTCTCTTTGCCATCTGGGACCTCCCGATTCCTGTGTCCAGTCTACTTTTTTGCTTGAGAACATGCCACCCCCGTCCCTGTTCCCCCCGGCCGTCTGAACTCATGTCCCTCTCTCCCTCCGTCTCTCCCTGGCACTCCCCCATCTGCCTTCCTCCATCCCAGCCCCGCTTCGCCATCGCCCACTCCTCCTTTGTTGCTTTCATTTGCACTTGGTCCCGTGACACCGGAAATGCTGCTCATGGTGCAGTCTTGAGGTAACTGCCTGGTAAACAACAGCGGGCATCTCCTTCCTCCCCTCTCACGCTCTCTCAAGTTCCCCCAAAGGGTTGGAGGCAGAGGGCCTAGGAAGGGGTGGAGCTGAGGTGACCTGCCCAAGAAAGGGCCAGGACTAGGGGGAGGAGAAGAGGCTTATGCTCGTGGTGTTGCCTGGAAAAGCCAGGCCAGGCCGCTGGCAGGAGCAGGCTGGGGACAGCTGGGAGAATGTCCCTCACCTGGAGTCCTTCTCCTGGGCCAGGCCTTGCAGGGGAGCCTGGACCGGGTCTGCAGTCCAGCCTGGGCCTGGTGCAGGATGCCTTAAGAAAGTCAAGCCTGTTTTGCAGAGGGATGTCCCATCCGTTAGTCTTAAGATTTTCTGTCTTCAGGGATCTTACCACCTTTTACTTTGTCCTCCAGCGACCTGGAGGACACATATTCATAGCGAAAAAATGCCAGGACTCCCGTTCCCATCCTAGAAGCAGTTCCGCCAGCTCATATCTGGATGGGGCGCTCGTCCATGTTTTCTACACCATTCTGTGTTGTTCATGAGGGCATCAAATAATTTCATTTAGCCAGAGTTTGAGACTCACTGAATTTTACTGGCATAGATAAAGAGAGGATGCCTGTGGGTTATAGAGACACAGCAAGTCCAGGGCCTAACTCGAAAAATAACAAGCCTGGAGGAAGTCACTTCTCACCCTCTCGTTCTGAGGTTCCTGTTGCTCCTTCCTGTTGATGGAGGAGGATGAGGGGCTGGAGGTGAGAAGCCCTGGACCCTTGGGGAGTCCTTACCCCCCTATACTCCCCCAGTGAACTTGCTAAAGAAAAGGGGGGCCCGGCCGTGCTCTGAGTGCTGAGGGAGCCCAGTGCCTGCAGCGACCCAGCCCCGGGGTTGAGGTGGATGTCAACAGACAGGCCTGCTTGTGGGTCCTGTGCCGCCTCGGGGCCTCCCCACCCAGAGTGGCCTCTGTTCTTGCTGCAGTTCGTTCCCATCCCAGAGCACCCTGTGCACCTGGACTCCGCGCTGCCTCCTCCGCTCCCCACTTCTCTGTGTGGTTTGTGGCACAGACAGTGGGACCCGAGGACGGGGTTGCTCGGCCTGTCTCAGGGGCTGGGGCTGGGCTCAGGAAAGGGCATCGAGTGGGCCAGACCGGGTGTGAGGGGCGGAGGGCCCACCTGGTCCCCTCATGCGTCCCGTCCAGCCAGCGGGAGGCGGCAGGGGGCCAGGCTGGGCTGGCTGGCCCTCCATGCAGTAGCATTTCACGACGCACAACCCTCCTGCCTCTCCCTCCGCCCCGACCCCCCTTCCCCTCGTCCTGCCCCAGGGTGGGACGGAAGAGCTGGACGAAGGCAGTCAATGTGCCCTCCTCACGGCCCCCCTCGAAGGCCTCCACTCTCCCCTGGGCTCCCCTTGCCTGATGCAGGGGGTCACCGCTGGAGAAGAACCACCACTGGCCTCGATGTGTCCCAAGCCTGGAGCAAACCCGCCCTCCTGGGCCGCCCCATCACAGGAAATCACTTCTGGGTTCTGCCCCGTCTGTCCCAGAGGTAGTTGGCTCAGTGCTTCTGGGGACGCAGCCCTTCTATGCTCCTTCTCACCCCGCCTGTCCCCTCTTTTGTGTCTTCGCTGTCCTCACCCCCGCACCCCACACCCATGTGCATAAGCACATATGCAACTGAGCCCAGGGCTCGGCGGCCACATGAAGCTGAGGCCCCAAAGCCCCTCCTCGGTTTGCAATGAGTCGGTGTGGGGTCTCCGCTGTGTGTCTGTCATCACCTCTCTGTCTTTTTTCCTAACCCCACTCCTCCATGTACGGAATAATAACAGATGTACTTCCACCAAAGGCATGTATTCACCAATTTCCTGTATTCTGAACAAAGGCCAAAAAATACAGCTTCCTACCACTAAAGCGAGTCGGCTGTTGTTTGGGCTGGAGTGACCTCGGCGGGGTGGAGGGTGGTGTTTCTCTTTGGTTCCCTTCCCACGGTGCTTTGGGCCGGAAGGATGGCTGACATGTGCCATCACCCTCGAGATGAAAGGTCTGGGTGTTGGCAGGGGACGTGGTCTCCGCTCTCAGCCTTCATGCCTGATGCCACCCGGCGGCTCTTCCAGGTGTGAGTGACAGGAACCCGTGGCAGGAAGCTGAGTGGTGTCTCACCGACAGACACCTGCAGGTCTTCTCAGACAGCTGCCGCCATCTCCCCCTAGGTCCTGGGCCAGACGCTCTGCTCCCCACGACCCTCACGCACAGCCGTCTGCTGTCAAGTCCAGTGTACTGACCAGACCCGTTTGAGAAATGACTAAAAGGAGCAATCTCTCCCCTGCAGCTGAGGGGGTGAGGGGCATGTAGAGTCCTAAAATGTCCAGCAGCCATCCAAAGGGGCAGGAGCTTAACCACAGCTCAGGGTTACACAGAGCAGCTGAGACGGGGCCCTGGGGGCCACCTCTGAGGGTCTCTGTTTCACATCTCGGACACTTGGCAGGTAGAGTAGCAAGGCTGGGAGGCGGGGCCCCGAGTGGGGAAAGAGGGAAGTGGAGAAGCTTTGCTTCCGAGGACACTCGGCGCTTTTATTTGGACATAGTTCGGTGACTGTGTGTTCGTCCAGTTCCCACCCTGTCCCACTGTCCTTCCCCTGCTCCTTTCTGAATTTTTTTTTCTGGCATCTTTTCCAGCCCCACACCTCCACCTCCAAGCTGGCTCAGGTCTCAAGCTGCACCCAGACCTCTGCCTTCTTGCCACCCTGCCACCTCTCCACGCTCTCTCCCTTGGTATATCGGCCCAGGGCGTGCAATGAAGGAGGGCAGGGGCCTGTAGAAATCCAGAGTCAGTGATCCATGCCTTCTTTTTAGCTTTCTTGGGGCCTTTTGGAGTCTGGGATTCGGCTCAGAGTCCTTCTGGGAGAATGTGAATCTCTTACATTTAAGGCAGGAGAGCGGCTACCCAGAGTGCCTTGAGGTTTTGGGAGACCTTGGTGAGGTAGCTAGGAGGAAACAGGAGGGAACAAGGTTGCTGTCAATGGGGTAACCCCAAGAGCTGGGACTGGGCTGGCTTTATTCCTGGTCTGGGCGTGGCGGTGTTCAGAGCATCTGATCTCTAAGTGAGGGCGGTCAGGGATAGAACCCATGGTGTCCAGGCGCTTTCTTACCTTGGCGTCTCTGCAGCCCCAGGAACAGCAAGGTCAGGACGAAGAGGATGCTGGCCAGAAGGACTCCCAGGGCTGACTTCTGCTCTGCAACTGACAGAGGCGTGGAGGGAAATCAGTGGCAAGAATCCTCCTGAACCCTCGCCCACAGCGTGTGCACGCAGGAAGGAGAGCGCGCTGTGTGTGTGTGTATGTGCCTGGCCGAGGAGCTCCAATCAGCTGCTCCTCTGCCCTCAGCCAGGGACCAGGCACATGGGGTGCTGGGACCTGCTGGGGTGGTTGTCCGCCTGTTACTCCACACAATCCTCCACCTCTTCCCACTTTGTGACAACAGTTTTCCAAACTGTCTTACAAGAGAGATTTAGTTTAGATTAGCAGTTGACCCTGATGCTGGGAAAGATTGAGGGCAGGAGGAGAAGGGGGGCGACCGAGGATGAGATGGCTGGATGGCATCACCGACTCAATGGACATTGAGTTTGAGCAAGCTCCGGGAGTTGGTGATGGACAGGGAAGCCTGGTGTGCTGTACTCCGTGGGGTCGCAAAAGAGTCGGACAGGACTGAGCAACTAAACAAAGTTGCTGACAGTTAAACTGCAATTTTGTAAATAACTGGGGAGTGATGTAAGCTGAGGCAAAATCCCATAAACTTTAGGGAAGCTTATGGCCTCGCAAGCCACCAAGTAATGCATTTCAAGTTGCAAACTCTGCATGGCATAAGACTTTTCCATGCAACATTGTAAAGCAATTTTCCTCTAGTTAAAAAATAAAAGTATCAATGTTCAAAAAATAAACTTTTCAATATCCCCCAAACATTAAAAACAAAAAAGACCTTTTGATGACATTCTGTGGCCTCAGGATAAAGTTCAGCTGGAGGCCTGTTATTTGCCCACCAATAGCAGCAGGGGGGTTAAAGCTGTAGAGAAATCAGGCGACCTATTGTTCACGTTTTCCGTTTTACCATTTTCTAGGCAGACAACCTTGACTGGACATCTGTAAGTGCCGTTGCGTCTGTGCGCTATGTCGCTTTAGTTGTGTCCGACTCTTTGCGATCCTCTGGACTGTAGTCCGTTACTCATCTCTAAAATGGAAGGTGTGAGAATGTGTGCTGGCCCACATCTGAGTGCTCAGTGCAGGGCTGGCTCAGTCCTGAATAAATACAAGCACCGCTCAAGCTTCGTGACCACAGCCCCCTTCCCCCCACACCCTTGCCCCTAGCCATGCGGCTCCCCCGGTTCTTTCAGGCTATTCTATAATGAGGCTGTCACACGTGCGTTCCTTCTGTCCTGGTGTTCCTGGCCCTCTGAGCCTCGCAGGCCTCCCCCTACCCCCTGGGTGGGTCATCTGCCCTGATGGCCTAGTCTGTCCCTCCAGCTCCTTGAGGGCAGGATGAGGAACTGCTCAGCCCTGGTCTCCAGCTCTCAGCAGTGCCTGGTACCCCAGGACCCAGGGGATAATAAAAGATTCGGGGAACATGTAGTCGGACCTCTGAAGGCCCCCACCTTGGGAAAGCAGCAGCTGAGACCGTAGGAAGCAGAACTAGGTCGGAGGACAGGAGCCCTGAGCCCAGGTGTAGAGGTGGGGAAAGTAGGGCACTCCCATACCTGGTGGGGCAACCCAGGCATGGACCCCCAGGGGTTCCTCCAGGGAGACGTGGGTGACCTGGCAGGTGTAAGTGGCTCCCGCAGAGCCAGGCTCCGCCGTCAGGGAGGAAGAGATACTGTAGGTGCCAGCTGGGCTCTGCCGGAGGCTGGAGAGGGAGGCGCCAGAGACAGGGGCTGGGGAGCCACCCTGTTCCTCCCGGGTCCAGGTCACAGACACATCCAGGGGGTAGTAGCCAGCAACATTGCAGATGAGGGTGGCTGGTGGGGCTGTGTTCAGCAAGCTCAGTCGTACTTTGGGGGAAGCTGGAAGAAAGGAGGAGCGATCAAATCCCACAGGGATCACCAGGACAGCAGAGGAGCCTGGAGCCTTCTGCTGAGCATGATAGCAGGTTGTGGGGGTGGAGGGTTTCTACTCAGTGAGGTGTGGGGTGCATCCTGGAGGCAGGACATAAAGGGGCATGATTCCCACAGGTCACTGAAAAACAACAGCAAAACCAACTAGAGGTTGGCTTGCTTCTTAACATCACCATCAGCCAGTGATTTTAAACACTCGTGTAAGGTGACGTAAGAAAGTTGCTCAGTCGTGTCCGACTCTTTGCAACTCCATGGACTATACAGTCCATGGAATTCTCCAGGCCAGAATATTGAAGTGAATAGCCTATCCCTTCTCTAGCAGATCTTCCCGAACCAGGAATCGAGCTGGGGGCTCTTGTGTTGAAGGTGGATTCTTTACCAGCTGAGCTACAAAGGGAAGCTTTGAAACAGTCCTCCCGGTGCGGGGCGGGGGCCCTCTCTGGTGGGTCAGTGGTAAAGAATCCACCTGCCAATGCAGGAGACACGGGTTCGATTTCTAGTTTGGAAAGATCCCCCGTGCCACGAAGCAACTAAGCCCATGAGCCACAACTAGTGAGCTTGTGCTCTAGAGCCTGGGAACCACAACTTCTGAGCCACAAGCTGCTACTACTGGACTCGCATGCCCTGGAGCCTGGGCTCTGCAACAAGAGAAGCCACCACAAAGACAGACCTGTGGAGGGCAACTAGAGGGAAGTCCAGGGACCCAGCACAGCCATCAGTGATAAATAAAAGAAACAAAATTTAAAAAATAAATTAAAAAAAAACAATTCTTCCCATCAGGACCGTTCCCACAGCCCCTCCTTGGTTTGCTGCTGCTCCTCCTTAGAACGTGGTCCAGAAGGACTGGGGTGACCGGAGATAGCCAGCTGGGGCAGGGCAGCAGGGTCTTGGCCAGGACATTTGTCAGTGGAATTATCCTAGAGCCTGATGGGAAACTGAATGGAATTCTCTGAGAGCCTGATGGGAAACTCAATCTGATGCCATCCGTGCTTCTAGGACAGAGAAGGCAGTCAGGTTGTGGGACTGCAGTCTGCCTCTCAGCAAAGTGCCTTTGTGTTTGATCCCATTCCGGAAAACACTCTCATAGGCATATTCCTTTTCCTCTCTGCAGGGTCACTGACCCTGGCCTCACCTTGGATGTAGAGCTGGATGACCTGTTGAGCTCGGAACAGGGAGGTGGTGATCTGGCAGATGTAGGCCCCCTCATCCTGTAGAGTGAGGCTGGGTAGCGTGAGGGAGGCATCTCCAGCTGTGAGCAGCTGCTCAGGCTCCAGGGTGGCACCCTCCCGCTTGACCTGCCCCTGCCCCATGGTCCAGTGGTATACCAGCCGGCCACTGCCCTTATGCTGCAGCCGCCACTCCACGCTGGTAACGTCTAAGCCAGGTGCCACGGAGTAACCACAGTGTAGGGAGGCTGTGGACCCCAGCAGGAAATTCAGGGATGGTGTCTGTGTGGTCACCTGGAACTCCACTGTGGGAGAAAGTGAAAAGTGTTAGTCACTTAGTCGTGTCCGACTCTTTGCAACCCCATGGACTATGAGCCTGCCAGACTCCTCTGTCCATGGGATTCTCCAGGCAAGAATACTGGAGTAGGTTGCCATTCCCTTCTCCGGGGGATCTTCCTGACCCAGGAATCAAACCCTGGTCTCCTGCATTGCAGGTGGATTCTTTACCATCTGAGCCACCGGGGAGAAAGAGGGGTGATTGTGGGCTGCTCCCTCCTTGAGGCCACCTGACCCCTGAGCTGTAGCACGCCTGGGGCGTGTTGAGAGACACCACACACACATGGTACTCTTCACCATTTTGTACCCCCTGCACAATCTGATGAAAGTTATGGACCAGACAAATTACACATACGAAAGTATGGGTTACCGCGGACCCTCAGGTATGAAGGAACTCCTGGAACAGCCAGCAAAGCTTTGGGAAGCCTGGTTCTTCCACTTACTGGCTCTGTGACCTAGGGCAAGCCACTCAGTGTTGCCATGTTCATGTGCTTAGGGCAAGGCTGACGAGAAGACTAAAGAAGTCAGAGTTTAAAAAAGCACACAGTGGTGAAATCTGAGCCAAACATGCTGAACTTCAGTCTAATGAAAAAAAAGACAAATCCAAGTGGTGGGACATCTACAAGATAGCAGCCAGGATTCAGAAACATCCAGGGGGACTTCCCTGGTGGTCCAGTGGGTAAGACTCCACACTCCCAATGCAGGAGGTCTGGGTTCGATCCCTGGTTAGGGAACTAGATCCTACATGCTGCAACTAAGACCTGGCACAGCCAAATAAATAAATTAAAAGAGAGAGATAATGAACAAATTCTGTGGGCCTGTGTTCCACTCTCATCTTGAAGCACTAGATCAGGCTAGCTGCTCCCTGGGAGAAACTAGTACTCAGCTCACTAAGGCAGCTGTGGACAGCACAAGTGGATAGAGCATCACATGTCTTATGTCCTCAGGTCACCCGACTAGGTGAAAATCATCCCCCTTTGGGGTCTTTGGGAAGAACAGACTGAGGCCTTGGGAACCCCCTGAGATGACCAATGTGCATGGAGGTGGTCTTGTCCCCTCCTTTCTCCTACTATTCCCCTATCTCTACCCCTTTAAAAAAAATCAAAACTTTCTGCTGCTTTTCGTTTTCTCACCTGCAGTCCGCACAGTCCCCTGGGGGCTCAGGGGCAGTTTCAGCGTGGGATGCAAGACAGTCTCATTCTCAGCATCCTCAAGAGTCTTCATCACCATGGAGACACCTGGTCCCTCTCCAGATACCTGCACGTTGGTGATGAACCAGGCTGCCATCTCCACAGTGGCCTCTGGCCTGGCCTGGAGGAAATAGCGGGAGATCTCACAGGTCACCTCCTTCCCACTGCAGTCAGCGTGGAGCAGGGCCTCGGCCTGGGGAATCTGTACCAGGTTCACTGTGGAGAGAAGAGGGCAGCACAGATATGGAGCTGGGTAGAGAATACCTGGGCTGATGGGAAGCCGGTGTGGGTGAGCCTACTTGGGAACCAGACTCAGGAACTGGAGGGAGCCCAGAAGGACTGGGGCACAGGGTGGAGGGCTTGTACCTGAGGCCTCGAAAGTAATGAGTGAGTTGTCCTTGGTCAGTGTATCCACTTGGAAGTCCGTGAGGCCTTCCAGGGAGCCATCGTCCGGCACTGGTACCTGCCTCAGCACCAGCACGGCCTTCACCATGTTCTCACTGCTGGCGAACCCTCCATGGTGCCCACCTTCTTCCATCAGGAAGCAGTCCAGGACCACGTCCACCGCCTGCCATTGCCTTTCTGCTGCAGGGAACAGGCTGGTGTGAGCACCCTGTTGCCCAGAAAGTTACTCCTATATTTACTCCCTGCCCGAAACTGCCAAGTCATCAAGGGTTAATCTTCTTGATCCCTAACTCCTTTCCTGTTTTACCCTGAACCAGATTTATGAAACTCTTATTTCCAACAATCCATGAAAAGCTCTCTCTTCCGTTAAAGGAATTCTCAGCAAAAGGAAATGAATGAGCAAAGCTGCATTGGGAGAGAAGACGAGCCTGGTTGTTGGACGTTAACAGCCTCTCAACTTCCCAGTTAGTCCCCAGGGTCTGTTGCTTTTGCGGTATAACCGAGAAGGCCCCTAGTTCCTTGGTTTGGCCCTTTCCACTGAGTTCTCAGCCTCCCTCCGAGCAAAATTGGTTCTCACCGTTACTAGCCGCGGAACCTTCCACCTGTTGGGCTTAGAGGGCGCTTGGAAGCCATCCCCGGCCCCTTACTCTCTCTGGGACCTCGGTGAGGGTGACTACCTGATGCTTCTTGAGCCCAACGCACCCTACCAGCCTGTCCACCCGACTCACCGACGTTCGCCGCCCCGGAGAAAGCCAAGCAGAGCAGTAGGCACCACCCCTCGGCGCCCATGGGGGCTGCTCTCGGGCCCTCCTCCCCCGCCGCCCTTCTTCAGTCCTCCCGCTGGCCAGGGGTCGGCTGGAGAAGGGGCTTCAAACACCCCTGCCTGGTCGGCCGCCTGGCGCCGTCAGTCTTCTCCGTCTACTTGGCTTTCGCTTTCACTTTGAGAAAGCGTTATCACGGCTGCCTTAGCCGCTGGCTGAAGCCGTTGGAGCCAGAGTCTGGTCACTATTCTTCCTTTTCACCTTCTCGCCCGCAAAAGAAATCCCCTGGTGATTTCAGGACCTGACTCTGCTGCGTGCGCCCCTTTGCCCTTTTGTTTCCGATCAGCCCCAAGAAAGTGTAGACAGAGTACGGGAACGGAGGCAGATTGGAGGAAGGAAGGGACTGATGACAGACGAAGGCTCCCCAGTAGCTGGGACCTTCTCCCACTTCCCTTCACCTGCCAGCCCCGCCACTACCCCCGGGGGCCCCAGCGCGTCTGCGCCGAAGAAAGCTCCGCCCTCAGATCGTGGGGTGGGCGTGGCCTGCGCTCAGGGTGGGCGGGTCCGCTCGCAGGTTGGGCGGGTCTGCGCGGGAAGTGGGCGTGGCCTGTGTCGGGAGCCTGAGTTCAGAGCCGGAGAGCTATGCACACTGTGTTTTGTAGCTTTATTTCGCCAGGTTTCTGCAATGGCACCCCACTCCAGTACTCTTGCCTGGAAAATTCCATGGACAGAGGAGCCTGGTAGGCTGCAGTCCATGGGGTCGCGAAGAGTCGGACACGACTGAGCGACTTCCCTTTCACTTTCCACTTTCATGCACTGGAGAAGGAAATGGCAACCCACTCCAGTGTTCTTGCCTGGAGGATCCCAGGGACAGGGGAATATGCTGGGCTTCTATCTTTGGGGTCGCACAGAGTCGGACGCGACTGAAGCGCCTTAGCAGCAGCAGCAGCAGCAGCTGGACCAAAGATACAGCACGTGGGCCTTAGGGAGGTGGAATGCTTTCTGCCTGGAGCCCCAGCCCTCTTGCAGCTCAGGGCTGCAGCTGACCTCCCCTGTCTGGACCCACGACTTGTCCCTCTTGAATGCAGAGTTCCAGAGAATAGCAAGGAGAGATAAGAAAGCCGTAAGTGAACAATGCGAAAAAATAGAGGAAAACTATAGAATGGGAAAGACTAGAGATCTGTTCAAGAAAATTGGAGATAACAAGGGAACATTTCATGCAAAGATGGGCAAAATAAAGGACAGAAATGGTATAGGCCTAATAGAAGCAGAAGTGATTAAGAAGAGGTGGCAAGAATACACAAAAGAACTGTACTGAAAAGGTCTTAAGGACCTGGATAACCACAATGATGTGGTCACTCACCTAGAGCCACACATCCTGGAGTGTGAAGTCAAGTGGGCCTTAGTAAGCATTAGTACGAGCAAAAACTAGGGGGGAGGCGATGGAACTCCAGCTGAGCAGTTTAAATGCCTAAAAAGATGATGCTGTTAAAGTGCTGCACTCAATATGCCAGAAGATTTGAAAAACTTAGCAATGGCCACAGGACTAGAAAATGTCAGTTTAACTCCAGTCTCAAAGAAAGACAATGCCAAAGAATGTTCATACTACTGTACAATTGTACTCATTTCACATGCTAGCAAGGCAATGCTCAAAATCCTTCAAGCAAGGTTTCAGCAGTATGTGAACCAAGAACTTCCAGATATATAAGCTGGATTTAGAAAAGGCAGAGGAACCAAATAACAAATTGCCAACATCTGTTGGATCATAGAAAAAAAGCAAGGGAATTCCAGAAAAGCATCTACTTCTGCTTCATTGACTATGCTAAAGCCTTTGACTTTGTGGATTACAACAAGCTGTGGAAAATTCTTAAAGAGATGGAATGCCTTACCTGTCTCCTGAGAAATATGTATGCAGGTCAGGAAGTTAGACAACAGTAGCAGTTGGAATTGAACATAGAACAATGGGCTGGTTCAAAGTTGGGAAAGGAGTACATCAAGGCTGTATATTGTCACCCTGCTTATTTAACTTCTATGCAGAGTACATCATGTGAAGTGCCAGGCTGGATGAATCACAAGCTGGAATCAAGATCACCAAGAGAAATATCAACAACCACAGATATGCACATGATAACACCCTAATGGCAGAAAATGAAGAGGAACTAAAGAGCCTCTTGATGAAGGTGACAAAGGAGAGTGAAAAAGCTGGCTTAAAACTCAGCATTCAAAAAACAAAGATCATGGCATCTGGTCCTATCACTTCATGGCAAATAGATGGGAGAAAAAATGGAAACAGTAGCAGATTTTATTTTCTTGGGCTCCAAAATCTTTGTGAACGGTGACTGCAGCCATGAAATTAAAAGATGCTTGCTTCTCAGAAGAAAAGTGAAAGTGAAATTGTGAAAGTGTTAGTCACTCTGTTGTGTCCCACTGTTTGTGACCCCATGGACTGTACCTCACCAGGCTCCTCTGTCCATGGAATTCTCCAGGCAAGAATACAGGAGTGGGTTGCCATTCCCTTCTCCAGGGGATCTTCCTGACCCAGCGATCAAACCTGAGTCTCTCACACTGCAGGCAGACTCTTTACCATCTGAGCCATTAGGGACAACAGCAAACAGTGACAAATCTAGACATCGTATTAAAAAGCAGAGATATCACTTTGTCAACAAAATTCTGTATAGTCAGAGCTATGGTTTTTCCAATAGTCATGTACAGTTTTGAGAGTTGGACTATAAAGAAGGTTGAGCACTGAAGAATTGATGCTTTTGAATTGTGATGCTAGAGAAGACTCTTGAGAGTCCCTTGGACAGCAAGGAGATCAAACCAGTCAGTCCTAAAGGAAATCAACCCTGAATATTCATTGGAAGGACTGATGCAGAAGCTCCAATATTTTGGCCTCTTGATGTGAAGAGCCGACTCACTGGAAAAGATCCTGATGCTGGGAAAAATTGAGGGTAGGAGGAGAAGGGGGTGACAGAGGATGAGATGGTTAGATAGCATCACCGACTCAATGGACATGAATTGAGCAAACTCCAGGAGATAGTGAAGGACAGGAGAGCCTGATGTGCTGCAGTCGGTGGGGTCACAAGGAATCGGACATGACTTAGCGACTGAGCAAAAATAGTTTCTCAAGTCTGCACACGGGAAAGGGTCCCAATGAGAGGGTGGTGCTGAAATTCAAGGTGCCCTCTCTTGATCTCCTTGGATGGCCAGTGGGGTGAGGTGGAGGCTAGGACTTGATTGCAGTGATGGCCTTCTCCGAGGAGCACTGGCTCAGAAGTAGGAAGTAGGCTCTGGTTTTCGGTAATCCTCCTGAATGGGGATGGCACTGCCCTCTTCCTCGCTGGGACAGGTGTAAGGACAAGGCTCAGCGGGTGCCACTGGACTTTCTCCTGCGTCTGCAGAGGAGAATCAGAGGAGTTGTTGGCCCGTGGTAGAGGAGGGGTGAAGGGAGAAGGGGTGAGTGAAGGCGGGCTGTCAGGAGGGCCCCAGCATAGTAGAGGGGAAGAGAGGCGACAGGCTGGTAAAGATGGAGCTGGAGAGGCCCAGAGGTTCCAGATTGGGTGGCAAAGCCAAGATGGTGAGGTGGGGTGGGGTGCAGGACCTGTATTTTGTCTCTTACTTAATCTCTTACTTAATTTTCTTTGTTGATGGAGGAACAGGGCTCCGACTATGGTGAAAGCAAGAAACATTCCAGAGAGGAGCACAAAGATGCGGATGCAGTTCGCGCTGCACAGGGACCTTTGGGCTGTGATGGGGTGGGCAGGGGTCACAAGGGGGCTTGGGGGAGGGCCTAGCCCTTGATCGCCCTCAGCCAAGCCCTCCTGCCCGCTTCTCTCGCCTTCCCCGCCTTCTTCCCCTACCCCCACCATTGGACCATGTCCTTTCCTAATCTCTGGACTCTGCTTCTGTTTCTTCTTTTCATTTATTTTTGGCTATGTTGGGTCTTTGTTGCTCCGTGGCATGTGGAATTTTAGTTCCCCCACTAGGGATCGGGCCCGAGTCCCCTGTATTGGAAGTGAGGATTCTTTACCACTCAACTTCCAGGGAAGTCTTTTCTTCCTCTTCTTACCCCTGCTCCTAGGAGCTTTGTGGCTGGCTTCCCTTTGGGGGGCTTCCCTGCGGGCTCAGATGATAAAGAATCTGTCTGCAGTGTGGGAGACCTAGGTTTGATCCCTGGGTTGGGAAGATCCCCTGGAGAAAGGAACGGCTCCCCACTCCAGTATTCTTGCCTGGAGAATTCCGTGGACAGAGGAGCCTGGTGGGCTACAGTCCATGGGGCCACAAAGAGTTGGACGGGACTGAGCAACTTTCCATTTCCCTTGTGAACCCTCCTGCATGCATTCTCCTCCTCTCTTGGGGTGGGGAGTAGGGAGAAAACTCACGTGACCAGTGGGTTGAGAGGGTTGGGGCCGGCAGCCACCTGGAGTTGGCCAGAGTTTGAGTGTGCCGGTCTGTCCTGGACTCTGCAATCTCTGGAAAAGCAGACGAGTTGGGTAGCAGCCACGGGCCCCGGAGGGCACAAGGCAAGACTGAAGGCCTGAGAGGCCCTGGGGGAGATGGGAAGGTGGACACAGGGTGACAGGAGGCAGCTTATGTGGGGCTGGGTATAGGAGAGGGGATGCTGGTTGGGGTGTGATCAGACCATGGGTTTCCTGGAATTTACCTTCAGCATAAGGTAAGTGGGAGGGTTGTGGGTGTGGGCCTGGGGCCTGGGCTGGACCATCACACTCCATACAGTCCTTGTCCCTGCACTGCTGGCCCTCGGGGCAGGCACACTCTGAGTTAGCCGTGAGGGTGCAGTTTTGAATGAGAAGACCTGGTGACGGAAGAGGGGGAGGGAACACACAGGATCCACTGGCTTAATCCCCGCTCCAGCCCCATCCCAGGCCCACCTCTAGGGATGTGCTACCCTTCCCATCCCTGCCTCCCTGCCCCATTCCACCCAGGCCTGCCCCTCCTCCACCGTCACCCAGTGTCTTTGCCAGTAGTGTTATCGTTATTCAAGAATACCTCGAACCTTCTAGAAGCTTCATGGTTCAGAAGTTGAAACAGCTTGCATGATTTTCCCTCTCGCTCACCGATGCTTTTGTAACTCCTTACTGAAGTATACTTACCGAGAGGTATACAGGTCACAAACATCTCATATGAGAACTGGGACAAATCAGACTCAGGTGTAACTAGCACCAGATTAAGAAACAAGATGACCAGTCTCGTGCGGTTCTAGTCGCTAACATCCTTCCCACCAAGAATAGCCACTGACTTCCGGACCTGTTAACACCACGAGCTGGTCTTGCCAGTTTCTGAACTCTGTACATGGAAGGAACCCTGTGCCTGTGCTTGTCTGTGCCTGCTTTTACTCAGCTCTTAGTGAGACTGATCCACAGTGTTGAGTGTGACTGCAAATCATTCATTCTCACTGTTGCATAGTTTTCCATAGTGTGGCTACACCTAGCCATCCCTCTACTGTTAACGGGCATTTGGGTAGTTAATTGTTAGCAAGTGGGAACTGCTGTGATCTCGGATAGGTTTTTCACCTGTACTGACATCCTTTGCCTTTAAAATAGAGATTGTGGTCGCGTATAGAGGTCAGGTGCTGAGTGGCTGCCAATCAGTGATCCTGGGGCAGGAGGGTAGGAAGGGCGCTGTGTGGGCTGGGCTCCCAGGTGGTTGGGGGCAAGAAGAGAAGGGTGATTCTGGGGAAGGTGGAGCCCGGATGTGGGCCAGGCCTGAGTGGGAGTCTCTGGGGGCCATTGCTTAGGGCAGTGCACTCATGGGAACCCAGGGAAAGCAGCCCTCACAGGCGAGAGAGGGCTACAGAAAGGGACGTCTGAGGATGCTGAAGGCTTCCATCAACCCTGACAGTTTCCTTAGCACATGCCTTTGGTCAGGAAAGGGTGTGAATTTCTTCTTATCCTTATTCCTTCTCATCTTTATGCCCTGTGGCATCTCCTTTCTGAATTCTGACTTGTAGTCGCTACTAGAACTTGCTTTCCTTGTGGCTTACTAGGAATTGTGAGCCAGCCGGGACAAGGATCTGCAAGGGGAGAGCATTGATGGGGAAGGGGGGACGGTGGTGGTAAATATGGGAAAGGGTACGAAAGGTGAAGGAGATCCAGGAGGGTACCTGCCAAAAGGGATGGGAAGGGTTAAAGAAAGGGCTCTGGGATTGGTCAAAAGCCAGTGAAGTGCCACTGTTTTCAGTGGAGCCTTCAGGAGCCTGGGAGTTCTTTTCGCCGTATATAACCTGTGCACAGAATCCCATGCTGATTGCAGGCACTCGTCCATCTTACAGATGGAAATACTGAGGTTCAAGAGGACCAAACCCAGTCAACTTCTTTCCAGTGCTCCCGAGTCCTGCAGCCAGTCCTGCCTGGGTGCTTTGGGGCTCTATGGGCTGAACCTCACAGAGGAAGATCGTGGGTTGCACTGGGCTGGAGAGTAGTGAAGGGGGCTGGACTGGCTCAGTACTGGGAAGAGGCCTTCCAGTGGGGCCTGCCGAGTGAGTTGGGGGGCTTTGGCTAAAAAAACCAAAAACCCAATATTGCTGGGGGTTTTGGCCCAGAAGAGAGACACACCCATGTACAGTCCTATGTGTAAGTAGACTGAGGAATACCTCTTGTGTGTTACAGATGTTGCCATTTGACTGTTTTGCAGTGGCAAAACCTTGTATTTATTTTAAAGAATACAGTATTGAAAAAGCTAACTGGACTCAATGCATTTACAGGTAAGTAATATCGTACTTGAGTTAAATAGCCCGCAAGCGTATCTTGCTGGAGAATGTCTGTTCAAAGGAACCACTTTCAAGCTCCCGATCTATGTACACTGGCACATACGTCATTTCAAAAATTCTAGCTAAAATGGAAAGCATGACAGTGTTCACAACGCAGCTGCTATTTCATTTCTTAATTGTAAAAATGATGAAATCACAAAATAAAAGTCAAGCCACATACACATTCTCTTTCCTACATTGGCTTTTGGAGGGGAAAAAAAAAAAGGTTGTGGTTCACTAGCTTGTATTGTCACGTCCTTAGGAAGATGTATTCCAAGTTCCAGAACAAATGTGCCCTCTGAGAACACCACCAATTCATCAGCTGGGGAGGGGGTAGGAACGGGGGTGAGTTGCTCATCTGAAATCTAGGGTCCCAGAGCCGCTTCCTGTTTTGCATTGATTGTAGTCACAGACCCCTCCTCATCAGTCCGTCAAACTCTGCTCACTCCTGCCCTGAACCACTTCTTCTCAGCGCTCCCTGTACATCAACATGCCTTGCCCAGGGCACCCCAGTTCCCACCATGGGCTCCACTGAAGCCACAGAAGCTCAGACTCCCCCCGCCCCAACCTTCTTGCTTCTCCACACCAGCTCTCTGCCCTGCTCCCCCAAACGCTGCCCCCCTCACCAGAGTTACAGTGCCGGCAGCTCTCACAGTGGGGCCGGCTGTGGTGGTCAGGCATGAAGGAGACCCCCGGTGTACACGGATTGCATTGAGCTGCCTCTCCGTGCTGCTCGCAGTCCTTCACCAAGAACGTTCCTGTGAGCAGAGTGCCAGGGTCAAGGCCCCAGAAAACCACTCCCCCGCCCTCTCCAAGGGCTGCCTCTTGGCCTCTGCAGCATTCCTCCCCGCTTCCCTCCGGTCCCAGGCCTGGTCTTGTCTCTCCCCAAGCAGCTGGCCCCTGGCAAGGCCCCCTCTTACCTGGTTCACACATCTGACAACACCATCCTCCCTGAGCCCAGTAGTGCTTCTCCGGACAACTCTTGGGGCCTGGGGTTGCCGAGAGCCCCGCCAGGGTCCCCAGAACCCACAGCCAGCAGGGAGGTAGCCGGGCCATGACTCCTGCCCTGGGTGTAGCTCTTCCTGCACCCCAGCTGCTGACTGCGAGCCTCGGGGTGGGGCGGCAGGGTTGGGGGCAGCTGGCACCTTCCCAGCTGGGTGCTGGTGTCTCTTCTTAGCACCTCCAGGGCAGGTCTTCTCAGAGTCGTCCCGAGTTGGTGGCAGGCTGACCTTTGATGCAGTTGAAGCTCTCTCGTAGCTGTTTTTCGCTCAGGCAGTCACTGCCACCCCTCCCCCTTTCCTGTGCTGGGTGCTGGGTGTGGGGCCGGCTCTGTCAGAAGACCTGCTCTCTTCGAAGATGCCCCGATGCCCAGCCTCTCGTGGTCTCTGTCTCTCTTCCGAACTGAATTGTCTCTGCTTGCCACTGTTACCAGGTGTTGGATGTTCACAGGGATCTGCTTCCCGTATTCACACATCTATACACAGAAATGCCCACCTTTGCCCCCTGTTCACAGCTGCGTGTCCCCACGCCTCCCCAATGTTGCTTCCTACACAGATGTCATCAGTTTATAGAGAAGGGAAACCAGAACTGAGTACAGGTGTGCACGCTGTCCTCTGAAACTCTTGGGGGGCAGGGAGGTCAGATAACGCTCAGAATTTTTCAGATTTGGGGAAGAAACCAGCCCCATACGACAGATAAATTCACGTGGCTGGGGCATCACTCACCACCCAGCACAACGTTCCTGTCCCCAGACTATGCACTGTTTCGGTGGATGAATAACGACTATAACCAGCCTCGAGTCAACTGACGTCTGGTTTTACAGCCAAAAGAGTTTGCTTTGGGATTGTTCAGAATTGCACACAAGAGACTTGAACCTGTGTCTGGGCCGTGTTGGGCTGTGTGCCAGGAGCTCACGCATGGTCACTTAACCTTCCTGCCAGGCCTCCCACCCCTTCTACCATCTGCATCCTCTCCTCCCACCACCGGCTGTGTCTGCCCTTGGTCCTGGAGCACCTGAGTGTCTGCTCGCCCAGCTTAGGGCACTTGGGATTAAAGGCTGTTCCCTGTTTCCCCTGTATCTGTGGCTCTCCTGGGAAGACTGATTTGGGGATGTCAGAAACAGTGGAACTTTCCTCTCTTTGAGTCCCAGGAGCACATTGGTCATAGCCTTGTTTCTCCAGGCTATTTTTTTCACTCAGGGTCTTTGCATTGTTTCCATTCTGCTCATGAAACCTCACACCCCTGTGGGCTCCTCTGTCAGATCTGTTCTCTGTCTCACTCTTCGGTTTCCTTTCTCTTCATTTTTTCCATCCTCCTGCCTTTCCCCAACCTCCTCTACTCTTCAGGAGGGTCCTCTCGAGTGGGAAGCCACACAGGGGTGTGATCTGAAGAGTTGCTTGTGCAAAACCATCCCGTTGGCTATATCCAACCAAGTGCCTGAAATCCCCCCCCTCAGAGAGCCCTGGGGATCTGAGGATTCTGCTGCCACCAGTACCTGCATTCCCAGATGATGGTCTGTATCTTCACTGTTGGTGGTTTTTTTTTCCTGCATGGCTTGCCAGATCTTAGTTCTGAGATCAGGGATTGAAACCTGGGGCCTCAGCACTGAAAATAAGGAGTCCTAACCACTGGCGTGCCTGCTAATTGCCTCAGTCATATCCAACTCTTCAGTTATGTCAAGTGGACTGTAGCCAGCCAGGCTCCTCTGTCTACGGGGATTCTCCAGGCAAGGATACTGGAGTGGGTTGCCATGCTCTCCTCTAGGGGATCCTCCTGACCCAGGGGTCGAACCCGCATATCTTACTGTTCTTTACCACTAGTGCCACCTGGGAAGCCCCCTAACTACTGGACTACTAGGGAATTCCCTTCCCCGTTGGTCTTTTTTTTTTTTAATATTTATTTATTTGTTATTTATTTTTGGCTGTGCTGGGTTTTCATTGCTGCTCTGGCTTTTCTCTGGTTGTGGCGAGAGGGGGCCGCTCTCTAGTTGTGGGGCGAGGGTTTCTCATTGAGAGGGTTTCTCCCGTTGCGGAGCACGGACTCTGGGCCATTGAGGCTTCAGTAGTTGTAATGCCCGGGCTTAGCTGCTTCCCAGCATGTGGGATCTTCCCGGGCCTGGGATTGAACCCTGGTCTTCTGCCTTGGCAGGCGGATTCCTTACCACTGAGCCACCATGGAAGCCCCCCTGTTGGTCTTAAACTTTAAGGCAGCCTCAGAGAGAGATGTAGGGATGGAGAACGAGGAGAAGAATGAGGAGGAGCCGGGGACCTTTAAGGAGAAACTTTCCAAAGAGGGAATTGAGGATGCTGAGAACTACCCGTCTCCACTAGACCCTGGGCTCCCCCACAGGAGGCCTCTTTTCTCTGAGCCAAGGCCTGTCTCTTCCTCTACTCTTCACTCTCTGGGTGTGGCATGGAGCGACGGGGAGGCAGGAGCAGAGTCTGCCCGGCTCTGCTGGAGAACTCCTGGCCAGGAGTCAGATTTCTGGCCCTGGCTCCTCTGGACGAATGGAATGACTTCGTCTGCCTTTTGTGCTATTTGCACCAACTTCCAGTGGGCCTCGCCTGTCCTGGATCTTGCTCTGGACCGGACAGTCTTTCCTGTTCTCCACTCACCTGTGGGTGCAGCCTGCTGACTTCTCCCCATCGAGTCCTCCACCACCACTTTCTCTTTGGGGATTCAGCTTCTCCCCATTCCTCAGCTGGCACCGAGACGCGTGATCTTTTCCCAGAAAGGTCCTTCCTGTTCTTGGATCTCCAGAGACAGAAGTCCTTCACCTCTGATGACTCTCATCACTCTGGGGAAGGTAATCTGGAGCAGGGGCAGAGGCCTGGCATCAACTGAGGTTCCCCTTGCTCCATATCCCTAGACAGGACACCTCGTGTCTTCTGGTGTCTTCTGGTGAGGACAGGTCCCGCTTAGAGAGGGAAGAACAGTGCCATGGACTTGCAAGGATTCCTGTGGGTTGGATGGGAAGGTCACCTCTGCTTCTGCTTCCTCTTTCAGCTGAAGCCTTGTTCCTGCCTCTCTGCTCCTGGGTGTTCCCGTACCTTGCCCTGCCACAGGCCCTGGATGGGGGACACAGGCCCATCTTGGATTTTCCTCCAAACCACTTAAAAGCAGAAGGCTGTTAGGTCTAAAGCTTTTCTGAATCTTTAGATCTCGTGAGGGTACAATTAAAATTGCATTTGGATATTCTGGCTTTTGAATGTGAGAAGCCTCTAGAAACTAGAAAGAGAAAGGTGGGACTTCCCTGGTGGCCCAGTGGTTAAAAATCTGCCTTATCATTCAGGGGATGCAGGTTTGATCCCTGGTCTGGGAACTAAGATCCCGTATCCCACATGGCTGGGGACGACTAAGACTGCGTAGGGCAACTACTGAGCCCTAGTGCCACAACAAAGACCTGACTCAGCCAAATAAATAAATAATAAAAAAGGAAAGGAAAAACAAAACAAAAAAACAAGGGAACAGAGTCTCCCCCGGAGCCTCCAGAAAGAAACAGCCTGTGACACTTCGGTTTTAGCCAAGTGATATCCATTTCTGGCTTTCGACCTTCAGAACTCTGATAGTAAAACTTGCATTCTTTTCAGCTGCTGAGTTTGAGGTAATATGTTCCAGCAGCCACAGAAAACAACAGCATACAGATCCTCTGGCATTTGTTTGAGATTTACTAGATGGAGAAAGCAATGGCACCCCACTCCAGTACTCTCGCCTGGAAAATCCCATGGACAGAGGAGCCTGGTGGGCTGCAGTCCATGGGGTCGCTAAGAGTCGGACACGACTGAGCGACTTCACTTTCACTTTTCACTTTCATGCATTGGAGAAGGAAATGGCAACCCACTCCAGTGTTCTTGCCTGGAGAATCCCAGGGACAGGGGAGCCTGGTGGGCTGCCGTCTATGGGGTCGTACAGAGTCGGACACGACTGAAGCGACTTAGCAGCAGCAGGTGGACTAGTTGTTGTTGTTCAGTGGCTGAGTCATGTCTGACTCTTTTCGACCCAATGGACTGTAGCACACCAGGCTCCTCTGTCCTCTACCATCTCCAGAGTTTGCTCAGATTCAGGTCCATTGAGTCGGTGATACTATCTAACCATCTCATCCTCTGCCACCCACTTCTCCTTGTGCCTTCAATCTTTCCCAGCATCAGGATCTTTTCCAATGAGTCGGCTCTTCTCATCAGGTGGCCAAAGTATTGGAGGTTCAGCTTTAGCATCAGTCCTTCCAATGTATATTCAGGGTTGATTTCCTTTAGGATTGACTGGTTTGATCTCCTTGCAGTCCAAGGGACTCTCAAGAGTCTTCTCCAACACCACAGTTCAAAAGCTTCAATTCTTCGGTGCTCAGCTTTCCTTATAGTCCAACTCTCAAAGCCATACATGGCTACTGGAAAAACCATAGCTTTGACTATACGAACCTTTGTTGACAAGGTGGTGTCTCTGCTTTTTAACACGCTGTCTAGGCTTGTCATAGCTTTCCTTCCAAGGAGCAAGCGTCTTTTAATTTCTTGGCTACAGTCAACATCTGCAGTGATTCTGGAGCCCAAGAAAAGAAAATGTGTCACTGTCTGGGACCCTCCATACCCACCTTGACAGGAGGATCCCAGGATAAGTGGAGCAAGTATGTCTTTTAGAATCTCAGACTTGTGGTCTAAAAGCATCTCTGTCATTACTACTTGGATCATCTCAGGCGAGTCCCAGAACCTCTCTGAACTGAGTCTGCATCTGCTTGGTGATAATGTCATGTTGGGAGAATTAATCTTAACAACGTGAATGAAAGGGCCTTCCCAGGTGGTGCAGTGATAAAGAATCCACCTGCAATGCAGGAGGTTCAGGAGATGTGGGTTCAATCCCTGAGTTGGGAAGATCTCCTGGAGTAGGAAATGGCAACCTGCTCCAGTATTCTTGCCAGGAAAATTACATGACAGAGCCTGGTGGGCTATAGTCCATGGGGTCCCAAAGAGCTGGACACAACTGAGTGACTGAGGACAGCAGCATATGAATGAAATGCCTTGCGCACTTTGTGCACTCAAGAAGTGTTCATTCCTTCCCTTCCTTTCTTGGTGTTTGAGGCTGCGAGTCTCAAGACACGGGATTGAGAGAACAGCCCTTTGACCTGGGAATGAACTGAAGAAGCATGAAATAGACGAGGACTCAGTGGATGAGCCAGCTACTCGGAGTGGTATATGTGCTCCACGTGGTACACTCAGATGGCTCTTGTTATGCAAAAAAGTGATGTTACAAGGAGGTAGGGGCCACTTCCCCTCCCTGTGGGCTCCTGCACCCTGGCGTTTCCTGATTTCTCTTGCCCACCCAAATGAGTGATGACTGTATACACACCAGTCTAGGCAGCTCTGTGACTTCCCCAAACTTTCACTGAGTCTAGTAGCACGGTGAGTCTTGTCAGTAGCTTGCCTTCATTTCCCACTCCTGGCCTGCGGTGTGTCATCTGAGCCTTTACCTCTCACGGCCAGTTCACCTCTCAGTGATGTGCTGCAGCCAGCCAGCACTGTCCAGTCAAAGCCTGATTGTTAAATTGTCAAGAATCTTGTGAGCTGGTTACGCGTTAGTAGCTTGAAATTGGCTGCAGTGGGAGTACTCACAACCACATAAGTCAGAAAATGCTACAAATCGAGAGCTACTGTTAAACGGTTACCACCACATGGCTTCTAAAAGTGAAACTGGCTCAGTTATGTCCAACTCTTTGCCACCCCCATGGACTATACAGCGGAGAAGGCAATGGCACCCCACTCCAGTACTCTTGCCTGGAAAATCCCATGGACCGAGGAGCCTGTTAGGTTCCAGTCCTAGGTGTCACTAAGAGTCGGGGACGACTGAGAGACTTCATTTTCACTTTTCACTTTCATGCATTGGAGAAGGAAATGGCAACCCACTCCAGTATTCTTGCCTGGAGAATCCCAGGGACAGAGGAGCCTAGTGGGCTGCCGTCTATGGGGTCGCACAGAGTCGGACACGACTGAAGTGACTTAGCAGCAGGACTATACAGTCTATGGAATTCTCTGGGCCAGAATACTGGAGTGGGTAGCCGTTCCCTTCTCCCGGGGATCTTCCTAACCCCACTAAGGCTGGGCTCAAGCCTTGTCTTTATCCTGTTTTAGATCCTGGGGAGGCAGAGTCCTTTCATCAGGACCCCAGGCCCATTCCTTCTAACTTCTACTTAGAACCACTAGAGATGAGCCCCTGTCTTACTACTCCAACCTTCTCCGATGGCTCAGTGGTAAAAAGTCTGCCTGCCAATGCAGGAGACACAGGAGATGTGGGTTCGATCCCTTAGGGTAGGAAATGGCAACCCACTCCAGTATTCTTGCCTGGGAAATCCTATGGACAGAGCATGGGGGGCCACAGTCCATGGGGTCGCAAAGAATTGGATACGACTAAGCGTGAGCACAAGAGAGCTACCTTAATGTTCCAACCTGCTCAGGCTCCCAGACTAGCATAGCTGGAAGGGAGGTTTCTTTTTCTTTTCCTTTTTTGGCTGCATGGGATGTGGGATCTTAATTCCCCCACCAAGGATCCAACCCACACCCCCTGCAGTGGAAGGAAGTTTGGACTCTCAATTGCTGGATCACCAGGGAAGTTGAAGGAGGTTTCTAATCCTGTGTGTCCATCCCCTTATGTTACAGACCTCAGAACCATGGGCCCAAAGAGGCAGGATGACTAGTTCTTTGTGGCAGAGACAGGAGGTCATACAGGTGTCCTGAACCCCGGCCCACTGCTGACCGTAGCACTTACAGAGCCGGCACGTACTGCTCTGTGCACATGCTGGACTGAATTCTCATAGGCAGGTACTCTCAGCCTGCAGACCTGCCCAGCTACTTTTCCTGAACCTTTTTGCTGGCCATTTCACAGACACTGTTCTCTGCCTTTTTGCTCTTTGAAAGCACCTCAGTTTCTTTCTTTACTTTTCTTTCTCTAAATTGAAATTTAATTATAAGAGTAATATATTTATGTGTGCTGTGTGCTAAGTCACTTCAGTCGTGTCCGACTCTTTGCGACCCTGTGGATTGTAGCCTGCCATGTGAATGTATTCATGGCATCTCTTTACAGAAAATTCATAGGTATTCATATTCATATGCATTCATATATGAACATATTCATAGTATCTCTTTATAGAAAATTAAACCAGTAAAATCTGTCAATTCCACCAGAAATTAAATGCACTAAAGATTCTTGTACATATGCTCCAGCAGATACATGCCAGAATTTTCAAGCACTACTAAGGGTAATAGCAAAAGCAAAAGAAAAGAACCCATCGGTCTATAAGTGATTGAATAATGAATGAGTTTTACTTGAATAATAAATGATTAATAAATGATAGATTCCCCTAACAGAATATTCACCCAATGGAATACTTTCAAGGAATGGAAATGAGTGACCTGCATGAAGTCACATACAATAATGTGGATGGATCTTAAAAATATAATATTGAATGACAATGTGAATGCATTCCTTAATGCCAGCGTATCGTATGCTTAAAAATGGTTTTAATGGTCAATTTTAGGGAACTCCCTGACGGTCTAGTGGTTAGGAATCCGTACTTATATTGCAGTGGGCTGGATCCCTGGTCGGGGAACTGAGATCACATAAGCCATGCAGCCAAAAAATAAAGTTAATTTTATGTTATGTATATTTTACTGCAAAAAAAACAAGCAAACAAATAAGCAAAACCATAATATTGAGTGATATTGAGTGAGAGAAGCAAGACACAGAAAAGAACATGATAAGACTCCATATATATGAGGTATAAAACCAGGCAAGACTAAACAGTTTTGTTGTTAGGACACATACTTAGGAGGTAGAACTAGAAGAAAAGTAAGGGAGTGCGAGACACTGCGCCTCCTGCTGGGGAATAAGGGTATGATCAGGAAACATCTACGTTTCTTGGGGAGGTCCTGGTCTCAGCATGGGTTTTCATGTTGTGATTTCTATATACTATTTTGTATATTTGGTACAGCTCACAATACAAATCTTAAAAATAAAAATACATTTATATATTCATATACATATGTAAATAAGACACCTGATAAAATCAACTTCAAAGCCACTTTGAAGGGAAGTGCCCTTGGCACCCGGGCATGGCATCTGAACTTGAGATTCAAAATCAGAAAACGCACCTCAAACAGTTTGACTTAGGGCACCTGTTTCCATCTGGGTCAGGCATGAAAACCAAATATTTGAACTTAGATCTAGAGCTCCTAGTCACTCTATATAAAATATTGTAGCAGGATTTTAAAAAATAATGAAACACATTAAATCCCATTGCTCTTACTAAATATATTATTGCTAAATATTGTTATATTGTATAAGATTTCATTATATATTAATGTTTTAGTGAGAGTAAGAGAGATCTTTGGTGTTGTAAATAAATGAAAATAATATTAATATTATTTCTAAATGTTGTTTTCCCCAACTTAATTTTTATTTTAGCCACACAGCTTGTGAGATCTTAGTTCCCAACCAGGGATTGAACCCTGGCTCACTGGGCCACCAGGGAAGTCCCTTAAAATTTGCCAATTAAAAAAAAATTTTTTTTTTTGGTGGTGCCACATGGCCTTTGGGATCTCAGTTCCCTGATCAGGAATTGAAACTGGGCCATGGCAGTGAAAAACCCAGCATCCTAACCACTAGGCCACCAGGGAGCTCGTTTTCCTCAACTTTCTGTCATCCTTTTTTATTTAAAAAATTAGAAGTGAAGATGGAAAAAATATTGAACAATTATAGATAAGACTCAAATTCCCTTTGATTGACCTCCTCCCCTCAGCCCCTGTCTGGTCCTCTCCCTGCCCCTCAGGGGTAATCATTGTTTAAGATTAATGAGGATTCTTGCAGAACTTTCTCTAAACAAACAAATTCTATGTGTGTGTTTTTGTTTTAGGAATGTTCACGGCCCCAGATGAGGAAAGGTGCCTTTCCCTTTCCCTTGTTAGGCTGTGGTTGATAAACAGGTTATTTTTATACAGCAGGGAATGAAAGTCCGAAACTGCCAGAAACAGATGTCTACCAGCAGAAAACCAGACGAATTTTTCCAGTAAAGTGCGTTTTATTTCCTACTTAAAATATTATTAAGCAAAACTCAAATATTTCACATTCTGATCTTAGCCCCGCTCCTACTGAGGACCTTCTGCTAGAATTTCCCAGAGGAGGGAAGATGTCCTGTCTCCAATGCATGCTCAGTTGCTTAGTCTGACCCTTTGCAAGCCTGTGGACTGTAGCCCGCCAGGCTCCTCTGAGCATGGAATTTTCCCGGCAAGAGTACAGGTGGTGCGATGCTATGCCCTCCTCCAGGGGATCATCCCAACCCAGGGATTGAACCTGCGTCTCCCACAGTGCAGGTGGATTCTTTACCACTGAACCACTGGGGGAAGCCCCCTGTCTCCAGTTCAGTTCGGTTCAGTTGCTCAGTCGTGTGCCATTCTTTGCAGGAGTCGGGAGGTGACAAAGGGAGTCCCTTTGTCTCCAGGGAGGTGAGCAAAAAGCCGCTTGTACAGCCTGTGGTCACTACTTCTCCCTAGCAAGGAGCTTACCCCTCCTGCCTTTATACCGAGATAGTTGAATGCACCTTCCCTTTCTGATTTGGAAATGGTAGGTTACCTCTGTTCTTAAAAGGAAATACTACGCAAGCCTGCAGTAATTCTCCTAGCTCAGAGCCAGAAAGAGCCTATGGAACCAATTATGCATTGAGTCTCTGTACTCATTAAAAATGATCTCTTGGAAATGAAACAGCTCAAGACTGGCAAGTCCATGTTCTTCTTGGGTTGATTTTAAAAGTCCATCTTTTGGACCTAGAGACTGTCATACAGAGGGAAGTGAGTGAGAAAGAGAAAAGCAAATATCTTCTATTAATGCATATATGTGGAATCTAGAAAAATGGTACAGCTCAACCTACTTGCAAGGCAGAAATGGAGACACAGAGGTAGAGAACAAACATATGGACCCCGGTGCGGTCGGGGGTAAGAATGGGGAGTGGAATGAATTGGGAGATTGGGATTGACATGTATACAGTTATACTTTATGCATACTTTATATTATGTATACAATAGATCACTAATGAGAACCTACTGTATGGCTCAGGGAACTGTCTGTACTCAGAGCTCTGTGGTGACAAAGAGTGGATATATATAGACTGATTTGCTTGCTGTACAGCAGAAACTAACACAACATTGTAAAGCAATTAAACTCCAATAAAAAATTTAAAAATAAATAAAGATCCATCTTTTTCAGCTTCCCTGGTGGCGCAGTGGTAAAGAATCCATCAGCAATGCAGGAGCCTCAGGAGATGTGGGTTCGATCCCTGCATTGGGAAGATCCGCTGGAGGAGGGCATGACAACCCGCTCCAATGTTCTTGCTTGGAGAATCCTACAAACAGAGGAGCTTGGAGGGCTACAGTTCCATGGGGTCGCAAAGAGTTGGACATGACTGAAGCGACTTAGCATGCACATACCATCTTTTTCCAGATAAAGAAAGGATTGTTAATTGGCCTCGCACCCCAGCCTGCCGGGCAGAATTCTCCAAGGGCCTAGCACACTTGCATTTTGGGTTTTGCTTTGTTTTCTTATGAGGGTTGCCTGGTGGCTCAAATGGTAAAGCACCTGCCTGCAATGTAGGAGACCTGGGTTTGATCCCTGGGTTGGGAAGATCCCCTGGAGAAGGCAGTGGCAACCCACTCCAGTACTCTTGCCTGGAAAATTCCATGGATAGAGGAGCCTGGTGGGCTACAGTCCATGGGGTCACAAAGAGTTGGACACAACTGAGCGGCTTCACTTTTCTTCTGTTTTCTTATACATGATACACAGTACACATCCTTCTAAAATTTGCTGTTTTAATCCAGTAATAGGTCTTAGAGATCATTTCATGTTATACATGTAGAACTGTTAGTTTGGATAGAGGATGGATATATGCAGGCTTTTTAGCCATTTTCCTTTTTAGGAAATATTTAGTTTAGAATATTCAGTTTTTCCCCCAACATCTCATTATTACAAATGGTGTCGCATAAATTTCTGAAGTATCTGTATGTCTGTGGGAGTGTTCCTTTAGAATAGATTCTGGGCACTGGAATCGCTGAGTCATGGGGTGTGCACATTTTTCACTTTAATAGATACTGGCAAATTGCTCTCCAAAGAGGCTCTACAATTCACACGCCTACTAGCTGTGGGATGAGAGCGCGCCTCCTCACACCCTGCTCACTTGTCATATTAGCAAACCACTGTGGACCATCGAATTGGGGGAAATGCTGTCATGCTGTTTCAGTGTCCATCCCCTGATTACCAGCGAGGCCCAGCATCCTTCCGTGATTGTCGGCCGTTGTATTTCCTCTTTGTTTTCGACATCTTTTTCTCCTTGGATCACCACAGGTGTCTTCAAGACCAGTCTTGGTTCTTCCCTGTGAAAATCCTGTTTTAAGACTCAAATTGCAGGGCCTCCACCAGTCCTGTGGATCCCTTCAGATTGTTGTTTTTTTTAAGTTGTGGAGAACCCTTTATTGTGGCATGTGGGATCTGGTTCCCTGACCAGGGGTCAAACCCAGGCTTCCTGCATCAGAAGCATGGAACCTTAACTACAGGACCACTGGGGAAGTAAGTCCCCTTCAGATGTTTGCCCTCATCCTAGGTGCTTAATGTCCCTGTGGCAGTGGGGGTCACTCCTGTCTCCCCTACAAACCTCCAGAAACTTCAGACTTGCATGGAGGTGGTGTGCCTTTCCTTATTTGCAAAATTCCAGTAGGACTTGGAGGAACCCCAGACTGCTCTGCCTCAGCACCAAACACCTCCCTAAGACTGCACCTCTTCTGGTTCAGACTGAAGAGCAACTTGGTGCATGCAGCCTTTTTAAAAATTGAGATAAAATTCCATATTTTAACCATTTTATAATGTACAATTCAGTGGATTTTAGGATTTTTCCTAATGTTGTGCAGATAACACCACTCTCTGATTCCAGAACATTCCCATCTCCCCTAAAAGAAACCTCATGCCCACTAGCAGTCAGTCTCACTTCCCCCCTCCCCCATCTCCTGGCAATGACTAATCTATTTTTGGTCAATATGGATTTGCCTGTTCTTAACATTTCATACATATGGAGTCATATAATATATGGTCATTTATGTCTGGCTTCTCTCACTTTAGCAAAGTATCTTCAAAGTTTTCCCACGTTGCAGCATGACTTCAGTTCATAATTCTTTTTTATGGCTGAATAATGCTCCAAAATCACTGCAGATGGTGACTGCAGCCATGAAATTAAAAGACGCCACTCCTTGGAAGGAAAGTTATGATCAACCTAGATAGCATATGAAAAAGCAGAGACATTACTTTGCCAACAAAGGTCCGTCTAGTCAAGGCTATGGTTTTTCCAGTGGTCACGTATGGATGTGAGAGTTGGACTGTGAAGAAGGCTGAGCGCCGAAGAATTGATGCTTTTGAACTGTGGTGTTGGAGAAGACTCTTGAGAGTCCCTTGGACTGCAAGGAGATCCAAACAGTCCATTCTGAAGGAGATCAGCCTTGGGATTTCTTTGGAAGGAATGATGCTAAAGCTGAAACTCCAGTACTTTAGCCACCTCATGCGAAGAGTTGACTCATTGGAAAAGACTCTGATGCTGGGAGGGATTGGGGGCAGGAAGAGAAGGGGACGACAGAGAATGAGATGGCTGGATGGCATCACCGACTTGATGGACAAGAGCCTGAGTGAACTCGGAGTTGGTGATGGACAGGGAGGCCTGGCGTGCTGCGATTCATGGGGTTGCAAAGAGTCGGACACGACAGAGCGACTGAACTGAACTGAATATTCCATCATATAGGTGTCTCACATTCTGCCTATCCATTTATCAGCTGATGAACATTTGGGTTGTCTCCACTTTTTGTCTGTTATGAAAGAAGCTTCTGTCAACATTCACTATAGGTTTTAACTGAACATATGTTTTGAGTTCTCTTGAGTATGTACCTACAATTGGAATGCTGGGTCATACGTTAATTCTTTGTTTGGCCTTTTCAGGAACTGCCAAACTGTTCTCCACAGTAACTGAACCATTTTGCATTCCCCCTAGTGGTACATGTAGTTACTGTACAAGCTTACCATCATCTGTCAATTTCCATTAAAAAATTATAGCCACCCTAGTTATACATTCTTTTCATGTCCTTTTTGGACATTTATATATCTTCTTTAAGAAATGTCTGTTCAAATCCATTGCCCGTGTTTAAATTGGATTAGTAGTCCTTTTTGTTTGGTTAGAAGAAGTCTTTATATATCCTGCATGTTAGACTCATCAAATATGTGACTTGCAAATATTTTTTCCATTCTATGAATGTTTTTTTTTTTTTTTCACTTTCTTGGTAGTGTCTTTTGATACACTAACATGTTTAATTTTGATAAAGTCCAGTTTATTGCTTGTGATCTCGATTTTCATATTTAAGACATCCTTGCATAACCCAGTGTCACATGGATTTACACCTGTTTCTAACAGTTTTATTTCTTTGCTCTATTTCAACTTAATTTTTATATATGATTTGAGGTAAGAGTTCAACATCATTCTTTTGCCTGTGAATATGCATTGTCCCAGAACTAGTCGTTAAAAAGAGACAATTCATTTCACATTGAGTGATCCTGATGCCCTGTCAAAATCAATTGGCCATAGATATATGAATTGATTCCTGGACTCTTGAGTTTATTCCATGGATCTGTCTGTCTGTCTTTATGCCAGTACCACACTGGTTTGACTACCAAACCTTTGTAATAAGTACTGAAATTGGGAAGCGTGAGTCCTCCAATTTTATTCTTCTTTTTCCAGATAATTTTGGTTATTCTATATCTCTTGTATTTCTGTACAAATTTTAGGATTAGCTTGTCTATTTTTGTAAAACAAGGCAGTTAGAATTTTGATAAGGGTTGCACTGGATCTGTAGATGAATTTGGGGAGTATTGTCATCTTAAAAAATGTGAAGTCCTGAGACTTCCCTCACAATCCAGTGGTTAAGATTTTACGCTTCCACTGCAGGGGGCACAGGTTCAATCCCTGGTCAGGATTCCACATATCTTATGGCTGGAAAAAAAAAAATCAGAAAATCAGAGTCCTCCAATCTATGAGAAGATAAGCTATTTTTCCATTTATTTAGATTTTCCTTGATGTCTTTCAACATTGCTTTGTAGTTTTCATTGTACAAGTGTTGCACTTGTACATGTCTTCTTTAAATGTATTCCTAAATATTTTATTCTGTTTGATGCTGGGCATGTAACTATTCTTAGTTTCATTTTCGAATTGTTCATTGTTCGTGTAACATTTTGACTTTCAGAGGAGGCCATTGTTTTCTCCACAGGGTTAGAACTTGGTGTGTGTTATGATTACATCCGGTGGGCCGTGGCTTGGGTTACCTGTGACTTATCTGAAGTCACTGATGGAGCATTTGATTCTGTGACGGAAAGGGAAACTTATCTGACTCATCTTCCCCACACTTCCTTTTCTTTTGTCTCCCTCTACTGGGAGAGGAAGAGGGTGCTTTGGTGACGGGAGCTTCCCCATCTCTCACAGTTGCTTTCCCTGACCTTGGGGCACCTCTGAGGCATTTCTGAAGGTCGAGGGCTGTGGCAGCCATCCCTATTATGTGTGAGTTGGACCAGAATCCTCCCTTCTTTGATGAACGTCTTGCCCACAGAGGAACAGAGACGGTGCCTAACCCAAGGTCACATAGATTTACACCTGGTTCTAAAAGTCTTATTTCTTTGATCTATTTCGACTTAATTTTTTGTATATGATTTGAGGTAAGAGTTCAACATCATTCTTTTGCCTGTGAATATGCATCGTGCCAGCACCAGTTGTTAAAAAGACTACTCATTTCATGTTGAGTGGTCGTGGTGCCCATGTCAAAATCAATTGGCCAGAGATGCATGAATTGATTTCTGGACTCTTGAGTTTATTCCATGGATCTGTATGTCTTTATGCCAGTGCCACACTGTTTTGATTACCAAAGCTTTGTGTTAAGTATTGAAATTGGGAAGCATGAGTCCAATTTTGGTGTGAGTCCCTCCAGGAAGGGTCCTGGAGGTGGGTGGGATCAGAGCAGTCTGGGGAGGGTGAAAATCTGGTAAATGGGATGACACAGTTCACCTGTACTAGAGCTCAGAGACAGCAATGAGAGCTTTAGGATGGGCAATGGGGAGGGGAGGGGTTCTGTGGCCAAGGAGACCCCATCATATGTTCATGCTAAAACAATGGGATAGGCTGGCTAGGTACAGCTGTAGGAAGCAGGATATTTGCAAGTTTGTGTGTTTTGATATTCGAGGGCACAGAAAAAAAAGTCTATGCATAGTTACTGGAATTTAAAGATCCAGTAACTTTACTTATTAATCAATTTCAAACCTTATTTTCCTTAGGCTCTTTAGGTTCAAATAAGTTTTGTTATTCTGTTAAAAATACAATAAAAATGTAAAATCTTACTTATTATTTTTCTTTAATTTCAACCTATAGGTTTTGTTTGACTCTTTATAATAGAGTAAAACAAAGGCAGTGATCTTCACTTTTACTGAGCATTTTTTTATGGTGGTAAAGTACACGTAAAAATTACCATCTCAACAATTAAGTATACAGGCCAGTATAGCTATCAGTGCAGGGCTTCCCTGGTGGCTCAGATGTAAAGAATCTGCCTGCAATGATAGAGACCGGGTTCGATTCCTGGGTCAGGAAGAGCCCCTGGAGAAGGGAATGGCTACCTACTCCACTATTCTCGCCTGGAGAATTCCATGGACAGCGGAGCCTGGTGGGCCACAGTCCACGGGGTTGCAAAGAGTCGGACATGACGGAGTGACTAATCAACATACAGGCCAGTGATATTAAATACATTCACCTGTTGTGAAGCCATCGCCATCATCCACCCCCCACCCCCACAAACTCTTCTTAACTTGTAAAACTGAAATTCTGCATGCATTAAACAAAACTCCATTTCCCCTCCTCCTAGCCCCTCGCAACCTCCGTCTTGCTTTCTGACATTATGATCTTGACTATTCTAAGTACCTCAGATAAATGAAATGAATAGTTTTCTCATGATGCCCTCAAGGTTCATCCATGTTGTAGCATATTGTAGAATCTTCTTCTTTTGTAAGGCTGAACAATATTCCACTTCATGCGTATACCACATTATGCTTATTTACTCATCTGTCAATGGACATACGAGTTGCTTCCACATTTTAGCTGTTGAGAATAATGCTGCTGCAAACACAGTAAACCAATCTCTTCTACACCCTGCTTTCAAGTCTTTTCTGCATATAGCCAGAAATGCAATTGCTGGATCATGTGAGAATTCTATTTTTAATCTTTTAGGCACCACTGTTTGCCAGTAGCTGTACTGTTTTTACATTCCCATCAACAGTGCATGAGATTTCCAATTGCTTCACATTTTTGCCAACACGTATTTTCTGTTGTTTTTTTTTTTATAGCACCCATGCTAACGTGTATGAGGTGATACCTCACTGTGGTTTTGTTTCACACTGCTCTAATGATTAGTAATGTTGAACAATCTTTCCATGTGCTTATGGGCAATTTATCTGTCTTCTTTGGAGAAATGTCTATTCCACTTCTTAGCACTTTTTTTTTTGGCCATGCCACAGGGCGTGTGGGATCTTAGTTCCCTGACCAGGAATTGAACCCATGCTCCTGGCCATAGAAGCGCAGAAACTTAACCACTGGACTGCCAGGGAATTCCCTCTTTGCACACTTTTGAGGGTTTTGTTGTTGCTGTTATTTTTTTAAATTGCTATCGAGTTATTAGAGTTCTCGCTATAATCAGGATATTAATCCCTTATCAGATATATGATTTGCATATATTTTCTCCCATTCTCTGGGTTGCTCTTTTACTATGTTGATAGCATCTTTTGGTAAACAAATTCTGAAAATTTTCATGAAGTTAAATGTGTTTTATATATGTATATATATGTATATATAGTCAGATTATTTTCCATTATAGGTTATTATAAAATATTGAATATAGTTTCCTGCTCTATACTATAGGTCCTTGCTTTTTCTGTTTTACATATATGAGTGTGTATGTTAATCCACACTCCCAATTTACCCCTCCCCACCCTTTCTCCTTTGGGAACATAAGTTTTTCATGTCTGTGAGTCAGTTTCTGTTTTAAATATAGATTCTTTTGTATTATTTTTTAGATTTCTGCATGTAAGTGGTATATAATATTTGTCTTTGTCTGACTTACTTCACTAAGTATAATATGGTCTAGTTCTAGCCATGTTGCTGCAAATGGCAATATTTCATTCTTTTGTATGGCTGGTTAATACTCTATTTTATATATATACCACATTTTCTTGTATCGATTGTTTGTTGATGGGCACTTAGTTTGTTTCCAAGTCTTGGCTATTGTAGACAGTGCTGCTTGCTGAGAGGTTTTTTAAAAATTAATTAATTTAATCTGTGGCTGTGCCGGGTTTTCGTTGCCGCGTGGGCTCTCCAGCTGTGGCCAGCAGGGGCTACTCTGTTGTGGTGCACGGGCTTCTCACTGCGGTGACTTCTCTTGTTTCAGAACACAGGCTCTAGGACACGGGGCTTCAGCAGTTGTGGCCCACGGGCTTAGTTGGCACATGGCATGAGGAATCTTCCTAGAGCAGTGATTAACCGGTGTCTCCTGCAGTGGCAGGCGGATTCTTTATCACTGAGCCATGAGAGAAGCCTGCTGAGAGATTTTTGATTACTGATTTAATTTCCTAACTAGTTACAGGTCTATTCAAACTTTATGTTTGTGATGTAGTCTTCGCAAGTTTTGCGTCTCTAAGAGTTCATTCATTTCATCTAGGTTATCCAGTCTTTCGGTGTACAGTTCGCAGTACTCTCTTATAATCCTTTTCATTTCTGTAGAATGAGTAGTAATGTGTATTTAATTTGATTTTATTATTTTTGGCCGCTCTTCACAGCTTGCAAGATCTTAGTTCCCCAGGCAGGGATCGAACTCGTGCCCCCTTGTAGGGGAAATGCAAAATTCTAACCACTGGACCCCGGGGATTCCCTCATTTCTGATTTTAGTAATTTGTCTTCTCTCTTTTTATCTTAGTTCATCTAACTAAAAGTTTGCTGATTTTGTTGATCTTTTCAAAGAACCAACTTTTGGTTTCAGTGATTTTCTCTGTAGTTTTCCTGTTCTCGATTTTGTTTATCTTTGCCCTAATCTGTGTTATTTACTTCCTTCTGCTAGCTTTGGGTTTAGCTTGTTCTTCTTTTTCTAGTTCCTTGAATTGTAAAGTTAGGCTGTTGATTTGAAATCTTGCTTTTTTTAATGTAGGAAAACTTGCTATAAAATTTCCACTTAGTACCACAATCACTACATCCCCAAAGTTTTAGTATGTTGTGTTTTCATTTGCCTTTAAGTATTTTATAATTTCCTGTGTGGTTTCTTCTTTGATCCATTAGTTGTTTAAAATGTAAAAGTGTTGTAAAAATATGCTGTTTCATTTCCACAGTATTGTGAATTTTACAGTCTTCATTTTGTTATTAATTTCTAACTTCATTCTATTGATCAGAGAAGATACTTTTAATGATATCTATCTTTTAAAATCTACTGAGGGACGTCCATGGTGGTCCAGTGGTTAAGACTCTGAGCTTCCACGGCAAGGAGCGTGGGTTTGATCCCTGGTCAGAAAACTAAAATTCTGCATTGCCATATGAGGCTACCAAAGAAAAGAAAAGAAATCAAAAAGAACTCAAATATATGTGAAGCTTAGCATGAGTCTGATTTCCTTCATCACTTCTTGTTGGGATCAGTTAAGGTTTGACTGGAGAAGCAAAACCGCTGTGAGTGACATGGAATAAGGGACTGAGGAAGGGTCTGTGGTGGGCCTGAGATCACCATAGATCATTTGGGAAGAAATACCGGCTGTGAAGTGGGGGAGGGCTCGGAAGGACCATGTGGAACCTGCATCTGTCCCTCACAGCTCCAACCTGGACGATGTGGGTTGTTTGCAGAAGTACTTGGCACCCTCTGCCATGGAGAGGCACACACTCCTGGCCCAGGAGCTGGTGTAGCTGAAGGGGGAGGTCTGACAGGAGCAGGAGGCTGTGCAGACTGGTTGTTGCTCCCTGGGCTGAAAAAGTGAACTGTCAGAGCAGCTGCGACGGGTGGGGGCTGCCGCACCCATGCACCCATGCTGACCCTCGGGGCAGTGGTTGCTGCTTCACTTCTCCCTTTCCACCTTTCAGACCCCACGCACACATCTCTCATAGCCAGTCCTAATCTGGAACCACACAGAGATGGAATTTCAAGAAACGTGGCTTCATCTTAGCTATGCTGACAATGCCACTGCGTCGATCCCAAACCTTTCTGGAGTTAAAAGGACACCTATCCACCAAGGGAACAGTGTTACTATCTCAAGTGGATAATGTATGACCAGGATCTGTGATGACTATCTCAAGAAGGCTTAAGTTATCTATTTGCCAGGGATCTGAAGCTAGGATGCCAGACCTGGGGCCAATGTACAACTAGGTGAGTCTTCTTGATTGGATACAATAAGTTCCCTGAAATATTTTAACCTCCATTTATAAATTTAATATTTTTGATTTTGTCTAAGTCCATAACCTTTCAATGGGTTTAGATTTGCAGCCTGCCTTCTGGGTCCAAATTGCACCCTCGCTACAGTACATGGCGGCCCGAGACCCCACCCAAGCCTCAGCTAATTCTTGATAACTCTTTCCTTCAGCCTCAGTAAGTATTGGATGTTTTCCTTATCCTGTCTGCTGCTGCTCAGTCATGTCTGACTCTTTGCAGCTCCATGGACTGCATCATGCCAGGCTTCCCTGTCCATCACCGGAGTTTGCTCAAACTCATGTCCACTGAGCTGGTGATGCCATTCAACCATCTCACCCTCTGTCATCCCCTTTCCCCCTGCCTTCAAACTTTCCTAGCGTCAGGGTCTTTTCCAATGAGTCGGTTCTTCACATCAGGTGGCCAAAGTATTGGAACTTTAGCTTCAGCGTCAGTCCTTTCAATGAATATTCAGAATTGGTTTCCTATGGGATTGACTGGTTTGATCTTGCTGTCCAAGGAACTCTCAGGAGTCTTCTCCAGCTTTTTTAAAATTCTGTCTGAGTAGGTCACAACTCTCTCGAGATGATTTCATAACATCCCACCAGCGTCTGCAGACCTCTGCGCACAGCCGTGAAGTTGCTCAGTGGTGTCTGACTCTTTGCGACCCCGTGGACTGTAGCCCACCAGGCTCCTCCGTCCATGGAATTCTCCAGGCAAGAATACTGGAGTGGGTTGCCATTTCCTTCTCCAGGGGATCTTCCCGACCCAGGGATCAAACACAGGTCTTCCACGTTGCAGGCAGACGCTTTAACCTCTGAGCCACCAGGGAAGCGCACAGCCGTGAACTCACCCTAAAGACAGAGCCCTGAATGACAACCCTGCAGGCCCAGGAGTAACCCAGGGAGCTGAGAGACAAAGCACGTGCTGCATTCACCTCTGATCAGGATGTTCACAATTCATGTGATCCAGGGAGACTCTGAGGAGGAACGTGGGGTCCAGGGTCACCTCTAGGGAAAGGATTGAAGCCAGCAAGAACATATTTTGTACGGAAAGGAGTGACTAAGCCTTCCCCCGGGACACTGGGCGTGGGTAGAAGGGCTTTGTGGGCGGATTGGATAACCAGAAGCTTTGGCTCAGAGTTTGAGAAGCTTCTCTGAGCAAGAGGCAAGAGGGTCATAGTCCTATCTGTCTGAGTGTTGGGTGCCCCCTTGTGGCAGAATAATGTTTCTGTCTTCGGCGAGGGCGCTACTTAGAAACCCAATACCCCAATCATCTGGCTCCAAGGCCATCCCGCCCCTGCCCTCCCCAAAGCTTCCCTCTGTCTGCAGAGCAGGTTGGGTTTCAGTAAGACCCAGGGATTTGGAAGAGTCCCTCAGGGAGGGCTGCTGATGGGTGGATGGACTCGGTTCCAAGGACTCCAGTCTGGGGCTATTGAGGCTTCTGTCTTTGGTATGACCCCAGAGAGTACTGTTGAGTATTGTTATTGTTGTTCAGTCACTAAGTCGTGTTGGACTCTTTGTGACCCTATGGACTGTAGCCCACCAGGCTCCTCTGTCCATAGGATTCTCCAGGCAAAAGTACTGGAGTGAGTTGCCTTGCCCTTCTCCAGGGGATCTTCCCGACCCAGGAATCAAACCTGGGTTTTCTGCACGGCAGGCAGATTCTTTACTATCTGAGCCACCAGGAAAAAGTCTCTTATCTGAACTTAAAAGCCCCTGTACTTCCCAGTCTATTTTAACCCAGACTCTAGACCAGTGGTTCTTATTCAGCTTTTCTGGGTCAAGGGGCTCCTTTGAGAATCTGAAAAGGCCCTTATCTCTCTTTGGAAAATGGACACAATATTGTGACTAGACTCAGCGAGTTACTGGACTCTTTGGGGAACCAGGGAATAGTCTGTAAAACCCCTAGTCTAGACCTTCTGCTTCTGTTAGCTTCGCAGAGGCTTGATGCCCTTGAATGACTTGCTGCCTTTTCGGGGAGACTGACAAAGTCTACTTAAGGACGATATCTTTGATGAGGGAGGAAGGATTCAGGGTAAAATGTTCTCTCCCGAGAGAAGGCACATTTGCTTCAAAGAGGCTAAAGAGCTGCCCTGTGTAGAGAAATGATCGTTCCTTTTGGGATAGTATCTGAGATAGATCAATAACAGAAAGAGTTAATGTGCCATAATGAGATGAAAGGCAATCTACTCTCTGGAAAGGCTTCATAAAGCAGTTCCTCTTAAACTCTATTTCAGATAGTCTGAAATGTCTCTGAAAGGTCTCAGCGGCAAGACAAAATATGTAGGAGATTAAAAAAAACACAATAACTTGCTTCTAGAATAGAACTTAGGCAAAACTCACTGCTTCTAGAATAGAACTTAAACAAACTGACCCACATCCCTTAGAGTTGCACCTTCAAAGGGATTTTATTTTGGTTGGATTCTATTCATTTGCTCACCAGCCATTTATATAATGTATATTGAAAAGGAAATTCTAGAGTTGGTAAGAAATTCAGGCATCTCTCTCTTTTTTTTTTTTTGGCCATGTCCCATGGCATGTGGAATCTTAGTTCCCCAACCAGGAATCAAACCCACGCCCCCTGTATTGAAAGCACAGCATCTTAACCACTGGACCACAAGGGAAGTCCAGGTGTCCCTTATTCTGATTCCTTTATTCTCAGACAAGCATCTTGAGAACCAGAAAATTAAAAAGTCACTCATTCATTCACTCACTCAAGTTTAGGGGTCACTTCCTATGTGTTAGGAACTGGCCTTTGTGTGAAGAATAAAAGAGGAACAAATATTGAGAATAATCTGAAGAGGGTAGAGAGGTATGTAGACAAGCAACCGTAATTCAATGAAGACAATTTCTCTAACGGAGGCTACTTCAAAAAAAGAGGAAGCTTAAGCCCCAAACCCAACAACATCTGCTAGAGGAAGATGATGTCACAGGGGAGGCAGTGGTTGAGCTGATACTTGGTAGATGAGTAGGGGGTTGCTGGGCAGGCTAGCTGTGTTTGCTCCAGGCTTCGGAAATGGTGTGCAGGTTGATCCATGCAACATGGGGCCAGGCCAAGGGCTGAGAGGGGCCTGAAATCCAGCCTGCACGCCACTGGCACGAGGAGGTACTTGAGATGTGGGCATAGGTGGAGAAACATACAAAAGCAAGCGATGTTCTGAGAACCATTATCTCAGGAGGGCTAGTGTAAAAGCAGAGGGCAAAGTGATGAGTCTGACCAGGTGAGTGAAGCCAGGTCATGGAAAGCTTTCTCCAAGGTCATGAGGATAGTAATGGTGATGTTGGGAGTGGAACCTAGGTGTTTTCCTACCAGACCATTACTCTTCCTGCAACACCAAATGAACTGCCTCTAATCAGATGCTGAGCTCTGTGCCGGTGGCCAGCAAGGGCACTGTGAGGAATACGTACAAGGCCTTGCCCTTGGGTTTACAATCAGGGAAAAGCACCAGACCAGTGGACAAACAGTAAAATGCGGTAAGTGGCAAATAGAGGGAGAAAAGCAAAATCAACACCCAGAAGTGACTTGCCCAAGGCCTGTGCCACAAGCCAAAAAAAAAAAAAAAAGAGAGAGAAAACTTGCAGTCTAGTGAAAAACCAACCAACAAACCAACATTGTATGGTGTCTAGCGGTTTATGAAGCACATGCTTTGTCACGTTTACTTTTCATTACAGCGCTGTTGTTTCCCCACTTTACAGATGTGGAAGCTCTGTGGGCACAGCCCCCAGCTCTTGCCCAACTGCTCCCTCTGTGTCTGCTCTTCACTCGGGACTGCCAGGCCGTGGCCTCCTCTCCTCGGTTTCCAGCCATCCGCTCCCTCCCTCCATTCTCACTTCCCTTTCTGTACTCTTTAGATCCTACCCTATTTCTGTCTCTCTTGTCAATATTATAAAATCCTTGGCCCCTCTGTCTCTTTTTTTTGGCTGGCTTGCACAGGCTATGAGATTTTAGTTCCCTGAAGATGCATAGAAATCAAGCCGTCTTCAGTGGAATTGTGATGTTTTAGCCACTGGCCGACCAGGGAAGTTCCACCCTTGCCTCTCTGACTTTTAATCACACCTTCGTAGGAATACCTTAATCCTGGATGAACAGAAGTATTTCCTCCTCCACGTGTGCCGTTAGATCTCTGAGCACCATCAGGCAGTAACACCCACGTATCAGCATAGACCAGGACTTCAGTTTATGACCAACTGAGCCCCCAGCTCTGCCTGATGAGCCTGCTACGTCCTTCTGGTCAACCTGCTCTTTCCCTCCCTGCAATGACCATTCATGCTTCCTCTAATCAGACTTCCAAGCGCTATTTCATTCACTTAACAGATGACTTGGCTTCCTTCTTTGCCCCAAATCCAAACACTCCCAAATTGACAGATACACCTGCATTTGCCTCCATCCTTACCCTCCTCCTTGCTTTACAACAGACCAAGATCCCTCCTCTAGTCTAAGGCCAGTTCCTGCCCATGCATTCTGAACCCCATTTCTTTCAGCTTGCTTAGGAGCCTTCTGCTTTTGATTATTCCTTCCATTCTGAGGCTTCAGTCATTTCTTCTCTACTGGCTCCTTTCCCAAACCTTTAAAATATGCTCAAGTTTCTCTTCATCTTAAAACAAACAAAAAAAAATCTTCCAGTCAATGTTGTTAAGATGTCAGTTCTTCCCAACCTGATCTGTAGAATCAACACAATTGCAATCACAATTTGGTGTGTATTAACAAGTTATTTTGTGTATATTGACACACTGATTTAAAAATTTATATGAGGGACTTCCCCAGTAGTCCAGTGGTTAAGAATCCACCTTGCATTGCAGAGGATGGGGGTTTGATCCCTGGTCTGGGAACTAAAATGTCATGAGCTTCAGGGCAACTAAACCCACGTGCCCCAACTACTGAGCCCTACCACCACAATGAAAGATCCCGCATGATGCAAATAAGACCTGACACAGCCAAATAAATGAGTAAATAAAATAAATAAATGTTTTTAAAAAATTTATATGAGAGGCAAAAAGACTCAGAATAGCCAACTCATTATCACAGAAGAACAAAGTCACAGGACTGATCCTAAAGCTACATGTATCAATATTTTTTACTATTTACTGTATCACTACATTTTAGTATTGTATTTTATATTAAATTGGATAAATATGCTCCAATTGTATAAATATTCTGTTTATATGGCTTTCACCTTTTCAACTACTAGAAAACAATGCCCATATCAGCATCCTCCTGAATGCCTCCTTATGTGAACAAGAATTTCTCTACGCCTAGAAATAAAATGCGCATCACATGTAAGAAAATGTGTCTTCTGTTTTGCAAACTACAGCCAGTTTGCTCTCCAAGATGATCTTATTCATTTAAAGTCCCGTTAACAATGCATGAGAGCTCTATATGCTCCAAAATGAGTATTAGTCACTTAGCTGTGTTTGACTCTTTGCGACCCAATGGACTGTAGCCTCCTAGGCTCCTCTGTCCATGGGATTCTCTAGGCAAGAATATTGGAGTGGGTTGCCATTCCTTTCTCCAGGGGATCTTCGACTCAGGGATTGAACCTGGGTCTCCCACATTGCAGGCAGATTCCTTATCGTCTGAGCCACCAGGGAACCAAATCCTTACCAGTTCTTGGTCTCATCAGATTTCTTAATTTTTGCTAGTTCTGATGTGTGAAATAGTATTTGTTATTTTAATATGGATTTTCATGACTACTGATGAAGCTGAATGTTTTTTCGAAATATTTTTTGGCATTCTTTATGAGTGATTTAGGAAAGTTATGACCAACCTAGATAGCATATTCAAAAGCAGAGACATTACTTTGCCAACAAAGGTCCGTCTAGTCAAGGCTATGGTTTTTCCTATGGTCACGTATGGATGTGAGAGTTGGACTGTGAAGAAGGCTGAGCGCCGAAGAATTGATGCTTTTGAACTGTGGTGTTGGAGAAGACTCTTGAGAGTCCCTTGGACTGCAAGGAGATCCAAACAGTCCATTCTGAAGGAGATCAGCCCTGGGATTTCTTTGGAAGGAATGATGCTAAAGCTGAAACTCCAGTACTTTGGCCACCTGATGGGAAGAGTTGACTCATTGGAAAAGACTCTGATGCTGGGAGGGATTGGGGGCAAGAGGAGAAGGGGACGACAGAGGATGAGATGGCTGGGTGGCATCACTGACTCGATGGATGTGGGTCTGGGTGAACTCCGGGAGTTGGTGGTGGACAGGGAGGCCTGGTGTGCTGTGATTCATGGGGTCGCAAAGAGTCGGACACGACTGAGCGACTAATCTGATCTGATCTGATGAGTGATTTGCTGGTTTATACTTTGTCTGCTTTTCTGTCTGATGGTCTGGTTCTCACTGATTTTTTTTTTTTTAACATGCCGGAGAGTAATTCTTTGTCAGTTGTATGAGTTGTTAATATCTTCTGCTAGTCTGTCCTTTGTTTATGGTGTCTTTTAAAGCACAGAGGTTTACTTTTTTTGTTGTTGTTGCCCTGGGTCTTCTGCCTGGAGAATCCCAGGGACGGTGGAGCCTGGTGGGCTGCCGTCTATGGGGTCGCACAGAGTTGGACACGACTGAAGTGACTTAGCAGCAGCAGCAGCAGGGTCTTCATTGCTGTGTGGGCTTTCTGTAGCATCAGTGCTCGGGCTTCTCATTTTGGTGGCTCCTTTTGAAGCGGAGCACAGGCTCTGGGCACACGGTTTCAGTGGTTGCAGCATGTGGGCTTGGTAGTTGTGGCTCTAAGGCTTCAGTTGTTGGGGCTCAGGGGCTGAGTTGCTCCGAAGCCTGTGGAATCTTCCTGGACCAGGGGTCAAACCTGTGACCCCTGCGTTGGCAGGTGGATTCTCATCCACTGTATCACCAGGGAAGTCCAAGTTTTACGTTTTAATATAATCAAGTGTACTAACCCGTCACAGTGTTCTAGTTCAGTAAATGACATCATTACTCATTCAGTGTTCAGGCCACAATTATGGGAGTCATCCTGTCTGCTCAATTCTCCCTTACTTCCCACATCCAGCCTGTTAGCCAGTTCTATTTACTCTACTTCCCAAGTATCTCTAGAAGCTATCTTTTCTTGTTGTTAATTAAAAATTTTAAAAAAGTATTTTTTGGCTACATCACACAGCACGTGGTATCTTAGTTTCCAGACCAGTGATCAAACCTGTGCCCCCTGCAGTGGAAGCGCAGAGTCTTAACCTTTGGATCACCAGGGAAGTCTCAGAATCCATCTTCTTTTCCTTCCCACTGCCATGAGCCTTGCCCAGGTGAGCATCCCCTCCTTCAGGTATGACAGCTATGGGCTCCTCCTAACCCTTCCTCTCTTGCCACCACTAACCACATTCTCCCCACTTAAGTGCTGCAGTCAGAAGCACTTAGGGTTACATTTCTGGTGGTGATCATTTGGAAATGTATAGAAATATCGAATCACTATGGTGCGCACCAGGAACTAACATGGTGTTGGAGGTCAACTGTGCTTGAGAAACAGACAAACTCATAGAAAAAAAGAGATCAGATTTGTGATTACCAGAAGATGGAGAAATTGGACAAAGGTGACCAAAAGTTTCGAACTTCCAGTTAGAAAATAAGTAAGTACTAAGGATGTAGTGTGGGCCTTCCCAGGTGGTGCTAGTGGTAAAGAACCTGCCTGCCAGTGCAGGAGTGACACAGGTTTGATCCCTGGGTCGGGAAGATCCCCTGGAGGAGGGCATGGCAACCCACTCCAGTATTCTTGCCTGGAGAATCCCATGGACAGAGGAGCCTGGTGGGCTACAGTCCATGGGGTCACACAGAGTCGGGCATGACTGAAGTGACTTAGCGCACAAAGATGTGGTGTACAATGTGATTTATATAATTAACAGTGCTTAAGTTATAGATGAAAATCGTTAAGAAAGTAAATCCTCAAAGTTCTCATCACAAGGAAAACATTTTTTCCTACATTTCTTATTTTGTATCTGAGATGACAGCTGTTCATTAAAATTATTGGGGTGATCATTTCGTGATGCATGTAGGTCACTTCACTGTGTTGTACACCTTAAATGTATACAGTGCTGCATGCCAATTATATCTCAATAAAACAAGGAAGAAATAAAGTTACACATGTGATCATTTCATTCTTCTGCTTGACACTCTAGTGTTGTGGTCCTCAACCTTTCTGGCACTAGGGACCAGTTTCATGGAGGACAATTTTTCCATGTATGCGGGGGAGATGTTTTTGGAATGATTCAAGCGAATTACATTTACTGCGTGTTTTATTTCTATTATTATTACATCAGCTCCACCTCAGGTCATCAGACATTGTTAGATCCCAGAGGTTGAAGACCCCTGGTTTAGTGGACTGCTGATCCAAACTGAAAGTCTGGCAAGGTTATTGCTCCCATCTGCATAAGAAAATGCCTAGATGACCAGTCCAATGCATGAAGCTGGGCACTCAAAGCCGGTGCACTGGGACAACCCGGAGCGATGGGATGTGGAGGGACGTGCGCGGGGGGTTCGGGATGGGGGACACGTGAACACCCGTGACTGATTCATGTCAATGTATGGCAAAACCCACCACCAAATGGTAAAGTAATTAGCCTCCAACTGAAATAAATAAATTCATTTAAAAAGAGAGAGAAATGTGACTTTTTTTGATCTCATCAGAGAATTGAGATCATAGGACCAACCATTAACCTGGAATTTAGAAGGTGACAGACACTGACACGGAGAAATAATACTTGTGATGTGCTTACTTGAGAAAGAGGATTAGACTAGAATTTTTTGACAAATAAAAGCCTAGTATTGGCTATTGAGAAAGCATGGAGCCCCTGGGAGCTGAGACACAGGAGGGCTTGTATTCTCTTTCAGACTTTTCCTTCAGGAGCCCCACCAGTCACCCAAAAGAAGACAGTGGGAGTGGGGAAGGGTTCTGAGCAAGTCTCCCCACCCACCCTCTTTGGTGCTGTCACTGTTAAAATTCTGCTCCTCTTAGACAAGACTTGATCTGCAAGAGAAAGGTTGTCAAAACCCATAGGCTGAAGGCACTGAGGGAAGCCCATTGAAATGGGGGCGGGGGAGAGTTGGGAGAGCAGGGAAAGAAACTCTTCCCTTGAGGGAGGGCAGGAACACATGCTGGGCCCAGCAGTGCATCTGGAGAGGAGGGGGAACACTGGGCCAAGGCCCAGGTTCACAGTGCCTGCCTAAGATCCCGGCTTAGCGATAACACCAGACAGCACGAAACCTCCTCCACATCCCATCAGCACGTGAACAGGCTCCAGCCAAGACAGCAGAGACACACCTGGGAGAGCTTGTGAGAGACAGACTCTCTCTGGGGAGCAGCACAAAAGGAGGGTGCAAAGCCAAGTGGGGAGACACAAACAAGGGTCTCGCTAGAGGAACAACTAGGAATTGTGGTCCTGGAGAAGACTCTTGAGAGGCCTTTGGACTACAAGGAGATCAAAGCAGTAGTTAGTCCTAAAGGAAATCAATCCTGAGTATCCATTGGAAGGACTGATTCTGAAGCTGAAGCTCTGATACTTTGGCCACCTGATGCAAAGAACTGACTCATTGGAAAAGACCCTGATGCTGGGAAAGATTGTGGATAGGAGGAGAAGGGGGTGACAGAGGATGAGATCGTTGTATGGCATCACCAACTCAATGGAGACGAATTTGAGCAAGTTTTAGGAGATAGTGAAGGACAAGGAAGCCTGGAGTGCTTTCGTCCATGGGGTCGCAAAGAGTGGGACACAACTGAGTGGCTGAATAACAGCAACAACATGATGAGAACTCCATAAAAATTCCTAAACCACGGGGTTCAGAGAGTTCTGGATGGTGAACACATCCACGAGCTGGAAGGGTGGTGCTCCCCAGCTTCCATAGGAGCAGTAGCTTCTGTATTCTGGACACTTCCAGACCTTGTTCTATGTACATTTTTCTGGCTGATCATTTTTCTCCTTTATAACAAACCTATAATAGTAAACAAAATGCTTTCCCTGAGCTCTGTAAGCTGCTATAGCGAATTATCGAACCTGAGGAGAGGATCTTGGGAATCCCTGATCTGAGCCCCTTGGACAGAAGGGTGGGTAACCTCCTAACACTGAGTATTTAGTGTTAAAACCGAACTAAGTTGTATTAATAACACACCCAATAGGTGTCTGCAGAGAACTGAAGGATATCTTGCTGTGGAAAACCCACACATTTGGTGTCAGAAGTGTCCTGAATAGAAACAGATCTCATTAATTGCAGTCAGAGCAGTGGGATTTGCTAAAACAGTCCTGGTTCCCGGAAACTTGTGGTTTGGGAAAGAGAAAGTATGAAGGGTGGGGGATGAGGAACCTCTGATCCCTGATGGCTATCTAGTCACGCGTAGTCTGAAACTGCAGCTTTGCGGTGAAGGTTACCAGTGGGATTTAGAAGTGGTGGTGGACCGGATTTCTGAGAAGTCGGCTTATTGAGTACATAAGGAAATGCAAAATAATCAGAAGTGTGCTAAGTACACAGTCCCACAGTTATTGTTAGCTGACATAGCGAAAGTGAAAATAAAAGAGAGTGATACGGACTTAATACTGGACCAAGCTCACACTGAGGTCAGTCTGAGCGTTGGCCACCAGCTTCAAAGCTGCTCCCAAAGGGAAAAGTTGTGCCAGGAAAACAGAAAGCAGGACAAAGCCTCTGCTTATCTCTAAAGTGGTCAACATGGAGGGAGGACGAAATCAGGAAGCGACGGAAGCCAGGGAGTACAGGGAGAAGGAATTGCCTCACTTTGTAGACTGGAATCGTCGGCTCCCTGAAGAACGTTTAGGGAGATGGATTGTGAGCGTGTTTAATCTGGGGGCTGTGTCTTTGGTTTTGACATTGCAGAGGCGGAAGAGCATGTTTGTGTTGATGCCGGGCCACTGTTGAAGAATCACATATGGCTGGGTGAAACCCACTGCACAGTGAATTTATCCTGAGAGGAGGGAACACTCCACCCCCCCATCAAAGCCAGGTGGAACATTCCAGATGAAGTGGCTTATATGCTCCATGTACAAGCCCCAAGGACTGGCTTTAGGATGACCTGGATACTCACCTGATGAACGTGCTCATTATCCGGTTGTAGGAAATGCTATGACTATGGGGTGTCTTTAGGACACACCCTGGTGCCTCAGGTGGTAAAGAATCCACCTGCAATGCAGGAGACCAGTGTTCGATTCCTGGGTTGGGAAGTTCCCCTGGAGAAGGGAATAGCTACCCACTCCAGTATTCTTGCCTGGAGAATCCCATGGATAGAGGAGCCTGGTGGGCTACAGTCCATAATGTTGCAAAGAACTGGACACAACTGAGCGGTTAGCACTTTCACGTTTCACTTTAGTATGCATACCTCATATAATTTTCCTGCTGTAAAATTGGACCACAATAGCAGAAGCCCTATCAAACTTGCTGTTTCAGCTTCCTTGTGATCCTTTTTTTTTTCTTAATTAAATTTACTTATTTATTTACTTATTTTTGGCTGCACCGGGTCTTCCTTGCTAAGCAGGGGCTTTCTCTAACTGTAGTGAGCCGAGGCTACTCTCTAGCTGTGGGGTGCTGGCTTCTCATTGCGGTGGCTTCTCATGTTGCAGAGCATGGGCTCAGGCTCATGGGCTCAGTAGTTGCGGTGCACGGGCTTACTTGCCATGTGGCATGTGGGGTCCTCCTAAACCAGGGATAAAACCAGTGTTCCCTGCCTTGGCAGGGGGGTTCCCAACCACGGGACCACCAGGAAGTCCCCTTGTGTGATTCTTACTGATACTGAGAACATTAAAGTAATTAACAAGAAAAAGGGGTGAGACGGAGGGGAGCACCCTGGGCTGTGCCAGCAGAGTAGAAGTCTTTAGATGGCTATTGAGAAATGAGGGGAATGATGGTGGACTTTTGATCGTGTTGAAACATAGTTGTTGATAAACTCTACTGAAGTTTATCCAATGAGCCAATTGGATCCTCTGCTGGTCCATCAACATTAAAAGGCCCCAAATTAATTTATTCCATTTACTCCATTTTGTAGGAGTTTTGCAAATCGGAAGGCAAAAATTATGATGAGAATTGTGCAGGGCAGTGTTTAGCTTAATCCAGGTAAAGACTGATGGATAGGCCAGTGTCTTCTTGGTCCCATTTCCCAGCTGGGGACTCAAGGCCGAATGCATGTGAGTGGATAAACAGCTGGGGTGTCTTGGGGAGGTGTTTCTGGGGCTCCTTGACAGGACAGCTCAATACACTGTGATTTCCATTGACAGATGAATGGCTCAAGAAGAAGTGGTACATGTATACAATGGAGTATTACTCAGCCATAAAAAAGAATGAATTTGAGACAGTTCTAGTGAGGTGGATGAACCTAGAGTCTGTTATATAGAGTGAAGTAAATCAGAAAGTGGAAAACAAATATAGTATATTAACACATATATATGGAATCTAGGATAATGTCTTTTAAAAAATATGTGTAAAGTTTATTTAAATTTATTTTTAATTGAAGGATAATTGCTTTACAGTATTGTGCTGGTTTCTGCTGTACATCAGCAAAATTGAGTCATAGATGTACATATATCTCCTCCCTCTTGAATCTCCCTCCCACCTCTCACCCCATCCCACCGCTCTGGGTTGTCACAGAGCTCCAGTTTGAGTTCCCTGAGGCATACAACAAATTTCCACTGGCTCTCTATTTACATATGGTAGTGTATATGTTAGTAGGCTACTCTCTCCATTCGTTGCACACTCTCCTTCCCCACCTGCAGGATAATGTCTTTTAATAAACCAATACACTTACATAATACAAACAAATAACTGATTACACTATTTTTGCCAGGGTAGGGGGAGATGAAAGAAATAAACTCCAAATTTAGTTCAACGTTTGTCTTTATATAGGTTGGTACTCAGCAGAGAGTGAATCTGACGAACCAAGAAGCTGACCTGCAGCTGCCAGGGCAAAAAATGAAAGTCCTCATTGCTGATGTGCGTTGCTAGGGAATGAAGGTGTGAGTGCTGGGGGCAGGCAGAGCTGCTCCGAGGGTTATCACTCCAGGAACTCTGGGTTATGACTCCAGGCACTACCTGCGGTGCTGCCTAAGAGGAGTGCCTCTCGGAGGCAGGAGAGGTGCTGCCCTTTCTCTCCCTGAGACTGCTGCAGTTTTAACACCACCACCACCAAGAGGGGCCTGGCCAGGGCAAGAGCCAGTGTCTCAAAACTGTCATGGAGCTGGATCAGCAAACGGTAGCTTTTGCCCAGACGGAACTCTGGATATTTCTCACAAACTCTCAGCACTCACAGCCTAGACGTCTCCTTATCAAAGTTGCTTCTCCATGTGTTCTTATCCATATAAGACCCGAGGGTCTTCTCAGAAGTTGAGCTCTTTGTGCTTATCAAAGCCAATAGATGAGGTAGGGACATCCTGACCCAAGGCACTACATTCTTACATCGAAACAACTTTCTATTTTTTTTAAGTAATAAGTAAAAGTAAGACTTTATTTTTAAAGCATTTTTATTGGAGTCTAGTGGCTTCACAATGTTTAATTTCTACTGGAGAGCAAAGTGAATCAGCTATACGTATACATTTATCTCCTCTTTTTGAATTTCCGTCCCATTTAAGTTACCGCAGAGCATTGGGTAGAGCTCCCTGTGCAGGAGGTTCTCGTTAGTTGTCTGTTTTACAGACTTCCCTGGTGGCTCAGTGGTAAAGAAATTTCCCTGCTAATGCAGGAGACACAGGTTTGATTCCAGGGTTGGGAAGATCTTCTGGAGAAGGAAATGGCTATCCTCTCCAGTATTCTTGCCTGGAGAATCCCATGGACAGAGGAGCCTGGAGGGTTACAGTCTGTGGGGTCGCGAAAGAGTTGGACACGACTTAGCGACTAATCAACAGCAACAAACAGTATAAATAGTGTATACATGTTAAATCCCAATCTCCCAATTCATTGCCCTCCCAAGCAACTTTATTTCTAAAACAACCTTTTTAAAAAAATCTTTACCATGAACAAGTGGATTTAAAACAGCTTCACTGACATCATAAATAAGCAGATCTGAAATCATATCAAACCAATACACAATAGGATTTCCATCTGAAGTGGAACCTGGGGAATAGAAAATGGAGACACACATGTGTACTCAGGAGAAGGGAACTTAAAAAACGAGAGACTGATTTCCATCAAATGCCTGACTTGCGGAGACAGACTTATCTCCTGACCAATGAACGCCCAACCAAGGTTTTCTCCCCATTCTGAGGCCAATGAACCTACTTCTGGGACCTTGCCAATAAATCCAGCCCACTCCAAACCCTCAATTTGTAGCTTACTGGAGATTACTTTTCCCAAATTGCGATTCTTTTACTGTTTCAGAATAAACTCAATTTCTGGTCATTGGAGCTTGCCTCAGTTTACCTCCTTTGTTCAGATCAACACTGACAAGGTCAAATGGCAGCCTGCAAAACTGAGTGGGCAGTGCCCTGGAAGACATTCTGTTCATATGATATGATGGTGAACTAGACCAATGGTCAATGACCAAAGGGAGCTGCAGTGATTGGCCAGTATCTTTGAACTCCTATTTTTCAGGCTACATCTATTACAAAGGGTATCACTTGGGAAGCAGTTTCTGACAACTGCTTCCTGCTGGGCCTTCAGACCGGGTGGTGTATGGCTCCCAACAGAATTATGGCTGTGCAACTATAAATCTTAATGATAAAATTCATAACAAGACCCCCGATTATAATTGACAAGATACAATGGCAGCATGCATGCCCAATGTGCCATTCCCATTGGGTGCTATGCACTAATACACATCACCCTTGTTTTGTGGATGGAAAGCTATTAAGCACAATAAGGAAAAACAATGAGTCCTGGATGGAATTAAAAGAGGGGGACATCACGTGGTGGACTTGAGTTCCCGGAGACTAGCCCCGCCTTGAGACATGGGACACTGTGAGAGGCCCCCAGGGCACACTCAGGCTAAACTACATCTAGGTGTGTGTGCTCAGTCATGTCCCATTCTTTGCAACCCCATGGAGTGTAGCCCACCAGGCAAGAATACTGGAGTGGGTTGCCATTTCCTCCTCCAGAGGGTCTTCTCAACCCAGGGATCAAACCCATCATCCCTTGCATCTCCTGCATTGGCAGGCAGGTTCTTTACCACTGAGCCACAGTCACCTAACCCCGGTGGGGGGGACCCAACGTTTTTGGATGCAAAACATGTATCCTAACTGCACAGGGGTCATTAGTACCCAAAGGCAACAACACGTACAGCAGACTGGCCCACAGGACAGGCAAAGGCCTTAGGGGACATAGGTGCTGGTCTAGGTATCCTGGGACAAATTGGAGTTTGCTTCAATGAAGAATGACATTCAGAAGAAAAGATTTATTAATTAGGCTAGGCAGAGTTAAGGGAGTTTTCAGGAACAAAGCAAATGATGAGTCAGCTTGCAAAAACAATGAGGCTATAGCAAAGTGGGTCAGGCAAACTCAACCAATACTGCTGGATAATGCTGGACCCAGCTGGGAAGGGCCTGTACCCTGGCCCAACAGACTGTCTTGACCATTTTATTAGACGGAGGTTGAAGTGGCCATGGGGCAGTGGCCCTCTGTCTTAGCTGTTGAAGCCTAAAGGGCTCACGTCGGGGAATCTTATGGCCCCACAAACTTATGGAAGTTCTTTAGGGGGTTGTCTCAACCCAGATTAAACCAAAATAAAACGTATCCTATGGTGGCTGAGATAGTAAAGAGTCTACCCAGGTAGAGACCCCTGGATTGGGAAGATCCCCTGGAGAAGAGAATGGCAACCCATTCTAGTATTCTTGCCTGGAGAATCCCATGGACAAGAGGAGTCTATAGTTCATGGGGTTGCAGAGTCAGACACAACTGAGCGACTAAGCATGCGTAGTATAGTTAGTATAGCTATTCCATAAACCTAAAAAAATCTGTCCTATAAATGCTACACTCAGTGTAAATGCTCTGACAGATCTCATCAATTTGTTGTAAGGAGTCCATGGCTGGAACTCCTATTCAATATCATACAAGATATCATACAAGATAGCCAGTGTAACCGTGAAAGTCACTCAGTCATGTCCGACTCTTTGCGATCCCATGGAAATTCTCCAGGCAAGAATACTGAAGTGGGTAGCCTTTCCTTCTCCAGGGGATCTTTCAAACCCAGGGACTGAACCCAGGTCTCGCACATTGCAGGCAGATTCTTTACCAGCTGAGCCACAAGGGAAGCCCTGCCAGTGTAATAAGTGAAGAAAACAAATAAAAGGCATACAGATTAGAAAGAAAGAAAACTGTGTTTTTTTGAAGACAACATGACTGTTTATTAATCTACAAAAAGCTTCCTAGAACTAAGAAGTGAGTTTAACAGGCTCGTAAGATACAAGGCCAATATACAAAAGTCAATCATATTTCCATATTCAGCGACATACAATTAACATTTGAAATTTTAAAAATACAATTTATAGTAGCTTCCTCTCTCCATAAAGTACAGATCTTGCATACAAAACTTATGTGTAGGATCTGTATGCTGAAAACTACAAACCACTGTTAAAAGAAATTTAAAAAAAGATGTAAATAAATGGAAAGATATGTTTATGGGTTGGAAAACTCAATATTGTAAAGATGTCAGTTCTCCCCAATTTGAATCATGGAGTCAATCATCTTCACTCAAAAATCACAGCAGGTTTTTCTTTTTTTAAAGAAATTGGCAAGTGGATTCTAAAATGTATGCGGAAAAGAAACTGAAAGGGACTGAAAAAAGAACAATAATTGGAGAAATTACATCACCCAATTTCAAGACTTAGGAAGCTACAGAAATCAAGACTGTGATGTTAGCAAAAGGATAGACACAAGCCGATGGAGCCAGCGGAGTCCAGAAATAAAGCGGCACAAATATTATCAACTGACCTGACAAAGAAACAAAGATAATTCACAGAGAAAGAACAGTCTTTTTAACAAATGGTGCTGGAATAATTAGACATTTATAGGCAAAGACCAAATACTTCAACACAAACCTCATACTTACACACACACAAAAGGCTCATAAGCATAAATTTAAAAAGTGAAACTGTAAAACATCTAGAAAAAATGTTTCCCTTTTATTTATTTATTCAGTTCAGTTCAGTTGATCAGTCATGTCCGACTCTTTGCGACCCCATGGACTGCAGCACACCAGGCTTCTCTGTCCATCACCAACTCCCAGAGCTTGCTCAAACTCATGTCCATTGAGGCGGTGATGCCATCCAACCATCTTATCCTCTGTCAACCCCTTCTCCTCCTGCCTTCAATCTTTCCCAGAATCAGGTCTTTTCCAATGAGTCAGTTCTTCGCATCAGGTGGCCAAAGTATTGGAATTTCAGCTTCAGCATCAGTCCTTCCAATGACTATTCAGGACTGATTTCCTCTAGGATTGACTGGTTGGATCTCCTTGCAGTCCAAGGGACTCTCAAGAGTCTTCTCCAACACCACTATTCAAAAGCATCAATTCTTCAGTGCTCAGCTTTCTTTATAATTCAAGTCTCACATTCATGCATGACTATTGGAAAAACTATAGGTTTGACTAGATGGACCTTTGTTGGCAAAATAATGTCTCTGCTTTTTAATATGCTGTCTAGGTTGGTCATAGCTTTTCTTCCAAGGAGCAAGCATCTTTTCATTTCATGGCTGCAGTCACCATCTGCAGTGATTTTGGAGACCAAAAACAATGAAGTCTCTCACTGTTTCCATTGTTTCCCCATATATTTGCCATGAAGAGAAGGGACCAGATTTATTCATTAAGTTTTTTTTTTTTTTAACTGGGTAACTGCTTTACAATGTTGTGTTGGCTTCTGTCGTACAACAATATCAATCAGCCACAAGTATATATATATATATATATATATATATATATCCTCCTCTTGAAACTTCCCTCCTCACTTCTGGCACCATTTCTTTAAAAAAAAGTTTCCTCCTTTTATTTTATGGAAAAAAAAAGTATAGTTTTTTAAAAATCTAAATACCCTGAAACAACGATTAAGGAATCATGATGTCTGGCTCTAGCCTATGGCAAGAGCAGGAGGCTTTCATTCTCTGTCTAAAAATACAGCTCACATTATTTACTGCTCAAAAAAGGAAGTTGGATTTAATACTTTCAAGGTCAACCTTAAATAACCCATCCGCTGGGTTGGATCAGAAGACTCCTGGAGTGTGGGCCTTGGAGCTTCCCCACCTTGAAGGGCCCCAGCAACAGTCATAACATTAGACCCAGAGGGTGGCCTTTTATGGAAGGAGCCGTCAGCTGCAGCAGCTTCCCTCGCAATCTTTCCAGCTAAGACTGTTTCTACTGGGCAGCACGGTAGATAAATTCTGGGGCCCCAAACATTTACAAACAACAAGAGAGCCTGAGAAGATCTGGAGTTCTTTGGGGGAAGAAAAGAAAATACAAGCAGATTCGGAGATGCTGTGGTTTGATACCAGACCACTGGAATAAAGCGAGTCACACGAATTTTAGGGGGTTTCTCACTACATCTAAACGTTATATGCACACTGTACTGCAGCCTATTAAGTGTGCAGCAGCATTAGGTCTCAAAACCAACATACATGCCTTCATTTAAAAATACTTTATTGCTAAAAAATGCTAACCATCATCAATAACTCAGGGTTGCCACGATTTGTTTAAAAAAAAACCACAATAAAGCGAGGTAAGCCTGCAAGACAAGAAGAAATAAAGTAAAAGTCAAGGTGCTTCTTCTGGTTGAAGGAGGCTGGCCTCCATCTCTCTATCAGCAGGATGTGAACTTGGCCTCTCAATTTATGTCTAAAGTATGGATCTTTCCCTCCACCCAATCTTGCCAGATACGGCCTTCTCTGGTGTTCCAGGGACTATGACTCCATGCTTCCGATGCAGGGTATAGGTTTGATCCCTGGTCCGGGAGGTTTGCTGCATGTCACACGGTGTGGCAAAACAGACAAAACGGAAAACCTTGCCAAACACTTTTGTACTTTGTTTTAAACTTGGGGGTTTGAGAGTTGGCTGAGAACTTCATGCCTGCGGGGTATGGAGGAAGTCTGGTGATTTGAGAAAACCAGTCCATTTTATCTATTCAGAGAAATTCTCTTTTTTATCCATCAGGACTCTAGAGCCAGTCTAACAGGGCCTATCCCAACCATGTGCAGTAAACTGAGCAGCTGACTCACCCCCTCTGGGCCTCAGTCTCCTCATATGTTAAATGGGAATAGTCCTCATACCTGCCTCCTGAGGGTTTTGTGAGGGCTGCATAAGGTAAGGTTGCATGGCATTGAGAACACTGCCTGCCACATTGCCAGAGACTGCTGGCCAATACTGTCATCTCCTGAATTCCATATACCAGCCTCTCACACAAATACCTCGTGGGATTATAGTTGATAACATTTTATATTCCATAGTTTTGACCTGTGCCTTTGACATGGCCCCAATGGAATCGTGTTTCTCTATAAATCCCAAGGAAATCAATGGCCTAGGTCTCACTCTCCTCTTTATTTGTATGTGGGTACAGTTCATAAATACACTCACCAATTTTTTTCCTCCCCATCCAAAACTCGCCCTTATACCTTGAACCCCACCCAAGCCCTTGGTTAGAGAGACTCGCTTTCCTGTCGAGGAGGGGAGTGGTGGGTGGTCTTCCTTGTCACTCCGGCTTCTTGTTGGGTCTCCCTCCGTCCATTGAAGTGTGGGCCCTCAAAGGGCCTCTGAAGCTTGGGGATGTTGAGCACCATGACTCTGCCAGGGGGGCCCCAGTCCTTGAGTGATTGCGTGGCTGGCTCCGTTCCGTGCCAGGCTTGGGATTCAGATGCCACGGGGCAGTGGTTAGGGTCACATGCCCTGTCTGTGCCTGAGGCTGAGCCGGTGCAGCCCCAGTGGGCAGGGAGTCTGCAGTGGAGTCCTGGGCCTGCTCAGGCGGCCTGGAGAGTCCCGCCGGGGCGCCGTTCCCAGCCAGCGCCGGCCCTGCTCGCAGAGAGGCAATGTCTGAGGCCTGGCCCCTCGGGGTCCAGCTCTCCGGGCCCTTCCCAGGCCCTCAGTCAGGCCTGTGCGGGGAGGGCAGCCTCCCTTCTCCTGGCTCCTCCAGACATCGTCCGGCATGGCTGACGCTTTGGGTCCTTGGCCCTGTCAGAGGGCGTAGCACCCCAGTGTCTCTGTCTCAGCCAGGTGCCAAGCCTTGCCATCCTCCTGGTAGGGCATGGAAAGCCCGGGAGGGCGGGGGGCACCCTCTTCGGGGATGGGGTACGGAGGCTCTGGCGGGGCGGGGGGGTCTCCGGGGCCCCGGGCTCCCCCCAGGACCGGCCCGTTGTAGATGTAGATGTTGCCGGTGACCGTCACAGACCCGCCGGTGACATGAATGCCGTTGGTGCCTGTGGGAAGGAAGGCAGAGTGAGGGGGCGAGGGGTCAAGGTTGAGGGGGGCCCAGCGTGCTGCCAGCATGGGACTCTGGCTTCCCCAGGGCCCCATCTGCCATCACCCCTTTCTGCCCTGTCCCTCTCCATGCGCTTTGGTTTCCTGAGCTCTGTGTTCATTCCCTGTTTTCTTGGTTTTCAGTCTCGTCCCTTCTCTGTAGTCAGGACGCTGGCTGTTGCAGTCTCTTCTTTTCTGCCCGGCTCACACGCTCTCCCCCTGCCCTCCCTCCCTCCCCGTCCCCTCTTCTCACCAGGGGCCACCTGGCCTTGTTCTGGGGGCTCAGCATCCAGGTCCCTGGCCTGGCTCAGGGGACTCTGCTGTTGGAGCACCTCTTCCTCCAAACCCGGGTTCGCTGGGACGCCGCCGGAGGCCAGAGCCAAGTCTCCAGGGGCGGGCAGAAGTGGCTTTACCAGGTCAGGAACATGTGTGTTGAACCTTGGGGGCTCCCAGTTTCCATCAGCAGGATTTGATTCCTCTCCCTGCAGGACAGAGGCCGAGAACCAGCCCAGGACGGGGGCCTCAGACTCCATCTTTCTTTAATTCCCACCCCCACCCTGTGCCTAGGCAGCTCCAAGCCCTCCTCATCGAGCTTCCTGCCACAGGGCCTTTGCACTGACGATCCCTCTTCCTGGAGCACTTTCCCTGCTACCTCCTGATGTCTGGCCCTCTGTTTTCTTCAGCCCTCAGCTCAAATATCAGCTGACCACAGAGGCTGTCTCTGTCTACTCTAAGATAGTATACCCTCATTGGTTGCCACTGCCCCCCTCCCCCGCCCCCACCATGCTTTATTTAGCAGTTGGGCTCAGTTGCTTCAGTCACGTCTGACTCTTTGCGACCCCATGGACTTGTAGCCCACCAGGCTCCTCTGTCCACGGAATTCTCCAAGCAAGAATACTGGAGTGGGTTGCCATTTCCTTCTCCATATTTAACAGTTGTCACTACCTAATACATAGTCGACTAACTTTATCCTTGCTCCACATATATGAAACTCTGGGAGGATAGAGACTTTGCTTTGCTCACTGCTATTGATGCTAAAGCTGAAACTCCTGTACTTTGGCCACCTGATGCGAAGAGTTGACTCGTTGGAAAAGATCCTGATGCTGGGAGGGATTGGGGACAGGAGGAGAAGGGGATGACAGAGGATGAGATGGCTGGATGGCATCACCGACTCAATGGACATGAGTTTGAGTGAACTCCGGGAGTTAGTGATGGACAGGACAGGTGTGCTGCAATTCATGGGGTCGCAAAGAGTCGGACACAACTGAGTGACTGAACTGAACTGAATTTCCATAGTGCCTGGCACATAGTGTGCTCAATAAATTATTAGTTGAATGATTAAATGGATGTTGAAGCTGCAGATTCTTTTCCTGCCTGCCCCCCACCCCTGTTCACCTGTCCCCTGCCCCTCCTTGCTGCCTCCCTAGCCTCTGCATTACCTCTGGGTGCCTCTTGAGCAGGGATCCTGGAATAGAAAATGAAACAGCAGGCCTCAGACTCCCAGGCTTTCCCCTCCACACCCCACCCCACAGTATGGCACTGCCCACCCTGGGCTCCCAGAATGATCAGTCTGTCATTACCCTTATCTCCAGCCTCAGAATGAAGGGGCTGGATAGATGTGATGTCTGTGTTGGGGACAAGTGCTGGGTGTCTTGAGGTGTGAAGGGGCAGAAGTATTGGCCCTGAGAGAGCTGAATATTCCCTCCAGCCCCCTACCCAACCTGGATGGGCACAGACCCAGGCAGACATCCCTGCCAGCCTCTGAGTCTTTCCTACCCAGCTTTCTGCAGAGAGAGGGGTGGCTCTTCCAGGTGTAGACGAAGACAGTGGTGAGGAGCAGAAACGAGACCAGAGGCAGCAGGATGGCCAGAACTAGCATCGTTCCTGGAGGACAGCAAACAGGACGAGGCGTGAGGACCCGAGGAGAGCAGCGGGTGGATGGGGCAATTAGGGAGCAGCTCTCCAGTTCTCAGGCCACCCAGATGGGAAACAGGGAGCAGGCTTCCCCTCCTGCTACTGCTACTGCTCAGTCCTGTCTGACTCTTTCCAACCCAGGCTCCTCTGTCCATGGAATTTTCCAGGCAAGAATATTGGAGTGGGTTGCCATTCCCTCCTCCAGGGGATCTTCTGACCCAGGGATGGAGTCTCTTACATCTCCTGCATTGGCAGGCAGATTCTTTACCACTTGTGCCACCTGGGAAGTTCTTTCCCCTTGTAGACCCACTGCAGTTCCTAAAGGAGGAATTGAAGAAACTTCTCTTGGGTTACAGAGAAGGGGCATGGAGCCTGATGTGGGTGGGCTGAGAACCAGGAGAGACTCTGCCTCAGATGGAGATGTTTGGGGTGAGTGTGGTTGGCCACCGGCACAGGGGCAGCCCTGTGAGGGTGAGGACAGGCACTTGGGCTGGAAATGGGAGTGGGAGGCAGTAAGGGAGGGTGGGCTTGGGGTTGTGAGCAGACTCAGGCTGCGGGGTAAAGCCATGTTTCTGCAGATTTGGCTATCTGACGGCAAGATATACAGCAGTAGGAGCTGAACCTGTCCTTCTCTAGCCATGGAAGTGTTTACAGGGGTGACAGAATCGGTGTCCCGGCTGCTGAACTCTGCCTGTGGCTTCCTGGATGAGGGGGGCTGCTGGATCTCCACTGGCTTGCCTGGGGCAGCTCCCAGGAGTGTGAGGGAAGGGGAGGCTGGGCTTCTCAGGTGTCTGTGTATAGCCATGGCAACCGTTGTCTTCCTGTGGGCCTTGTGCTGCCATTGACAGCATGGAGTCCACTATGCCTGTGGCTTGTTCTGTCACCTGCTCCTGAGGAAACTCAGGAGGACTTAGACATTTAGACACTGGGAGTTCACCCTTGGTGGCCCATCTAACTCTGTGGCCTAAGTTAGTCCAGAATGGGAGGTGTGGGGAAGAATTAGGCCTGGGTTCCTGCCCAGTTGTGTGTTTTTCATATACAAAATGAGGAGATTAGTTTATGTACTCTCTGAAAGTCCAGCACTAAATACCAATCTGAGAATTACAGAGCCAAGGACATGAAGACCTATTAGCATCAAAAGATGTGTGCTTCCAGCGGGGGAAGGATGGGGGGAAGGGATAGTTCGGGACTTTGGAATGGACACGTATGCACGGCTATATTTAGAATGGATAACCAACAAGGACCTACTGTATAGCACAGGGAACTCTGCTCAATGTTATGTGGCAGCCTGGATGGGAGGGGAGTCTGGGGAGAATGGATATATGTATATATATATGGCTGAGTCCCTCTGCTGTACACCTGAAACTATCACAACATTGTCAGTTAGCTCTGGTGGTGGTGGTTTAGTTGCTCAGTCGTGTCCGACTCTTTAAGACCCCATGGACTATAGCCTGCCAGGCTCCTCTGTCCATGGGATTTCCTAGGCAAGAATACTGGAATGGATTGCTATTTCATTCTCCAGGGAATCTTCCCAACCCAGGGATTGAACCCAGGTCTCCTGCATTGCAGGCAGATTCTTTACTAATCGAGCCACCAGGAAAGCACTGTTAATCAGCTATGGTGGTGGTTTAGTTGCTAAGTCATGGCCGACTTTTGCGACCCCATGGACTATAGCCTGCCAGGCTCCTCTGTCCATGGGATTCTCCAGGCAAGAACATTGGCATGGGTTGCCATTTCCTCCTCCAGGGGATCTTCCCGGCCCAGAGATTGAACCCAAGTCTCCTGCATTGCAGGCAGATTCTTTGCCAACTGAGCTACAAGGGAAGCCCTCATCAGCTATACACCAATACAAAAGAAAAAAGAAAAAAAAAAAGCTAATCATTTTTGATACACAGTTAAAAATTAAGAATAGAATGTAGAAAAGATTATGATATAGTTGGATGAAAAATTAAGTTACAAACATTCAAATGACTCCATTTTTAGAAAAAATGTAATTTTTTTCTATTGTGTGGAAAAATGCCTGGGAAGATATATTCAAAAATGTTGAGTGGATATGCCAGCTGATGGTTCTGTAGGTGAGGTTTAGTTTTGTTTATCTGAATTTTCTAATCTTCTACAGTCTGCATGTATTATGGCATGGGTTTTGAAGTAAGAAAGACCTAGAACAGGTCTTCATAATACCAGCTACCACATGGGTGATCTTGGGCAAGTCACCTAACCTCTCTGGGCATTGGTTTCCTCATCTGTCAGTAAGGATAATAATAGGACTATTTCATAGGATCATTACAAGGTTTAAATGAGTTAGTGAAAGTCAAGTTCACAGAGTGTCTGACGCACAAACTCTTATTAAATGGAAGCTATGATTATAAATGCTCAGCCATTTTTTAAAATTAAGGAAATAAACTTTCCTTTGATTGATAACAATGACAGTCATTAGAAACATCCTATAATTCTCTATAGGGCTTCCCCAGTAGCTCAGCAGTAAAGAATCCACCTGCAATGCAGGAGACGTGGGTTCGATCCCTTGGTGGGGAAGATCCCCTGGAGGAGGGCATGGCAACCCACTCTGGTACTCCTGAAGAATCCCCTGGACAGAGAAGCCTGAGGGCTATGGTCCACTGGAACATGACTGTAGCGACTAAGCACGAGCATGCATATTCCTCTTCCAGGCAAGGAAAGCAATAATTTCACAGAAAAAAACAAGAAAGCATCAAATGTAGAATCTTCTCTCTAGTGATGGAAGGTGTAACCTACTATACTCAGTAAATGGATTATGTGACGGTGGCATGTCCAAAATGACGACAGTGATATCAGGTACAGTTATATCTGTATCTATATATCTATAGTTATATCTATATCTATGTCTCTGTGTAGACATACTATTGTATGTAACTTTTAAGTTACATGTAGAACATATAACTTTAAAAGTGCATGTATACACATATATGTGTATACACATACATGTGTGTAAGTAACCTGGCCCAGGGATACTCCAGTTTTTCTTTGAGGAACTTCTTGCCTCAACTCTGAGAGGAAAGGGTTCATCAATTCCCTGTTTTTTTTAGATGGATGGAATTAAGGCATCTTCCCAGATGTCCCCTCCCCATGCCCCTGGCCCTTCCTCACCTGGCATGTCAGGGGGCTCTTGTGGATTTCTGCAGCTGGTGTCAGACTGGGGGGTGCCCGGAGCTTCCTCCACAAGGCCCTGGTCCTCACACCTGTGGAGGAAAGAGCCCAGCTCAGGGGGGCTCCTGGCTGGAAGTGGAGCTGGTCTGTGGAGCTGAGCGTGAGGTGGGCTGTCACCAGCTGGGGCTGGGAGGGCCAGAGGAATGCAGACTGGGCACCCTCACCTGGTATGGGGCCGGCAGCGGGCGGTGGGAGAGGAGGTGTTCTGGAAGTGTCCAGCTTTACAGGGGACACAGTTGCTGTTAGCCTCTATGACTTCATCTGGCAGGAGAGAAGCATGGGGCAGCCAGGGTGAGTGGGCACAGGGGGTTCTGTCCAGCTGTGGGCTTCTGTGACACCTGCTGGACGGCCCCCTACCCACCCATCCTCTCCAGTCTGTACTTCACAGTATCTTTCCTTCTCTCCCCATTGCCCAGCTTCCTCTCAGTGCTGGGAGGACCTCGAACCCTGCACCGTCCCAACTCCATTTCTCTGCAGGTTCCATCTGTGAGCCTTTCTCAGGGAGGGAGAAGCATTTTATTACACAGAGAACTAGCCACCCGGGGCGTCACCATGGACACAGCACCCTGCACCCATTCAAGAGCGCCCGCCCAGCCTCCTTCCCACCCTCTGCTGCCAGTGACCTCTGACCTTTGAGCTCGGCCTCGGTGCCAGGCGGGCAGTCGGAGAGTGGCTCGCAGTGCTCACACTCGGAGTTCCAAAAGACGCAGTACATCCCCGGCTGGCAGTGGCACTGGGCCTTGCGGTTGCTAGTGCAAGGCGTGAGCTCCACGAAGCCCAGCACTGCAGGGGCGATGAGGGGCTGCTCAGCACAGGGGCTGTGCTCCAGGACATCCCAGCCCCCCACCCCCACCCCGGAACACCCCACTCACTCTTGTCACAGGGGCGGCACAGCTGGCAGAAGGAGAGATGGTTCCAGTGCTCGTTGTACGACTTCTCGGGGCATGTGGCACAGACGGTGTTCTGGCGGCGGCTACATTTGGTGGAGATGTGCGTGCCTAGGTTGTGAGTGGGGCAAGAGAAGGGTCAGGGGACTGGGGTTCCCACGGTGCCCTCTGCCGCTCGCTGCGTGACCCTGGGCCTGTCCCGGTGCCTACATAGGATGGCCGGCCAGTGTCTCTCGCCCTCTGTTTCTGCCAGCTGATTTCCCTGGGAGCTGGTGTCCGGTGTCTATCCAAGGAAGCAAGGCGGGCTGGAGCCCCCTGTACCCTGCCTCCCCATCCCAGACTTCCTCTGGCCCTGGCCTCTTACCTGGGGGGCAGCGGGAGCAGCAGAGGCGAAGCTTGGACTCATAGTACTCCTTTTCCTGGTCTCCGCAGCTTTGGTTCTCTGTGTGGTATGGGAGCCCCTTCAAGAAGAGATGGAATCAGGGCGGAGAATTATTCAGGGGTCAGCTGGGAGGAGCAGAGGGACATCAGAGAGGATGGCCCAGACCCCTCTCCCCTAGCTAAGCCTGCCCCCACCTACCTGCATAGGCTCCTCCCTCTCCAGCTGGGGTTGGGATGCGGCCAGGAGACCCCAGACGCCCAGGATGAGTAGCCCCCAGGCCAGGCCGCGGTGGGAGGTGGCCCATAGCAGGCGCATGGCGGCCAGTCAGCCTGCCAGCCGAGCAGAGGGATGGAGGCCTGGGAGGGAGGTGGAAGCCTGGACGTCCTGGCCAGTGGTGGCAGAGCCCAGAGGCTGGGACAGGACTTGATGGACGCGCCCGGGGGCCGGAACGGCCGGGCCTGGCCTGGCCTCCGGGGCTCCAGCGCCGGGGCTCAGGAAGTGGGAGTGGAGCGGCCGGCGCGGGGCGGGGACAGGGAGCGCTGGAGCCCAGGCGGCCTCTGTCGCAATCGGGAAGAGGAACAGGCTTGGCTGGCCGACGACGCAGGGCGGGAGGGGCGGCCGGGAAAGCACGTGAGGGCAGCGGGGCCGGAACCGGGGCCTCCTCCCTTCTCCGCAGGCCTGATTGGAGAGGAGGACGCAGGCCAGGCTGGGCCGGCTGGTGGGAAAGGGGTGGTGGAGCCAGCGGATGGTCCTCAGATGGGCACTCGGGAGCCCGGCTGGGGCAGAGGGGACCCGGGAACAGATAGAGTTCCAGACAGAGCTGTGTCCGGCCAGATCTGAAAAAAATGGATGGGCTTGGGAGTGTCAGACTTGGAGGGTGTGGAGACCCACAGGGAGCCACGGACAGCCAGCCAGACCAGCATCTGGGAACCAGAAGTCCCTCTTGGCAGACTTGCTGGACTCCTGGGTTCCCGCCCTGTTGTGTGAATTTTTAACATAAACTGTAAAAGAGTCGCCCCCCCGCCCCTCCCCTGAGTCAACCCAACCCACAGAGCAGTGGGCACAGGTCACCTAGGAGACACTCCAGAGGGTACAGCAGCCCCTGCCCTCCCCCCCAACCTCCGTGTCATCAGAGAATGCGGGGACGTGAAGACCGAGTTCCCATGGTCAGGGGGGCCAGGCTGGGCAACCACTACCCTCAGGCCTAAGACCTTGCCTTAGAGCTTTCGGATCCCTGAGCTGACAGCCTGCCTGTCCAGGCCTCTCACCTTAAGGATGAGGACGCTGAGGCCACGATACCATGTAAAAGAGAGCAGGATTTCAGGAGGGCTTGGTCTGGCCCCTGCCCTGTTTCTTCCTACCATTTCCTTACAATTCATTAAGGCATCCTCCCCCTCCCCGGCCCACACCAGGGAGTCTGGTTTCCACGTTTCTGTGCTCCTGGCTAACTCCCACCTGTCACTGAGGGTCACCTGGGCTTGGGGAGGCACCCCACCCTGGGATGCACAGCCACTCCACCCAGATCCCTCCCTGTGACCCGCTGCTTATCATCCGCCAACCACTGGCCTTTTGTGCTTGGCAACAGCCTGCCCTGAAACTGCAAATCTGGGTTCTGGGAGCTTCGCACAGAGTCCGGTATGGACCACATGTCCAGTACATATTTATGGACTAATTTGATGATGCATCTGTCTACAATGAGGGAGACCCGGGTTCAATCCCTGGGTCAGGAAGAACTCCTGGAGAAGGAAATGGCAACCCACTCCAGTACTCTTGCCTGGAAAATTCCATGGATGGAGGAGCCTGGTAGGCTATAGTCCACGGGGTCGCAAAGAGTTGGACATGACTGAGTGACTTCAATGTCAATGTCAATGTTGATGATGCCTTGCCCATGTCACATAGCCAGTCCATGGCAAAGCAAGCCTAGAGTCTGGGCTCCAGATGTCTGGGTCCTAGCTCAGTCCAGCAACTGCCTCCTCATGACTCAGGGGAGCCCCTCTAGGCATGAGGGGTTGACTCGCTGGGCGTACATCCTTTCCCTGGTTGGTCTGACTGGCTGGACAGGCTCCTGGTGGAGAAGCAGGGGAGCCCTGGGCAGGGGTGCACCGCTGGGGTCAGGGGAATCACAAAAGAGTGAACTGGCCTGCCTGAGATTTAGACACCTCTTTTCTCTCCTGGTACAGGCCCAGGACTTGTATTCTTCCGGTGAATGTCCTGGGCTGCCCCGGTTGTGGGGGGAGAAGAAGTGTCAGAATGGGCGTGCACTGCTCAGGTCAAGGAAATGGAGACTGGGACTGGAGCAATTAAATGCAGAGAGGTCTGTGTGCATTTTGACTTTAGATCCATTTTTCTGTTTTTTAAAGATATTTATAAAAATTGAAGTTTAGTTTATTTACAATATTATATTAGTTTCAGGTGTTGTTGTTTAGTTGCTAAGTTATTTCCAACTCTTTTGCGACTCCACAGACTGTAGCCTGCCAGCTTCCTCTGTCAGTAGGATTTCCCAGGTAGGAACACTGGAGTGGGTTGCCATATTCTTCTCCAGGAGATCATCCAAACCCAGGGATTGAACCTAAGCCTCCTGCATTGGCAGGCAGATTCTTTACTGCTGAGCCACCAGGGAAGCCCGGTTTCAGGTGTACAGCAAAGTTATTTTCTCAGCTTCTTTCCCATTATAGGTTACTATAAGATTTAATTATAATTCCCTGTGTTATATAGTAGGCCCTTGCTGTTTATTTTATATGTAGTAGTATGTATCTGTTAATCCCATACCCCTAACTTATCACTCCCTGCTCTCTCTCCCTCTTGGTAACCATAAGTTTGTTTTCTATGCCTATGAGTTTACTCCTATTTTGTATATAGAATCATTTGTATTATTTTTTAGATTACACATTTGTGATATTATATATTATTTGCAAAAGTAGGAAGTCAAGAAATACCTGGAGTGACAGACAAATCTGGCCTTAGAGTACAGAATGAAGCAGGGCAAAGGCTAATAGAGTTTTGCCAAGAGAGCGCACTGGTCATAGCAAACACCCTCTTTCAACAACACAAGAGAAGATTCTACATATGGGCATCACCAGATGGTCAACACTGAAATCAGATTGATTATATTCTTTGCAGCCAAAGATGGAGAAGCTCTATATAGTCAGCAAAAACAAGACTGGGAGCTGACTGTGGCTCAGATCATGAACTCCTTATTGCCAAGTTCAGACTTAAATTGAACAAAGTACGAAAACCACAAGACCATTCAGGTATGACCTAAATCAAATCCCTTATGATTATACAGTGGAAGTGAGAAATAGATTCAAGGGATTAGATCTGATAGACAGACTGCCTAAAGAACTATGGACAGAGGTTCGTGACATTGTACAGGAGACAGGGATCAAGACCATCCCCAAGAAAAAGAAAGGCAAAATGGTTGTCTGAGGAGGCCTTACAAATAGCTGTGAAAAGAAGTGAAAGGCAAAGGAGAAAAGGAAAGATATACCCATTTGAATGCAGAGTTCCAAAGAATAGCATGGAAAGATAAGAAAGCCTTCTTCAGTGATCAATGCAAAGAAATAGAGGAAAACAACAGAATGGGAAAGACTAGAGATCTCTTCAAGAAAATTAGAGATACCAAGGGAACATTTCATGCAAAGACAAGCTCGATAAAGGACAGAAATGGTATGGACCTAAAAGAAGCTGAAGATATTAAGAAGAGGTGGTAAAAATACACAGAAGAACTATACAAAAAAAGTCTTTTCAACCCAGATAATCACAATGGTGTGATCACTCACCTAGAGCCAGACATCCTGGAGTGTGAAGTCAAGTGGGCCTTAGAAAGCATCACTACGAACAAAGCTAGTGGAGGTGATGGAATTCCAGTTGAGCTATTTCAAATCCTAAAAGATGATGCTGTGAAAGTGCTGCACTCAATATGCCAGCAAATTTGGGGAACTCAGCAGTGGCCACAGGACTGGAAAAGGGCAGTTTTCATTCCAATCCCTAAGAAAGGCAATGCCAAAGAATGTTCAGACTACCGCACAGTTGCACTCATCTCATATGCTAGTAAAGTAATGCTCAAAATTCTCCAAGCCAGGCTTCAACAGTACATGAACTATGAACTTCCAGATGTTCAAGCTGGATTTAGAAAAGGCAAAGGAACCAGAGATCAAATTGCCAACATCTGTTGGATCATCGAAAAAGCAGAGAGTTCCAGAAAAATATCTACTTCTGTTTTATTGACTATGCTAAAGCCTTTGACTGTGTGGATCACAATAAACCGTGAAAAATTCTTAAAGAAATAGGAATACCAGACCACTTGACCTGCCTCTTGAGAAACCTGTATGCAGGTCAGGAAGCAACAGTTAGAACTGGACAAGGAAAAACAGACTGGTTCCAAATTAGGAAAGGAGTACATCAAGGCTGTATATTGTCACAGTTCTTATTTAACTTATATGCAGAGTACATCATGAGAAACGCTGGGCTGGATGAAGCACAAGCTGGAATCAAGATTGCCGAGAGAAATATCAGTAACCTCAGATATGCAGATGACACCACCCTTATGGCAGAAAGTGAAGAAGAACTAAAAAGCCTCTTGATGAAAGTGAAAGAGGAGAGTGAAAAAGTTGGCCTAAATCAACATTCAGAAAACTAAGATCATGGCATCCGGTTCCATCAGTTCAGTTCAGTTCAGTCACTCAGTCGTGTCCGACTCTTTGTGACACCATGAACCACAGCACACCAGGCCTCCCTGTCCATCACCAACTTCCAGAGTTCACCCAAACCCATGTCCATCAAGTTGGTGATGCCATCCAACCATCTCATCCTCTGTCATCCCCTTCTCCTCCTGCTCTCAATCTTTCCCAGCATCAGGGTCTTTTCAAATGAGTCAGCTCTTCGCATCAGGTGGCCAAAGTATCACTTCATGGCAAATAGATGTGGAGACAGTGGAAACAGTGACATACTTCATTTTTTTGGTCTCCAAAACCACTGCAGATGGTGATTGCAGCCATGAAATGAAAAGATGCTTGCTCCGTGGAAGAAAAGTTATGACCAACCTAGACAGCATATTGAAAAGCAGGGACATTACTTTGCCAACAAAGGTCCATCTAGTTAAAGCTATGGTTTTTCCAGTAGTCATGTATGGATGTCAAAGTTGGACTATAAGGAAAGCTGAGCAACAAAGAATTGATGCTTTTGAACTGTGGTGTTGGAGAAGACTCTTGAGAGTCCCTTGGACTGCAAGGAGATCCAACCAGTCCATCTTAAAAGAAATCAGTCCTGAATATTCATTGGAAGCACTGATGCTGAAGCTGAAATTCCAATACTTTGGCCACCTGATGTGAAGAGCTGACTCATTTGAAAAGACCCTGATGCTGGGAAAGATTGAAGGCGGGAGGAGAAGGGAATGACAGAGGATGAGATGGCTGGATGGCATCACCGATCCAATGGACATGAGTTTGAGTAAACTCCAGGAGTTGGTGATGGACAGGGAGGCCTGGAGTGCTGCAATCCATGGGGTTGCAAAGAATCAGACATGACCGAGCGATTGAACTGGACTGAACTGATATTATTTGCTTTCCTCTGTCTTATTTCACTTAGTATGATATCCTCACCTTATTACCAAATTCAGACTTAAATTGAAGAAAGTAGGGAAAACCACTAGACCATTCAGGTATGACCTAAATCAAATTCCTTATGATTATACAGTGGAAGTGAGAAATAGATTTAAGGGCCTAGATCTGATAGATAGAGTGCCTGATGAGCTATGGAATGACGTTCATGACATTGTACAGGAGACAGGGATCAAGACCATCCCCATGGAAAAGAAATGCAAAAAGGCAAAATGGCTGTCTGGGGAGGCCTTACAAATAGCTGTGAAAAGAAGAGAAGCAAAAAGCAAAGGAGAAAAGGAAAAATATAAGCATCTGAATGCAGAGTTCCAAAGAATAGCAAGAAGAGATAAGAAAGCCTTCCTTAGCGATCAATGCAAAGAAATAGAGGGAAACAACAGAATGGGAAAGACTAGAGATCTCTTCAAGAAAATTAGAGATACCAAGGAACATTTCATGCAAAGGTGGGCTCAATAAAGGACAGAAATGGTATGGACTTAACAGAAGCAGAAGATATTAAGAAGAGATGGCAAGAATACACAGAAGAACTGTACAAAAAAGATCTTCACGACCAAGATAATCACGATGATGTGATCACTGACCTAGAGCCAGACATCCTGGAATGTGAAGTCAAGTGGGCCTTAGAAAGCATCACTACGAACAAAGCTAGTGGAGGTGATGGAATTCCAGTTGAGCTATTTCAAATCCTAAAAGATGATGCTGTGAAAGTGCTGCACTCAATACGCCAGCAAATTTGGGGAACTCAGTGGCCACAGGACTGGAAAAGGGCAGTTTTCATTCCAATCCCTAAGAAAGGCAATGCCAAAGAATGCTCAAACTACCGCACAATTGCACTCATCTCACATGCTAGTAAAGTAATACTCAAAATTCTCCAAGCCAGGCTTCAGCAGTACGTGAACCGTGAACTTCCTGATGTTCAAGCTGGTTTTAGAAAAGTCAGAGGAACCAGAGATCAAATTGCCAACACCCGCTGGATCATGGAAAAAGTAAGAGAGTTCCAGGAAAACATCTACTTCTGCTTTATTGACTATGCCAAGGCCTTTGACTGTGTGGATCACAATAAACTGTGGAAAATCTGAAAGAGATGGGAATACCAGACCATCTGACCTGCCTCTTGAGAAATCTGTATGCAGGTCAGGAAGCAACAGTTAGAACTGGACATGGAAAAACAGACTGGCTCCAAATAGGAAAAGGAGTACGTCAAGGCTGTATACCGTCACCCTGCTTGTTTAACTTATATGCAGAGTACATCATGAGAAACGCTGGACTGGAAGAAGCACAAGCTGGAATCAAGATTGCTGGGAGAAATACCAATAACCTCACATATGCAGATGACACCACCCTTATGGCAGAAAGTGAAGAGGAACTAAAAAGCCTCTTGATGAAAGTGAAAGAGGAGAGTGAAAAAGTTGGCTTAAAGCTCAACATTCAGAAAACGAAGATCATGGCATCAGGTCCTATCACTTCATGGGAAATAGATGGGGAAACAGTGGAAACAGTGTCAGACTTTATTTTTCTGGGCTCCAAAATCACTGCAGATGGTAACTGCAGCCATGAAATTAAAACGCTTACTCCTTGGAAGGAAAGTTATGTCCAACCTAGACAGCATATTCAAAAGCAGAGACATTACTTTGCCAACAAAGGTCCGTCTAGTCAAGGCTATGGTTTTTCCTGTGGTCATGTATGCATGTGAGAGTTGGACTGTGAAGAAGGCTGAGCGCCAAAGAATTGATGCTTTTGAACTGTGGTGTTGGAGAAGACTCTTGAGAGTCCGTTGGACTGCAAGGAGATCAAACCAGTCCATTCTGAAGGAGATCAGCCCTGGGATTTCTTTGGAGGGAATGATGCTGAAGCTGAAACTCTAGTACTTTGGCCACCTCATGCGAAGAATTGACTCATTGGAAAAGACTCTGATGCTGGGAGGGATTGGGGGCAGGAGGAGAAGGGGACGACAGAGGATGAGATGGCTGGATGGCATCACTGACTCGATGGAAGTGAGTCTGAGTGAACTCCGGGAGTTGGCGATGGACAGGGAGGCCTGGCGTGCTGCGATTCATGGGGTCGCAAAGAGTCGGACACGACTGAGCGACTGAACTGAACTGAACTGATATCCTCTATGTCCACCCAAGTTACTGCAAATGGCAGTATTTCATTCTTTTTTATGGCTGAGTAATATTCACATATATATTTATATGTATACACACACAACACACACACGTACCACATCTTATTAAACCAGTTGTCTGTTGATGGGCACTTGAGTTGTTTCTGTGTCTTGCTTATTGTAAACAGTGCTGCTATGAACCTTGGGGTGCATGTATGTTTTCAAATTAGTTTTTGTCTTTACTGGATACATGCTTAGGAGTGGGATTGCTGGATCATATGGTATCTCTATTTTTAGGTTTTTAAGGAACCTCCATACTGGCTATATGCAGGAGCCAGGTGGAAAGGACTTTTGCAACCTCCTGGGCTGCCTTACACATTCCACCCTCCTGCTCTCTCCTTGAGAAGCCTGGGCCCCACAGTGGTAAAGTGTCATTTAAAAAGTAATTAATTGGGGATAGGGAGCGATCTCCGAGCGAGGCAGCAAGATGGACGCGGGATTCTTCCGCGGAACAAGTGCAGAACAGGATAATCGGTTCAGCAACAAACAGAAGAAGCTACTGAAGCAGCTGAAATTCGCAGAATGCCTAGAAAAAAAGGTGGACATGAGCAAAGTAAATTTGGAGGTTATAAAGCCTTGGATAACAAAACGAGTAACGGAAATCCTTGGGTTTGAAGATGATGTTGTGATTGAGTTTATATTCAACCAGCTGGAAGTGAAGAATCCAGATTCGAAAATGATGCAAATCAACCTGACCGGGTTTTTGAATGGAAAAAATGCTAGAGAATTTATGGGAGAACTGTGGCCCCTACTCTTAAGTGCACAAGAAAACATCGCTGGGATCCCTTCTGCTTTCCTAGAACTGAAGAAGGAAGAAATAAAACAGAGACAGATTGAACAAGAAAAGTTGGCATCTATGAAAAAGCAAGATGAAGACAAGGATAAGAGGGATAAAGAAGAAAAAGAAAGCAGCAGAGAAAAAAGGGAGCGGTCTCGAAGCCCAAGAAGACGCAAATCCAGATCTCCTTCCCCTAGAAGACGATCTTCCCCTGTCAGGAGAGAGAGAAAGCGCAGTCATTCTCGATCTCCCCGTCACAGAACCAAAAGCCGGAGTCCTTCCCCTGCTCCAGAGAAGAAGGAAAAAACTCCAGAGCTCCCCGAGCCATCAGTGAAAGTAAAAGAACCTTCAGTACAAGAGGCCACTTCTACGAGTGACATCCTGAAAGTTCCCAAGACTGAACCAGTACTAGAGCCTAAAGAACCTTCTCCAGAGAAAAACTCCAAAAAGGAAAAGGAAAAGGCCCGACCAAGATCTCGGTCACGTTCCAAGTCAAGATCCCGGACACGTTCTCGCTCTCCTTCTCATACTAGACCAAGAAGGCGCCATAGATCTCGATCAAGATCATACTCACCTAGAAGGCGGCCAAGCCCAAGAAGACGGCCATCTCCTCGAAGAAGAACCCCGCCGAGACGAATGCCTCCTCCACCAAGGCACAGGAGGAGTAGATCTCCAGTGAGACGAAGAAGGCGTTCATCGGCATCCTTGTCTGGGAGTAGTTCATCATCATCTTCATCTCGTTCCCGGTCACCGCCAAAGAAGCCTCCGAAGAGGACATCCAGCCCTCCTCGAAAAACTCGTAGGTTATCTCCTTCAGCAAGTCCTCCGAGGCGAAGGCATAGGCCATCACCTCCAGCTACTCCGCCGCCAAAAACTCGTCATTCCCCAACACCCCAGCAGTCAAACCGTACAAGGAAAAGTCGTGTTTCTGTCTCTCCAGGGAGAACTTCAGGTAAAGTGACAAAACATAAAGGTACTGAGAAAAGAGAATCCCCTTCACCAGCACCGAAGCCTCGGAAAGTAGAGTTGTCTGAATCGGAAGATAAAGGTGGCAAAATGGCTGCAGCAGATTCTGTGCAGCAGAGACGCCAGTATAGACGACAGAACCAGCAGTCTTCATCTGATTCTGGCTCCTCCTCTTCCTCAGAAGATGAACGACCCAAAAGGTCCCATGTGAAGAATGGTGAGGTAGGCAGGCGACGGAGACATTCCCCTTCCCGGAGTGCCTCTCCATCACCTCGAAAGCGCCAGAAAGAGGCTTCCCCTCGGATGCAGATGGGAAAGCGATGGCAATCGCCAATGACTAAAAGTGGTAGACGGAGGAGAAGTCCCTCCCCACCTCCCGCCAGAAGGCGACGTTCTCCTTCTCCTGCTCCTCCACCTCGTCGACGCAGGTCTCCCACACCACCACCACGACGAAGGACTCCGTCTCCTCCTCCACGTCGTCGCTCACCTTCCCCAAGAAGATACTCTCCTCCAATACAGAGGAGATACTCTCCTTCTCCACCTCCAAAGAGAAGAACGGCTTCGCCCCCTCCCCCTCCTAAACGAAGGGCATCACCATCTCCACCACCAAAGCGTCGGGTCTCCCATTCACCACCTCCCAAACAAAGAAGCTCCCCAGTCACCAAGAGACGTTCGCCTTCATTGTCATCAAAGCATAGGAAAGGGTCTTCCCCGAGCCGATCTGCCCGGGAGGCCCGGTCACCACAGCCAAACAAACGGCATTCGCCCTCACCACGGCCTCGCGCTCCTCAGACCTCAAGTCCTCCACCTGCTCGAAGAGGAGCATCATCGTCACCCCAAAGAAGGCAGTCCCCATCTCCAAGTTCTAGGCCCATTAGGAGAGTCTCCAGGACTCCGGAACCCAAAAAGATAAAAAAAGCTGCCTCACCAAGCCCTCAGTCGGTAAGGAGGGTCTCATCTTCCCGATCTGTCTCGGGATCTCCTGAGCCAGCAGCGAAAAAGCCCCCAGCACCTCCGTCACCTGTCCAGTCTCAGTCACCCTCCACCAACTGGTCACCAGCGGTACCGGTTAAAAAGGCTAAAAGCCCAACACCAAGCCCATCACCGGCAAGGAATTCAGACCCAGAAGGAGGTGGAAAGAAAAAGAAGAAAAAGAAGGACAAGAAACACAAAAAGGATAAGAAGCACAAGAAGCACAAAAAACACAAGAAGGAGAAGGCTGTAGCTGCCGCTGCTGCAGCCGCTGTGACCCCTGCAGCTGTAGCTGCTCCCACAACCACATCAGCACAGGAAGAACCGGAGGCAGAGCCAGAGCCTAAGAAGGAGACTGAAAGTGAGGCTGAAGATAACCTTGATGACTTAGAAAAGCACCTGCGTGAAAAGGCCCTGAGATCAATGCGGAAGGCTCAAGTGTCCCCACAGTCCTAGGTGGAAATGTTTGTTACGATGTAAATTTTATTTGGTTTGTACGCAATTCAATTTCAAAATTGCTAAAATGTGTTTGAGCTTTAGACTATAACATTTGTTGTAATAATTGCTAGGTTGAAGTTCACCATGTAAACAAGGGCATGGATTTACATTGCAAAGGTGTCCCCAGTGTGTTAGTGACATTCTTTCATTGACAGCTGACATAACTTCGTTTAGAGTGAAGTATTTTAAGCCAAAAAAGAAAAATCCCCTTTTTAAAAAAGGGGGTTTAAATACTGTTGGCATTCTTATGGTTCCTTTAAATACCCCTGGCTATTCCCAGAGGTTTTTTTTTCTTTTTCTTTCCTTTTTCTCATTTGAGTCTTAGCACCCATTTAAGTTATGATGCTTTCAACCTTGATGGTTTGCAAGCTTGCCCAGAAATAAGACCACTGTTGAACTACCACAAAAGTATAAATGAATATTTTAATGCCACAATCTTTCCTGTTGCCTGTGGAGTCTCTGCTGAAATGAATCAGGATTCGAGCTCTAAGATGAGACAGAAAATGAAAGCATGTTGTTTGCCAGGACACTGTGGGTTTATATAGATGTGTAACAAGTTGATTTGGAACACTGGAATTTCATTCTTTCTTTCTTTTTTGTAAAGGCAATTAATTAGCCCCAGGAAGGATCCTTCAGTTACGTTAAAAATTTTGTTTTATGAAATGTCATGGCTCCATTCATAATTTTGTCTTGTTCCAGTCAGTATATACAACTTTCAGAGCTCTTGTATTTGGAAAGCTGGAAGGGCCCAGACTTTGAAATAGTGTCTTGTTTTCACTGTTATTGTTTTGTTTTTGTTTCTGTTTTTTTTTTTTTAACTAAAGCTATATAAAGCTTGTGGATTAAACAGAATAAATTTCTAAATTTAAAAAAAAATAAAAATAAAAAGTAATTAATTTATGAATTTGGCTGCACTGGGTGTTCTGTACTTGGGATCTCTGAGCCATCATTGTGGTATTCGGATTCTTTTTTCAGTTGCAGCATGTGAGATCTTTAGTTGCGGCATGCAAACTCTTAGTTTTGGTGTGTGGGGTCGAACTTGGACCCTCTGCTTTGTCAGCTCAGAGGCAGGGAAATCCTGAGTGTCATTCTGAAGTCACATAGTTTACAGGTAAAAATGGAAATCATAGAATAATGCCTATAACATGGTCCCATTTATGGAAAAGCTATATATTTTGTTTTAAAAAAATATATGGAAGTCTACAAAAGCACCCAAAAAAGATACAGATGGACACAATGACAGTGGCACCCAGAGGCGAGGAGTGGAAACGGAATGGGCCTGAGTGAGGCTTTGCTTGATCTGCAAACTTCTGTGTTATTGGAAAACTGTGTTGTGAGGAAAATGTGTTCAGGTTTTTTTTCCCCTGCACCTTAAAAGAGAATATTTAAAACGGAGCTATGACACAGGCGCAGGCCTCAGGTTTCTATTTTTTTTTTCCACCAGAACAAGCTTGTTCTGGCCCATTCCAGATCTGGAACGCTGTTCTCTCTAAGCTGCCACACCTCAGCAGGTGCTTCAGGGACACTGGGCTCGCTCCCCGGCTCAGCCCAGACCGGGCCTCGGGATCCTGCTCACTGAGGCTTTGAAGGAAAAACTATTTGCCTTGCGGCCTTGGGCCAGTGACTAGATTTCAGGCATCAACCGGCAAACAGACGTGGCAGGGATGTGCCTCTCTGAACCTCTGAGATGGGACAGGCAGGGTGCTGGCTACTCCTCCTGTTGGTAGGATGTCCTTTGGGAAGGTGGGGATGGTAGACAGGAGCTTCTCATGGAGCCTGGGAGACAGTCCAGGACCCAGATGGCTGGTGGGAATATGCGAACCTGCCTGACTTTCAAAACCAGGTGCAGGGGAGCCCCAGTTCCCCATGATACTGTGGCTGGTCTGTCTTGGGGTGTGTGGCAAAAGCCCTAAGCAGATAAACCCCCACTTCCCGAAGAATTCTGCTTCTGTTCTTCACGCTACTGCTGTTTGGTTTTGTGTTCACAGAAAACTGGCCTGTCTTTGCGGAGGGTACTTTCTTCAACTGGAAAATGAAGAAAAAGCCAGCCTTTCCCTTCTCCACAGAAAGGTCCCCTAAGGCGCTGGGGAAAGCCGTGTGGTGGGTTTGGAATCCTGATTGACAGCAACTCTCACTGTAAGAGGCCACGGGAGACCAGCCACAAATGGGAGCCTTCATTAGTTTCGCAAGACCCAGATGAGATGCTGCCTTCTCCGAGAAGTCTTCCTGAATCTCCTGGGTTACTGCCTCTCCCTTCCTCCTCACCCCCAGGCTCCCTCAGCACTTGGCTCCCCTCTCTGTTACCAGGATCCTTGTCTTCTGACTTCATGACCTCGAGGGCCTGTCTTCTATCCAGCTGCATCCAGGCTCAGGCTGGGCCTGTCTGCATGTCCCAGCCCCCTCCTCCCGGAGGCGAGGCGAGAGGAGCCAGTGGCTACCTCCTACAGGGGTCACAGTGGCAGACCTCTGGCCTGGGCTGTACGCTTGGGTCTCTGTGCCTCCTGAGCCCTTCTCTGATCCCTTCCCCCTTTCCTGCTCAGTCCCTCACTCTCTTGCTGGGTTGTCTGGGGCAGAGATTTTGGAGGAAAACAATGGCCCCCACGTTGAGTTTTGCCTTCCTTCCAGGGTTGGTGCAGCCTTGGGCCAGGCTCAGCTTCTTCCTCCCCTCTCTCTTCACGGCCAAATCCCTCCTGCCTCCTCGGTGCCCGCTATCCCTGGGCTCCAAGGCTCTGCCCAAGTGCCCTGGTGGCCCCTCTTCTCTGAGCACACATTCCAGCAACCCCGTGACCACAACTGGGGACATTCCTGGCCCGGCAGCCAATGGTGTAAAAAGGAACAGAATGTCCCAGGGCCCCGCCCAGCCCCCAGCTCCACCTGGGCCCCTCCCTGGGCTGGACAGGCTCGGGGTGGGGGTGAGGGGTCAAGAGGGCAGAGGGGTGCTCCTGGGCGGGTCGGGAGGTGTTCACACCTTAGTGAGCAGGGAGGAAGCCTGCAGGCCTTGTTTCCTTCTTCTCCAAGGCCTGGGGGTGAGGCTGACCCAGGGGTGCCCTTGGAAGGATTCCCCGGGGAGGGGCCCTGGTTTTTGGAAGCCCACTGGGGGCAGTCCCTCCCCCGCCTCTCCTTCAGCGGTGGGGGAGGGGGACTCCTTTGGGGGTTGGCTCCCTCCTCCTCACCATCCCCCCTTCTCTGCCTGTCCTCCATCCCTCCCTCCCTCCCAGTCCTTCCCCCTCTCCTCTGTCCACCCACCTCCACTATCTGGGCTTCCCTGTTCTCCTGGTCTCCACACCTTAGTCTCACTCATCCTGACTTGTCCTTTTTCCTTGCTTTGCCCTCCTGTCTTTGCGTTCAGCATCACCTCCTGGTTCCAGACCTCCATCCCTCGCCTGCCTTCTTATCTCCTGGTCTCCCTGCCTGCTGGCTCCCCAGGACTCCCAGCCCTGACTTTTCTTCTGCCCCACCGTCTTGCTTTTCCAGTCCGGACGCTGCAGGTCACCTGCCCTCAGGAGCCCTCCTCCCTCGGGAGAGCTCTCAGCTCTGACTCCTCCTTGGCCCCTCCTCCTGCCCAGCTCACCTTTAATTGAGATGCTAATGAGGCTTCTGCGGCTTCCCTCCTGGGCCGGCGGGCTGGCTCCCAGGTCTGGCTGCTGCACCTGTCAGGTGAGGGGGAGGAGAGGCCGGGCTGCCAGATTCAACTGGAAAGGAACCAGTCCCAGTCCAGCCACAACCTGGGAGTGGGAAGCAGGAGGCAGCCCAGACCTCTTGGAGCCCAGCTGTCCCTGGGGCCGAGAGGGAGTCAGGTCACAGCCCGAGGTCAGGCCCGGGGACCAGAGGGGAGAGTCCAGACTGCAGGGAAGAGTGGGCCGGGCGGGGAGGGAGAGGAAGAGGGCAAGATCACAGAGCCTGACACCTGGAGAGGAAACAGGCAAGGAAGAGAGCCGAGAGACCCAAAGAGAAGCGAAAGGCAGAGAGAGGGACAGAGAGAGAGAGAGAGAGAGACGGAGACAGAGAGAAGCTAAGACACAGATATTGGAGGAAGAAGACCAAAGACAGAGATTGACTGAACAGAGGAGACAGAGGAGACAGAAAAGGAGAGTCTAGGACAGAAATCAAAGGGAGTTTTATCAGGGAGGCAGAGAGGCCACTCAGGGGAGGCTTGGCTCCAGCTTTTCTGCCCAGACGCTGGCAGGTCAGCAGGCTCCCGGGGACGGGCTCGAGGAGGAAGGGGAGAAAGTGGGCAAGAGGTGGGAGGAGAGTGGGATGAGGGCACGGGCCCCAGGTGATGAGGATGGAGGAGGCACCCAGAGCCCAGAACTCAGCCTGGCCCCTCGCCCTCCCCGACCCCCCAAAGGGCTCATGAAGGGAGACAAGCCTGAGGAGCCGGGGCCGGGTCCCGAGCCTTCGGGCCCCCCACCGCCCACGGAGGAGGAGGAGGCCCTGCTCGAGTTCCACCGCTCCTACCGGGAGCTCTTCGAGTTCTTCTGCAATAACACCACCATCCACGGCGCCATCCGCCTGGTGTGCTCGCAGCACAATCGCATGAAGACAGTCTTCTGGGCCGTGCTCTGGCTCTGCACCTTCGGCATGATGTACTGGCAGTTCGGCCAGCTCTTCGGAGAGTACTTCAGCTACCCCGTCAGCCTCAACATCAACCTCAACTCGGACAAGCTCGTCTTCCCTGCGGTCTCCATCTGCACCCTAAACCCCTACAGGTAACCCGAGTCAGACGTCCCTCTGGTCAGGAGAGGGGAGCCCTCGACGTGATGGGCCGGCCGCTCTGCCCAGGGAAGACTTCCTAGTGCCTGGGCCTTCTCCAGAGTGGGCTTGTTGTACCTACAGTCTCCTCCTCCACCCCTTCATCCTCCTGAAAGTGGGAGGGAGTGCCAATGAGTTCAGAAGGGCAAGGTAGGAATCAGCCCCTCCTTATCAGGAGATAAATCTGATGAAGATCCTGCAAGTCATCAAGGAGATGACTGCAGGTGGGGAGGGGGGGCGTTGGTGGTGGTGGTGGTGGTGGGAGCTGGCTGGTACTGGGCCCTGGCAGGGTGGTCTGGTTTGAGAAGGGCAGTTTGTGTTGGAGAGAGCAAAGTGGGGGAGCGGTGGTGATGGAGCCTTCCATGAGCCTCGAGGCGGGGTTGGGGGGTGAGTGGGGGTGTAGTCCCAGAGCCAGGACAGCAGGACAGGATGGAAGCTGCCCTGGCCAGGCTGTTCCTCCAGAGGCCCAGGTGGCCCTGTTGCGCTGTGCAGTCCACCTGTCCAGGTGTGGTGTTTGGGTATGTCCTAAAGTTTTGGGTTTCACCCAGCGTTCTTTGCCAATTTTCGGTTTGGAAGCCAGAGGGGATGGTGGTAACCATGGAGAAGACAGGAGGGCAGAGTTGGGTGTTTACACACACCTGTGTGTTCACTCGGTCCTGCCACACCTCACACCTTGGGACACCTCCAGCAGGCCAGATATGGCTCTAGGCACCCAGCGAATGGGTTCATCAATAATTCCTACAACAATCGTTGCTGAAGGCCAAGTACTCTGCTACGTATTGAAAGATAAGATGGAAGAGATAGGCATATAAACAAATAACCTCAGCGCACTGGGACAGGTACCATAAAAATTGTGAGCTAGAGTCAGAGTGTAAGGTTTATGAGTGAGTGTGTATGTGAACGCATGGATGTGTGTGTGGAAACAAATGAGGTGTGCGTGCAATTGCGAGTGACTGGGATTGGTCACATATCAGGGGCGGTGTAGTGTCATGAGCTGATCAGGGTTGGGACATCCTGTCCTACAGAGAAAACACTGCTCTTCCACTTCACTGACAAACTCCTGTATGAGGCCCAGGTTAAGAGGCCAGTTACTGAGAAGCTGCTTCATGCACCAGACCACCGGATGCAGTTAGGAACTCCTCGGGCAGCTCCTTTAATTCTTCCAACAATCCTCCGAGGCAGATACTGTTATTATTCCTGGGTTACGCTTGAGGAAACTGAGGCAGAGAGCACTAAGGCACACGGTCACAGACTCCACTGTGACTTTCCCTGTTTGTGGTGGTTGTTGTTCAGCCACCAAGTCGTATCTGACTCTTTTGCAACCCCACGAACTGCAGCACCCCAGGCTTGCCTGTCCTTCACTATCTCCCTGAGTTTGCTCAAACTCATGTCCATCAAGTCAGTGATGTCATCCAACCATCTCATCCTCTGTTGTCCACTTCTCCTGCCTTCAATCTTTCCCAGTATCAGGGTCTTTTCCACCCTGTTTGCCTGATTGCAAACCCCTGTCTCTTCTTAATACCCAAAATGTGAATGTGGAATAATGGAGTTTCTGCTCAGATGCTACATCTCATTTCTTTTTCGTTTGTTTGGGGTTTTTTTTGTTTGTTTTGTGCAGCATGTAGGATCTTAGTTCCCTGATCAGAGATCAAACCTGCACCCCCTGCATTGGAAGCACAGAGTCTTAACCACTGGACCACCAGGGAAGTCCCTACGTCTCATTTCTGAGCTTGTCTTATTCCCTCTCTCAGCCTTCTTTCTCTTCCCCTGGTGCCTGCGGCTTTGCTTCTCTTCTTCCCAACCTCAGTGCTCCCAGCCCTCTTCCTTCCCCTACTTCCCCCACCCTCATCCCCTGGGGCAGTGGGGAGGGGAGGGCAGGCAAGCGGGAGGAACTAGCCAATAGTAGGCTCTCAATAAAGACTGTGGTTGAAAGATGCGGGTGAGAGACGGACAGTGTAAGGTTAATCTGTTGAGGCCTGCATATTTTCCAAGGTTCCGCAGGGTGCAAGGCTGTGGGCAGTAGAGGAAAACGCCCCAGGGAATGAAAACCAGGGCCCTGGCCTCTGGGGCTTGCAGGCTGGGAGGCAGGTATTCTCACCGAATAAAACAGTCCCTCCTGCAGGTGTTAGTGGGGAGACACCCAGCACCCTGGATAGGAGGGGAGTCAGAGAAGGCACCTCAAAGCCGGGGCAGGATATGGAGCCCCTACTGTGTGTTCGATCCTGAGCTGGGAGTTCTCTAAGCACTACCTCATTTAATCTTGACCGGTCCATGGAGACGGGCATTATTATTTCTATTTTGCAGATGAGGAAGTGGAGGTGGAGTAACTGAGCAGGGTCAAACTGCAAGTAATAATAAAAAATAACAACGAGAACGTCTCTGGTGGTCCAATGGTTAAGACTCTGCACTTCCAGTGCAGAGGATGCCAGTTCAATTCCTGGTCAGGGAACTAGGACCTCACATGCCATAGAGTGTGGCCAAAATAAAAAAAAAGAAAGAAAAAACACCAATGACAATGGCTAACACATATAGTACTTAATATGTGCCAAACAAAAATTTATATTAATCAAATTATTTAATTTTCACAACAGATCTCTTATGTAGATACCAGTATTGCTCCCATTTTATAGATGACGAAACTGAGGCCCAGAGAAGTTAAGTAATTGCCTAAGTTCACACAGGGAACTGGTGGTGAAACAGATTCAAAAATCCGTCACCTCCCCATCACATAGAAGCCAGTGAATCTAGGGTCAGTAGCTGAGTCGAAGACCAAGTATGTTTGCTTTCAAAGTTCTTTCTCCCATTGCAGTTTAAGGAGGGGCCAGGCAAAGCCATCCAGGGATGGGGGCTGGTGGGAGCCTGTGGGGAGCAGCAGGAGTCCAGAGGGAGGGAGGGGGAGAAGGGAAGCATCCGGGTTATTGGTTCCTGTTCCAGGAGAGAGGCAGGGGTGGGTGGACAGGTTGATGCAGCCTGGTGGGTGGGGACCTGCGTGTGACTCATGCTGCTAGCTGGTGTGGGTGCTGGCAGAGGCAAGATAGGTGACTCGGACTGGGGAGCAGGGAAGGGGTGGAAGTCTTGGAAGAGATAGAGGAGCTTGTGAGATAACTGGAGGCAAAGTCAGCCCAGGTGCCCAACTGCAGGTGGCAGGAGTGTGGCCAGCAGAGGGGGAGGGGTATTCTGGGCTGTTCTGTAACTTCCAGGAAAGGGGATAAGGCTGAAGACCTTCATATTAAGCAAGGAGGTGTTGAGAGTCCAATGTGAAAGGTCAGCCACAGCAATCCCCATCCACTTTCTGGTTAACAAAGGTCTTTTTTTCACCCAAGAGAGGGGGCCAGACAAAGCCACATCCATGGCAAACAGAGCCCAAGAGCGTATTTTTTTCATTCAATCCTTGGGGGGACTGAGGCTGGTTTTAAGGAAGAGTGTGGCATTCTTGGACAGCAAAGAAGGTCATGGAATCTTCCTTCCCCTTAGAGAGCTGCACTGAGGGAGGGGAAGGCTCTGAGCCAGGCCATCCAACCTTGACCCTGCGGGGGACCCTGCACTGCCCCCCACTCCCCCCACAGGATCTGGAAAGCAGGCTCTGCATTGGCAGGCCTGGCAGGGACAAAAAGCCACTGTCCCCACCCCCCGCCCCCCCCGAAGTGATGGACTCCTTCGTGTCAGGAATGTCACTTATCTCTGCAGCAACTGCTGATGGAAAGTTCTTCCTTAGGTAAAGCTGCAGCTTACCTCACTGTAACTTCTGCCTTCCGGCCCTGGTTCTGTCTTTGAAGCAGCTCTAAAGACATCTCCTCCTTCTTTACCCAGTGGTCATCTGTTCAGGGACTCCAAGGACAGCAGTCACCAGGCTGTCTTTTCAGCATCCATTATCATGATCTGATCTTTGTCACAGGCTTACTGGATATGGAGAAAACTACCAGCCAGAGTTGGAGGCTCTGAGAAACGTACAGGTTTTGCAAAGGTCACCCAACTGTTTAGGTGGACGAATCAGAATTGGAATCTGGTCTTCGGCTCCACTTTTATTTTTTAACGAATTATTTATCTTTGGCCATGCTTGGTCATCGCTGCCATGTGCGGACTTTCCTAGTTGTGGCGAATAGGGGCGCAGGCTTCGCATCGCCGTGGCTTCTCTTGTGCAGCGCCAGCTCTAGGCGCGTGAGCTTCAGTAGTTGTGGCGCACAGGCTAAGTTGCTCAGCCCCATGTGGGATTTTCCCTACCAGAGATCCAGCCCGTATCCCCTGCATTGGCAGGTGGATTCTCAACCGCTGGACCATCAGGGAAGTCCCTGTACTTCTCTTAAGATCACAAAGTCACAGGGCAGTTGAGTGGCAGGCAGTGCTCTCCTGTCTCCTCAGCCTTCTCTTCTCCAACAATAGGTTACTATTATTTTACTATCATTATTACTATTATTAAACTGTTCTTTCTTATTAAAGAACAGTTGTGACCATAAAAACAGTAGCTGCAGTTAGACAGTACTCACTCTGCCAGCTCTTTTTATCACTGTTTCTCATATGTTAATTCACTTAATCCTTATCACCTTGAAGGTAAGTGGTGAGGCTAGGAAATGAACCTGGGAAGCTGATTAGAACTCAGTTCCTGTAACTTTTACTGTTTTTTTTTTTTTAAACTTTTAATGTTATATTGGAGTATGCTGCTGCTAAGTCGCTTCAGTCGTGTCCGACTCTGTGCGACCCCATAGACGGAAGCTCACCAGGCTCCCCCGTCCCTGGGATTCTCCAGGCAAGAACACTGGAGTGGGCTACCATTTCCTTCTCCAATTCGTGAAAGGGAAAAGTGAAAGTGAAGTCACTCAGTCGTGTCCAACTTTCAGCGACCCCATGGACTGCAGCCTACCAGGCTCCACCATCCATGGGATTTTCCAGGCAAGAGTACTGGAGTGGGGTGCCATTGCCTTCTCCAATATTGGAGTATAGCTGATTAACAATGTTGTGATAGTTTCAGTTGCACAGCAGAGCAATTCAGCCATACATACACATGTATCCATTCTCCCCCAAACTCCTTTCCAATCCTGTCTGCCCCATAACACTGGGCAGAGTTCCCTGTGTTATATAGTGGGTTCTCGTTGGTTATCCATTTAAATATAACTGCTGTTCTCGGGAGCCTGCTGGGCTGCCGTCTCTGGGGTCGCACAGAGTCGGACACGACTGAAGAGACTTAGCAGCAGCAGCAGCAGCTGTTCTTATAATGACCAATAACAAACAAATCTCAGAATGTCAAACACACACCTTCAACCTGAGCTACATTTTTCTCCTATGAGAGGATGAGGGGCAGCCTGCTAGACTTTTATGAGGGAGATGGTGGCTGAGGACTGTGAGGTTTGGACTAGGCACATGAGGACCGCCCTGTGTGTGTGTTAGTTGCTCAGTTTTGTCTGACTCTTTGTGACCCCATGGACGCAAAGGCTCCTCTGTCCATGAAATTCTCCAGGCGAGAATACTTGACTGGGTAGCCATTCCCTTCTCCAGGGGATCTTCCCAACCCAAGGATCGAACCCAGGTCTCCTGCATTACAGGCAGATTCTTTACCATTTGAGCCACCAGGGATTGTCCTCCATATTGGTGGTACCATTTTAGACTCCCGCCAGCAGCAATTTCAGATGCTCCACATTCTCACCAATACTTGATGTCATCAGTCTCTTTGTTTGAGCCTGCTGCTGCTGCTAAGTCGCTTCAGTCGTGTCCGACTCTGTGCGACCCCATAGACGGCAGCCCACCAGGCTCCCCCGTCCCTGGGATTCTCCAGGCAAGAACACTGGAGTGGGTTGCCATTTCCTTCTCCAATGCATGAAAGTGAAAAGTGAAAGTGAAGTCGCTCAGTCATGTCCAACTCTTAGCGACCCCCTGGACTGCAGCCTACCAGGATCCTCCGTCTATGGGATTTTCCAGGCAAGAGTACTGGAGTGGGGTGCCACTTCCTTCTCCGTGGTTTGAGCCTAATGGATGTTAAATGGTACCTCATTATGGTTTTAATTTACATTTAAGTACTAATGATGCTGAGTGCCTTTTCATGTGTTTAGTGACCATTTGAATATTTGGGGGGTTCCTTTTTAAAACTATGTCATTTTCTTTTTAATTTGTAAGAAGTTTTTATATTTCAGCATTTCTTCTATTTTTTATTCTAGTAAATTTTGCCTACCCCTAGGTCGTGAAGGTATCTTTGATGTTTCCTTCTATAATCTTTATGGTTCTGAATTTTTTGTTTGGGTTGCTTGACTTAATTTTTGTATACAGACTAAGGTAGAGGTTGAGGTTCTTTCTTTCCCCCCTTTTTTCATACAATATCCAGCATCATCTTTTTAAAAAAAATTATTTTCCTCATTGAGCTGAACAGGTGCTTTGGTCAAAAATCAGGTTGACCATATATATATTTGAGTTTATTTCTGGATTCTATTCTGTCCTATTGATCTGTTTATCCTTACATAAGCACTGCTGCTGCTGCTGCTGCTGCTAAGTCGCTTCAGTCATGTCCGACTCTTTGCAGCTCCATAGACGTCAGCCCACCAGGCTCCCCCGTCCCTGGGATTCTTCAGGCAAGAACACTGGAGTGGGTTGCCATTTCCTTCACTACACTGTTTTGATTACCATGGCTTTACAGTCTTAAAGTTAGGTAGAGTAAGCACTCCAACTTCGCTGTTCTTTTCCAAACTTGTTTTGGCCATTCTAGATTTTTGCATTTCCAAAGCAATCTTAGAACTGACCCGTCAATTTCTTCAAAAATGTCTGCTGGAATTTTGATAGGGCTTGGCTTGAATCTGGGCTTTCCGGGTGGTTCAGTGGTAATGAACCTGCCTGCAATGCAGGAGATGTAGGTTCAATCCCTGAGTCCAAAGATCTCCTGGAGAAGAAGATGGCAACCCACTCCAGTATTCTTGCTGGGAAAATTCCATGACAGAGGAGCCTGGTGGGCTACATTCCTGGGGTCAAAGAGTCCCACACAACTTCTCCACTGAGCACGCATGCACAGCTTGAATCAGAGAGCAATCTGGAAGGTGGCATAGGAGTTCCTGATCTACTTATGTCTGCACCTCCTTTTATTTTGGTCTTTATTTCAGCAGGATTTTCAGTGTACAGGTCTTGTACACCTTTCATCAGATTTACTCCCAGTATTTGATGTTGTTTATGCTATTTAATATGGTGCTCTGATTTCATTTTCCATTTTTTTGATCGCTAGCATGCAGAAACATTTTTTGCATATTTTTTTTGTATCCCGCAACCCTGTTTATTTATCCGTCCTAGGTGTCTGTCTTGTTTTGGTAGATTCTATCCCTAAGGCCCTGCTACTTTGCCTGGACTTTCATGATGGAGATGGCATGGGCCCTGTATTGAGAAGGAACGTGAGGATTTACACTGGACAGTGTTTAACTCACGGTTTGTGAGCCCCACCTGAAACTCCTTAAAACTGAGTCTTTGGTAGGAGGGCGGGGAAAGGAGACTGTGTGGTACCGGTATTTTTAAAGTTCCTCGGAGGTTCTAGAAGTGCAGTTGAGACTCCCTGATTTAGAAACTGTCATGTGGCAGACGGTCGCCGAGATCGGGGCGGATGGCCCATGCATCTCGGGTCCGTGGGAGTGTCTGGGCCTTGCCGGCCCACCCCCTCTCCTGCTTTGGGAAACGGCAGACAAGTTCCGGGTTCCCTTCCAGGCCAGGGCGAGTGGGAAGAGAGCACCTCCCGTCTCTCCCTTACGAGAAACATGCGGCAATAAATGCCGTCCCCGCCGGGGCTCACTGTCGCCTCCAATCACCAGGCGGACACACCTGTCTGCGCCTCCCCTCGCCCCCGAGATAGCCCTGCAGACCCCAGAGCTATTCCTCGCAGACTTCTCTGGGCTGAACTGATCTCACCCGTTACAGACGGGGAAACTGAGGCACGGGAGATGGTGGCGTGGGAGGCGGGGGGGCGAGGATTGTTACCAGGCCGCCACCTCCTAGTCCGACCTTTCGCCATCGCCCCTTCCAGGTACAAGGAAATTCAAGAGGAGCTGGAGGAGCTGGACCGCATCACGGAGCAGACTCTTTTCGACCTGTACAAGTACAACTCCTCCAAGACTCTCGTGGCCCACGCCCGCTCCCGCCGCGACCTGCGGGAGCCGCTGCCGCACCCCCTTCAGCGCCTGCCCGTCCCGGCTCCGCCCCACGCGGCCCGCGGAGTCCGCCGCGCCGGCTCCAGCATGCGGGACAACAACCCCCAGGTGAACAGGAAGGACTGGAAGATCGGCTTCCAGCTGGTAAGGCCCCGCCACCCCTCCGCTACCGCCCCGCCCCGCCACCGTCCGGAGGCCCCGCCTCCTCCCCGCCCCAACCCGCTGGTTCCGCCTGCGCGCCCGAGTCAGCTTAGCTCCCCGCCCTCCACGACCCGCCTTCGCTGCCAATGATACGAGGCGGCAGTCCGCGCGCTGGCAAGATAAATAGGTTACATACACGAATAAATTTGAAAATTAAAATTAAATAACGTCTCTCTGGGCGCCAGCTTGTGGAGACTCCTCGCTGGGGGCCTCTGTGGGAGCGTTTATGGGGATGGGAAGCCAGATCTACTGTGGAAATGCTGTTTCTGAATACTGATCCCCAGTGTGGGACTCACTTGGGACCTTCCAGGGTGATGGGGCATTGGGGTTCCTGCAGGCCCAAGACAGGATTGTTGTTGCTGTTTAGTCGCTCAGTTGTATCTGACTCTTGGCGACCTCTTAGACTGTAGTTCACCAGGCTCCTCTGTCTATGGGATTTCCCAGGCAAGAAGATTGGAGTGGGTTGCCATTTCCTTCTCCAGGGGATCTTCCCGAACCAGGGATCAAACCCAGGTCTCCTACATTGACAGGCAGATTTTTTACCACTGAGCCACCGGGGAAGCCCATATATCTATCAGATCAGATCAGTCGCTCAGTCGTGTCCGACTCCTTGCGACCCCATGAATCGCAGCACGCCAGGCCTCCCTGTCCGTCACCAACTCCCAGAGTTCACTGAGACTCACGTCCATCGAGTTATATATATATCCTCTCTCTTAAGCCTCCCTCCCATCTCCATTTATTTTTTTAGTTTTCTTGCTATCCTCTCCTTATTCTCTGTCTTGGGCTTCCCCGGTGGCTCCCTGGTGGCTCAGACAATAAAGAATCTGTCTGCAATGCGGGAGACCTAGGTTCGATCCCTGGGTCAGGAAGATCCCCTGGAGGAGGGCATGGCAACCCACTCTAGTATTCTAGCCTGGAGAATCCCCATGGACAGAGGAGCATAGCAGGCTACAGTCCATGGGGTCGCAAAGAGTCTTACACGACTGAGTGACTAAGCACACACACACACATATATACATATACACACATATATATATTTATGGCTGATTCATGTTGTATGGCAGAAACCAACATAATATTGTAAAGAAACTATCCTCCATTTAAAATAAAAAAAATAATAAAGATTTTTTAAAAAGGGAGCGAAGCAGAGAGACGGTACCCAGTGACCAGGGTTCCAGTCCCCTCTTTGATACTGGGACAAACTGCTTGATCCCTCAGTATTCCCATCTGTGAAATGGGGAGAAGAATCCTTACTTCACCCCCCTCAGAGGCTGCATAAATGACCCCAACGTGTGTGCAGCTTCCAGTCTCCTCCATCAATCCCGTGCTCTCTAGGTCTGCTGTCTTCCAGGCTTCGGCTTCTCCCAGCCTGGTTCCCCGCCCCTATCTATCAGTCTTTAGGACCCCAGACCATTCATTGCTTAACCTTGCCCCGCCCTGCTTACCCTTGCTGCTGGTTCTCTGATGCTCTGGTCTCTGTGTCCAGTGCAACCAGAACAAATCGGACTGCTTCTACCAGACGTACTCGTCAGGGGTGGATGCTGTGAGAGAGTGGTACCGCTTCCACTACATCAACATTCTGTCCAGACGGAGACAGGACACCTCTCCCTCGCTGGAGGACGACGTGCTGGGCAAATTCATCTTCACCTGCCGCTTCAACCAGGACTCCTGCAGTGAGGCGTGAGTCTTTCCCCGCTGCCAGGCTTCCTGCTCTGCCCCTCCCCCCACCTCCCCCCCTGGTCTCCTTGGCTGGACCATCCTGAGACCCAGCGTGGAAGGCACCCTGGAGTGCTGGTTGAATAACTGAATGCCTGCAGGTGGGGAGGAAGGGAAAGTATTGACCTCAGGTCCAAACCTGTGCCTGGGGAATGGCCTTGCAGGACACGTGTGGCTCCCTGGGTCTGCAGCAGTGTCAGATGGGAGCCTTGGGAAGGCTGGGCTTGAAGTCTGGCTTTGAGAAACCAAGGACTGAAGCATGGCTCCCTGTTTTTCTGAGGCCTCTTTCTCACTGGCATCAAACTCGAGAATGCCTGAAAGGTCGTGTGGGCCCCTGCTCCGCTGCCTCAGATAACGCAGGCAGCAGTGGGTGGCGGACACAGCATGGACTGAATCAGGGACTAACCCTGAGTTCCTGCTCTGGCTCTGTTTCTTCTGGACCAGGTGACTCTGGGCATTCACTCCAGTCTTCAGAGCCTATTTCTTTGTTTGTGAAATGGAGGGAAAGGAGATTCTTTCAGTGTTCATTGAACCAATATTTTTTACTTTCTGGACTATGTGCCAGTCACTGTTTTGGGCATTTGGGATACATCAAAGAAGAAGAAAAATATCCTTGCCCTTCGGACACTTTTTCTTTCTTTGACCACACTTGGTGGCATGCAGGAGGATCTTAGTTCCCTGAGCCGTGCTCCCTGCACTGGCATCTCAGAGTCTTAACCACTGGACCACCAGGGAATTCCCTTGACACTTTTTCTTAAGCGATGAAGTTGATAACATCTGTCTTTGAGTACATGAGATAAGGAGTTTGAGGGCACTTTATACACTGCAGTGAGTCGTGGGTCTCGTTGTTAGTGGGAAGTCACAGTCATGCAGGTGAAGTGACTTGCCCTAGGACAGGCTTGTCCTGTCCTAGGCTTGTCCTTGTCCTAGGCTTGCCCTAGGACAGCCAGAGCCTAGGGCCCCCCTCACACTACTGCACTGCCCGCCTGGCATTCTTTCAGTCACATCTCCTTCCATGATGTCTTTGCAAAGAGGTCATGGTTGCAGCCAGCTCTCTGAGGGCTGGGGGGGAGGCTAAGAGTAAGGGAGGTCCCCTTCTGTAGCCGCTGCCCGCCCCCACCCTGCCTTCCGTATTCCTCGAAGTTCAGGCACTGTGTCCCTGCCTCTACCCAGCTGAGGAAGGGCCCAAGGCAGCATCTCCACCCCACAGGGACCCTGTCCCTTCCTTGTCACTGAAGACTGTTGGCAGGGCCAGGTGTCACCTGCTTCTGCCCGCCCCCTCCCCTCACCTGGAGCACACACTCTGCCCACACACACCTTTGTTCCTGTCTCCGGTTTGTGTGTTTGTTTGAGGACAAGTAAGACAGTAGCAGCACCTGAGCCTGTGGCAGCCCACAGCTGCCACCGAGTGGCTCTGTCACCCTCTCGCTTTGCCCGCCCCAGGCTCCCGCCTTCTCATCAATGGAAAGTCCATAGTTCATCTCAGTCTTGACACTTAGGTCACTTCCTCACTGCAGAGCCTCATCGATTCTCACCAGGGTTATCATAACCCCCAAATCTGTCTCTCCACCTCTCGAGCCTCCTTTATTCTGCGACTGCAGGAAGCTTTACTCTTCAGCGTTCTGCCTGCACTTCACTGCACTTAACTGTTCCAGACAGTCCTGTGTGAAATCTGTCAGTGTCTCTCTGGCCTTCAGGATCGAGTTGAAGTTCTTTATCATGGCTTTCTCAGCCCTCTCCTACTCTGTGTTCAATTCTCTTGCCTCTCTCTCTATGATCTTTTCTTTAATAACAGCTTTATTGAGTTGTACATCGCATACCACAAAATTCATCCTTTGAATGGATATAATTCAGTAGTTTTTACTGTATTTACAGAATTGTGCAACTATTAACACTGTCTAATTTTAGAATGTTTTCCTGTCTCCCTATGTTGTCTCCTCCTCCAAGCCTTGGGAACCACTAATCTACTAACCACTGTCTCTATGGATTGCCTACTGGGGACATTTCATATAAATGGAATCACATAATATGGGGTCTTTTGTGACTGGCTTCTTTCACTTAGTAAGGTTTATCCATGTTGCAGCATGTATCAGTAATTCCTGCTTTTCTTTTTTTTTGACTTCGTCACAAGGCAAATCCTAGTTCTCTGACCAAGGATCCAACCCTGGTTCCCCCTGCAGTGGAAGTGTGTAGCCCTAACCACTGGACTGCCAGGGAAGTCCCCCAGTTCACCTCTCTTTTTCACTAAATAGTCTTCAATTGTATGCTTATGCCGCATTTAGTTTATCTATGCTTTGGTGGATGAACGTTTGGGTGTCTTTCACTTTCTGGCTCTTACGAATAATGCTGGATGCTGCTATGAGCATTCCTGTACACGTGTGTGTATGGATGTATGTTTTCATTTCTCTCAGGTAGATACCTAGGAGTGGGGCTGCTGGGTCACATAGTAATTCTATATTTAATATTTAGAGGAATGTTAGACTGTTTTCCAGGTATCTGGGCCATTTTACATTCCTACCAGCAGTGTGTGAGGGTTGCAAATTCTCAACATCCTTGCCTTGTTATATCTGTCATTTTGGCTTTAGCTGTCTTAATGATTCCCTATACCCCCTTTTTTTTTTTTTTTGGCTGCACCATGAGGCTTGTAGTATCTAGCCCCGACTAGGGATTGAACATGGGCCTATAGCCGTGTAAGTGCTGAGGGCCGCTGGACCACCAGGGAAATCCCTGATTTCCTATACTCTTAATAGAAAATTTATATAGCCCTTACCCAGTGCTAAGCACTGTTCTGCTGCTACTGCTGCTAAGTCGCTTCAGTTGTGTCTGACTCTGTGCAACCCCAGAAACAGAGGCCCACCAGGCTCCCCCGTCCCTGGGATTCTCCAGGCAAGAACACTGGAGTGGGTTGCCATTTCCTTCTCCAGTGCATGAAAGTGAGAAGTGAAAATGAAGTTGCTCAGTGATGTCTGACTCTTAGCGACCCCATGGACTGCAGCCTACCAGGCTCCTCTGTCCATGGGATTTTCCAGGCAGGAGTACTGGAGTGGGGTGCCGTTGGCTTTTCCGAAACACTGTTCTAGGTTTCATTTAATCCTCCCAGAATCCCTATGAAGTCAGTACTAGTATCATCCCCATTTTACAGGTGAGGAAGCTGCGACACAAAGAGATCAAGTGCTTGGGCTGGTCCCCTAGCTGACAGTCGTTAGAGCTGGGGTTCAAGTCCAAGTAGCTTTGCCCTGGAGTCCGTACTCTTCACCATCATGTCACACTGCTTCTCATACACTCTCGTAATGCACTTGATGTGTTTCCGTTTACATGTGTTTTTACCAAGTGTGTGTGTAATGTGGACATAAATGGTGTTGTATTATGTACATCATGTTGCCCTTCACTTTTTAAACTAAGCTCTGTGAGTTTAAGATTCAGTCTGTGGTCTGCTCTATGGATTCCACCTGCTGCGGACAGCCTGTGGTGTCCCTGTCCCTTCCCCTCTGAGCAGGGCTCCCAGGCCTTGTAGGACTGGCCTCTTCCTCTTTCGTCCCTCCTTGAGCACAGCCTGTGTTCTGGAAACGCTGCCATCCTAGCTCTTCCCAGAATGTGCGCTAGTATTTCACATTTGAGCCTGCTTTTTGAGGGCAATGAACTATTCCAGATCGTTGAGCTCCATCTCCTCATTTTATAGATGAGGACAGTGAGCTTAAGGAAAATGGTTTGCTTAAGGCTGTATAGGCATCGCTCCCGCTCCCATCTCCGTCCAGCCTGCTTCCCTCCCCTACTTCTCTTCCTTCCTCCTCTACCACCCCCAGCCCAAAGACCTGTTCCCCTCTTCTCCCTCCCGCCCCCATGGCTGGGGAGTTAGAACAGATAACCCCTGTTGGCTGAGGAGTTCAGTTCAGTTGCTTAGTCGTGTCTGACTCTTTGCGACCCCATGGACTGCAGCACGCCAGGCTTCCCTCTCCATCACCAACTCCCGGAGCTTGCTCAAACTCATGTCCATTGAGTTGGTGATGCCATCCAACCATCTTATCCTCTGTCGTCCCCTTCTCCTCCTGCCTTCAATCTTTCCCAGCTTCAGGGTCTTTTCTAATGAGTCAGTTCTTCGATTCAGGTGGCCAAAGTATTGGAGTTTCAGCTTCAGCATCAGTCCTTCCAATGAATATTCAAGACTGATTTCCTTTAGGATGGACTGCTTGGATCTCCTCGAAGACCAAGGGACTCTGAAGAGTCTTCTCCAGCACCACAGTTCAAAAACATAAATTCTTCGGTGCTCAGCATTTTTTATAGTCCAACTCTCACATCCATACATGACTACTGGAAAAACCATAGCTTTGAGTTAGATACCCCCTGTTCCCTTGTGGGCTCTGGCTGCGTCTGCACAGCCTCCCCGTTGGGGGACGTGTGATTTGCTGTCGAATCATGTTCCTATTGTAGCAACACAAATCTGGGACTCCTTTCTCTCTGTTCCCAAGCCTGTCCCAGCCCTGCTTTGTACCTCCCAGTGGGAGGCATGCCATTGCAAGACCTGTTCCTGCCCTTGGATCTGACCTTCCTGGTCTCACTGTCTTGCCCCACCCCACTCCCCCACCACTTCCTTTCTCTTTTGTTCATTCATCAACTATTTGTTCCCGATCTCCTGCGTCTCCTACATGCCAAGAACCATGCCATTAACCCAGAGATGATTCAGCCATGAAGGTGATGTGTTTCCTGTCTTCAAGGAAATTATAATCCGAGTGGGGAAGTAAGATATAGACGTGTGAGAAGCCAGGGATGCTGCAAGAATTCATAATGTAGTGTAGCACCAAGATGGGAGAGGCCACAAGGCCAATGAGGTGGGGTGGCCTGGGGGGCAAGCCTGGGCGAGAAGGTAGCTGACCCGGGTTTGAGTCCTGTCTCATGCTTGCTGCTTGTGTCACCTTGGGCAGCTACTTGACCTCTCCGAGGCCGTGCCTCCTCTCTTGTGAAGTGGGGATGATGCCTAGTGAGAGGGCCTGGGTGAGGCTTCAGCACCTCGTCCACACATAGTAGGTGATCAGGAAACAAAGGGCTCTGAAAGTGCTCTCCCTGACCCTTGCACCTTCCCCTCTGACCCCTCTTTCTCTCTCCTGAATAGGAATTACTCTCATTTCCACCACCCGATGTATGGAAACTGCTACACTTTCAACGACAAGAACAGCTCCAACCTCTGGATGTCCTCCATGCCCGGGGTCAACAACGGTGCGCTGTCCCGACCCCAGCCCCAGCCCCATCCCCTCCGCTGCCCTGTGTGCCCACATCTACCTGCCTTGAGCTCCTGTCCTAGAAATGCTCCAGGCCTCACTACAGCCCTTCTGTACCCTGGAAAATCCTCTTTGCTTTTTCTCCCCTGTGGGTATCACGTATTCCATCCCAGGTGTGACAGGAATCCTGTCCTGGCTCTGGCTGGCCCTGCACCCCAAATCCAGCTCGTGCGTGTACATGCTTGGTCACTAAGTCGTGTCTGACTCTTTGCGACATCATGGGCTGTAGCCCGTCAGGCTCCTCTGTCCATGGAATTCCTAGGCCAGAATGCTGGATTGGGTTGCCATTTCCTTCTCCAGGGGATCTTCCTGACCCAGGGATCGAACGCATGTCTCCTGCATTGTCAGGTGGCTTCTTTACCACTGAACCACCAGGGAAAGCCCCCGAATTCAGCTCAGGGGTTGCCAAATCCATTTGCAGGTCTTCCTTAACTTGCTGCCCTGGGAGGCTTAGAGACTAGGCAGGGTGGGAGGATGGGTTTCCACACCCTGATGCTTCTCTCAACCAATGTGCCCTGCCCCCTGGCTCTGTTCCCCCCGTTCTCCCCAGGTCTGTCCCTGACACTGCGCACAGAGCAAAATGACTTCATCCCACTGCTGTCCACGGTGACCGGGGCCCGGGTGATGGTGCATGAACGGGATGAGCCTGCCTTTATGGATGATGCTGGCTTTAATCTGCGGCCTGGCGTGGAGACCTCCATCAGCATGAGTAAGGCAAGGATGCTGACCGGGAGACCTGGGGAGGACCCCAGATGAGGGGCAGAGAGAGGGCTTAGAGGGTGACAGCTAGAGGGCCAGAAGAAGTTGTGATGGGTGAGCTTCGAGCATGTAGCCGTCTTCAGGAGCAGAAATCTGGGGCGAGGGGCCGGCCAGGCCGAGTGTGCATTAGGAAGTAGGTTTCTGAGGACTACACGTGGGATGAGAACACCGGGAAGGGGTTCAGAACATGCTGAGGGTTCCAGGGGATGCTCCAGGCCCAGTGTCCTTGGTAGCTGTGGGGGCATGTTGTTAAATGACCAGGCAGGTAGGAAAGATGGCGGGAAGGACATACAGCCAGGGACTGAGGGAAGACTGAGGTCAAGAAGAGGCCTGGACCACTTGCTCTGACCGCTTGGTGTCTCTGGGTTCTTAGGAAGCTGTGGACAGACTTGGGGGTGACTATGGCGACTGCACCAAGAATGGCAGCGAGGTCCCAGTGGAGAACCTTTACAATACCAAGTACACGCAGCAGGTGAGGCCCAGCCTGTTTCCATGGCAACCAGCGTGGGTCAGCCGTAGCCACCAGGAGTGCGTGATGGGCGATGGGGACTGTGGAGAGAGGGGTGGAGGTGCACTGGTGGGGCTGGTTTGTCCTCCCCTCCCCTGCCATCTGGGGCTGTGTGGGGGTGGGCAGGCCTGACCCCGTCCCCCTTCGTGCTTCCCTCCCCCAGGTGTGCATCCATTCGTGCTTCCAGGAGAGCATGATCAAGGAGTGTGGCTGTGCCTACATCTTCTACCCGCGGCCCGACGGCGTAGAGTTCTGTGACTACAGGAAGCATAATTCCTGGGGTGAGACTGCGGGAGGCCGGCCCCCATTCCCACCTGAGCCCAGGACTATCCCAGGAGCCCTGCACTCTCAGTGCCCCCTCTGTGGCTTCCGGCTCCCACGTTCTCCAGCCGGTTCTCCCACTGACTCCTGTTTCCCAGTTCTTAGATGCCACCCTGTCCATTTTCCTCTCACTCTCTCCTCTCTGTCCCTCCCTCACCGTTTTTCTCTCTCTTTTGACTTCTGTGTGTTTATAATTGGATGTCCCCATTTAAAAATAACTTATGGGACTTCCCTGGTGGTCCAGTGGTTAAGAATTCACCTTGCAAAGAAGGGGACGCAGGTTTGATCCCTGGTCGGGGAACTAAGATCCCAATGCTGCAAAGCTACTGCGCCCATGAACCGTAAATAGAGAATCTGTGCCAAAAGGAAAGATCCTCAGGACACAATTAAGACCTGACCCAGCCAAATAAATAAATAAGCAAATATTTTTTTAAAATAAAAATAACTTGCAGCAAAAGGAAAGAAGAGCATGTGAGGAAGATCTCCCTGGGTTCCTTGCTCTGCAGGTAGCATCCTGCTCACTCCCCAGGGTACCAGCAGGGCTGTTGCTGGGCGCTAGTGAGACAGTGCTGGGTTCAGGAAGAAAAGACTAGAAATTGTGTGAATCTGCCTCTTTCCCTAACACCTTCCAGTTTATGTATGTTTCATCATGCACATAATATATCAGTTCAATAGGAGCAGGTGTATCATTTAGAAATGACTTGTGGAAGAATTAAAACATTACAACTAGAGGAGAGCGCAGTCAAAAGAATCTGGAAGACACTAGACTCTCCTCCTGGCCCTGGTCTAGGAGCAGATCAATCTCTTTTCCTTTTCTTTACAGCTGAGTTATTCAGCAGGGAAGCTGAGAGAGAAAGAAAGTCCCCAGCAAGAGAACACAGAACATAGCGGGCAGACATAGAACATAGAGGGTGGGCGTCCTTGGTCCACACCCCCTTATCTGGCCTAGCCGACCCCTCCGAGGGCACAGGGCAGGGACACGATGGACCCCAGGGTGGAGAGCAGCCTCTGTCTGTGCATCTCTGCCTGCTTTCTTTCCTGGTGCTGCTCTCTCAGTCCTTCCCCGACCCGTGCCCTGCAGTCTCAGCCTCTGATTTCTGGCTTTCTGGCTTTGGAGAATCACAGCGCATCTGAACTGGAGGGAAGTTCAGAGGCCGTCTTGCTTGATGGGCCCCTTTCTCAGATGAGCAAGCTGAGGCCCAGAGGGAGGACGGGATGTCCCAGGACATGCAGAGCGGGCACTCTGCCCACTGTTCCCCGGGCCCCCAAACGCTGATTGCTAAGTGGTTGTGAGTTTGAAAAAGATCCTTGAGAGAAAAATGACCTTGCTATTTGCTAGAAGCTCTGAGGATAAAGGAGAGAAACTTGGCTGAAGATACAGTCTGCTGAGTTTCCTAAGGACTGCTTGCTCCCCAGCCTAATTGCTTCCCAGTCTTTCTAATTAAAGATTAATTCTGTGATTAATTATATACCCTGGTATTCAGAGGGATTTGGGTCAGAAATGAAGAAGGACCCAGGTGACTGAAAGTATCAAGAATAACAAAAAAACCTTACTTAGAACCTGGGAAACGGGTGAAGGGGGAAGCTATGGTCCCATTGAAAGTGAAAGTGAAACTCGCTCATTCACGTCCTACTCTCTGTGACTCCATGGACTGTATAGTCTGTGGAATTCTCCAGGCCAGAATACTGGAGTGGGTACCCTAGCTGTTCCCTTCTCCAGGGGATCTTCCCAACCCACGGATCGAACCCAGGTCTCCTGCATTGCAGGTGGATTCTTTACCAACTGAGCTATCAGGAAAGCCCTTAAAAGTGAAAGCCTCCCAGTCATGTCTGACTCTTTGTGACCCCATGGACTATACAGTCTATGGAATTCTCCAGGCCAGAATACTGGAGTGGGTAGCTTTTTCCCACTCCAGGGCATCTTTCCAACCCAGGGATCAAACCCAGGTCTCCCGCATTGCAGGTGGATTCTTTACCAGCTGTGCAACAAGGGAAGCCCATGGTCCCATTATTCTTTTTTTGGTAACAGGTGTATTGAGATAATTCATTTCCTGGATAACTCACTCACTGACAGTTTACAGTGCAATTTTAGTATTATGTGTGCCTAGTCACTCAGTTGTGTCCGATCTCTGTGATCCCATGACCTGTAGCCCTTCAGTTCCTCTGTCCGTGGAGATTCTCCAGGCAATACAGTTTTAGTTTTTTTGCACAGTCGTGGAACTGTGTGACAATTGTTGTAATCAGTTTACAGCCTTCTCACCGCTCAAAAAAAAAAAAAAAATTTGTACCCGTAGTGGTCTCCAAGCTTGCCATTCCCTGTATCCACTGGGCCTCCCCCTACCCCCCTGCCCCAGCCCCTCAGAAACACTCAACTACTTTCTATCTACTATAGATTTGCCTCTCCTGGACATTTCATAGATCACAATATATGATCCTTTGTGATTGGCTTCTTGTACTTACCCTTAATATTTTCAAGGTTCATCCACCTGGTATCAGGTGTTCATCCACCTGGTATCAGGGCTTCCCTGGTGGCTCAGCTGGTAAAGAAGCCGCCTGCAATGTGGGAGACCTGGGTTGGGAAGATGCCCTGGAGAAGGGAAAGGCTACCCACTGCAGTATTCTGTCCTGGGGAATTCCATGGACTGTAGTCCATGGGGTTGCAAAGAACTGACTGAGTGACTTTCACTTTCACTTTCCACCTGGTAGCATATATCAGTCCTTCATTCCTTTTTATGGCTGAATAATATTCATTATATGGATAGACTGTATCTTGTTTATCCATTTATCAATAAATGGACGTTTGGGTTGTTTCCCCTTTTTAGCTGTTGGGAACAATGCTGCTATGAACATTTGTGTACAAGTTTTTGTGTGGTCAATTTTCAGTTCTCTGGGGTGTGGAATTGCTGGGTCATTTAGTAGATTTAGGGTTTCCCCAATGGGTCAGTGCATAAAGAATCTGTGGGCAATGCAGGAGACGAAGGGGACACGGGTTTGATCCCCGGCTTGGGGAGATCTTCTGGAGAAGGGCATGACAACCCCCTCCAGTATTCTTGCCTGGGAAATCCAATGGACAGAGGAGCCTGGTAGGCTAGAGTCAGACCCGACTGAGCAACTGGGCACACGTGCATGCAGTATAGCATTTTATGTTTAACCTTCTGAGGAACTGCCAGACTGTTTTCCACAACAGTGGCACCAATTTATATTCCCAGCAGCGATGAGTTCCAATTTCTTCATGTTCTCATCGACACTTGTCATTGTCCTTTTTCACTGTAGACATCTTGGTGGTGGTGGTTTAGTCACTAAGTCGTGTCCAACTTTTCACGATCCCATGGACTATAGCCCACCAGGCCCCTCTGTCCATGGGATTTCCCAGGCAAGAACGCTGCAGTGGGTTGCCATTTCATCTCCAATAGCCATCTTAGTGGGTGTGAAGTGGTATCTCATTGTGGTTTAATTTCATTATTCTTATACAAAAATTGTTCCCACTTTTCTTTTTCACTTTTCAACATTTGTCTGTATCCAGAAATTGCCTGCAGTGTGGGAGACCCATGTTCAATCCCTGGGTTGGGAAGATCCCCTGGAGAAGGAATGGTAACCTATTCCAGTATTCTTGCCTGGAGAATCCCATGGACAGGGAACCCTGGGTGGCTATAGTGCATGGAGGTGGCAAAGAGCTGGACCCATGACTGAGCAACTAACACTTTCACTTTAACAAAGGTGTAACCTGTTGTTTTTATTTTTTGCTGGACGTGGCTTTATTTCTTAAACATGTTCTGGTGCTGTCACTCAGGAGCCCTTCCTGTTTTGCTCCATAATACTCTTCTGCAGTGGGTGCCAGGGGTCTTGGGAGACCTGGAGGGTGTGGGTGGAGAAGTGGAGGGGGCCTAGGAAAATGAGCACCTCTCTGCACCCTCAGGCTACTGCTACTATAAGCTCCAGGATGCCTTCTCCTCAGACCGCCTGGGCTGTTTCACCAAGTGCCGGAAGCCATGCAGGTGAGCATCCCCTCCTGGAGCCCAGGTTGGTCGTCTGGGTACCACAGAGGATCCTTGGTCCAACTTTGAATGGGAGAGCCCCACCCCTCCCCCCTCACTGAGCACCTTCTCCATCCCCTTGTAGTGTGACCATCTACAAGCTCTCTGCCAGTTACTCACAATGGCCGTCCGCGACATCCCAGGTAGAGTATGTGTGTGTAGCACTGCGGTCGTCTCTGGGCATATGTGTATGAGTGTGTTTGACCCCACCCCCAGCTCTGTAAGCCTGAAGAGTACGGGGTGACCCCACTGACACCTCATCCCCTCCCAGGACTGGGTCTTCCAGATGCTGTCCCGACAGAACAACTACACCATCAAGAACAAAAGGTCAGTCCTACCCTGATCCTGGGCTTCCCTGCCCGCTAATGCAGGAGTCTCGGGTTTGATACCTGGGATGGGAAGATCCCCTGGAGAAGGAAATGGCAACCCCCTCCAATATTCTTGCCTGGAGAATTCCATGGAAAGAGGAGCCCAGCGGGCTCTAGTCCATGGGGTCCCAAAAGAGTCGGACACGGCTGAGTGACTAAACAGTAATAATAATTCCTTTCCCTGGGTCCCAGCCCTGGGAAAGGAATCTGTGGGAGGGAAAGCGGACCGAGGAAGAGGGATGGGTACAGCTGATTGGAGGAGAGTGTTTTTGAGCAGCAGAGAAATTAACCCTGGGCCGTCTCTTCCCACCCTCTCCCCTACTCCAAAGGGATGGAGTTGCCAAACTCAACATCTTCTTCAAGGAGCTGAACTACAAATCTAATTCTGAGTCTCCCTCAGTCACGGTGCGTCCTGCCCCACTGAGCCTGGGATTCTCTGGGGGCGGGGGGTCTTAGTCAGGGGGCTGTCTGTAAACACAGGGGATTACCTCTGTGGGGCCTGAGGGTTTTGGCCTCGAAGGTGGGGGACCAAGGGAAGGGGAGAGGGTGAGCATTAGAAGGGTGGAAGGATGCCTGTTGGGGTGAAGTCTGGGGTAGGGGGAGTGCTGGATGATGGGGAGAAACCTCTCGAGACAAGCCTGGGTGTTAGCCATCCCCACAGTGGCCTCATTCTTGGTTTTCCCTGGAAGAAACCAGCCAGCAGTCCTGTGCTTCCAGAGGAGGGGAGCAGAGGCCAGGGGCCCTGGGGTCAGGAGAGGCCAAGGGGAGTGGAGATGGGCTCCCTGCCAAGTGCTCAGCGTGCCTCTCTCCCTCACAGATGGTCACGCTCCTGTCCAACCTGGGCAGCCAGTGGAGCCTGTGGTTCGGCTCCTCCGTGCTGTCCGTGGTGGAGATGGCTGAGCTCATCATTGACCTCCTGGTTATCACCTTCCTCATGCTGCTCCGGAGGTTCCGAAGCCGATACTGGTCCCCAGGCCGCGGGGGCAAGGGCACCCAGGAGGTGGCCTCCACTCCAGCCACCTCCCTCCCCTCCAGTTTCTGCCCCCACCCAGCTTTCTCCTCCTCATACCCGCCAGACCCTGCCATCTCCCCGGCCTTGTCAGCCCCTCCACCTGCCTATGCCACCCTGGGTCCCCACCCAGCTCCATCAGGCTTGGCAGAGGCCAGCACCTCTGCCCACGCTCCGGGGGAGCCCTGAGGGAAGGACGGTATCCCCTCCCCAAGGCAGGCACTTCCCTTGGTGGGAGGGACGCAGCCTTGGCAGGATTCAAGAATGTTTGGCGGCTTCCTGTCAGAGCTGCCCAGCTGCCCCTGGTGTGTGCGTGGGTGGCGGGGAGATGAAGCAGCATGGATGGGGGCTGTGGAAATTGCCTGGAGACCCCCGACCAGCATCACCCCAGTTCCTCCCCGTACCCGCTGGTCTTGCCTCGAGAACACTTTGCTCTCCCCCACCCCAGTGCAGCCAAGTCCTCTTTTTCCTTGGATCGGCTGAGCCAAACTTGGATCTCTGACAAACAACTTTCCTAGGAAACAACTGACGACCAGAACAAAACACAGACAAGGGCACACAAAGGCGTGTGTGGTTTCCTTCCTAAAGATGGCTGGATTCGGCCCCAGAATGGCCCTCCACACTGCCTTCCAGTGACACAGGCGTTTGCGCCTCTTCTTGAACTGGGGTGGGGAACCCCACCCCAAAAGCCCCCTCGGTTAGTTGCTAGGCGACTCTGTTTGCCTGACTCCCAGGGCAGGAACTGGGGCAGCCCGATGTATTAAAGACCTGGATTCCCAGTCAGCCTCACTACCCCATCCCCCTGACGGAGCCTCGCCCGGCGCCTCTGCCCTGTGTCCTTGTCCTTTGTAACTGCGTATTTGCTCAAGCTATTTCCTTAGCCTGGACGCCTCCCCCGCCCCCATCTGCTGGAGAACTCCTATGCATCCCTGAGAACCCTGCTCGGATACCATTACTTCTGTGAAGGCTTCTTCCCCACCCTGTCTTCCCCAGATCTTACCACTTCCCTCTCCCGTGGACTCCCATCACACACCATCACATCCATGGGAGTGCTGACGCTGCATTTAATTTTCTGTTCATTTGTGTCTGTGTTCCCAGCATGACCGAGCTCACTGTGGTTAGGGATTGAGTCTTATTCATTCATGTATCCTCACTGTCTAGCCCAGTGTCCCGCTTGGAGCAAGTAGGCAGGTACTTAATAAATGTTGTTGCATAAAGAATGTCTGGAGGGACTTCCATGGGTCAGGGAACTAAGATTCCCCCATGCCATAGGGTGTGGCCTAAAAGAAAATGTCTGGAGAGCTGGATGGCACCATGAGGGGGCCAGGGAGTGCGTGCAAGTCCCACAGTTCTGGGTTGGGGAGTGGGGCACAGGACAGTCTCCCATTCCTCTGGCTGCACGATGGGAATAACCATCCTTCAGGGGCCTTGGGAGAGACAAACCGTCTTGCTAGTTCTTCCACGGGCATTGCTGAGCATCTGCTCTGTGCCCATCACCATGTTCAGGTGGGAGGTGAAGACAGGTGCCCTCCATCAGGAGTCCTGCTGTGCAATGCTTGGGGTAAGTGTCCCTGTCCACAGCCTAGACCCCTTTCCTTCCCGACTTTGGTCACCACCATCTGTAATCCTCTCCTGCTGAGTACCACTCACCACCCAGCTGCACCACCCTCACCCGCCTGCCTCTCCATCAGCTGCCCAGTGCCGGTGGAAGAGGATGAGGCTCAGCCCAGCTTCCTGAGGAGCCTCGAAGCCTGTGTATTCTCATTCTCACATCATCACAGACAGAGCAGCAGCGGGCATCTTCCCAGCTTTTAAAGGAGACGCTGAGAGATGTCGGAGTGGTTTCCAGACCCCAACTCCTCCCCCAACACCAGCATCAGCCCTGGGACCCAGGCGTCACCTTCCTCACCCTCCTTAGGGCCGAATCCTGATGCCTTGCTGGCTCTCCTTACCCCGCTACCCACCAACCCTTGTGATCTGCTTGACCTGAGGAGCCACGAGAATCTTGGGAAAGGGGGAGATGGCAGAGGGAGGGGGAAGGTAAAGCTGGTGAGGAGGAAATGATGCGATGACTCTGGACTTCCCTTTCCTAGACTCACAGTGATGAGGGGAAAGTGCTGGTGTCACAACAGTTTCTTCTCTGAACCCTCAGGTTCAGCCTGCTCCTGTGCTCTTTGGCCCCAGCCCGCCCTGCCTCCCTCTCCCCTGACTCAGTGGGCGGGGCCTGTCAGACTAAGCTGGAGCTTTTAAGGATGACAGAAGGCAGCCCCTCCTCCCCATCCTTCCCCTGCCGCCCCGGGTCCTCCTGAGTTTCTCCTGCCAAAAAAGCAGGTCCACCTAAGGGTCTTTCATTCTCCCTTCCATCGGTGTGTTACTCCTGCACACTAACTTTTGGGTCTTTTTTTAACTTTAAAAATAGTTTATTTCCTTCTTCACCAACATCCCCTCCCCCCACACACGTGAACATCCTGACCATTCTTCAAAGCATCACAAATTCAATAAAAACTGATGTTAATGTATTCATCTGACGTGATTCAAGATAAAGTTGATTTTAAAAGTAAACAGATGCCAATTATGGGGGCTTCCCAGGTGGCACTAGTGGTAAAGAACCCACTTGCCAATGCAGGAGACACAGGAGACTCAGGTTTAATCCCTGGGTTGGGAAGGTCTTCAGGAGGAGGAAATGGCAACCCGCTCCAGTATTCTTGCCTGGAGAATCCCATGGACAGAGAAGCTCGGTGAGCTACAGTCCACAAGGTCGAAAAGAATCTGATAAGACTGAAGTGATTTAACATGCAAATGTGGGAGGGGACTAGGGCAGGTACCAGTAACACGGGGCATACATTTTTCTAGAGTGTTTATTTTTTATGTTTTGGCCGCACTGTGCGACATATGGGATCTTGGTTCTCCAACCAGGGATCAAACCCCATGCCTCTTGCATTGGGAGCACAGAGTCTTAACCACTGGACCAGCAGGGAAGTCTCTCTAGTGTTCATTGAAATGGGTAGTGATCAACACATATGCATCATATGAGCAGTTATCCAGAATGAGCACATGCAGGAGAGGGGTGCTGTCTGTTTCCTCCTTTCTAGGTCTCAGGTTGATCAGACAGGTAGAGGAGACAGAGTTCACGCTGTCTCACTTTCCTTATGGAGCTTCTCAGGTGAAGTGACTTGTTCAAGTTCATGATTAATACAGAACCAGGTCTCCCTGTGACACATAGGGTTGGCATGACTGGGCTGGGGCTGGGATCCACGTCACCCCGACTGGGAGTCCAGTGTCCTTTCGATGACTCTGTGCTACTGTGGGGTGTGTGACATGTTATGGAGAGAGGGGACTCTGTTATCTGAAGCTCCTTTCCCTTCATCCTTTGCTCCACAAGCCCTAATGGCCAATCTTAGTTTGCCCCCTCTTCTTTTTTTTTTTTTTAATATTTGTTTATTTAGTTTTGGTTGCGTGGGGTCTTAGTTGCGGCACACAGGCTCTCTAGTTGAGCTGTGGAGGCTCAGTAACTGGAGTACAAGGGCTTAGTTGTCCCGTGGCCTATGGGATCTTAGTTCCCTGACCAGGGACCAAACCCATGCATTGGAAGGCAGATTCTTAATCACTGGGCCCCAGAGAAGTCCCCTGCCCCTCCTCTGTTTCTCCGTCTCTCCCTCACCATGACTCCTTCCCGGGAGGGCTTATGCTTGTGTTCTCACCTCTTCCACAAGACTAATTAGCTGTTCATATTCCTAGATCTACCCACCTCTCACCATCTTTTTTAAACAGAATTTTATTGAACAGTTGAATACCATGTTTCTCAAGGCTTTAAGCTTGCTGCGTAAATAGGCATTCATCCTAAACAATGAAAGAAATTCTCCTTTTGTGCCGGCCTATGTGCAATGGCATTGGCAGTTGGAACAGACTATTAAAAATTTCTTGGAACGTTAAAAATAGGACACTGACACTGGAAACTAACACAACGTTGTAAATCAACCGTATTTCAATAAAAAATTTAAAAGAAGAAAAAAACCAGAACATTAAAGTTGTTAGTGTTAATACAAAATATTAACATTATTGTCACTGGGGAATTCCCAAGCTGTCCAGTGGTTAAGACTCTGTGCTTTCAAAGCAAGAGTGTGGGTTCAACCCCTGGTCCGGGAACTAGGATCCTACATGCTGAAAGCCATAGCCAAATAAATGAATAAACCACATTGCTACCACTGACTGATCCTAAAGGGAACCAACCCTGAATATTCGTTGGAAGGACTGATGCTGAAGCTGAAGCTCCAGTACTTTGGATGCTGGGAGAGACTGAGCGCAGGAGAGAAGGGGGTGACAGAGAGTGAGATGGTTGGATGGCATCACCAACTCAATGGACATGAGTTTGCTCAAACTCCAGGAGATGGTGAAGGACAAGGAAGCCTGGCATGCTGCAGTTCACGGGGTCACAGAGTAAGACATGACTTAGCAACTGAACAACCGCAACAACCACTGATTGAATGCTTAGAATATGTCAAACCCTTGCTAAACACTTGACGTCATTTATCATCCACGAATGCGGTGTGAGGGGTACCAGCAAGCTTCCCATTTTTAACATGAGGTGGCTCTTAGTGTCTTCACACTGGAAATGGGCTATTTGACTCTTGCACTGTATTTCAATGACTCGGCTTCTTTAAGAGCTCTGCTTTGGGTCCACTCATGCCGCACTTGGAGCCTCCCTGGGTGATGGTAGAGGTGATCCTCATCCTCTGTGGGTCCAGCTTTAATCCTCTAGTATCTCAGAAGCTGGAGGATGGGGTGGAGTGAAGTCAGCCGGAAGTAGGGGCATCGAGGCTCCATTCACACCTACCTGGGATCACAGAGGGGAGGCCAGGAAGGGCCAGAGAGGGTGGATTCCAGGGTTGAGGATTAGCTGGTGGATCAAGACATCAGTGGGTGAGGAGCTCCGATGCCAAGTCACAAAACCCTAGGCCCTCCTCACTCCTGTCTGTTCTCCCTGTATTTCTAGCAGTCTCAGCAGCTGGAGAACTTGGGGCCTGGATTGGGTCTTGGGGATGCTCATCGCATCCAGAGACCATTTGGGTGAATGTTGTACTCTGCTGTGGGATTCATCTGGGAGACGTCCTGCACAGATGGGCATGGGATAAAACATCCTAAGAGTTGAGGGTGGAGTCTGACTGACTCAAAAGGACTGATAGAGAAGTGGCGATTATCTATTGCAACATAACAGGGCCCTTGGTCCGAAGTCAGGAGTCTGCGGGCTGGGCTGGCCCAGAAGGGCACATGACCTGCACGTCTCTGGGCCGCAAAGCATGGACACATACACACTGCCATAAGTAAAATAGACCGCCAGTGGGAATTTGCTGTATGACTCAGGGAACTCAAACCAGGGCTCTGTAACAACCTAAAGGGGTGGGAGGTGGGAGGGAGGTTCAAGAGGGAGGGGACATATGCATATTTATGGCTGATGCACATTGATGTATGGCAGAAACCAACACAATATTGTAAAGCAATTGTCCTTCAATTAAAAATCATTAAAAAAACAACAACAACAAGGGGGGCTGTAGTAGATTATCTTTGAGGGCAGTTTGGATCAATGTATCGGAATACTTGGGAAAAGGGCACTAGGAACATTCTAGCAATACCTGATGGAGTGAGCTGTAATTCCATTAAGCCTCATGATGTCACCTTCCCCATGGAAGCTGGGCCAGGCACTGTGGCTCTCATTTCGTGACCGAGGTCTTCTGGGAAGTTCAGCCAGAAAGAGCAGTTGGGGGACCTGCCCAGCACAGATTGAATGAGACCTGGTGGGGTGGGGAGTGGGGCAGGTCAGGATCCCCAATGAGGGTTAAGCTTTACTCTGAGGTTTGAATTGCAGGTGTACATTCCCAAGAAAGTGAGACATTAGGATGTCATTGGAGAACCCTGGGAAAAGGGGAAGAGCCCTGAGGACTGGGATCAAGTCTGGCATCACTTACCTGACTGCGATAGCATGAGAGAGGGTCTCTTCATTACGCAGACCGGAACACAGAAGACCACCCAGCTAAAAAAGCAGAGTTCTGAGCTGGAACCCAGCGAATCTGACTCCAAAGCCCTGTCTTTCTCCTTCTGTTCACTTGGGACAGGCCCGGCGTTGTGGGAGAGGAGGCAGAGGGCCGGGAGGGGCGCACCTGGGTGTTTTTCTTTGGGGGGGGCGTGGTTAGGCCCTGGCACGTGGCCGCTGGATCCCGGAGCCCTGCCTCTGTCTGACTACAAAGGGTTAATGGACCTTGGCCCCCCCTTCCTCCCGCCTCCTCCCGCCTCCACCCCAGGCTCTTCCTGTCCTAAGTTGCAATACCCCATCTGCCTCTCTCCCTTCCCCTCCCACCTCCTCTCAGCTCAAGTTTTCTCGGAGTTCTCCGGCTCTGGGCCGCAGGGCTGGCCTTCCGGGTTTGAGGTCCTCCGGATTGGGCTGTGTCCCCGCCCCAGTCTCAACCCTCCACTCCCCGACCCGAGGCCCGGGCTCCACTGGGCATACGCGAGGACCGTGTTGCTGCCACTGTCGCGGGCCGCCACTGCCCCAGCCCTGATGGGGGATTGAGAGGCCACAGCTGGCCGGACATGGGCCTCCCCACCGTGCCTGGCCTGCTGCTGCCACTGGTGAGACGGGGAGGGGCCCAGGGAGGAGTGGGCAGGCGGGCGAGGGGCGCCTGGGGCTGGAAAGGGTGGAGGGCCGGGCCGAGCCTCAGGCCTGCGCGGGCCTGCCCTCACACACTGCCCCATTCACCCGCGGCCCAGAGCTGGGGACAAGCTTGGAATGCCAGGAGGGAAATGGACCCAGGCCTGGGCAGGCTGGGAATGTGGCGGCAGGTGCCCACAGGGTAAGGAGAGGCAGTTTGATAGGAAATCGAAAGCAATGGGAAAAAGAAGGTGGGTCCTCTCAGAGTCCGGATGGTTCTGCCCGGCACGTCGTTGTGTTGGGCCGCAGAGAGGCTAGGCTACCTGGGCGCCGGGCTGAGAATGGAAAGCAGGGGCTGGACGCCGCTCGTGAAGTGGGGAAACTGAGTCCAGGAGAGGCCCTGGGCTGGGGGCGGTGGGCTTGGGATGCTATGTTGGGGGCATTTGGGAAGGGAGTGGGTAACTACATAGGGGCTGGAGATCCCGTGGCCTCCCCAGGCCCAGGCCTCCCGGCCCCCTGGGGGGCACCCTTCACCCTTGGTCTGTGGCCTCTGGCTGTCGGACTGACCCCTCTCCAAGGCCGCAGAACCCCAGGGCCTGTCCCCTGGCCCCCTCCCCCGACCCCAGCAACGGATCACTTGCTTTCTTCTTCCACAGCTCAGTTTGGGGAAGTTGGTAGACACTTGTTTTCGTCACTGGAAAATGTCCCTTTCTCTTGCCTCAGCCTTCTTTCAGTGGATCCTTGACACCCCCCCTCCCCGCCCCCCGCAGTGGTTGGGGGCAGAGACCCAGCCCCTCGCCTCTGCCTAGTTGGGGGGCTGCGTTGGCCGCTTTCTCCTGGTTCACTCTTCCTCTGCCCAGTCGCCCCTCCCCACTTTGACTCCCCCAACCTCTTCTCCCCCCACCCTCCTCCCGCCAGCATCTCCTGCTGTGCGCCCTAATCATTCCTTCTTTTCTGTCCAGTCTCCCCACCAGTCAGACTCCTCGGAGCCTCCTTTTTGAACCTTTCTCTCCGGTTCCTCCCTCTTCTCTGCTCTGGTCCACCTTTCCCGACACTAGTTCCTCACGAAGCACCCCCCCCGCCCCCCCATCTCCTTCGTCCATTCTTCCACACCCCCAAGCCCACCTTTCCCTTCTTTCCTGGCTGTTCTCACAGGCTCCCCATTTCCCTCTGCAGCCTTCCTGACTCCTCTTCTCTCCTGGGGCAAACCACCCGATCCAGTCCTGTCTCCCTCAGGTACTAGCTGTCTGGACTTGAATGGGTTACGTAACCCTCCACGTCTTGCTTCTTTATCTCTAAGATAGACAGAATAGTCACCACCTCATAATGTCGTTGTTTTGGTTTGTTTTGTATTTAATTTTATTTTATTATTGGGGTATAATTGCTTTACAGTTTGTCTTAGTTTCTGCCGCATAGTGTCGTTTCAAAGATGACATAGATGGATATAGATCAGGTATTTCATTCCTTTATGCCTGCTTGGTGCTGGATACTGTTTTAGGTGCTGGTAGTGAACATAGTCTTTGCCTTCACGGGATTTCTGATCTAGTGGAGGAACAGAGTATGGCAAACGGAAAGCACTCAATATTAATGAGAGCTTTTCTATTGTTAGTAGTAATAGTGTGTGTGTGTGTGTGTGTTGCTTAGTCATGTCCAGCTCTTTGTGACCCCATGGACTGTAGCCCGCCAGGCTTCTCTGTCCATGGAATTTCCCAGGCAGGAATTCTGGAGTGGGTAGCCACTGCCTTCTCCAGGGGATCTTTGGGATCCAGGGGATCTTTGGGATCCAGGGATGGAACCCGGGTCTCCTGCATTGCATGCAGATTCTTTACTGTCTGAGTCACCAGGGAAGCCAGTAGTGGTGGTTATTGCTCAGTGGCTTCTGCATTTGGAAAATAGAGATACAGGGGGCCTGGAAAGATAAAGAAAGGTGTCAGGTGCCTGGGGTTGCGGCTGATCCAGCCCAGGTTGGGGTGTGACAGCTAAGGGAACAAGCTTAGCCTGGAACTGAAGGGGACAAAGGAGGCGTGCGGTGCTGGGTAAGGCTTCCCTGGGCCAGTCAATGAGCAGTGCAAGGAATACTGTGTGTGTGAGGGGAGAGAGGGTGGTGGAGGTGGGAAGAATGCAGGAGACACTGTGAAGGAGCACACGAGATCTTACTGCACCCAAAGAGCTTACAATCTTGTAGCCACGACAGCTTACAGAAAAACAAATTATTTTAACGATCTCGGGGAAAACGCCCACAAAAGTGTGATGTGGTGCCCTGGAACACCAATGGGAGGCAGAACCAGGAGCGGGGTGAGTGCTGTCCTGTCTGCGGATCAGTGCCCAGCTCCCTCCCCAGTCACCCATCTCTGACCTAACTAAGAAGTCTTTTGTGTCTTCATCTCATCTTCCCTGGCATTCCTCTGGGATCTGCACCTCAAAGGTGCTCCTCCCCGGTTTGTTGAATGAATAAAGGATGGAATGAGGGAGGGAACGCCTCCTGGAAATTGGGTTTTGGAGCTGAGATTTGAAGTCACAGACAAGCAGGAGGCTGAAAAAAGGGACACTGGTCCGAGGGAGACTTTGGGCTTCCTTGGTGACGCTAGTGGTAAAGAACCTGCCTGCCAGTGCAAGAGACACAAGAGACACAGGCTCGCTCCCTGGGTTGGGAAGATCTCCTGGAGGAAGAGGAAATGGCAACCCGCTCCAGTATTCTTGCCTGGAAAATCCCATGGACAGAGGAGCCTGGTGGGCCACAGTTCATGGGGTCGCAAAGAGTCAGACACGACTGAAGCGACTTAGCACACACGGCCTGGAGGAACAGAACAATGGGGTTGTGTGTTGGAGGCTGGTGGTGGCAAGAAGCTCAGTGTCTTGACTGTTAGGGGTAAGACTCTGTTGAGGTACAAAAAAAGTGAGAGGGGCTCCCCTGGTGTTCCAGAGGCTAAGACTCTTGAGCTGTCAATGCTGGGGCCCTGGGTTTGATCCCTGGTTGGGGAACTAGATCCCACATGCCACAACTAAGACCCTGCACAGCAAAATAAATAAATAAAAATAAATAGTAAAAAGAAAAAGAAAAAGTGAGAAAGAGAAAATTGAAGGAAGTAGGGGAAGGGACAGAGAGAGAATCTTGACTGTGATCCCTGGTAGAGGAATTCCGTTCATTCATTCATTTCTTCATAAATGATTCTCTCAGGTCCGCTGTGTCCAGGAATGTGTCCAGAATAGTAGCAGGTACCTCTTCAAGTTCTCATTCAGGGAAGGAAGGAGTGACCTACGGAAATGATGTTCAGGGTCAGGCGAGAAAGATTCCTACACCTGTGGGTGCAAGTTGAAGCTTGAATGCAGATAAGCAAGGGTGTAGGCTGGACTGGAGCAGGGAATAGGCGAGAAGACAGTGGCAACAATCTGGGAGTGAGGCATCCCATGGAGAGGGCTGAGAGATGACGGAGGAGGTCTGGCAAGATGGACTACGGACCCGGATTGTGGCATGGAAGGGATGGGGACCCTGAGGAGAGAAGGGTGGCCAAGACAAGTTGATGCTGTGATATCTGTCTGGTCGATGGGTTTTGTTTGGGGGCATGTAGAAGGTCTGGGAATTCGCCAAGTGAAGTGCGTATCTGACAGGCTCAAGCAGAGGTTCTCACACCCTTATCAGCCTCGTGTTCAGGCAGAAATGTTCAGACTCTTATCTGTAAGCGCTGCCTTCACTCACCAGGGATGCTCAAAAGGAGTGGAAGGCTTGCCAGCGTCTCCTGTGAGACCGTGCAAGTGGCTGTGCGAGTGTGTGGGAAGGGGGGAGGAGTTTTCCCCTGGAGATAAATATATTCCTACAGCCCAGCACTGACTCCCATCTTCCCACTTTGGTTATCACTGGCTTTTACTGGAGTGGAAGAGAGATAGTCATGAAATCAATCAATCAAACCACATTTATTTTGCCCCTATAGTTCTGTGTGCGGGGGATTAGACAGTATCTCTGACCAAAACACTTTCAGATCTCTCATCGCATAGTTTATGGTCTACTTGGGGAGATTATTATCTAGTCACCCAAAGCTGTTATGTTATGGTAAGAGCCCAAAATAGATATAATAAATTCATGGTTTTAAAGTTCACAGGGTGGGGTTTGCATGGGATATGCTGGAAGGGGGGAAGCCTCGCTGATGGGGGGCTTCAGGGGAGGGAGGCCGGGCCTCAGCAGAGCCTTGGAGGAGAAGCTGTCTTAAGCTCCCCAAAGATTTTGACATCAAATGAACAAAACAGACTTTAATGAACAAGTGAAGGGGGGATGGAGAGTGAGGCGGCTGGTCAGAGCGAGACCACAGGGTCTCGCTCTGCTGTCAGCTCTTCCACCCCCACGCTGCAGGCCCAGCGCAGGAAGTCGCACTTAAAAGCCTCCCCAGGCGGAAGTTGTGGGGGAGTTGGAGGGGTGCTGGGCCACCTCCTCAACTGTCTCTCCACAGGCACCCCAGCTTCCTGCCTTTGCCCTGCTCCAGGCCACAGACACTCAGGTTGACTGGGGTCTGGGCGCTCAAAGCTCACCCTCTGTTTCTACTGTTTTACTGCAAGCCTTCCAATGTAGGAGACATAAGAAATACGGGTTCAATCCCTGAGCCCGGACGATCCTCTGCAGGAGGGCATGGCAACCCACTCCAGTGTTCTTGCTGGAGAGTCCCATGGACAGAGGAGCCTGGCAGGCTACTGTTCATAGGGTCTCAAAGAGTCAGACAAGACTGAAGCAACTTAGCACAACACACACTGCAAGATGCAGTGGCTAAAGATGTGCTCGGTGCCGAGGGATGGTGCCCACTAGTGGGGGGACCTGAGGCCCTGGCTCCTAGGTTCCAAGTGGGCTGGCTGGGGGTGCAGGTGGGGACTAGGGGGGCCCCCCTGGGGACATGATGCTGGTTGTCTTCCATCCCTGCTTACTTGCTCCCTCCCTCATGGAACTGGGCGTTCAGGGCTCTGGAGTTTTTCTTGTGCAGTCTGTGGGCTTGCGGGAGGAGCTGAAGAGCCTCAGAACTGGCCTTGTTTCCTAAGGATTGTTCAAGGACCCCAGGGAGGTCCCCAAGCCCAACCCAGTTGGCCAGAACCAGCTGAGCTGTGGGAAGGCAGTGAACTCAGCTGGGAGGGCAGCCTTGGTTCGCTCCCTTCTGGACATAGGGCGCTCCCTTCTGGAGCTAGGGCAGGTCAGGGGGCCCTCGTTGTCGGGGGACAGGCAGAGCTGGGAGGAGGAGGGGTCTGGGTGAGGCTGAGTCTAAAGGAAGGATGCTGAGGGGTGGGAAGGAGCTGAGTGGCCCTCCGGGAGGGGGAGGGGCGGGTAGTGACCTGAGAGGGGGAAGCCCGAGGTCACCGGAGACTTCCCTTTGGGATGGAATGGGATAGGGAGCCATTTCCCGAAAAAGTGGGCCAAGAGGGACTGAGACCCATGGCCTGGCTGTTTGAAGGAGGAGGGGAGGAAGGGGGGCGCTGCGTGGGGATAGAGCCTGGCCCCCAGGAGGAGGGAATCAGATGGGGTCCAGATTGCGTGCGGGGTCCTGGTCCCATCAGCCTTTCAGCTGACTCATGACCCTTGAGGAGCCGGGGGAAGCGACGGGTCCCCTCTCCCTCCCCTGGATTCCCTCCCTCCCTCTGGCCTGAGTCACTGGGCGGAGCTGCTGGGAAAAGATTTCCCTTTCCCGGATCTGAGTTAACCCCCAAATTGCTGGGGATTGCAGCACGAGGCATGTGGCCTGAGAAAGCCTCTTTCCCTCCTTCTTGGGAAGCTGATTTCCTCATCAACCCACAGTCCCTGGAAAGCTGCACCCCCACCCCCTCAAACCCTGGCCCAGACCTGGACCCCCGCCCCCATTCTTTTTCCTGATGCTGTCTCTGCAAGTTGGCTCTGCTTCCAGCCGCCTGGAGTGTAGTTCCAAGGTCCCGTGACCTTAGATGCTATGAGGCCTTCTTCGGGAAAGGAACTGCACATACAGGATTGGGAAGCCCTTCCCATAAACATCCCCAAACTCTTCCTGTTGCCCTGGAAGCCCCAGGCCTGTTGTCAGGGGCTGTGGCACGGGGCTGGGGTGGCTAGGGAAGGGTGCTGGCCCTGGGTAGGGGAGGCGCCCTACAGGATTGCTGCTGGGTTTCTGAGTATAGCTTCCTTTGGCTGGCGCTGGGGCTGGGGCTGGGGCTTCTAACTGCTGCAGCGACACCCAGCGGGGAGCTGGGTGGTGACCTGCCTATAGCCTACCTGCTCTGGGCTGCCAAGCCCTCCTGTCCTGGCTGGGGTCTCTGGGCTCTGATTAGCCTGTTGCTCTCAAAGTTTAACAGGGCTTCCCTGGTGGCTCAGCAGTAAAGAATCCGCCTGCCAGTGCAGTAGACATAGAAGACTTGGGTTCGATCCCTGGGTTGGGAAGATCCCCTGGAGGAGGAAATGGCAACCCACTCCAGTATTCTTGCCTGGAGAATCCCATGGACAGAGGAGCCTGGTGGGCTACAGTCCATGGGGTCGCCAAGAGTCGGATATTACAATGTAATACAGGAAAGGGCACAACCCTATAGGTTCGCCTCTGTGAATGTTCACGAAGTGAATACACCGTGAGCACAGCACCCAGATGGAGAAATGCCACCTTAACCTTTAGGGCTGCTCATTGGAAGGAAAGGCCTGTTCTCAACCCCTCAACTGAACACCTGCCCTGGTCCAGTCCTGAGAGCTGGTTTGGGGAAACAAGGATAAAGTACAAGCCGCACCTGGGATCTTGCAGCCTTGGGTTGGAGGGAAGAGGATGGGAGAACGAGAGAACAATGGCGACAGCACAGTGCCGGTAGCCCAGGCGGAGTGTAGGTGGGGGCGTCCCAGGGAGAAGGTTCGAGAAGGCTTTAGACTTGCTACCTCTGTGATCCCCATCCTTCCTTTCCTGAGGGTCCTCCTCCATCTGACTCCTCCCCAGGTGCTTCCAGCTCTGTTGGCAGATGTGTACCCCGCAGGGGTTCAGGGGCTGGTCCCTCACCCCGGGGACCTGGAGAAGAGAGAGAGTCCCTGTCCCCAAGGAAAATATAACCACCCGCAAAATAGCACCATTTGCTGCACCAAGTGCCACAAAGGTAGGAGAAAGATCCCCGTGGAACTCCTCAGTCAGGAGGCCCTGCTTCTTCCTTTGCATTTTCCAGATGTTCTAGAACCTGGCTTGGTTGCCTCTCCTGGTCTGGGGCTTTCTCCCTCCTTTCCTCTCCTAGGGACTTTGGGAGGTGCCCAGGCTATCTTCCCAGGCCTGGAGCTCCTCCCCTGAGCTCCTGGCTGCAGCCTAATTCCAGCCCCTGAATCACAGGTACCTATCTGTACAATGACTGTCCGGGTCCAGGGCGAGACACGGACTGCAGGGTGTGTGCCCCTGGCACCTACACTGCCTTGGAGAACCATCTCAGACGATGCCTGAGCTGCTCCAGGTGCCGGGACGGTGAGTCTCAGGAGGGCGCAGGGCTCTGAACAGACTGGGTCAGGTGGGTGTTCGGAGGGGTGTGCAGTCTGTTTCTAGGGGAGGGGACGGGTGTGTGCTGCTGGGGGTCAGTAGGGATGTTCATGCACAAGTGACTGAGTGCATGGCTGTGAGTGCACGTTACACAGAGAGACACACCAGATGAGGACCATGGGGGCTCATACCCCATCTCCTCCCCTCACCAGAAATGTTCCAGGTGGAGATTTCGCCTTGTGTAGTGGACCGGGACACTGTGTGCGGCTGCAGGAAGAACCAGTACCGGGAATACTGGGGTGAAACTGGCTTCCGGTGTCTGAACTGCAGCCTCTGTCCCAATGGCACAGTGAATATCCCCTGTAAGCATGGCTCTCCCAACCCGGCTCCTCGCCCCATCTCCGTCTCCAGAGGAGGGTCCTCACCTTGCTGTACCCTGCCCCTCCTAGCCCTCCCTCTTGCACTCAGGGTGAGGGGCGTCCTCTCTCAGCTGTGCTGCTTGTCTCCCCACAGGCCAGGAGAGACAGGACACCATCTGCCACTGCCATATGGGCTTCTTTCTTAAAGGCGCCAAGTGCATCTCCTGTCATGAGTGAGTCCTTCTGCCAGCTGCTGGGCACTGGATTGGGGTGGGAGGATGGAGAGGTTCTAGGGGGTGCTTTTGCTCCCACGGGATGCTTTTTTGTTTTTGTAAATTTTTATTTATTTATTGGCTGCGAGAGGGCTTTCTCTCATTGAGGAAAGCAGGGGCTACCCTCTAGTTTTGGTGCACGGCCTTCTCATTGTGGTGGCTTCTCTTGTCGCAGAGCACAGGCTCTAGGGCACTCGAGCTTCTGTAGTTGTGGCACGTGGGCTAGAGTTGCGGCTCTGAGAGCCGGGGCTCAGTCGTTGTGGCGCACAGCCATAGCTGCCTTGAGGCATGTGGGATCTTCCCGACCCAGGGATCAAATCCATGTCTCCTGCATTGGCAGGCAGATTCTTAACCACTGGACCACAAGGGAAGCCCGCTACTGGCTGTTTGGTATGGGAGACACTTCATGTCGAGATACCAGCCAGTCTTCCCTGCCCCCAACATGTTCAGAAATCTTATGAAGTCTTTGAGGAATAGAGGCTCATACCCTCAAGGACTTGCAGTTCCTTTTAGACATTCAGATCTTTTTCTGAAGACATTCAGATTCTTGGGAAACAGACTCTGCTATTGATTCTAGGAATACACGCTTACATCTTTGAAATCAGACTGCATCTTACAACAGTTGATGGCACAGGTGACAGCTGTGTATAAATTGTAAATGATGCCTTTGATTGTTGATCTTAGGTTTGATACAGCATGGTCTTTCTTTCCCAGTCCTTTTGACCACACCTCCTCACTCCTTCTTGCTTTGCACACTTGCTTCCAAAGAGGAAACTCCGAGGGCTCTAAAGTTGAATTGCCCTGGGTTTAAACCTCAGGCTAGCCACTGTATTGGCTGTGTGAGCTTGAGCCAGTGACTTAACATCTCTGAGCCTTAGTTCTTCTTTACCTTTAAAGTAAAGATAATGACATCAGGTTGGCAAAGTTGTTAAGAACCACAAAACATAACTACAAAGAGTCTGATGAGAAATTAGTTTCTTTTTCCCACTAGTCTCTTTTTCTTAAAATCACTTTTACACCCTTTCCATGTGGTTCTCTGTGTGAGCTTGTGAAGTGGGCAAAATCAGCTCTCCTTGTTTGCAGATTCCTGCGGAGAACTCACCTCCTCAAGTTCCTTCCAAAACCCTTGATGTAGTTCTCATCCTTCCGTGCTGCCTGATGCCAGCTCCCAACATGGGAAATTGTTCTAGTGTTCTCTGGCTTCCCCCAGCAAGATGTGTTTTTTAATGGTTCACACGTGTGCTAGACCCCCTCTCAAAGTCAGGTGCTGTCATCAGCAGTGTCATCTAGAGAAAAAGTTCTTGAATCTCTCTGCCACTGGATTCTCATCAGTAAAACAATGATAAAATAATTCAAAGGACTTCCCTGGTGGTCCAGTGGCTAAGATTCTTCTCTCCCAATGCAGGGAATCTGGGTTCCTTGATCATGGAACTAGATCCCACATGCCACAATTAAGACTCATTGCAGCCAAATATTTAAAAACAAACAACAACAACAAAAACAGTTCAATGACAGTCAGCATGTATAAGCGTTTACTATATGTCAGGCATAATTATTTTACTTAATCCTTAGTCCAAGTAGGATCCCTGTTTTACTGATGAGAAAACCGAGGCTTACAGGTGAAGTGATGTGCCTGTAGTCACACAACCAGTCTGGTGACTCTGACTCTGACAGGTGGCTCGGTGGTAAAGAATTCACCTGCCAATGCAGAAGACACAGGAGACACTCATTCAATCCTGGGTCAGGAAGATCCCCTGGAGAAGGAAATGGCAACCCACTCTAGTATTCTTGCCTGGGAAATCCCATGGACAGAGGAGCCTGGGGGGCTACAGTCCACGAGGTCACAAAGAGTCAGATGTGATGAGCACGCACACACTTTTAACTCTTTCTCTACACAGCCTCTTCAAGATCAAATCCAACTCTAAAATGAAATGATTCTGGGATCAGCTAATTTTTTTTTCCTTCCACTGCATCTGTTGCCAAGATAGGATTAATTTCCATTCTATCGCAAGATAGCTAAATATTTGTAAAGGGCAGAATTTCCAACAATCTGTATGGGTCTTTCTATTTTTTCCCTCCTATATTCCTCTTCATGGGGGGCCCCTACTCACCAGCACTATCTCTTCTTTTAGTTGTAAGAACAAGGAGTGCGAGAAGTTATGTCCAACCCGACCTTCAACTGGTAAAGACTCTCAGGACCCAGGTGAGGAGAACTATCCTAATGCCCAACCAAGCCCAGGGGCCCTTTCCTGGTCTTGCCCCCCCCCCCATCCATCCAGTCCTGCCCTCGCCTCTGACCACCTTCTGCTCTGTCTCCAGGCACTACAGTACTATTACCCCTGGTGATTGTCTTCGGGCTTTGCCTGGCATCCTTCGCCTCTGTCGTCTTAGCATGTCGCTACCAGCGGTGGAAGCCCAAGCTCTACTCCATCAGTGAGTGGGGACTTTGGGAGGACAAGGGGATAAGGGAGGGTGGGGTGCACAGGCACGGAGGGAGATTAAGGGTATCCTCTTAGTTCCCTGCCAGGCCCGAGCTGATACGGGATGGCTGGTGAGAGCTCGTACTGCATCAGTGATTCTTTTGTCCCTGGGGTCACATAGGCCCTGAAGCGTGTCACCACAAGGGCCCACCACCAGTCCTGCGATGGGCACTAGGGCTGAGAGAGGAAGTGAAATTTGTGACGCTCTGTTTCTTTTTTTCTCAGTTTGCGGGCAGTCGACTCTGGTAAAAGAGGTAAGTTGATACCGGGGAATGACCCCCAGGCTTCCCTAATTGTCCACTACTACCTGGTAACACCCAAAGCACCCAGAATCAACCTTTCACCCTAGGTCTCCCCTGATTCCCTCTAGCCCGGCTCCCATCCATAATCCAGAAGAACTGGGGCTATGGGGCTGTTTATCCTCTTGCGCTAATGCTGTGCCGTCCCTTCCTCAGGGGGAGCCAGAACTCCTGGTCCCGGCCCCAGGCTTCAACCCCACCACCACCATCTGCTTCAACTCCACCCCAAGTTCCAGTCCTGTCTCCATTCCCCCTTACATCTCCTGTGACCGGTCCAACTTCGGAGCCGTCGCATCTCCCTCCAGCGAGACGGCCCCGCCCCATCTAAAGGCTGGCCCCATCCTCCCGGGGCCTCCGGCCTCCACCCACCTCTGTACCCCGGGGCCTCCGGCCTCCACCCACCTCTGTACCCCGGGGCCTCCGGCCTCCACCCACCTCTGCACCCCAGTTCAGAAGTGGGAAGCCAGCGCCCCCAGCGCCCCCGATCAGCTCGCGGATGGTGAGTTCCTCATTCATCCTCTCTGGGAACACCGGCCCCTCCGGGGAGGCGGGTGGGCGGGGCGCCCTGAGTTGCGAGCGCGGTGCGGGGCCAGGCCGGAGGGCCGCCGCTCCAGGCTCACCGCGCTGCCTCCCCGCAGCCGACCCCGCGACCCTGTACGCGGTGGTGGACGGCGTGCCCCCGTCGCGCTGGAAGGAGTTGGTGCGGCGGCTGGGACTGAGCGAGCACGAGATCGAGCGGCTGGAGCTGGAGAACGGGCGCCACCTGCGCGAGGCGCAGTACAGCATGCTGGCGGCCTGGCGGCGGCGCACGCCGCGCCGCGAGGCCACGCTGGAGCTGCTGGGCCGCGTGCTCAGGGACATGGACCTGCTGGGTTGCCTGGAAAACATAGAGGAGGCGCTGGGTGGCACCGCCCGCCTCGCGTCCGAGCCCCGCCTTCTCCGGTGAAGCCCCGCCCCTCCGACTGCGGGCCTCCCCGCCCTGCAGACGGCTGCTTCCTTCCTGTGCCAGGCAGCCCGGAAGGATCTGCGAGATGCCCTGTGGACCTCCTGTTTTGTTTTTTTTTTTCTGGAGAGGAAGTCTTGGAGGAGCAGGCACGATCTGGCAGCCACTGACCTGGTGCTACTCACTCAGTGTACATAGCTTTTCTCAGCTGCCTGAGTGTGTGTCTGTGTGTAGTGTGTGTCTGCGTGCAGTGCGTGTGTTTGTGTCTCTGTATGTGCGTCTGTGTGATGTGGAGTGTGTGTACTCGTGAGAGAGGCCGAGTGTGCCCGGAGCCCAAGGCAGTGGTTGCGAAGATGAGGGGCGCCCTGCCTTATTGCCTGTTTTTTGGGCTTGGAGAACTCAGCAAGGCGACTTGGGGAACCTACGTCGGTCCCTGAGCCGGTTTCGCAGTAGATAAGCCATCTTTGTATCCACTCTGCACATCCACTCATCCACTCTGTACACTAATAGAAACTTTGTTGCCCTGCCTGGACCAGCTGAACTGTCCCCAGGCAGCGGGGGAGCACAGAACAATGGGGCCTCCCAAGGGAGCTGTTCAGTTCAGTTCAGTCGCTCAGTCGTGTCCGACTCTTTGCGACCCTGTGAATCGCAGGGACTTCTGTAAATACACTAAAATCTTCCAATTAAAGCTCTGCCCTGGAGGGACTGGTTTTTCTGAGTGATGATGCTGTTGTGGGAGGCTGGGGAGGAGGAGGCCAGAGCCCTGATCCTGGTGGGGCACAGATGGAGTCAACCTGTGCTCAGTCTGGTACAACCACCCTGACCCCCACCCCAGGTTCTCTTTGCTCCGCCCTCATCTAGTGCTGCTTGGACGGTGGTTTTCACATACAACTTTATGTGGGGTTTCGGGGTATCTGTGATACATAAATGTACAGTTCTTGATCCCCAATGTCCTCTGAGCAGGAGGGGCAGGATGCCTGGGGAAATGTCCTTGAGGTAGAGTCCCAGGGTGGAGGTGGTGACCAGCATTCATCAGAAGAGATTTCCTCCTGGAGAAATGCTAAGGGTCTTTCGTGTTCCTCACACCTCTCTGAAAGGGAAAGAAGCAGGTATCAGGTAGACGTGGGTGAAGAGTGAAGCTAAAGGCCTCTCCCTGCCACGACACCACTATCCCCATTCCTGCCCTCCTTTACTTTTTGCCTTTGCGCAGTGGCTAAGTCATGTCTGACTCTTTGTGACCTCATGGACTGTAGCCCACCAGGCTCCTCTATCCATGGGATTTTCCAGGCAAGAATACTGGAGTGGGATGCCATTTCCTTCTGCAAGGGACCTTCCCAACCCAGGGATCAAATTCTTGTCTCCTGCATTGGCAGGTGGATTCTTTACTGCTGATCCACCTGGGAAGCTCTCCTATGTTGACCCATCTCACAACCCCCCACCACCCGACCACCACCTCTTGCATCCCCGATGGTTCCACACTGGCCTTTCCCTCCACTCTGTCCCAAGCTGGCTTCCGTTCTGCACTTACGATGTGGACAGGGGTGTGTCCAGGTGTACTACATGAGACCCTCGCATCCTCTGCAGTTGGACCCGAGTCAGCTTGCGAGGCCTGCTGTCTCCAGGCTCGGGGACGCCCTCAATCCTTTGACTGGCCAGTTCCTCACGGATCTCTCGGAGCATGTCCTCGGGCCGGAGTGGGTGAGGGGAGGGGGTGTAGTCAGGTCCCTGGAAGAGATACCCCTCTTCTTCATCCCCTGAGGACTCCCAGGGGCTTTCCTCAGAAGAGTCAGCGTGGGTTGGGGAGGGGCACAGTTGCCCCCGGAGCTGAGCCCTCTGCAATGTTTCCACCACCACATTCTCGCCCATTGAGGTCCGGTCTTCTTCCTCAGACCAAGTTGATGGATCTACCCTGGGAAGACTGCCTGCTTTCCGGACACCTTCCTCTGGCAGTACAGGGGCGCTTCGGCGTTGGGGAGCCTGGGGGTCAGAAGGCTGGGGACGCAGAGGGACATCTCGGAGTTCTAGGGTGGAGAAGGTGAGGCGAGGGTCCCGCCGAAGGGCCCTCAAACGTAGACGGCTCAGCGAGGAGTGGGACTCTTTGGGAGAGCCTGGGATGAGAGTGCCGTAGCCAGAGTCCGAGGTGTCATCTGGTACCGAGGGGGCATCATCATCTGTGTCTTCTGTCACCACCAGGTGGGGGATGACAGTCGAGGACTCGCAAGTCCTACAGTTAATAGCAAATGGTCAGAGTCAGATGCTGAGGGGTCAAGTTCAAGTCCAGGGAATCTCCCTTGATCTCTCCATCCAGAAATGGCCCCTCCTTCAAACTTATTTTGGTCTCACTGTTTGCACTTTATTGATTGTTTTTCTCATCTCACTGGCTAGACCACAAGCTTCTTTAAGGCATTTTAGCCCCTACGTTCGGGTCCAGAAACTTGTTATCAAGTATTTGCTCTTTCCTGAGCTCTGCTGAGTTCTCACCCACCATGGATGGAGTCTTTTTTTCCTCTTTAACAAACCAAGATGTTCAGCAACTGTGTTATTTTGGGTGAAGCTCTCACATTATCTGTTCAGATTTGAACTAGCTGGCTTCCTACAGCCCTGACATTCTGCAAAACCCCTGGCCTGGGGAGCCTATTCCTCTCGGTGAGTTTTCTCATCTCCTGTCTGTTTCCTTTACCCTGTGCCCACCCAAGGCTAGCTAACCCAAAGGCGGTCCTTTACAGGGCTGGTGCCAAACTATAGCCTGGGTTCCTCAATCAGGTCCCACCCCACCCCCGCAGCCAAACTTGTCATTTCTAGCCTCATAGATTCCCCTTCCTTGCCTCCCAGCAGGCAGCCCCCCTACCTTGGGAGAACTTGTGCTCCCTGTGGTTCTTACCTGCCCTCCGTGCTGTTCTGAGAGCCCTCCTGGGAAGGCGTGGAGGGCCTGGTGCATGGGGACTCCCCATCTCGGTCCCGATAGAGGGCCAAGAGCTCCCTCTTCTGTTGGATATACTCCTCTGCCTTCAGCTTTTGCAGGGTGGCCTGGAGTGTGGAAACTTTCATTAAGAGCTCTCCTTTACTGAGCACCTGTTGTATGCCAGGTACCATGCTAAGTGCTTTACAAATATTATCTTACTTCATCTTCTCCACCACCCTATGAAGCAGATTTTTTTTGCTCCTACATTACTCCCAGAACTTCCCTGGTGGCTCAGTGGTAAAGAACCCACCTGCCAAAGCAGGAGACTTGGGTTCGATCCCTGGGCTGGGAAGATACCTTGAGAAGGAAATGGCAGCCCATCCCAGTATTCTTGCCTGGAGAATCCCATGGACAGAGAGGCCTGGCGGGCTACAGTCCATGGGGTTGCAAAAGAGTTGGACATGACTTAGGACTAAACCACAACTTTATTCCTGAGAAACAGAGACTCTGAGGTTAAGTAATTACCAAGGTCATGCCTTGGGAAAGTGGGATGGAGCCAAGATTTGAGCTCTTGAGCTGGTCCTGGGGGTAGGTGGGGGAACAGAAGTGCCCTTTCCCAAGCTGTACCATTCTTCCTGCCTGTCATGCTCCCTTGGCAAGCCCTCTCTCTGGTTTGTTTTTTCCTTCAAGAAGCCATTCCTGATTGGTGGTGACAGTGGCATAATTGCTCTGAATGATGCTGGATCCTCAGGTTACTCTTCCTCCTACCTGCAGAATGGGCAGGGGTATGCTTTGTCCTGGGCCGAGGACTCTGCTGTCCCTCAGAGATGAGAGCAACATCGTTCCAAGAGGAATGGAAAGAGGATATACCACATTTTGTCCTCCTTAGCATTTTCCTACGGGCACCATCAGAATAAAAGAGTGATGTCTGAGAAGTTGTTCATAAAGCCCTTCTACATGCATATGGATATTGGATACACATCACCACCTGGCAGAGTGGAAGCATGGATATTAGCCCATTTTACAGATGAGAAAACAAGACTTAGAAAGATGAGTGGACTTGAACCAGGCCTTTGTGAAGAAGCCTTTGTGAGTCCTAGTTCAATAACTGCACTATTTTTAAAGGGCAGCCTTAAAGGGTCAAGAACGATCCAAGGAAAACTTTTCTCTTGGCGGCAGGGAAAGGCGGCAGCGGAACCCTTGGAGAGGCTAAAGGCGGAGGTTTGGCAAAAAGGCTGTGGTGGCAGCTGCTGCAGGCAGCGCTGGTACCGGCACAGGCTGAAATGGCCTTATCACTGTGGAAATATCGAAGGACTTCCATGCTGGTGAGCAAACGGTTCCTGCCCGAGCCTCACGCCTTCCTTCCCCAAGGGCCAGCAGCTGAGAGAGAACATCTGGCACATCAGGGGGCCGCTAAGACCACACCCCCAAGCTCTACTCTGATTGGTTGATTCCCATTAAGAAATTTGAATATGCTCTGGCCCCACCCCACCCAGAGTTGAAGTACATGATCCGGCAACTCTTAGGCACCAGGACCTTCCCAAAGCCTCTCTAGAAACACAGCGAGGTAAAGGGGAGCTGGGTCTGTAAGAGAGACATGTTGGAAAAATGGATGAACAGAGTCAGGAAAATAACCTCGGGTTCCTATTTCCAATTTTCCCACCCTGGCTTCCCAGTCACTGTCTCCTGCGAGGATTCTCAGCAGTCTCTTAAGACTTGGTATGTTGGCCAGAGCCAGGGTGATGGCTCCTGGGGGCAGGAGACCACCATGCCAGGCCAGGTCCTGTGACCTGAGTGTGGTGAGGGAAACGAGGTGGGAGGAGCTGGTCTTGGGGTCAGGGCAGCGCTGGGGCAGCCTGCTTGATGTTCGGGACCCAGGGATCCAACCCATATCTCTTGCATCTCCTGCACTGGCAGGTGGATTCTCTACCACTGATTCACCTGGGAAGCCCACCCTAGCCCTAACCTAACATTACGAAATGATCCCCAAAGAGTCTAGTTAATAACCATCACCATATGTTGTTACATTTTTTTTCCCTTGAGAAAAGGACTTTTTAGGATCTGCTCTCTTAGCAACTTTCATAGTTCATCCTTATCTCTCACCTGAACTCCAGTCTGTTTCCATATTTCCACAAACCCCAAAAAGCCCTTAAGAGATCTCTGGTCTTCACAGGTGGCTTAGTGGTAAAGAATCCACCTGCCAATGCAGAAGATGCAAGAGATGTGGGTTCCATCTCTTGGCGGGGGTGGGGGGGGGGAAGATCCCTAGAGAAGGAAATGGCAACCCATCCCAGTATTCTTGCCTGGAAAATCCCATGGACAGAGGAGCCTGGCAGGCTACAGTCCATGGGGTCACAAAAAGAGTTGGACATGACTGAGCACACTTGCACTGCTAAGAGATCTCTACTTGGCTGTCTCCTACGACTTCATTTCCAAAGGTTTCTGTTTAAAACGAAACCTCACTACCCCAGCCCTACCCCACCCAGGAAGCAGCAACTAAACAAACAGGTTTCCCTTTCTGATGATTTCAGTTGTCTTTGCCAAGGCAGCTTTTCACACAGGAACCTTGCAAGCAAGTCATCCTTTGTCCTTGTGGATCTGAGTTACCACGAGCTGCCACCACACTGCCTGCTTAATCTGAATGGTTTCTTTGAATCTTACCTGTGAGACAAGGACTGTTATTATTTAAATCCATTTGGCAGGTGAAGAAATGGAAGATCAGCCTCATAACTCCCCCAAGGTCACCCATTCAGTAAGAGGCAGAGCTGGGGTCTGAACCATGCATTCAACATAGGCTTCTCTTAGTCTCCCTAAGGCTCACTTGTCTCTTCTTTCTTCTTTAGCTCCTTTCTTCTTTTTCACACCATGTCCCTAAGGCCATGGCACTCAACCTCCATGTTTCATACCCAAACTACTACGCTAAATCTCCTGCCACCAGTCTCTCCCTCTCTCAGCCCACCGTCACATGGCCACCTAACAATTCAAGACCAGACACACAGATTTCACCATGGCCCTCCCTTGCTCAAGAATCTATGGCAACTCTCGTGTCAGCCTGCTAACTAAATTCAGACTCGTCCAGTCCACACTCTTCTGCAGGCCCTGGGGTCCCTGTAGAACTCGGCCCGTCATCACTGGCTCCACACAAAACCCTTCTCTACAGACTCAGAAGGCATGCTTACTGTCCCCCTCAAATAAATCCAGCCCAATTTCTCCCTTGAGTTTTCTGCCTGGGGTTTTCCCATCCTTAAAGTCCAACTCAAATCTTCCCTCTTCTTTAAAAAAAAAAAAAGTTTATTTATTTCTGGGTCAGGTCTTAGTTGCAGCATGAAGGATTTTTATTGTGTCATTCGAGATCTTTCACTGTGGCACTCGGGCTCAGTTACCCTGCAGCATGTGAGATCTTAATTCCTGGATCAGGGATTGAACCCACAACCCTAGCATTGCAAGGTGAATCCTCAACCACTGGACCACCAGGGAAGCCTGCTTCCCTCTTCTTCGGCCATTATGCTCCCATAGTGGGTTGAATAGTGGGCCCAGACAGACAGGTCTAGGTCCTGACTCCCAGAACCTGTGAATGTGGGTGACCTTGTTTGGAAGAAGGGTCTCTGCAGATGGGCACAGATTCTAAGTGAAGGATCTCAAGATGAGGTCATCCTGGATCTGAGGCTAATGAGCAGTGTCTAAGAGACAAAAGAGGGATACTGGGACACAAAGACACACAGAGAGCTGGACCACGTGAAGACAGAGGCAGAGAGTGGAGTGATGCTGCCATAGGTTAAGGAACACTTGGAGCCCCTATGAGCTAGAGGAGGCATTGAAGGATGCCCCCTAGAGCCCTGGAGAGGACACCTCGATTTTCAACTTCCAGCCTCCAGAGCTGTGATGAAATACATTTCTGTCATTTTAAGACACCAAGTGGTAACCAACACAGCTGCATTTGGGGAACTTTGTTGGTGGTCGAGTGGCTAAGACTCCATGCTCCCAATGCAGGGGGCATCTGGGTTCAATCCCTGGTCAGGGAACTAGAACTCACATGCTGCAACTAACTAAAGATTCCCCATGCCACAACTAAGAACTGGCACAACCAACCAACCAACCAACTAAATAAATAAATATTTTAAAAACTATAGCTCCATTTGGGTCTCGCTGCTTCTGAACTCTAGTTTTTGTTGCAGGAATCTGCCCAGCGTCACTCGCCGGGTTAACATTTTCACGAGCTCTGTGTCATTTACAGGACAAAGTTCAAGTGCCCCAAGCATGGCATCTGGAAACCACATGATCTGGCAGGGCAGTGCTGCCCTTGTGCTGGATGCCCTGGTAACGCCACCCACTAGGCTGGTGATGGTCTTAACACACACGACTGCCTCCAATTTCCAACCTTCACACACTCTGCTCTCCATCTGGAATGTCTTTCCCACCCACCTCGTTCCCCCAACGTGCCCCAAGAGATGCACCAACTGGGCTCAGACAGTAGCTCCTTTTGAAGCCTTCTCATCATCCCTACCCTCTGCACAGTCCCTGCCCCAACCAACACCCAGACAGAGTGAGCCACGCTCTACTCCGTCCCTTCCACACGCTTCTGTCGCGTGTACACTCATTTGTCTAGATAGGCTGTAGCGTGTATTACGTGAGGGCAGAAATGGCATTTTATACTTTCTTGATTCCCCAGCCCCTTGCCTTTCGTACGCAGCAGGTGCCCTGTCTGCTGACTGGAAGCCCAAGTTCAGCAGTTAATTGTTTCACAGCCTCGAAACCTTCAGGGAAGTGTGTCTTGGCTGGCCCAGAAATGGGCATCCAAGCTGGCCAAAAGCTTCTTCTAGGCTCTTTTTTCTTTTATACTTTTTTTTTTTCAGCCGTGTCCCATGGCTTGTGGGATTTTAGTTCCCAGACCAGGGACTGAACCCATGCTCTTGGCAGTGAAAGCACAGAGTCCTATCCACTGGACCACCAGGAAATTCCTTCTTGATGGTCAGGGCTGTGTCTTCCTCTGAGAGCACACCAGAGGGGCAGAAGTTCTGGTCTGAAGCTGAGTGCTTCTCCCCTAGCTTCTCTCTCCTCTCCTTGATCCTCCCCTTTTGTGTCTGAGCTGCAGGGCCCTCCCCAGCCCCACGCCCAGCATCACACACCTGGGCCTGCTGGGTCTTCTCCAGCCACCGGGCCCGGTTGGCAGTGCTGGGACAGTGCACGGTGAGGGCGCTGGAGACACACTGGAATTCAGTGAGGTGGATCAGCAGGAAGCTGCCTGGGGGCAGGAAAAGGTCTGCTTCCAGGGCTGGACCTTATCTGATCCCCAACCCCACCTCTGCTTCTGTGGCCGATGGGAAGGGAGACAGAAAAGAGGAGAGACTTACTGGGATCACGGAGCGGCCGGCACACAAGCTTCTCCAGCATGAGGGGCGGGCGGATAACCTTGGCTTTGTCCGCCTTGCGAGGGGGCTTGGTCACCAGGAGCACATCAGAGAACAGGAACAGGTACACATCCAGCTAAGGGCGTGCAAGGAGAGAGACAAGGGTCAGCTGGAGCAGGGGTGGAGAGACAGGGGTCAGGCATGGGTGTGCGGGCAACACAGAGCAGCGGGACTGAGAGCTGGGAGCCCCTCAGTGTGGGCACGTCTCTTTACAGGAAAGAAAGTGGCTGACTTGAGTCACAGCAACCAGCAGAGCAAGGCCAGAACCATCTCCTCCTCCCAACACACACAGACACACACAGAGAGACACATGGACACAGACACAGACACAGACACACACAGAGAAACATATGGACACACACACAAAGACACACACACACACATAGAATACAGACATAGACACAGAGACACAGAGAGACATATGGATACACACAGACATAGACATAGACACACACAAAGATACACACAGAGAGACACGCGGACACACACACAGACACACACACATAGAATAAAGACATAGACACAGAGACACAGAGAGAGACATACGGACACACACAGACATAGACACACACAAAGACACGCGGACACACACACAGACACACACACATAGAAAACAAACATAGACACACACATAGACACACAGACACACACACATAGAATAAAGACATAGACACAGAGACACAGAGAGAGACATACGGACACACACAGACATAGACACACACAAAGACACGCGGACACACACACAGACACACACACACAGAATAAAGACATAGACACACACAGAGATACACACAGAGAGACACGCGGACACACACACAGACACACACACATAGAATAAAGACATAGACACACACATAGACACACAGACACACACACATAGAATAAAGACATAGACACAGAGACACAGAGAGAGACATACGGACACACACAGACATAGACACAAACAAAGATACACACAGAGACACGCGGACACACGCACAGACACACACACATAGAAAACAAACATAGACACACACATAGACACACAGACACACACAGAGACATATGCACATGCAGACACACACACAAAGACACACAAAAACACAGAAACCCATAGACACACACAGACATAGACACACACAGAGACATATGGACACACACAGACACACAAAGATACACACAGAGTATCTTTGTGTGTATGGACACACATACAGACACAGACACACATACACAGAATACAGACATAGACACACACAAAGATATACACAGACACACAGAGAGACACATGGACACACACAGACACATGGACACTGGCAGAGATACACACACAGACACACACATAGGCACACACACACACACACACAGCCTCCTCCTCCCATTTGCAGCCTCTGATCCAGCCTCTTCCCTTCCCTCCCATCGTCCCTGTTTCTCACCTTCCCTTCACGTCCCTCCTTCACACGCGCGGGCCCCTCGAACAGCAGCTGCCTGGTGTGCTCTGGAGCGACCCCCAGCATGGGGGCCATCAGGTCCAGGGTGGAGAAGGGTCGCAGGTTCTGAGGGTGCAGAGAGCAGAGTGGGCACCGGAAACCCCGCCCCTTGGAGGAGTGCCTCCGGTTCACCCCCCTAAGCCCGCCCCGGGGCCCGCCCCCTGCGCCCCCCCCCCCCCCCCCCCCCCCCCCCCGCGTCCCCAGCCCAGCCACGAGGAACGATGGCCACACGCAGAGCCCTTGGCACCTCTGCCCCTCTCCCTCCAGGCCTGGGGACCTTACTTTCCCGAAGCCCCCTTCCCTCTGTCTCTCTCACCTTCTCCACCTCCTCGCTGGACGGCTCCAGCACCTCGTAGGGCCCGATGCGCCGGGCTGCAGCCACCAAGCTCTCCTGCTCTTCGCCCTGGCGCACCTGCTTGTTGATGTGTTGCAGGAATGACTCCATCGCTGCGATCTGGGGGAGCGGGAGGGGAAGGCTGCGGAGGAAGATGGCGCGGCTCCTCGCCTGTTCATCCCACCCACTGACGACATCAGCGCCACACGGGCACATACGCATGAGAAAGGAGACCTCAAGGGTTCCCGGAGCTGCACCCCACACACCAGCCGCCGACAGCCCCCGCCTCCCGCAGGGGTCAGCCCTGCCGGTCCTACCATGGCGGTCAGGGCCTCCCGGGCCTGGGGCTTGGGGGTCCTCTTGAGCACAGCCTGAAGCAGCAGAGGGTACTTGGTGATGCGCTGGTGGGGCTTGATGAGCAGGTCTCCCAGCATCTGCCTTCCCGAGAGCTTGTGCTTCTCACACCACTGCCAGGGAAGGGGCGCAGGGGTGAGGGACTGTAGGCTACCTTCCTGCCTTGGACCAAGGTCCGCCACGTCCCCCTTCCCCAGTGAGTCCTCTCCCACCTGCACGAAGATGTGGAAGAGAGGGTTGTGGTCCTGCTGCTCCCGGGCGTAGGCCATGGTCTGCCTCACTCGCAGGCAGTATAGGACGTAGGGCTGGAAGCGCTGGCTGCACTGGAGGGACAGGTGTGGGGACGGGGAGCGGGCAGGGGAAGGCGGGATACCTGCTCCAGCCACACACAACACGCAGAGCAGCCTGGCCTAGACCCTTCCTCCAGTGCCTGCCAATCCAGACCCTCCTCAACTTCCAGCCCCGCTCCCTGGACTCCAAGGAGGAGTTGAGGTCCTGAGGGGTTGACCCGATTCCACCTCTGAACTCCATCCTCAGCCCCTGCTGTGCCCTGCTGCTCTGGATTTCACCCACCATCAATAATTCAGCAGACTGTTGTTAGGGTGCTGCAGATCCCATTTCAGCCCAGCTGTGGAGTGGCGACCTGAGGCTTGCCCAGAGCCCTGCCCTGGAGAAGGGGGTCACAGAAGGCCCCCAGGAGACTGTGCCCCCACCTCTCTACCCCAGCCCAACCCTGCAAGGCCATGCTTCCCTGGCTGGGGAACTGGGCAGAGGTTGGATCCCCAGCCTCTTGCTTGCCAGTGGCCTGTGGTCTTTCACATCCCCTCCCCCCAGGCTCCCAAGGGACAAGTCACTAAGGCCCCAGTCTTGTTTTCTGATGCTTGTCCCTGAATCTCTGTCCCGGACATCAGATTTCATGATGTGTGTAGCCCTTCCCTGAGACAGTTGCCCTCTGGGATGTTCAGAAGCCCAAAGAGCCCTGGGGACAGAGGTCATACTGGTGAAATGAAGGCAGGAGATGAACTGGTATTTGAGGGTAAGGGCCGTGTCTTTGGACTTGCTTGAATTACAGCAGGATTCCGGCGGCAAGCGCTTGCCCTGCGGACAGGACCCCTCAGGGCCTTCCCAGTTCCACCCCATCTGGAAGCGGCCTTTGTGCCCTCCTCACCGTCAGGAAGCCATCCTGCAGGCTGACCGGGTCCAGAGGCTGGCCTGAGGCTCGTGTCTCCTCTAGGGTGGGCCCCAGCACCTCTTCCCAGAAGCTCCGGTGGGCTCGAATCAGGTTGGGGACGTTTCCAAATAGGGTCTCAGCTGACACCTGGGGGAGGGGGTGGCACTCAGCCATGTGTCTGGGCAGGTGACCCACGGGCTGCACTGGCCACGGACAGGCAGGCCAACTGAGCCTGGGTGCGGGGAACTGGGGTCTAGAGCAAGAAGTGGAGTGGGGACGGCGGGAGGTTGGGGTCCTAGTAGATGGGGCAGTGGCATTTCAGTTCTCTGTGACCTTGCCCCCCCAGGCCCTGGGCTCAGTCCACCCACACTAATCTGTCCCCCCGCCCCACACCAAGTGCCCACTCACTTCCGTCAGCAGACCCACGCGCTGCAAGTTCAGCAAACCCGCAGCTAGGAGCTGGATGCAGGGAGAGAGAGGGTCTTAGTGCCTGGTCTCCTCCTCTCGGACCCCAGCCTCACCCTTCACAGCATCCCCACCCCCATCTTCAGTACCACAAACCTCTCTCCCAAGACCCTGGGCAGGGGGCTCTAGGTATCCTGCCCCTCCCTCTCCAACAACCCTGCCCTGTCCTGGTCTGGATGATGGGGGATGATTCGAGGGCCAGGGCCGGGCCGCTGGGTGGGCGGGGGGTGGCTCACATCCGTCATGATCTTGAGCTTCCGCACGTAGATGAGCTCCGTGGTCAGTAGCTCCCACAGGGCCTCCTGCTGGTGGCAGAGGTCCCGGCTCATCTCCTGGGTGGGGATGGGGCTGGTGAACGATGACAAGACCAGCTGCTGCCGTCTGCTAAATGCTACCGGACATGCGTCCTAGACAGCCTTTAACCTTCTCCGTCTTCCAGTGTGGAGGGGGTGTTTGTCATCCTCATGTCATGAGGCGATGGAGGCACAGAGAGGCTTGTTGTCTTGTCCAAGGTCTCACTAGTACCTGGCGGGGCCTCACTAGTACCTGGCGGGGCCTCACCTAGTACCTGGTGGGGCCTCACTAGTACAGGGCTGGGTCTCACTAGTACCTGGCGGGGTCTCACTAGTATGTGAGGGTTTCACTAGTACCTGGCGGGGCCTCACTAGTACCTAGTGGGGCCTCACTAGTACAAGGCTGGGTCTCACTAGTACCTGGCGGGTTCTCACTAGTACCTGGGGGGGTCTCACTAGTACCTGGCTGGGCCTCACTAGTACATGGCGGGGTCTCACTAGTACATGGCGGGGTCTCACTAGTACCTGGCGGGGCCTCACTAGTACCTGGCGGGGCCTCACTAGTACATGGCGTGGTCTCACTAGTACCTGGGGGGGCCTCACTAGTACCTGGCGGGTTCTCACTAGTACCTGGCGGGATCTCACTAGTACCTGGCGGGGCCTCACTAGTACATGGCGGGGCCTCACTAGTACATGGCGTGGTCTCACTAGTACATGGCGGGGCCTCACTAGTACCTGGCGGGGCCTCACTAGTACCTGGCGGGGTCTCACTAGTACCTGGCGGGGCCTCACTAGTACTGGCGGGGCCTCACTAGTACCTGGCGGGGCCTCACTAGTACCTGGCAGGTTCTCACTAGTACCTGGTGGGGGCCTCACTAGTACATGGCGTGGTCTCACTAGTACCTGGGGGGGCCTCACTAGTACCTGGCGGAGTCGCACTAGCACCTGGAGGAGTCTCACTAGCACCTGGTGGGGCCTCACTCATGGCATGGTCTCACTAGTACCTGGGGGGGCCTCACTAGTACCTGGGAGGGGTCTCACTAGTACCTGGTGGGGTCTCACTAGTACCTGGCGGGGCCTCACTAGTACCTGGTGGGGCCTCACTAGTACCTGGCAGGGCCTCACTAGTACCTTGTGAGGTCTCACTAGTACCTTGTGGGGTCTCACTAATACGTGGTCGGGCCCAGATCTGAAGCTTCAGTGACATGCCTCTAAGTGCTGTCCCTGTGGACCCCACTTCCCATGGCCTTTCCCTCCTCTGGGTCAGAGGTGAGGGGGGTGTGTGTGTGTGTCTCGGACCCCACGTGGTCAGGCTCACCTTGTGCCCAGGCACCAGCTCCTTCCAGGACTTCTCAATGGCCACGCTGTTGTCGTTGCCCTCCCCGATCTCCCAGTGCTGCCGGTCCTCCCGGGGCAGGCGGGGCATCCCAAACATGCTGAAGGTATGCAGCCTCACCTGCAGCTCGTGGGCCTTGGTGACTTCCTGGGGGCGCCAAGAGGGGATTAGTTCTGGCACCTGGACCACCCGGCCGATGAAGGGCTGCATGTGTGCATACGTGTGTATATGTGAGAGAGCTCATCTTTAGGTGGGTTGATAAGGAGTCTGGGGCCCTTGAGGAGAAAGGAGTCTAGAGCCCTTGAGAAGGAGAAAGGGGTCTGGGGGTCTCAAGGAGAAAAGGACAAACTTTTTACACTGTTTCGACTTAGTCAATATAACAATGTATCTTGCTTGAGGGAATGTTTCCCCTTAACAAGAACCTTCTGACTAATCTTGTTATCTTAAGACATATATTGTGGGAGTGAGTCTGGTGAAAGTGAAAGTGAAGTTGCTCAGTCATGTCCGACTCTTTGTGACCCCATGGACTATAGCCTACCAGGTTCCTCCTGTCCATGGTATTTTCTGGGCAAGAATACTGGAGTGGGTTGCCATTTCCTTCTCCAGGAGATCTTCCCAACCCAGGGATTGAACCCAGGTCTCCCCCATTGTAGGCAGACGCTTTACCGTCTGAGGCACCAGGGAAGTCCATTAGCTCTAATCTTATTAATTTAAGCTGTATGTTGTGGGAGTGGGCCTGGTAAAACTCTATAGGGCCCTGATAAGACTAGGGAGGGGGACACTCTCCGTCCCCGTTCTGATGTCTGTGTCAGAAGCTTTCTCTGTCCCCTTTCACTTTAATAAAACTCTGCTACACAAAAGCTCTTGAGTGATCAAGCCTGGTCCCTGGTCCTGAATCTGACATTGTTCACTGTAAGTTATCATATGTGTGTGTGCGTGTGTATGTGAATGGGAGGTGGCAAGCAGCCCTGAGCATGAGTGGGGACACGGAGGCCTGGCAGGGGCGGGGAAGATCAACCCTGGCTGGGATTACAGGGGTTGGCATAAGGCTGGAACCCGTATGGAGAGGAGCCTTGTCTGCAGGAAGGTCCCTGACTCCCGGCTCCCTAATCAGAAAGACAGCTTCCAGGTCTCTCCTGAGTCAGACCCCTTCAGAGGGACCTTCAGGTGAGGGCCCGAAGGGGGCTTAGGGAACCAGCAGTCCCGGGAATATTTGGACACTTGCCCGTAAAGTGGACATTCTTATGAGACAGCCTGGCTGGGAGATGCTCCCTTGAGAGGGTCTCTAGAGCTACACTTGGCTTCTTGGAGGGACTCTGGTGTTCTCAGCTCTGATCGCAGCTCAGGCTGGGAGCTCGGTGATGGGAGAAGAGGGACCCCTCACCTTGAGTTTGGGGGAGTGAGGTGTCCCGACCCCAAAGGGACTTCCATGCGTCTTCTCGGGCTCTGGTTCTCGAAGCCTCAGGGGAGAAAGGCGTCGGGCCGGGCCAGAACCCGTGGTGAAGGGGACATAGCCCATGAAGCGTCGGCGGCTGGGATCCTGGAGGAAGAGCAGGGGGAGCTCTGGGCGTGCCCTCTTCCCGCAGAGGTCCCAGAGAGGCAGAGTGGTGCCCGGCTTAGCTCTGGACAGCGTCCCCTACACCTGCCTGCAAGTTGGGCTGGCTCACCGCTCCCCTAAAACCAGTTTAGTGTGAGCCGCTCCGGCCCTGAGTCACAGTGGTCGCTGCCAGGAAGGCTGCCTAGATGGGCAGGAGCCAGTCGGGCAGGGCAGAGGGGCCGGGGGTAGACGCGGCCTCGTGCAGAGCAGGCACAGAGGCACGTACGCGACTGGGCTCTGCGTGTGCCCGAGTGTCCCCAGCTCCCGTGTGCTCCCTACACTCTGGCTGTGTGTGTGCACAGGGCCCGGTGCACATGCACTCTGCGACCCACGCACACATGTGTGCCCTCCCATCCCGTTGGGAGTGGCTGCCCTTCTGTGGGAGAAGTTGAGGCTTGGGCTAGCAGTCCCTCCTGGGCAGGCCTGGTCACATTCCTTGACCTGCCTGTGGCCTCACTTACCCCATAGACTTCCTAGTCTCCCTTCCCACCCTCGGTGGTGTCCCATGGCCAAACCCTCCTCCAGTCAGACGAGGGATATCCCCAGCTGGAAACAGAATTGACCTCAAGGTGGAGGGAGGCCAAGGGAAAGGCCGCTGGGCCTCCACGCCCCTTTCCTTGGTCAGCGCTGGAGGCTGGCCGGTGGGTGGAGCCGGGCTGGAGCCAGGCAGGCCCCCACACCCCTCCCCACCTGTAGAGTAGGGGCACCTTGAACCTTTGCTCTTCCTCCAGGCCTGACTCAGAGGAAGGCAGGTCTCAGGACGCTGCTCACAAGCTCTTCCCTAGTAAAGGTAGGAGTCTGGGAGGCACTGAACCCTGGGTTTGGTGACCTCCCACCCCCAGCTCTGTGCCTCCGACAGCACCGAGGGCCTGGCCCCTCCTGGCTCTCTGCCTCACCTGCTCCTTCTGTCTGGGGTGAGTGTGGAGTCCTGGGACCCTGGCCCCACACAACCGTCCTCTCCCTCACAATCCAGGAGAGAAGGCGGGGATGTGGGCTGGGAAGAGTGCCACCCAAGGCCTGGCAAGGGGACAGAGACTTGAAAGCCAGGGTGTCCTCCCGCCTGCCCCGCCCAGATCACCTCTGGGGCACAGCCCGGACTCACCAGCAAAAGACCTCCTTGTGGATAGACATTGCCTGGAGGACTCGAGACCGAGGCCCGATACCTGCCTCCATAGGTCTCAATGCGGGAGGCCACCAGCCCTTGGAGGGGACTCTTATCAGGAGGACCCAAGGCCTGCATCCCTTCTCTCCTGGGTCACCTGCAAAGGCTCATCACTCCACTGTGCAGGGGAAAGGGGCCCCCTGAGGCTGCAGAGAGAATATAAGGATCAAAGGGCCAGCCTTGGTTAGTGGAGGGTGCAGGGCTGGAGACAGAGGTGGAGGGGGAGGGGAAGAAGAAGAAGGGAAGGGGAGAGCCCAGTTTGCTTGTTGGGAGTGGGTTGGGTACACTCCCACATGCTGGGCAGAAAGCCCCTTGGAACATACCCCCTCATTCACATGTGCACACTTGGGATACCAGTTCCTGCACTGGCTTCAAAGGATGCTGACATCCTAAAGAGTAGCTGGGATCAAGAGTTACAGACAGGTTCCCTGCTTCCTGGGTGCCCCCAGGTGAGGGGGATGCCCCTTGCACCTAGCAACACCCTTCCCTCCCCAATACACAGGAGTGGAGGTGCGGGGGGGGAAGTTGCCGGGGTGGGGGGGTGGTGGGCAGGGGTGGTGAAGACAGCCCGATCTGCCACCTGTTTTTGCACAGCCCACAAGCTAAGAATGGCTGTTTTACATGTTTAAATATTTGGAAAAGTCAAAAGAAGAATAAACTTAAAAAGTAAATAAAATCATGAAAAAGAAGAATAGTTAACAACACAGGAAGATCATATTCAATTCAAATATCCATGTCCCTAAAGAAAGCACTATGGGATCACAGACACGTTCCCTGCTTGGCCAGTTGTGACTTCCTCCCTGCTAGCTATGACAGAGACCGCAGCGCCTTCAAAGTCTGAAATATTTACTCTCTGGCAACCTATTCCAATATCCTTGCCTGGAGAACTCCATGGACAGAGGATCCTGGCAGGCTACATACAGTCCATGGGGTCGCAAAGAGTGGGACACGACTGACTAACACACACACACACCTAAAGGAACGCCCCACCCCTAACCTGGACCCTCAGGCCATGGGCAGGTCTTAGACTGCTGGCCTTAGAGATGAGCAGAGAGGGAGCAGGCTCTGTCTGGTTTGGCCAGCCTCTGGGAGCCCCTCGGTGAGGCTGGGAGACACGCGGGGGGCTCCATCCCCTCCCCCTCAACCTCGGTAGAGGCCTCCCCGCTCTCTGGGTGGGCCGGGCTTGGAGAGGAGAGACCGCCTAAGCAAGTGCTGGTGTCCCTCCAGGTGGGCCCCGGAACCCCGCTCCGCCTCCCCTTACCTTTCCTCAGATTTGTGAGCAGGGGAGAGCAGCGCTCCTTGCCTCCCAATAACCCTCCCTCCTTGGGCTCCGAGTCCCTCTCCCCGCAGCCCCGGGTCCTTTCTGAGCTTTGACCCGCTTCCCTTCCTCTGGGCTCCGCGACCCCCGCCTCCCGTCCCGCCCCGCCCTCCTGCCGTTCACCTGTGCCCGCAGGTGTCCCGGCGCCCTCTGTCCGCGCCGCCAGCCCCGCGGTCTCCGACGACGACTCCCCCGGCGATGCCCGCCCCGCGGCCCGGCCGGGTCTGGGACCGAGCGGCCCGCAGGACCGGGGCTGCGTGGAGCCGGGCCGGGAGGGCGGGGGCGGGGCGGGGGCGGGGCAGCGGGCTGGCTCCTCCCTCTCCCGCCAGCATCCGACCCGCCGCGCAGCGGGCGCCTTCGGTCCCTGGGCACCGGGCGGCTCTGCCTCGCTCCGCAGGGCTCCCTCCTCCCTTCCCCTCGTCCCTGAAGTCGCCACCCACCCAGTCCGGCCTGTCACCCTCGCGCGCTGCCCTCCGGGTCGGCGGTGGTAACGACCGAGTGACCCGCTGCAGGTGCCCACCTCGCTTTCCGCGTCGGTGAGTGGCCGGCTAGCCCCGTGCCCCGGCCTCGGCCTCGTCTTCCTCCTTTAACCAGGCAGGAGAGCAGTACCGGCCGCAGAAAGGGCCTCGGGGATCAGGGAACCCGGGGGCACTGCCCCCTTCTGGCAGCGGAGTCCAAAGTGTGACCCTTATCTCTGCTTGTCGGCTCCAGCCATCTGATGGAAGGTTGGACTTCACCTTTGCTCCGGGGATGGCGCCTGATGCCAGGCTGAGGCTGGCCCAACACTTCTCCCACTAACCAAGTCTGGGGGTGGGCGGACCCCACTCTTAACTGGCAAACAGCCACACTCCCGCCTTCAGGAGGGCGTCTGAGCACCTGCGGCCACTAATAAAACAGACACTGTTCAAGGAAGGGCACACTTCACATTCCCAAGTCAGGACACATAGTCGGACAGAAACATGGGATATCAAGAATCAGGAGTGTCCATAGATGTGCGGTCACTGTCATCTCACACTCGGGGAGCCAAAGACCCAGTGGAGGGTGGGAGGGAGGTGGGAGCAGGTCTGAATGCAATGGCTCCAGCCCTCCACCGAGTCCTGTGGTCTTCTCCTGTGAGTCGGCTATGTGGTGATACATGGACACTTTCTTTGCTTTCAAAAGCTCCCTCTCTTATTGTATCGCTGGCATATTGAACCCACCAGTAATCTCAGGTGTTCCAGTCCTCGCTGACTGTGACGGCTCTGTTTGATGTGGAAGAGGGATCTTTATCCTTTGATACTTTCTAATTTCGTCCACCTCCCTCCTATTTGCCCTCCAAGTATTCTCTTGTTCTGAGCTTGCTGTGATGTGATTGCTCTTGTAGTTCAGAAGAGATGTTGGTATCTCCAGCTCTATACATCCTTACTTCTTGTTTCCTGCTTTCCAGTTGATTCGGATCAGTTTTAGGGAGAGCAGTAGGATGGGGCAGGAACTGGGATGGAGAGAAGCCTTTTTCCCATTCGTGTGTGTGTGCATGTGAAAGATGGAGAGAGAGACCCAGAGATAACAAGACTAGCCATGAGGGAAAGACAGCCAGTAAACAGGAGGTGGTGATTACTGGCAGTATTAAATGACACCCCAGACACTGCTGGTGGCAAGGATGCCCTCCCAGTTCTCCAGGAAGGAAGTGGAGGGAGTAAGAATGGAATTGAAATTGAGAGACCAGAGGCAAGCCCGGACTTACAGGCTCTGGGGAGAGCTGGCTGGACTGGCCCAGTGGACATGAGGGCGTTAACCCTTTCACTTCCCTCTAGGCTGAGATCCAATCTCCACCAGCCACTGCCCCAGGGCCTGTCTTCAGCCCCTCTGGGAGGCAAGGTTCCCAGGGAAAGCTGGAGTCTAGAAGCTGGGGGAGTGGCCGGCAGGAGTGTGTGGGCTGGGAGGTCGGACTCCTATGTTCTATTTGTTCTACTCTGGCCTCCTTAGATGGTTCCTCTCACAGTCTCCCTTGTCCTTCGGTGCTGTGGAGAAAAGACCCCTGCCTGTGATAGGTTGAGAGGGGAACACAACTCAGGGAGCTGAATGCAGCCTAAAGACTTGAGAGATTGGTGGATTGGCCTCTACTGAGTGGAGCTGGGGTGGGGGTGGGGACACCTGGATAGTGTCTTTCTTCCTGGCAGACCCCCGCCTTCTCTCATACCCCTCCCTCTTTTTTTTGGCTGCACCACACAGCTTTAGGCATCTCAGTTCCCTGACCAGGGATTGAACCTGCGTCCTCAGCAGTGAAAGCACAGAGTCCTAACTACTGGACCACCAGAGAAGTCCCCCGGCTTGAGTCCCATTTCTCCTCTGACCCTCGGTTTCTGCCCCAGTGCAGATGACCCCATCAAGTCCCCAGCTGGACCCCGCAGCTAACAAGGTGTCATCTGTCCAGGAGCGGAGCTCTGAGGAACAAAATGTCCGTCCAGTACAGCATGAGGGTAACTTCTGGGGCTGGTGTAGGGAACCCCAAGTCCCTCCTGCCTTTCCTCACAGGTGGGAAGGTCAGGGAGATTGCCCTGATTCCTGAACTCTGCCCAGCCCACACTTCTCAGGGCGGGGTGGGGGCCATCTGGGTTAATGAGGTGCTGGCAGGCACTGGCAGCCAGGCAGCTGATCAGAGGTGTGTCCTTCTCTAGGCAGAGCTGGGAAGGGTGAGGTTGGGCGGGGGAGCTGAGGGTTCCAGCTGGGAGGCACCAAGTCACGTGAGACAGATAAAACCAGGAGGCCAGGCCAAGGGGCACAGCTGACGGCGCCTTAGATGGGAACTGATGCCCTCCCTCCCTATGCCGCTTACTGGCAGTGTTCTCTGTGCCAAGGTGCGAGGGGTAAATAGAATATGCATTCCTAGTATGAGTATCCATACTGAATAGTACAGGCTTCCCTGTACTACCCTGTAGTTCAGCTGGTAAAGAATCTGCCTGCAATGCAGGAGATCCAGGTTTGATTCCTGTGTTGGGAAGATCCCCTGGAGAAGGGAATGGCAACCCACTCCAGTATTCTTGCCTGGAGAATCTCATGGACAGAGGAGCCTGGAGGGCTACAGTTCATGGAATTGCAAAGAGTCCGACACGACTTAGCGACTAAACCACCACCACCCACTCCAGTGTTCTTGGGCTTTCCCTGGTGGCTCAAGCAGTAAGAATCTGCGTGCATGTGGGGGACCTGGGTCCAATCCCTGGGTTGGGAAGATCCCCTGGAGGAGGGCATGGCAACCCACTCCAGTATTCTGGCCTGAAGAATCCCCACGGACAGAGGAGCCTGTCAGGCTACAGTCCATGGGGTCACAAAGAGTTGGACACGACTGAGCAACTAAGAACAGCACAGCAGCATTCCTATTACAAAGATAGTCCCTGACTTTCAGGAGATTACAGAAGAATGGGGACACAGACTAGTGGGGAACATTGGTATGTAAGTTACATGTAAGCAATGAACCAAGAGCTGTGGGAGGGACTAATAACTACACAGGGCAGCCAGGGAAGGCTTTGTAGAGGAGGCGAACGTTGTGCTGGGGCTTTGAAGATAACTAGGAGTTTGCTAGGTAGAGTAGGAGGGACGGGCATTTCTGGAGGAGGGAATGGCATGAACGAAGACAAAGTGTTTAGAAAGGAAGGGGAAGGGACTTCCCTGGGGGTCCAGTGGTTAAGAATCCTCCTTCCAAGGGGAAGCTGATTCAGATTAGGGGACTAAGGTCCCACATGTCTCTGGGCAACTCAGCCCTTGCACCACAACCAGAGCGCCCTTGAGCTGCGATGAAGACCCAGCACAGACAGAAAAAAAAAAAGAAAGAGAGAAAGTGGGGAAGGGCAGAACTCCCAAAGGCCTCCTGAGAGTCTGCCCTGATGGCCTCCTGGGGACATCGCCCCCTCCCAACTGCCGATTTCTGGGTGGTGGCTTGAGAGGACTAACTTCTTCCTGGAGTTCAAAGACCGCAAATGTATGGTCCCGGTTATGCTTCCTGCCTTTCACCTGCTGCTCCTCTACTTTGTCCCTGGACCGTCCCCATCCTCTGAATCTACATCAGCTTCCCTGGCTCCATGAACTTGCTCAAGCACATCCCCGGGCCGGCATAGTTATCACTTCTGACCCCTTGTCCCCGCATCTCCACTTCCACTTCTTTCAATATCCTGCGTCCTTCCGTACATTTTCCTGACAGTTCCTCAGCCAGAGCAATCACTTTCTTTCCTGCTTTCAATGCCTTGGCCACCAAGCTCCTTGGAAAGGCACCACCTAATCTTGCTGCTGTGAGCATAGGTGCCCATGGCCCTCACTGGACTCCTGGCTCCTTGGGGGCTGGGACACCCTAGCACAGGGGCTGGTGCAGGCCTAGCATCGCTGTCTGTGGAGTTGAATGGCCTTGACTTACTAAAGGACCAAGATAGAATGAACTTGCAGGTAGAATATCATATCTCTGCTCCTGCCGAAGTAACCACCTTTGTTTTTTAAATACTTGGAATGCTTGCCTAATTTCACTGGGGTATTCCTGGTTCATTAGTGAAGCTTCAGTGTTTCCTCAGTGGCGCTCATCTAAAGGTTCCTGGCTCCTTAAGACAACCATTTCACGTAGGTTTTACCTCGCACACCAATTCTGATGGATTAATAGTGGAGTCTTCTAGAATATTTTGTCCAGGGCTTCCCTGGTGGCTCAGTGGTAAAGAATCTGCATGCTAATGCAGGAGACATGGGTTTGATCCCTGAGTTGGGAGGATCTCCTGGAGAAGGAAATGGCAAACGACTCCAGTATTCTTGCCTGGAAGATTCCATGGCCAGAGGAGGCTGATGGGCTACAGTCCATGGGGTCGCAGAGCTGGACACATCTGATCACGCAGATGATCTGATCACATCTGAGCATCCCGCACGCACCTCTCCCCAGAGGGCCCTGGTCTCCCCTAGTGGCAATCCTTGGAAGTGCAGTTAGATTTTACTTGGTCTGCGGGGCCCGGAGTGGCCAGGCCCCCAAGCCCTGGCCTTTCTCAGTGAGATGGCAGCTGTGTGGTCTCACAACTCCATGCAGGAAGGCTGCCTAACGTCCTTGGCAGATGGTCCTCGCTGCTGCCCGATGACCGCCAGCAAGGCTGCTGCCCAGGTTGTCCCTTTTTTCCTGCAGCTCTGATCAGTGACAACCCCTTCCTCCAAGTAGTCGTTTGATTTCCTTCCTCAGGTCTGCACTGACAGTGGGTGTCCACCTGCTCAGCCCCAGTGACTCAGAAGCACACAGAATGAAGAGTTTTAAGGTTCTGGGTCAGTCTTTGCAAAAGTTTTCAAAGTGAGAGTAGCTCACGACCCCCAACCTCGGTCAGCTTCTATGAGCACTATGGCCCTTGTCACAAGTCCAGGCTTACAGCCAGCTCTTCCTTGTGAAATACACAAAATATATGTGTATTTTGAGGTTCATTTGCCCAGAGAGATTGACTGTCGGCCCATCTCATTATGACGCATCTTGCCCAGCCTGGGAAGGTGGGCAGCTCTTTCACTCCTAAAGCAGATGCTAGCACAACAGTCCTAAATCATTATTTATAATTTGATTTGACAACCCTGAATTTCAGGAAGTTCTTTCTCATCTCTGACCCAAATACCTCCTGCTCAAGCTTAAAGTAATTTCCTCATGTTCAGGGGAATACCTGTCTCTGTATCATGGGCCCCTTTTTGGATAATTGAGCCACAATTTGGGTCACAGTTCGTGGCTTCCTAAGTGTCGCTAGTGTTAAAGAATCCACCTGCTAATGCAGGAGACTTAAAAGACACTGGTTTGATCCCTGGGTTGGGAAGATCTCCTGGAGAAGGAAATGGCAACCCACTCCAGTATTCTTGCCTGGAGAATTCCATGGACAGAAGATCCTGGCAGGCTACAATCCATAGAGTCACAAAGAGTTGGACATAACTGAAGTGACTTAGCAGGCATACTCGGGTCATTGTAGCAGCATCCTGAAGCCTTGGATCCACTCCCCATCCTTCAGAGACTTAGATTCTCAGTTTGGGGTCATGTGGGCAGCCCCTAGGTCTCAAGAACCACCCTGTGTGCCTGGCACTGTGTTCAGTGGAGACCAGTTAGCTCTCTTCCCTGCATAACCCAGTGGAATGGGGCTGCCTGTATTAGCCCACTTGATGGATACAAAAACAACTCTCAAGTAAAGCCCCTTGGCCAAGGACATGAGGCCACTATGTGGAGCAGCACACGGAACATCCAACAAGGCTTCAGGGCGGGCATTGGTCCAAGCACTAGCCTCACAGGAGATCTCTGTGAGCATTCTGGAGAGATGTCTTCTCTGACCTCGCCCTCATTTCATCCCCATTTTATGCTTGTCCCATATGGCACTTGTGGTAAAGAACCCGTCTGCCAATGCAGGAGACTTAAGAGACACGGACTTGATCCTGGGTCAGGAGGACCCCGTGGAGGAGGAAATGGCAACCCACTCCAGTGTTCTTGCCTGGACAATCCCATGGACAGAGACTTGTGGGCTGCAGTCCATGGGGTTGCAGAGAATTGGACACGACCGGGCACACAAGCGTTATGTTCATCTCTACCCTGATTCTGCATTGATCCTTTGCATCTGCCTAGATGACCTTCAGTCATGGCCCCATGCATTCCTTACCATCTTTGTTCAAAGGCAGGCCCTTCACAAGGGCTTCTGGGGCAGGTGAATTTGACTTCTCCAAGTCTCCATCCTTGTACATAAAATGAGGATAATAATACTAATTTTTGGATCATTATGATAATAACAGCTAACTTTTTATTAAAGCAATTACTAGGTGAAGGCATAATTTAGCACTTGACATGTGTCATTTCATTTAATCCTCACCAAAACCCTTCGAGTTAGATATTAACCTCATTATAACAGATGAGGAAACAGACTCAGAGAGGTTACATAACATGCTCATGAGGACAAAGTTAGCAAGAGGAGAAGCCAGGATTTGAACTCAAGTTGTCTGGCCCCCAAGCCTGCACCTCTCACCTCTCGCCTGTAGAAAGCAAATGGGTTACTGTGGGTAAGCCTGTCGTGAGATGGTGAAGGACAGGGAAGCCTGGCATGCTGCAGTCCATGGGGTTGCAAAGAGTCGGGCGTGACTTAGTGACTGAACTGAACTTAACAGAAAGCCTGCTGTGGGGCTAGGAAACCAGAGGAAACTGCCTGCCTAGTTTCCATCTGAAAGGTTGTCTCAGCATTCAAAGAGACAGAAGTCTCCTTCCTGAAGCCTTGAGAAGTGATGCTGGCCTTTGCTCAGGGCTGTCCTGTGGCACAGGGCCCTGCAGCTCACCACCAGCACTGCTTCCTTAAAAAAAAAAAAAAAGCATCTTCACGGGATTTTGCTGTCAGTCTAGGGGTTAAGACTCCACGCTTCCACTGCTGGGGAAATGGGTTCAATCCCTGGCTGGGGAACTAAGATCCCGCATGCTGAGAGGTGCAGCCAAAAATCATCTTCATATATCACCCCATCCCCCAAATATCACTCCTCACATCTGTTCAGCCTCTCCGCTCTGTCTCCTCGAAAGCCCTCTTCCTGATCATCCGTCCCGAAGCTGCATCCTCTTGCTGTTATAAAGCCACTTGCCCTGGTCCTCTGGCAGATTTTTCTGGGAAGCCACTGTGCTCAAAAGCAGGTAGTCAACTCCCATGAGGACGGAAGATGCTTGTCTTGGTATCCGGACTCTGGGCGCGTCCGAGGCTGATGGGAAACCCTAACGGGCTGAGGGGCCAACCAAGAGGGGATTTAGAGAACTACCTTCCTCATGGGCCTCTGTCCCATCCCCCTTTTCCTTCCCCTCCTCCAGTCCCTGGGGGAGGGATCAATGGGGAGTCATTCGGCCTTACTGACTCATCCAGTTCTGCATATTCTGCACAACTCAGATTGATTCCTGCCCAACCATCAGACCCCTCTAGTCCCTGCGCCCTCTCCCAGCTTTGGGTCCTGTTGCTTTCGCCACCCCTGCCTCTCGCCCTGCATTCACTGTTACCAAACTTTCCACGGTGGGTGTGCATCTCCTTAACTAGGCTGTGTACTCCTTCAGAGAGGCAGCAACAGCACAGCTGTCTAGCTCAGGTGTGGAGTCAGGCAGTCTTGGTTTGAATCCTAATTCTGACACTTTGGCTATGTGGCCTGGGCAAGTTATTTAATCTCTGTGTCTCTGAATCTTGACAACGGAAGCATCTATCTCATATGATTGTATGAGAACCAACCGAAAGTGTTGAAAAAGCGAAAGTGTAAGTCGCTCAGTCATGTCTGACTCTTTGCAACCCCATGCACTGTAGCCCACCAGGCTCCTCTGTCCATGGGGATTCTCCAGGCAAGAATACTGGAGTGGGTTGCCATACCCTCCCCCAGAGGGTCTTCCCAACCCAGGGATCAAACCCAGACCTCCTGCATTGCAGGCAGATTCTTTACCATCTGAGTCACCAGGGACCAAGTGAGTTAATATTAAAAAGCACTTAGAATGTGACCTGACGTTGTATGCTCAATACAAATTTATAATATAAATAAAATGCAGCAATGGACAAATAATTAATTACTGTTGGAATAATTAGGCTTCAGAGCAAATTAACAACGAGAAGATACCTACAATACTAGTAAGTGGCAGGCTTGCAAAATATGTATTTAATGATTGTTGTTAAATGCATTCTTTATAGGAGAATATTTACATCACAGTGCTGTTAAAAGTTAATCTAACAAGGACACAGTAGGAATAAACAAATGAGCTGAGAAATGACTGATGATTGACCGGCAGAAGATGATCCAGCAAGGAGGAGACATGTATCCAAGTTAAAAAAAAGAAAAAGAATGATTTTCCATTATCCAATAATTTAGGGGCCAAAGTTAGTGAAAAAATTTTCTATAAGTCATTAAATGTTTGTAAAAATATAAAACACTGAAATGCCTCTGATACATGTCCCTTTAATTTAAAGACCTCAAGTAATAGCTCAGTTGGTAAAGAATCCACGTGCAATGCAGGAGACCTCGGTTCGATTCCTGGCTCGGGAAGAGCCGCTGGAGAAGGGAAAGGCTATCCACGCCAGTATTCTGGCCTGGAGAATTCCATGGACTCTATAGTCCATGGGGTCACAAAGAGTCGGACACGACTGAGTGATTTTCAGTTTTACTTTCTTTTGGATTCAGCTGTTGAAAGTAAATGTGAAACTTCTCACTTCCTCCTCCTGGAAGTCGTGTAAATATGCAGAGGAGAACAGACCCAGGCAACACGGCTGAGGGTACCTGCCAAGCTCTTGAAGGCTGAGAACAGCCAGGGCGCAGGTGCGCCTCAGAGCAGAAAGCCTCCATTGCCCAGATGCTCTTTAAGAATCATGAATAGTTTTAAGATAGACGGATAAGGCATGGTGTTGCGCCACCAGTTCATCACCCGCATCATGTAAAGTACCATCAGCCTTGGAATTTCACCTGTTTTGTGCTCAGGGATTCACCCTCAGGAATCAGGCATTCTTGGACAATGGGGGGCAAACGGAAATGAATAGCATCATGGGGACTTCCCAGTGGTCCAGTGGTTAAGATCCTGTGCTTCCTTGGCAGGGGATTTGGGTTTGATCGGTCCAGGGAGTTCTGCCTGCCTCAAGGTGTGGCCCCTCTGTGATATATCCAAGTCTAGAACACCCCAACGGGGCCCAAGTATGTTTTTATTTATTATTTATCACTGCTTTATGGACTCATTTTCTATTAAATCCTCAAAAAAGTTTTTATTGCAGTATGTGCTGTACTTAGTCACTCAGTCGTGTCTTTCTCTTTATGACCCCATGGACTGTAGCCCACCAGGCTCCTCAGTCCATGGGATTCTCCAAGCAAGAATACTAGAGTGGGTTGCCATGCCCTCTTCCAGGGGATCTTCCTGACCCAGGGATCGAACCTGCATCTCTTATGTCTCCTGCATTGGCAGGTGGATTCTTTACCACTAATGGCACCCAGGAAGCCCCAGTTGCTGGTGTAGAGCAAATTAAATCAGTTATACATATATCCCCTCTTTTTTAGATTTTTTTCCCCATATAGATCATTAATGGAGTATTGAGTAGGCTTCCCTGTGCTATACGGCAGGTTCTTATTATCTATTTTATATACGGTAGTGTGTGCATATCAATTCCAGTCTCTCCACCCCACTGCCCCTTACTGCCTGGTAACCATAGGCTTGTTTTCTGCATCTGTGACTCTATTTCTGTTTGGTAAATAAGTTCATTTGCACCTTTTTAGATTCCACATGTGAGCACTATCATGCTATGTTTATCCTTCTCTAAGATAAATATTTATCATGCTATATTTATCTAAGTGAAGTGACTTACTTCACTCTGTGTGACAATCTCTAGGTCCATCCACAACTTATCTTCTTCTTAATGTCACATTGGAGAAGGGCATGGGGACCCACTCCAGTATTCTTGCCTGGAGAATTCCACGGACAGAGGAGCCTGGTGAGCCACAAATCCATGGGGTCGCAAAGAGTCAGACATGACTGAGAGACTAACACTTGTGCCCAAAACAAAAAGATATTTGTGACAGAGAAGACATGAAGCTGGGTCACAGGCTTGTGGTGATTCGATTAAAAGAGGACTCATCAGAACTGATATTTTGGTGTCATTTTGTTTCGGACAAAACTTTTGCATTCCAAGCATTAATATAATCAGTTCAGTTCAGTCGCTCAGTCGTGTCCGACTCTTTGCGACCCCATGAATCCCAGTACGCCAGGCCTCCCTGTCCATCACCAACTATCGGAGTTCACTCAAGCTCATGTCCATCGAGTCAGTGATGCCATCCAGCCATTGCATCCTCTGTCGTCCCCTTCTCCTCTTGCCCCCAATCCCTCGCAGCATCAGGGTCTTTTCCAATGAGTCGACTCTTCTCAATTGGAGTTTCAGCTTTAGCATCAGTCCTTCCGGTGAACACCCAGGACTGATCTCCTTTAGGATGGACTGGTTGGATCTCCTTGCAGTCCAAGGGACTCTCAAGAATCTTCTCCAACACCACAGTTCAAAAGCTTCAATTATTTATTTGGTGCTCAGCTTTATTCATAGTCCAACTCTCACATCCATACATGACCATACTAGATGGACCTTTGTTGGCAAAATAATGTCTCTGCTTTTTAATATGCTACCTAGATTGGTCATAACTTTCCTTCCAAGGAGTAAGCGTCTTTTAATTTCATGGCTGCAATCACCATCTGCAGAGATTTTGGAGCCCCTCAAAATAAAGTCTGACACTGTTTCCACTGTTTCCCCATCTATTTCCCATGAAGTGATGGGATCAGATGCCATGATCTTAGTTTTCTGAATGTCGAGCTTTAAGCCAACTTTTTCACTCTCCACTTTCACTTTCATCAAGAGGCTTGTTAGTTCCTCTTCACTTTCTGCCATAAGGGTGGTGTCATCTGCATATCTGAGGTTATTGATATTTCTCCCGGCAATCTTGATTCCAGCTTGTGTTCATCCAGCCCAGCGTTTCTCATGATGTACTCTGCATATAAGTTAAATAAGCAAGGTGACAATATATAGCCTTGACGTACTCCTTTTCCTATTTGGAACCAGTCTGTTGTTCCATGTCCAGTTCTAACTGTTGCTTCCTGACCTGCATACAGGTCAAGAGGCAGGTCAGGTGGTCTGGCATTCCCATCTCTTTCAGAATTTTCCACAGTTTATTGTGATCCACACAGTCAAAGGCTTTGGCATAGTCAATAAAGCAGAAATCTGGAACTCTCTTGCTTTTTCGATGATCCAGCGGATGTTGGCAATTTGATCTCTGGTTCCTCTGCCTTTTCTAAAACCAGCTTGAACATCTGGAAGTTCACGGTTCATGTATTGTTGAAGCCTGGCTTGGAGAATTTTGAGCATTACTTTCCTAGCGTGTGAGATGAGTGCAATTATGTGGCAGTTTGAGCATTCTTTGGCATTGCCTTTCTTAGGGATTGGAATGAAAACTGCCCTTTTCCAGTCCTGTGGCCACTGCTGAGTTTTCCAAATTTGCTGACATATTGCGTGCAGCACTTTCACAGCATCTTTTAGGATTTGAAGGACCTCAACTGGAATTCCATCACCTCCACTAGCTTTGTTCGTAGTGATGCTTCCTAAGGCCCACTTGACTTCACACTCCAGGATGTCTGGCTCTAGGTGAGTGATCACACCATCATGATTATCTGGGTCATGAGCATTGTAGGCAAATGCTTTAACCTCTGAGCCACCTGGAAAGCTATTAATACTTAATAATAATTAGTAACAAAAATCCAGGAGGGGTGAGAGTCTGAGGCACACCTGAAGTGTCTCACGTGGTGTGTATTATTTTTTACCTGCTCCCTCCTCTCCCTATTAGACAAAATTATTTTCAGCAATAATCATGAAAGAAATGATGACATTTCATATTTGTCCTGACTCAATGAGAAACATTGAACCTGTGATTTGCCCTCTTTTTCTCTGTTTAAAACCAGAAAACACCTATTCGTCTTTTAGATCTCAGGACCCTTAAATGTTGGGGCCTTCTCTGACCCCTGGAAGTGTCCTCCCTAAGTGTCAAAAACTCCATAATATGTTAGTAGGAAGATGAGGGAAGAACATTTCATAGAGTAAGGACTTCAGGTAGGAAAGTCAAGTGCCCAGACTTTCCAGCCTAGGGAATTCCAGCATAGGGAACAGAAATAAACTCAGGATGGGGGGCTCAGGGTCAAGTGGATGCTGGCGGTTGTGAGCAGGAACTCCAGAATGGCCCATGGTTTATCTGTGTTTGCTGGCCTTGCCAAATGTCACGGTCTGCTGTTCCAGGAGGTTCTCAGAGACCAATCCAGAAATCCAGGGCCCTGCCCTCCCTGGGTTGCCTGGGCAACCTCTGTTGGTAAAGAGTCCTGTTTACTACCTTCTGACTCATGCTTACCTGTGGTTTCTATGACTGCCACCAACAATGAAGCATAAATCCATTCCTGGAGGGTGGGGTCCGCAGGGTGGGGCTGCCCTCTTCCTTTTTCTGGCTCAGAACCTGGCAGAATTTCCCAGACTATATAGCAGAGATGATGGGGGTTGGGGGAGAGTCTTTGTCTATGGAATTTCAGGTGTGGGTGTCCTTGGGAGGGGATTCAGAGAGGCGGGGGGCAGGAGCCGAGCAGGATAGAGGCACAGGTCTCTGCACTGGGGCCTGGGGTTCATGCAGAAAGAACAGTGTGGCCCCAAGCTTATCAGAAGCCCTCTATGTCTAAATCATTATGGAGAGAGAGTCTTCAGGTATAGAAGAGTTAGAGCAATGAGACTTCCCTGACGGTTCAGTGGTTAAGCCTACCACCAATGCAGGGGGCTTGGGTTCAATCCCTGGGCAGGGAACTAAGATCCCACATGCTGCAGTGTGGTCAAAAAAAAAAAAAAAAAAAGCGTTAGAGCAAGATTCAGGAGACCTGGGTACTTTCTTCACCAGAGACAAACAGGCTCTGGTCCTCAGGATGGTGGTGGGGATGATAGACTGGGTTTATAAACACAAAGCTGGGGGCGGGGTGTGGGAACAGGCTGATGACAGCTGGTAAGGACACACGCAAAGGAGCCAAAAGAAAGGCAGCCAAAGGGACAGAGGGTCTTTTTACAAGACCACGTCATACTGACTCACTTTGCTATACACCTGAAACGAACACAACATTGTCAATCAACTACACTCCAGTAAAAATTAAAAAACAAAACAAAAAAACCCACCATCTCATTGCACACATTTGCACAGTCCTAGAGGTTACAAAGCACCTGCGTGTCCATTTTCTCATTTGCTTTCCATAGAGCCATGTGAGGAAGCCAGAGCAGGAAATACAGTCTATCCCAGAACGGGGAGACTAAGGCTTATCGAAGTTGACTAACTTAGTCAAGGTCAAAACCAAGACTAAGATGTAGACGTCCTGGCTCCCAGTCCAGTGCCCTTGAAAACCAGTGCTTTTCCAGCTTCAGCATCTATAGACCACTTTAGTGGGTGTCAATGATCGCAAACTCTAAAATAGAATAAAAGAACACTTAAAAAGGTAACAAATCAATGAGAAAGATATATACGAAGCCTTCACCAAAGAATTTATATTGAGGTCGACGTCAGACAGTTTGAGTCATGTCTCATGTTTGAGTCATATCCAGCCAGTTTTTTTTGTTGTTCTGTTTCCACTCAATTAGGACAAGTTAAGGAATGAGCTTGAGTGCTTCGTGAGACAGGCCTGATAACAGATGAAACTTACATTCAGAACCGTGCAGAGCATTCTCAGGGAAGACGGTTTGCTGAACAATTAGGACCGAAGTCTACAAGTTGAAAGACTATTTTAACTGGATGGTGGTTTAGTCACTTAGTTGTGTTCAACTCTTATGACCTCGTAGACTGCAGCCCACCAGTCTCTTCTGTCCACGGGGATTTTCCAGGCAAGAATACTGGAATGGGTTGCCATTTCCTTTTCCAGGGGATCTTTCCTATCCAGGAATTGAACCCAGGTCTCCTGCATTGCAGGTAGATTCTTTACCTTCTGAGCCATCAGGGAAGGTGGGGGCAATTGGGGATTCCTTATCCAATCCTTGACTTGGCTCAGCTTTGGAAAGTACTTCTTATTCTGAAGGGCTTCCCTGATAGCTCAGTTGGTAAAGAATCCATCTGCAATGCAGGAGACCCTGGTTTGATTCCTGGTTTGGCAAGATCCCCTGGAGAAGAGAAAGGCTACCCACTTCAGTATTCTGGCCTGGAGAATTGCACGGACTGTACAGGCCATGGGATCGCAAAGAGTCGGGCACAACTGAGCAACTTTCATTTCACTTTCTCATTCCGATGTAGAATTACAAGTGTGTGTGTGTGTTTGTTTACCATTTTACCAAAGTAGTTTTAAAATTCTCCTAATTATATGTTTTTAATTTCTTTTTCAAAGAAATCAAATATTGGGACATAGTAAAACTTTGATGAGGCAACTGTGGCAGAGTTTTAGCTTTAAGAAATCCTGATATTTTATGCCAATTTTCAGTTCAGTTCAGTCACTCAGTTGTGTCCGACTCTTTGCAACCCCATGAATCACAGCACACCAGGTCTCCCTGTCACCAACTCCCGGAGTTCGCTCAAACTCATGTCCATTGAATCGGTGATGCCATCCAGCCATCTCATCCTGTGTCGTCCTCTTCTCCTCCTGCCCCCAATCCCTCCCAGCATCAGGGTCTTTTACACTGAGTCAACTCTTCTCATGAGGTGGCCAAAGTATTGGAGTTTCAGCTTTAGCATCAGTCCTTCCAATGAACATTCAGGACTGATTTACTTTAGGATGGACTGGTTGGATCTCCTTGCAGTCCAAGAGACTCTCAAGAGTCTTCTCCAACACCACAGTTCAAAAGCATCAATTCTTCAGCACTCAGCTTTCTTTATATGCAATTGGAGAAATTCTTTTTATTGGTATTCTTATTTATTGTCATCCCACATTTCATGTTTTTTTTTTTGGTTGTGAGGCATGTGGGATCTTAGCTCTGTGACCAGGGATCAAACCCATGCCCCCTTACATTGTAAAGCAAAGTCTTAATCACTGGACTGCGAGGGAAGTCCCCACATTTCAAAAATTCATATAGTGAAAAGGAAGAAGTAAAACTGTTTTTATTTTCAGATGATATGGTCTTATTTATTTAAAAAAAAAATCCCCTGAAGAACTGATGAAGAAAGAAACCCAAACAAAAAACAAAAACCCAATCCTGATTAGAGATAATAAGTAAGTTCAGCAAACCTGAGGGACGTAAGATCAATATAAACATCAGTTTCATTTCTATTTGCCAGCAATGAGCAATCTGAAATGAAGAAAGCAATTCCACTTATAATAGCATCAAAAAGAATAAAATACTTAGGAATAATTTAACCAAAAAAGTGCAAGTCTTGTACACTCTGAAACATTGAAAGAAATTAAGGACATTTAGACAAATCTAAGAACATCCTTATTGATTGTTTAGAATACTTAATATTGTTAAGATGGCAATGCTCACCAAATCCATCTACAGATTCAATGAAATCTCTGTTAATACTGCTTTTCGTTTTTTTTTTTTTCAGAAATGGACAGGCTAATCCTAAATTGCATACAAAATTGCAAGGAACCAGGAATAACCAGTACAGTCTTGAAAACAGAAGGAAGGACAAGGTTGAAGGACTCACACTTGCCAATTTTAAAACTTGTGACAAAGCTACAGTAATTAAGACAGTGTGAAATTAGCATAAGGACAGACATAGATGCTGCTGCTGCTGCTGCTAAGTCGCCTCAGTCGTGTCCGACTCTGTGCGACCCCATAGACGGCAGCCCACCAGGCTCCCCCGTCCCTGGGATTCTCCAGGCAAGAACAATGGAGCGGGTTGCCATTTCCTTCTCCAATGCATGAAAGTGAGAAGTGAAAGTGAAGTCGCTCAGTCGTGTCTGACTCTTAGCAACCCCGTGGACTGTAGCCTACGAGGCTCCTCCGTCCATGGGATTTTCCAGACATAGATGAATGGGATAGAATTGAGAGTCCGGAGACAAACTCATACATTTATGATCAATAAAGGTGCCAAGACGATTAAATGGGGGAAAGATTAGCTTTTTCAACAAAAGATGCTGGTAAAAGTAGATATCCACATACAAAGAATGAATTTGAACCCTTCCTTCATACCAGAAACAAAACTTAACTCCAGGGACTTCCCTGGCGGTCCAGTGATTAAGACTTCCTCTTCCAATGCAGGGGTGCAGGTTCCGTCCCTTGTTTGGGAGCTAAGAACCCACATATCTTGAGGCCAAAAAACCAAAACAGAAAACAGAAAGTGTTGTATATAATAAATTCAATAAAGACTTTAAAATGGTCTACATTAAAAAAAAATCTTTAAAAAAAGAACTGAACTCAAAAGAGATCAAAGACCTAAGTGTAAGAGCTAAAACTATAAAACTTTAGAAGAAAACATATGGAAGTTTGTGTGGCCTTTGATTAGGCAATGGATTCTTAGAAATGAGAACAAAAACACAAGCAATCAAGGAGGAAAAAATACAAATCAATTGGACCTCATCAAAAATAAAACTTTTGCGGTCAAAGAACACTAACAAGAACATGTAAATACAGCTCACAGGATGGGAGAAAATATTTGCAAATCATATATAAGATAGGGAGCTAGTGTCCAGACTATGAAAAGAACTCTTAACAACTCAGTATTAAAAAGGTCACCTAGTTAAAAAATTGGGCATAGGGTTTGAATAGATATTTCTGCAAAGAAGGTAAACAAATGGCCAAAAATCACATGGAAAGATGTTTTTAACATTATTAGTTACTGGGGAAATGTAAATCAAAACGATAATGAGATGCTACTTCACATCCACTAGGATAGTTATAATAATTATAATTATAATTCATAATATATAATTATAATATAACAGCATCGACAAGTGTTGGTGAGAATGTAGAGAAAGTAGAATCCTCATACATCGCTCCTGGGACTGTAAAATATTTCAGCTGCTGTGGGAAGCAGTTTGGCAGTTCCTCAAGAGGTAAAATACAGAATTACCATCTGACTCAGCAATTTCATTCACGTATACCTGAGAAAATTGAAAACATTCATTCACACACATGCTCGTGCATGAATGTTCATAGCAGCGTTACTCAAAATAGCCCCAAACCAGAAACAAGCCAATGTCCATCTACCGATGAATAAATAAACAAATGGGATCTATCTGTACAGCAGAATATTATTCAGCTGTAAAGAGGAGTCAAGTACTATTATATGCCACAGCACGCATGAACTTTGAGAATATGGTGCTAAGTGAAGGAAATCAGACAGAAAAGACCACATAGTGTAAGAAGCCATTTATATGGAAATATCCAGAACAGGCAAAGCCATAGAAGACAGAAAGTAGATTAGCAGTTGCCAGTGATTGGGGGAAGAAGAGAATTTAGACTAACAGCTAATAGGTATGGGGTTTCTTTTTAGGGTGATAGGAATGTTCTGGAAATTAGATAGCATTGATGGTTGTACAACAGAGTGAATATACTAAAAATATACGCTTTAAAATGGTGAATTTTGGGACTTACCTGGTGGTCCAGTGGTTAGGACTCCGCACTTCTATTGTAGGGGCATGAGTTTGATCCCTGGTCAGGGAACTAAGACCCTGTATGCCATGCGATGTGGCCAAAAAAAACCCCACTAAATTAAAAAAAAAAAAAAAAAAAAAAAGTGAGTTTTATGCTATGTGAATTGAATCTCAGTAAAAATGCTAAAACAAAACAGAATTGATGTGAACTCCTCTGCCCTCCAGCATCTATGTACTTCCCAGGGCTTGGCAGAAGGAAGCAGGTTCCTGTACTTCTATTTCTATGACCATGTTGAAAAGAATGTATCCTTCGTGACTGCAGCTTGACTCACGATGAAAATGTTTTCTATTTCCTCCAACACTGAATTAGGTTCAGGACACGTACTGAAGACTGCCAGTGGTTCTCTGAATTAAGCAGTGTTCAAACCAGCATTCATGTAATGAGAATAATAACTCACCTTTATTGAGTACTTCCTTAATTTTTTAATTGCTGGATGTTTGATCTTCGTGGCAGCACTCGGGATCTTTAGTTGTGACATGCAAACTCTTAGTTGCAGCGTGTGGGATCTAGTTCCTTAAACAGGGATTGAACCCAGGCCCCCTGCACTGGGAGCCCGAGTCTTAGCCACTGCACCGCCAGGGAAGTCCCCACCGAGTGTTTTCGATATGGCAGACATTGCTTTATGTGTAGTTCCTCACTAATCTTAAGCACCTCTGTAGGAAACAGGCATTGTTATTACTGTTAACAGCATCATTCCCACTTTTCAGAGGGAGAAACTGAAACACAGAGTCGGAAAATCCCCTTTGTTAGAACTCCAAGGTATCTTTTTCATTTACCAAATAACCTCTAATAAAACAAAATATTTTCCTCTGGCAGTAGAAAATTTTAGAGATAAGTGGAACAAAAATTCAGTGACTACTTGGCCATCGTCTATGTTTTCCCCTTTCTAAAAGCTATTGCCTAGTCTGGATATGAAAATTTTCACCAGGAGACTTGAATGTTGGCATCTGTACCTAACGGCGATTGCTCATGAACTCGGCGTGCCATTGTTCTGTGACATCCAGCAGTGGCATTTCATCAAACTGCTTTCTTGCCAAGTATTTATATCACTAACTCCACAACGGGTTTGTCTGTCTTTTCTGTTGTGTCTTTCTGTTCTGTTGCTCTGAAGAGTGAGGGCAACTAGAAGTGATGTGCTCTATTTGGGGGCCTTTTTCTATCTCTATCATGAAATTAAATTTTTATTCTGGGAAACGCTATATTGGGCTTATTCTGGAAAAAAAATCAGTAGGCTTTACCTGTGATCAGTACACAGGTTTTGATGACTTTGAGCCTTGATTTGACATTTTAGAGTTGATAATGCACTGGTGACGGGGTGAATCATCAACAAAACCCAGTTTCTGGGACTTCCTTGGTGATCCAGTGGTTAAGACTCCATGCTTCCATTCCCTTCCACTGGTTTGGTTCCTGGTCAGAGAACCAAGATCCCACATGCCACATAGTATGGCCAAAAAAAAAAAAAAACTCCCAAACCCTCCAGTTTCCAGATAATGTTTATGGTAGTTCCTATTTGCAGTTTCTTTTTTTCTTATTGTGTGAAATAATTGCTCATATTTTCCTTCATCCCAGCCCCTTTGGACATATTATACCCCACTGAATGCTGTTTGCACTTTATGGATGGTATTGTTCTGAGCTGTCAGATCCCTATTACTACCTTCATCGCCGCTTTTATGAGTCAAGGAAGCACGTTTGAGGCATTGGTGATTTTTTTCTAATTTGGGGCTATAACAGCAGGGCAATAGGGACATATAAGGCACATTCTACAAGGTAAACAAAAATGTGCATACAAAAGAAAAATGATTTGCCAGTGTCAACTACTCCCATTGATGAAATATTTAAGAACATGAAATATTTAAGATCGTAATAACTATTAACATAATGAGACGCAGTGATAGCTGTAATCAATGCCACATTTCAAATTTGTGAAAAGTGGTGAACTAGGGTGCTTACTGGGCTTCCCAGGTGGCGCTGGCTGTAAAGAATCCACCTGCCAATTCAGGAGACCTGAGACACAGGTTCAGACCTGAGACACAGGTTCAGTTGGGGAGATCCCCTGGAGGAGGGCACAGAAACCCACTCCGGTATTCTTGCCTGGAGAATCCCATGGACAGAGGAGCCTGGCGGGCGACAGTCCATGGGTCGCAAAGAGTCGGAGACGACTGAAGTGACTTAGCACACACAGGGGTGCTGATTACCTCTTCCCCTAAAATTACCCCCAGTCTACCTGTGGGCTCAGTGATACAACTTGCCTTGGAAACATTTCAAAGGGACAAGATATTTTAAATTCCTCAGAGATAGGCTGTGGGGAAGCTGATAGAAGAAAGTAGACAAAGGCCATCCGAGGTGCTGAGAGAGGCTGGTAGCTGGGACTCGGAATCTTGCAATTCTCCCCTATGGCCTGGGAATCCTATGCAACAGTTCTGTCACCACCAGAGGGCGCTGTAAAACTAGAGATGGTAGCCTTGAACCTGCTGAGTCGCTTTAGTTATTCCCCAGGCATTATTGATCTTTTTAAACTTTCTTTCTTTCTTTTTTAAGACAAAATCTTCCATGAAATGGTGTAGATGTTCTTTCATTTTGTTCTTTTCTTTCACAGGTCATCCCACAGCCAGCTTAAATCCCCTGAATATCCAAAGATGAGTTATGGCTGTACTGGGTCTTGATTGCTGCAAGGGCAATTCTCTAGTTGCAGCAAGCTGGGGCTACTCTGTAGTTGCAGTGCGCAGGCTTCTCACTGGAGTGGCTTCTCCTGTTGCAGAGCGCTGGCTCTAGAGCACAGGTTCCGTAGTTGTGGTGCACGGCTTAGTTGCTCTGAGGCATGTGGGATCCTCTGGGATCAGGGATCAAACCCATGTCCCTTGCTTTGGCAGGTGGATTCTCTAGCACTGAGCCACCAGGGAAGCCCCTGCCCCAGGCATTCTTGACAGCTAACTTCTAGCTTTGTTTTTCTCCCTTATACTCAGGGCTCTTAACCTGGTGACTCTGGTCAGTCTTCTAGTCATCAGTGACCATCCAATATTTATGTGTAAAATATGTGTGCCTGTGTTTAGCTTCATTATTGTATCTAGAGGGACGTTTTTTTTTTTAAAGTTGTTCTGGGTATTAGTTTCCACTCTTGGGATCTAGTGCCCTGACTAGATGGAACCCAGGCCCCGCTGTATTGGCGCAGAGAGTCTTATTACTCACTGGACCATCAGGGAGGTACCTACAGGTAGGTCTTCTTATAGTTTTTTTTTTTTTTTTTGGTTTTATAGTTTTAAATCAAACTCTCAAAGGGATTTGTGAGCTTCACATCCCCCCAAAGCAACAGCATCTCCTTGAGAGTGCGGAATGCAATGATGTTAGGTACTGTTGACATCTATCAGTAGTAAGCACTTGTTATATGTAATGTAACAGAGGCTAAGTACATGTTCAGTCGTGTCTGGCTCCCTGTGGTCCCATGAACTGTAGCCCAACAGGCTTCTCTGTCCATGGGGTATTCCAGACAAGAATACTAGAGCAGGTTGCCATATCCTCCTTCAGGGGATCTTCCCAACCCGGGGATTGAATCCACATCTTCTACAATGCAGGTGGATTCTTTACCCCTGAGCCACTGGGGAAACCCAACATAAAACAATCTCTAAAATTTCCTTGCAAAATATCCCCATTTTTCAGAAAACCAAAAAAAGGACTTACAAAACGCCCTGAAGTTCAAAGAGATGAAAGTACTTTGCCTCATATCACACAGTTAATAAATGGCAAGGCTGAATTTAATTCCAGGAATGGTTGGCTTGAACTGCACTGTTGCTACACTGAGAAATAAAAGAAGCCAGAGATTCACCTCATTCACAGCGAAGACTGAGTGTGTGTCCAGCACCCTGAGCTGGGTGCTGGGGTAGAGGGGGAACCGGACAGCCCTGCTTCCAACCTTCTTGGAGCTTAGTGCCTGGAGGTGATGGTGGCGATGGTGGTCATGTCAACAGGAAACAGGCAGTAAACAATAAGCCTGTAAATTGCAAATCGAGAAAGGCATTCTGAAGGAAACAACAGGAACAGAGACATAGAAAAATGGGGAAATTTATAGATAGTTGGAGCTGAAGCTGCAATACTTTAGCCATCTGATGTAAAGAACAGAATCACTGGAAAAGCCCCTGATGCTGGGAAAGATTGAAGGCAGGAGGAGAAGGGGGTGACAGAGGATGAGATAGTTGGATGGCATCACTGACTCAATGGACAGGAGCTTGAGCAAACCCTGGGAGATGCTGAAGGATAGGGAAGCCCGGTGTGCTGCAGTCCACGGGGTTGCAAAGGGTCGGACACGACTCAGCAAGTGAACAACAGCAACAGATAATTGGGCCAGGGGAAACCTGAGCATGCTAGCTCAGAGTAAAGGGTGGAGGTTGCTGTGAGAAGAGGTAGAGACAGAGTCTCTCAGGGAGGGACAAGCCTGGTCTGGGTACACATATGAGAAGCGGCCGACATGGCTGAGCAGGGGACCCAGAGCAGAGGTGAGGGTGACAGAGAAGCAGAAGTCATCCGGGTTTTCTAGACCAGATAAGGAATTCAGATCCTATTCTTAGAGAACTAGGAAGCCATTCTAGGGAAGAAATACCAGCTAATTTGTTTTTTCTTATTTTACTTTTATTTTATATACATATATATGTTAATTAGAGGATAATTACTTTATAATATTGTGGTGGTTTTTGCCATACATCAACATGAATCAGCATTAGAAAAGTGAAAGTGAAGTCGCTCAGTCATGTCCGACTCTTTGCGACCATGGACTGTAGCCTACCAGGCTCCTCTGTCTGTGGGATTTTCCAGGCTAGAGTACTGGAGTGGGTTGCTGTTTCCTTCTCCAGAGGATCTTCCCAACCCAGGGATCGAACCCGGGTCTCCCGAATTGCAGGCAGACGCTTTAGGGTATGAGCCAGCAGGGAAGCCCTGAATCAGCATTAGGTATACATATGTCTCCTTCCTCTTGAACCCCTCTCCCACCTCCCTCCTCATCCCACCCCTCGAGGCTGTGACAGAGCACAGACTTTGGGCTCCCTGCATCATAGATCGAACCCCCACTGGCCATCTATTTTACATACAGTGATATATTTGTTTCAGTGCTATTTTCGCAAATCATCTCACCCTCTCCTTCCCGCAGTGTCCAAAATGTCTGTGTCTCTTTTACTGCCTTGCAAGTTGGATCGTCAGTACCATCTTTCTAGATTTCATATATATGCATTAATATATGATATTTGTCTTTCTGACTAACTTCACTCTGTATAATAGGTTCCAGTTTCATTCAACTCAGTAAAACTGACTCGAATGTGTTCCTTTTCATAACTGAGTAATATCCCATTGTGGATAATATGATATTATCCATTCATCTGTCGATGGACATCATGTTCTAGCTATTGTAAATAGTGCTGCAGTGAACATTGGGGTACACGTGTCTTTTTCAATTTTGGTTTCCTCAGAGTATATGCCCAGTAGTGGGATTGCTGGGTCATATGGTAGCTTTATTTCTAGTCTTTTAAGGAATCCCCATGCCATTCTCCACAGTGGCTGTATCAATTTGCATTCCCACAGACAGTGTAAGAGGGTTCCCTTTTCTCCACACCCTCTCCAGCATTTATTGTTTGTAGACTTCGATGATGGACATTCTGACAGGTGTGAGATGATACCCCATTGTAATTTTCATCTGCATTTCTCTAATAATGAGAGATGTTTTTAAGTGTAGAAAACTCCCACACAATGCCTAATTTATCACCTGAACCATCTTTTTAGGCTTACAGTTCAATAGTGTTAAGTACCTTCATATAGCTGTGCAATCAATTTCCAAAACTCTTCATTTTGTAAAACGAAAATTCTGTACCCATGGAACAACAACTTCCCATGTCATCCTGCCCGCACCTCCTGCAGCCCTTGGCAACCAGCCTTCCATCTCCTTCTGTCTCTGTGGATTTGACCACTGTAGGGACCTCATGTAGGTGGAATCATACAGTACATGTGTGTGACTGTCTTATTTCTGGTAACATTATGTCCTCAAGGTTCATCTGTGTTGTAGCCTGAATCAGAATTTTTATCATCGGGGAAGAAGAGGACCCGGATCAGAGGCCACGGTGATGGGTGGGTCTTTCCCATGGATGCTGCCCGGTAGAGTGAATAGTTTCTGGGAAGAGCAAGCCTGGAGCCAGGAGCCCGGTCTTCAGGGAAGGAGGGGGAGTGGCCAAGAGGCCAGAGGATGACAGTAAGCATTTATCTTTCCTGATACTTTTCCTGTTAGCTGACCTGTAAAGGGGTGGGGGGAGATTATCTCTCATTCCCCAATTGTTGTGGAATTAACGTGTTGCTTAAATAAGTGGTCTACAAATTGTCATTATACAATGACCTAAGTCTTCCTTTCCTTCTCTGAGTTTGGGTGCATAATGGCACCTGCCTCCCCCAGGGTGGCTGTGAGTGTGAAATAAACGCATAATCTAAGCACAGAGTTGCTCAGTCGTGTCTGGCTCTTTATGACCCCATGGACTATTCTCCAGGCCAGAATACTGGAATGGGTAGCCTTTCCTTTCTCCAGGGGATCTTCCCAACCCAGGGATAGAACCCAGGTCTCCCACATTGCAGGCAAATTCTTTACCAGCGGAGCCACCAGAAAACTAAGATCATGGCATCTGGTCTCATCACTTCATGGCAAATAGATGGGGAAACAATGGAAACAGTGGTAGACTTTATTTTGGGGGGGCTCCAAAATCACTGTAGATGGTGACTGCAGCCATGAAATTTAAAGACATTTACTCCTTGGAAGGAAAGTTATGACCAACCTAGATAGCATATTCAAAAGCAGAGACATTACTTTGCCAACAAAGGTCTGACTAGTCAAAGCTATGGTTTTTCCAGTGGTCATGTATGGATGTGAGAGTTGGACCATAAAGAAAGCTGAGCGCAGAAGAACTGATGTGAACTGTGGTGTTGAAGAAGACTCTTGAGGGTCCATTGGACTGCAAGAAGATCCAACCAGTCCATCCTAAAGGAGATCAGTTCTGAATATTCATTGGAAGGACTGACGCTGAAGCTGAAACTCCAATACTTTGGCTACTGATGTAAAGAACTGACTCATTTGAAAAGACCCTGATGCTGGGAAAGATTGAGGGCAGGAGGAGAAGGGGCGACAGAAGATGAGATGGCTGGATGGCATCACCGACTCAGTGGATATCAGTTCAGTTCAGCCGCTCAGTCGTGTCCGACTCTTTGCGACCCCATGAATCGCAGCACTCCAGGCCTCCCTGTCCATCACCAACTCCTGGAGTTCACTCAAACTCACGTCCATCGAGTCAATGATGCCATCCAGTCATCTCATCCTCTGTCGTCCCCTTCTCCTTCTGCCCCCAATTCCTCCCAGCATCAGAGCATTTTCCAATGAGTCAACTCTTTGCATGAGGTGGCCAAAGTATTGGAGTTTCAGCTTTAGCATCAGTCCTTCCAAAGAATACCCAGGACTGATCTCCTTCAGAATGGACTGATTGGATCTCCTTGCAGTCCAAGGGACTCTCAAGAGTCTTCTCCAACACCACAGTTCAAAAGCATCAATTCTTCGGCACTCAGCTTTCTTCACAGTCCAACTCTCACATCCATACCTGACTACTGGAAAAACCATAGCCTTGACTAGATGGACCTTTGTTGGCAAAGAAATGTCTCTGCTTTTGAATATGCTGTCTAGGTTGGTCATAACTTTCCTTCCAAGGAGTAAGCATCTTTTAATTTCATGGCTTCAGTCACCATCTGCAGTGATTTTGGAGCCCCCCAAAATAAAGTCTGACACTGTTTCCACTGTTTCCCCATCTATTTCCCATGAAGTGATGGGACCAGATGCCATGATCTTCGTTTTCCGAATGTTGAGCTTTAAGCTAACTTTTCCACTCTCCTTTTTCACTTTCACCAAGAGGCTTTTTAGTTCCTCTTCACTTTCTGCCATAAGGGTGGTGTCATCTGCATATCTGGAGTTATTGATATTTCTCCCAGCAATCTTGATTCCAGCTTGTGCTTCTTCCAGCCCAGCGTTTCTCATGATGTACTCTGCATATAAGTTAAATAAGCAGGGTGACAATATACAGCCTTGACGGACTCCTTTTCCTACTTGGAACCAGTCTGTTGTTCCATGTCCAGTTCTAACTGTTGCTTCCTGACCTGCATATAGGTTTCTCAAGAGGCAGGTCAGGTGGTCTGGTATTCCCATGCATATAAGTTTGAGTAAATTCCGAGAGTTGGTGATGGACAGGGAGGCCTGGCGTGCTGCAGTCCATGGGGTCGCAAAGAGTGGACACGACTGAGCGGTTGAACTGAACTGAACTGGCACAGAGGGCTTCTGGTGGAGACGCCTAGGGTGAGGAGGGGCGGGGCAGGGGCTGGGAGTGGGCGGGGCGCAGAGCGCGGAGTAGGGCGCAGGGGCAGCAGGGCTTCCCGGTGGCCACGAGGGGGCGCCGCGGGGGCGGAGGGAGCGGGTCTCCGGGCGGGCGGGTGACTCACGGCCGCGGGAGGGAGGGAGGGAAGATGAGTCTGCCGCCCTCCGGCTTCCCTCTCCCGCCGCGCCCCTGCAGCCGCCCGGAACTGACCCTAGGGAGGGGCCCCGGGGGCGCCGCCCTGCAAGCGGCAGGGCCCGCGCCTCCCAGAAGCAGGGGCGCTCTGGGCCTAGCTCTCGTCGTCTTCTCCTTCGGGGCCGGGGCTTCGGGAGGAGACTCCGCTCGCGACCGGGGCTGATGATCCAGAGCGGCGGGCGCCAGCTTGGGAGCCGCAGAGGCGCTGCCCCCGGGCTCGGGGTGGGCGGTGGTATTGCCTGCGGGGCCGGAGGAGGGGGCTTCCCTGGGGAGCCGCTCCCGCCAGGCCGGTGGGGTCCGCTAGGATGCTCCAGGTGCGGTGGGCTGCAGGCGGCGGCGCAGAGAACCGGGTCACCCCGCCCTGCCGCCAAAGCCGCACGCAGTAAACCTGCCCTGTTCCTTGGCGCACAGGCTGTTTTCACCTCTTTAACCTGGTGCCCGATGCCCGGTGCCCGGAGAGGGTCTGACTCAGACCTTGGGAGTCAGAGCTACCCAAGACCTCGCGGAGCCTGGGCCGCGGCCTCGCGTGGGCGATCCAGCCCAGGCAGGGAGGTGATTTGTCCAAAGGCCCCAGAGGGGAGACCGAGCTCCTGAATCAGGACCTCCTACTCACCAGCCCGTGGAAAGTGCTTAAAACAGTTCCTGGCACCTAGTCAGCCATTATGTATAATAAATAATATATATGCCTAATAGCTCATCTTTGTGGGGTACTTGCTGTGTGCCCCTACGTGTTCTTCATGGATTGCTTGATTCTCACAACTGCACTAAGACATGAACACTATTCTTATCCTTATATGGGGGCTTGGGAAACAAGCTCAGAGAAGTTAGGTAACTTGCCCAAGATCACACAGCTAGGAAGTAGTGTGTGGGAGTTAAATCCAGACCTCTTGAATTCAGAGGCTGTGTGCATGAGACTGACTTCAAATATTGGTGAGGTGCAGGTGTTAACACAAAAATTAACTAGTCGATCTAAGAAAGAAATGGGAGATTTTTATTGGCGCCAAACTGCAGGGTTATAACCTGAGAACAGCCTCTCAGAAAGCTTTGAGAACTGTTTGCCCTGTTACGGGCTTCCCTGGTGGCTCAGATGGTAAAGAGTCTGCATGTAATGTGGGAGACCTGGGTTCAATTCCTGGGTGGAGAAGATCCCCTGGAGAAGCAAATGGCAACCCTCTCCAGTACTCTTGCCTGGAAAATCCCATGGACAGGAGACCTGGTAGGCTCTAGTCCGTGGGCTGCAAAGAGTTGGACACAACTGAGCGACTTCACTTCACTTGGCCTGTTAGAGGTCAACACGTGGTTGTGTAACAAGGTTTGAGAGAGGCGGCTGCACATTAAATGACAGGTTATTGACAGTTTACATGATCCAGATCCACAGGCGCAAAGCACAGTCATGGATTATCATCTTACAAGATTAAGAAAGAAGTTTATCTCTTATGGAATTGCGACCCTTTATGAGATTAAGAAAGATCATGATCGAAGAGGAGGTTGGGTTAATGCAGAGACATCACACATGTACACACACACACATATGCAAAGAGGGGAGGAAGGAACCGAAAAGGACAAAGAAAAAATTAATGTTTGAATTATGACTTACCTTAGAATTTGAATTTTATTTCATCGCAGGACTATGCTGCAGGTGGTTTGCTTCTCAGGGTGTCTGAAGAGCAATAGTGTTAAGCTGAGAGTTAGCTAGATGCTAAGGGTGGGGGTCTGGTGAGCTCTGTCCCTCCAACCAGGGCCCAAGTTCTGCAGGTTCCCAGGTGCCACAGGACAGAAGAGAAGCACTGGGCGTCATCTCATCTGGTCACTGGCTAGCCCTCTGCTCCCTGGTCTCCGGCCCCCACTTCTGGCTCCTTTGGTGGCCCCCACTCACTGCTTGGGGGAACATTGCCTTTAGCAGAGTTTCCCAAATACCTGCCAACAGAGAGAGACCGACTTGAGGATGTTAGACACATAGATCCCAGGCCCTGGCAGAGGCAGAGGGGTGATTCTCAGCCTTGATTTTACGTTGGTGCTCAGTGGACTTTATGCCTAGGTCCTCCCACCTGGAGATTCTAATTAGATAGATCTGGGGATCCCCCTGAGTCTTGGGGTGATCCTTGAGTGCAGCTGAGATTGAGCATGGCTGCTCCAGTGGTAGAGTCCGGAGGGTGGAGGTGGCCTTAGGAATCTCTATGTTTAAGAAGCTGCTCCTGTGATTTTCAGGTTGCTCCCTGGTTTGCCAACCTCTGGTGTAGAACACATTTTCTTCTAATTGTCTTTGAAGACTGCCCCAGATTCTTACAACTGAACTATCTGCCTTATGCATGTGAACTGCCTCACTGGTTGTCTCAGAAACTTTGCATCAATTCTCCCATGCAAGAAAGGGAGCAGGGTCCCTGCTTAGCTTCTCCTAAGCCCCTACCTTAGTTTATAGGAGTTCTCTCCTTACCACAGACCAGCATTCTCACCCATCCTATCAGCTTCATTGCTCAAAAGTTCTGGGCAGGGTGGTGAGCTCCTCTGAGCTGGTGGTCACCTGGAGGCGGAACTCTTGCACCCTGAGGGCTCAGCCGTGTTGACAGCCCAAGGACCTCAGGGACCCTCACGCCCATCTTCTTTCCCCAGGTCTCAGTAGACAGTGTTGTCATGACAAGTGAGCTGGCTCTAGGGACTGCTCCCCCCTTCCTCTGGGACGTGTTTTTAGCCCTCTTTTTTCAGTGTTGTCTTCTGCCCTGAGGGCTTCCCAGGTGGCTCAGTGGTAAAGTATCCGCTTGCCAATGCCGGGGAGACTCGAGTTGGATCCCTGGGTCTGGAAGATCCCCTGAAAAAGGAAATGGCAACCCACTCCATTATTCTTGTCTGGGAAATTCCATGGGCAGAGGAGCCTGGTGGGCTATAGTCCATGGGGTCATAAAGAGTCTGACATGACTTAGCAACTAAACAACAACAATAAAATAACAACTTCTGCCCTGGAGTAAAGTTACATCTATCATCCCCCAGCTTGATAGCCAACCTGTGAATCTGGCTACTGTGAGTTCTTCTGGTTTCTTGGTGCTCATGTTAGGTGTGAGGCTAGGAGTCTAGGGACCTGTGTTCTGGACTGTGTGCCCCCAGGGCATATTACCACCGCCTGTAATCCTCTCCCCATCACTCCTGGTCCTCTGGCACCCCTGTGCCATCTCAGTCAGATCACCCCCTCCCCGATCTCTGTCCCTGCCTGAGTGCTCCACCCTCCACCCAGAGCTGCCATCCATTGTTCTCCTTGGGAGTGGGTGCATCACGGGAAATCACTGTTTGGGGCCAAGGAAGAAGGAAGGAGGGACGGGACTGGAAGGGGCGTGTGATGGAAAAAGTGACTGCCAGCCATTGCCTGGACGCGAGCCTGGAAGGCAGGGCAGGGCGGTTGCCCTGGTGATGATCAGAAAAGCAGGCCACCACTGGTTCCCTGTCCTTGGCATTGAAGGCTACTTGTGTGTCTTTCCTGTCCTCCTCTGATAGCTTTAGGCTGCCTCCTGGGACAGGGTCCAGACCCCCAGATTTAACTCTTGTGCCTCAGGTTCCCAGCCTGGCCAAAGGAAGGTAAAGAGCATGTGCTGAGTATTCCATCTGCCCCTGCAGACCTTCCAGCCTTCTCCACGCACTCTGTGCCCCAGCTGGCTCACTTCTGTGGGCCCCTCCTCCTGGGCTCTCTTGCTCTCTGGCTTTGGGTCCCTAGCTGGTCTCCCTCAACCCCCACCTACCCCTCTGTGATTAGCCCCTCCCTGGGCACCCCTTTCTCTCCATCTGTTGCTGGGATCCTGGCTGCTGGAGGGATCCTGTTAACAAGGAGGGAGGGGTGAAAGAGGCCAGGCACTTCAGGACTCCTTTCTCTGATCAGGCTCTGGCAGGCTGGCCGAGTGGGCGGGGTAGCCTTGAAGGTGTAATCTGAGCTGTACCCAGAAGCCTGCCCTGCCCAGAAATAGCTCGGCTGAAATCCTGAAGTCCAAGGGTCATTCTCTGGATTAAAGAGTTTCTCTGTATTTCTCTATTGCATACAGGGTTATCGTTACCGTCTTTCTAAATTCCATATATGTGTGTTAGTGTACTGTATTGGTGTTTTTCCTTCTGGCTTACTTCACTCTGTATAATAGGCTCCAGTTTCATCCACTTCATTAGAACTGATTCAAATGTATTCTTTTTAATGGCTGAGTAATACTCCATTGTGTATATGTACCACAGCTTTCTTATCCATTCATCTGCTGATGGACATCTAGGTTGCTTCCATGTCCTGGCTATTATAAACAGCGCTGCGATGAACATTGGGTACATGTGTCTCTTTCAATTCTGGTTTCCTCAGTGTGTATGCCCAGCAGTGGGATTGCTGGGTCATATGGCAGTTCTATTTCCAGTTTTTTAAGGAATCTCCACACTGTTCTCCATAGTGGCTGTACTAGTTTGCATTCCCACCAACAGATGTATAGAATAGTCTTTTGGACTCTGTGGGAAAAGGTGAGGGTGGGATGATCTGAGAGAATAGCATTGAAAGATGTATATTATCATATGTGAAACAGATCGCCAGTCCAGGTTAGATGCATGAGACAGGTACTCAGGGCTGGTGCACTGGGATGACCCAGAGGGATGGGATGGGGAGGGAGGTGGGAAGTGGGGTTCAGGATGGGGACCACATGTAAACCCATGGCTGATTCATATCAGTGTATGGCAAAAACCACTGCAATATTGTAAAGTAATTAGCTTCCAACTAAAATAAATTAATTTTTTTCAAAAAAAGTTTTTCTGTAAAGATCCCACATTCCTGGGAAGGTGAGTACATTACTTTCATTCATTTCTCAATGTATTTTGTAATAGTTTCAGCAGATAAGAAGCTTGACCATAAGCTTCAAGATACGAAGACTATCTTCTTTGTGTAGACATGGGTGGCATGGGGTCTGGTGAAAAGTAGGCTTAAAAGCAATCTGCTGAATAGATTCATTCACCATTCAATAAATGTTTCTTGAGAGCCTACTGTGTTCCAGGTGTTCTAGATGCTTGGGATACATTAATGAATAAACAGATAAAGAACCCCTTCAGGCAGAGAGATGAACAGTATATTTTATATACATATATATACGTGTGGCGCTTCCTTGGTGGCTCAAAGGTAAAGAATCTGCCTGCAGTGCAGGAGCCGTGGGAGATGCACGTTTGATTTTTGGGTCAGGAAGATCCACTGGAGGAGGTCATGGCAACCCACTCCAGTATTCTTGCCTGGAGAATCCCACAGACAGAGGAGCCTGGTGGGCTACAGTCCATAGTGTTACAGAGTTGGACACGACTTAAGTGACTTAGCACACATACATGTATATGTGTGTGTGTGTCCAAAGCCCGCTACCTCCTCTGAAGAATGTCACTGAACCCCACAGTCCCATCCAGACTTCCTCTGTCCCCTTTGCTATAAGCAGACTGTGCCAAGTTGCTCTTTGTGACCCCATGGACTATAGCTGCCAGGCTCCTCTGTCCATGGCATTCTCCAGACAAGAATACTGGAGTGAGTTGCCATTCCTTTCTCCAGGCGATCTTCCTGGCCCAGGGATTGAACCCGAGTCTCTTATGTCTCCTGCTTTGGTGGGTGGGTTCTTTACCACTAGCACCACCTGGGCTAAGCAGACCAGTCTCTTCAAGTTTCCTTGGTGTATCTTATTTCAGAGACAGTTGACAAGGAAAGCAGAGGCTCCTAACAAAGGAGATACTTGTGGCTACTAGGGAGTTTTTACGGTTATATGTTGTATAATAAACCCCACCCTGGTGAAACTTAATGCTGTGTAAATGACTGTATTAAAAGCAATCAAGTACTACTTGATCCAAGAAGGTGACGTAGGAGGTTCCTGAACTCACCTTCTCCTATGAGCACAGCAAATCTATAGCAACATGTGGAGAAATTCCATCAAAAAATCCAGAAATCAGTTGAGTGAATTCTATTCTATACATTGGATGAATGTATAGAATTTGTTGAATCCACATCAAAATGAGGAGAAAGGCTGAGACACAAACCCCATCCTACACAGTGCTATGCAGTCAGGAGGGGACTCAACTCCCAGTGTCTCCCTGGGGAGCCAAGGCTTTGGACCTAATATCTTGTGCTCTAGCTTTTAGGACTTCCACTTTTGGGGATGGGCCTGAGACAGGAGATAGATGGGCCCTAGGCTGAACAGTTTCTCCCCTCTGGACAGAAACTCCATGATAGCAGATACTCTATAAGTGCAGGATGATGGAGGAGGCTGGGCCCTGCCCAGATAAGAGATAAAAGGCCACATATTCCTCATTCTTGAAGTTAAGGAGACCTCTTCAGCGGCATATGCCCAGAAAGGCTCCTTGGAGGTTTAAAAGGGAGGGAGTGCCATGTGATATCAACTACCCATAGGCCTCTTCACTAGACTCCATCTTGGCTAAGAGATGAGCATGGACACATGGGAGGACCCTGAGATGTACCAAATATGGACTCAGAACCAGGCCAATCAAAATGTCTGGCCAGAGGAAACTGGGAAGAAATGTCCTATATACATGATTCAAACTTCCATGAGGGTGCGACTCAGCGACTGCCTCTCTGAGGCTGGACAAGTGGTCACTGACAAGGCCCTGGCTCCTCAGCTTTGCAGAAAAGAATTACCACAAAGACAGAGAGTAGTGAAACAAGTGAAGCACTTATTAGGAGGAGAAGAGTACAGTATGCGTGGATAGACACATGGCCACCACTGTGACCTGGCGTCCATATCTGGCTGGGAACTGAAACCCTATTTCAAGCCACTGCAGGCTGAGGCCACCTGAGATCAGCCCCCCAAAACACCTAGCTCTGAAAGTCAATGGGGCTTGCATCCATAGGATCCACAAGACTATAGCAAATGACGAAATAGTTCTTAATGAGCTACCTACATCCAAGCTTAGTGGAGAGGGAGCAGACAGAAATGTTCTTTTCTCAGTCTTTTCCTGAAGGAGTCCTATGTGCATAACTTAAAAACTGTTGCTTCAGAGTCTGGCTTCCAATCTGTCTGCATCTAGATTGAGATCAGACAGATATCTTCGACTTTGGGACACTGACAGGTCTCTGCATATCCTCAACTACTGGGAGCCATGGAGAACAAAGAATGCAGCGTGGACAATCACAGAGGCTTGAAAGATAATCAAGAACCAGCCTGTCAAGAGCTGAGCTGAGCTGAATGATAAAGTGCATCTGCTACTTGAGACCAGCCTGTCAAGATTGGGACAGGTGGCTTTTTTGTCTATTGCACAGAAAACAACATGGAAAGTAAAGGAAAAAGAAGAAACAGAAGCATATGCTTCAAAAAAGAAAGAAAACAAGATAAAGAAATGGACATAAATTACTTACTAGATAAAGAGTTCAAGATAATGGTCATAAAGATGCTCACTGAGGTCAGGAGAACAATGCATGAACAAAGTGAGGGTTTCAACAGAGTTAGAAAAATATAAGGAGGTACCAAACAGAAATCACAGAGCTGAAGAATTCAGTTACTGAACTGAAAAATTCAATAACGGGGATCCATAGCAAACTAGATCAAGTGGGAGAAAGGATTAGTGAACTTGAAGACACCATAGTGGAATTCATCCAATTAGAGGAGCAAAGAGAAAAAAAAAAAGGGTAAAGATAGCTTGTGAAAGTGAAAGTTGCTCAGTTGTGTCTGACTCTTTGTGATCGCATGGGACCCCATGGGCTATAGTCTATGGAATTCTCCAGGCCAGAATACTGGAGTGGGTAGCCATTCTCTTCTCCAGGGGATCTTCCCAATCCAGAGAGAGAATCCAGGCCTCCCACGTTGCAGGTGGATTCTTTACCTGTTGAGCCACCAGGGAAGCACAAGAATACTGGAGTGGGTAGACTATCCCTCCAGTGGATCTTCCAGATCCAGGAATCAGACTGGGGTCTTCTGCATTGCAGGTGGATTCTTTACCAGCTGAGCTACCAGGGAAACCCTAAAGATAGCTTGGGAGATGCCATTAAGTGGATCCATATTCACATTATAGGAGTTCCATGAGGAGAATAGAGGGAGAAAAGGACAGAAAGTTTATTCAAAAAAGTAATGGCTGGGACTTCCCTCGTGGTTCAGTGGTTAAGAATCCATCTGCCAGTGCAGAGGACATGGATTCGAACCCTGGTAAGGGAACTAAGATCCCACATGTCTCAGAGTGACTAAGTCCATGTGCTGAACAGCTGAGCCTGTGCTTTCTGGTGAGCCCACGTGCCACACCTAAGACCCAACAGAGCCAAATAAATAAGAAAATTTTTTAAAAGAAGACTCTGAGTTTTCAATGCAGGGGTCATGGATTCAATCTCTAGCTGGAGAGGTTCTGTGTACTATGCACCCGGCCTCCTCCACCAAAAAACCCCAATATGTCATTATGAGAATTAGTATGAAGTTTACTCAGAAAATTAAAAATAGAACTACCATATAATCCAACAGCCCCACTTCTGGGTGTTTATCCAAAGGAAAGGAAAACAACGTCTCAGAGAAATAGTAATATATGCAGCCCATGTTCACTGTAGCATACTCACAACAGCATGATACAGATACAGCCTAAATGTCCCTCAACAGATGAATAGATAAAGAAGATATATACACAATGAAATACTCTTCAGCCATGAAAAAGATGGAAATCCTACGGTTTGTGATGACATGGACAAAACTTGAGGGCTTTATGCTAAGTGAAATAAGACAGACAAAGACAAATATTCCATGTTATTTCTTATAGGTAGAATTTTAGAAAGTTAAACTCATAGGGACAGAATGTAGAAAATTAGTTGTCAGGGCCTGGGTGTGTGTGGTGGGGTGGGGGAAATAGGGAGAGGTTGGTAAAAGCTTGCAAACTTTCAGATGAATAAGATCTGAGGATCTACTGTAAACATGGTGCCTTTCAGTTCAGTTCAGTCGCTCAGTCGTGTCTGACTCTTTGCGACCCCACGGACTGCAGCACGCCAGGCCTCCCTGTCCATCACCAACACCCAGAGTTTATTCAAACTCATGTCCATTGAGTTGGTGATGCCATCCAACCATCTCATCCTCTGTCATCCACTTCTCCTCCCGCCTTCAATCTTTCCCAGCATCAGGGTCTTTTCAAATGAGTCAGTTCTTCGCATCAGGTGGCCAAAGTATTGGAGTTTCAGCTTCAGCATCAGTCCTTCCAATGAATATTCAGGACTGATTTCCTTTAGGATGGACTGGTTGGATCTCCTTGCAGTCCAAGGGACTCTCAAGAGTCTTCTCCAACACCACAGTTCAAAAGCATCAATTTCTTTGGTGCTCAGCTTTCTTTATAGTCCAAATCTCACATCCATACACGACTACTGGAAAAACCATAGCTTTGACTACATGGACCTTTGTTGGCAAAGTAATGTCTCTGCTTTTTAATAAGCTATGACTTAATGGTGACTTTAGATGATAACAATGCATTGTAAGGCTTTCTTGGTGGCTCAGATGGTAAAGAATCCACCTGCAATGTGGGAGACCTGGGTTGGATCCCTGGGTCAGGAAGATCTCCTGGAGAAAGGAATGGCAACCCACTCCAGTATTCTTGCCTGGAGAATTCCATGAACAGTGGAGCCTGGTGGGCTATAGTCCTTGGGGTCGCAGAGAATCAGACACGACTAAGCAACTAACACTTCACTTCACTTCAATGTACTGTATAATTGTAATTGTCAAGACAATAGAACTTAAATGTTCTTGCAAAAAAAGCCCCTAAAACAAAAGATAAATATATGAGGTGATGGATATGTTAATAAACTGGGTGGGGTAATCTTTTCATAATGCATATGTCCATCAAATAACCACAATGTACACCTTAAATATCTTACAATTTTGTATGTCAATTATACCTCCTTAACTCTGAAATACAATAAATCAGGTAGCTTCTGTGAGTGTGTGTATCAGTGTTTGTAGCTGCAAAATATAAAACTCTTGGTCAGAAAAGTAATTTATTTTAAGATATTTGATCTCCAGGAAACTTCCAGGAATAGCAAAGAGAACAGCTTGCAAGCCACATGGACCTATTACTAGGCCAGCGAAGGTGCACCCCCATCCCTAGTCATGGGCAGTGCATCTCATATGGCCAACATGGGTCCCCTAGACACAGGAACCTCATGTCCTCAAGCCCCAGACGTCCATGCCTCCGTCTCCTCTGTTGCCAGGAGATGTAGCCCTACTGGGGTAGCCGTACCTGCCTCCTCACACTCTTTCTTCACTCACAGTTTTAAACCTCAGTTGGTTGCCTTGGGTGGGTGGAGCTTAGGTCACATGCCTGCTCCCTGGCTTAAAATGAGGCTGGGAAAGCAACTTTTCTGGCTTCTACCGGGTTCTGTCAGTGCGTGTTCTTGGTTTTAGCCAACAGAAACTGACTCTGGTTGACTTAAGTGGAGGGAATTTACTGCAGGAAAGGTAGGAGGAAAGTGGGGGGGGGGAGGCAGTCTTTTGCGAGGCATCTACTATGTGCTTAGTCATTCACATTCTTTCTTTTAATCCTCCTGTCAACCTTGTGAATTAGGTATTGTTACTCCCACTTCACAGATGAAGAAGCTGAGGCTCAGTGACTTTAAGGGACTTGCCTAAGATTGTATAGCTGGTAAGCGGCAGATACAGAAATAAAATCTAGAACGTTTCGATTTAAAATTCCATGCTGCTTCTGGAGTTTATTTTTCTCTTTTTATGTGCGTGGATTGCCCCAAAACTCCAAATATTTTCACCACTGCTGGAGTCCTGGCAGCATCAGCCAGTGGGGTGGCTGCCAGGGGCTGTGGCAGCAGAGGAGACTGGGAGGCGGGGTATGCCTGTGTGGGTCCTTTGTGTCAGGTATTTATAAACCTGGATCTTCTCCCTCACAACAAACATCAGAGGTATTTCTTCTGGCTCTCAGATTCAGGCAAGGTCTCCTCCCCTCTGTTCATAAGAACACTTCCAGGAGAGGCAGTACCCAGAGGTCAGGTGAGGCCAGGACAGCTGGGGGTGAACTATGGCTCCCAGATTATAGGTACCCTGGGGACTTGGGGTGCCATAGAGTCCCTTGGACAGTAAGGAGATCAAACCAATCAATCTTAAAGGAAATCAACCAGGAATATTCATCAGAAGAACCGATGTTGACGCTAAAGCTCCAATCCTTTGGCCACCTGATGTGGAGCCAATTCATTGGAGAAGACCCTGATGCTGGGAAAGACTGAAGGCAGGAGGAGAAGGGGGCAACAGAGGATGAGATGCTTGGATGGCATCACTGACTCAATGGACATGAGTTTGTGTAAACTCTGGAAGATGGTGAAGGACAAGGAAGCCTGGCATGCTGCAGTTCATGGGATCGCAAAGAGTTGGACGCAATTGAACGACTGAACAACAACATGGGCCCAAAGGCCTGAAACCTCGTCTGCAGGATTTTGTCCCAAACCACGTGGCCTTGCCTCCTTCAGCCACGAATGGTCGGTTCAGCCTGAGCAGCACAGGCTGGCCAGGGCCCATGATGGGCTTTGGTGTCAGGGCTGTGGCTACATCAGAGCACTGGGGATGGGCTGGGCCTTATGATTGAGGGGCAGAAGCAGGAAGAGGCCCAGAAAGAGCAGAAAAAAAGGCGGCCCACCTGAGAGGTGATCGCACCCTGGGTCCTGGGCACTGTCCCCTTCCTGTTACATGGCGTCCTGTAGGGTGGTCATTCCCAGGGCCTAGAATCCTTCAAGCCTTCTTGCTGTGAATTCCTTACAGTTACATTTTTAGACCTAACGGAGTGAGAGAGATTGTGGTGACCCAATGAGATCAATGAGGAAAGACCCGGATCACAGACCCTGATGTGGTCTGCCCACCACATCCTTGTTGGCCGTCCTTGGGAAGCTGTCGTCGCCCACACTCGGGTTCCTGGTTCCTGCAGTTCAGAGTCACAGGAATGCCTCAGGACCAGAGCCTGACAAGAGGGTAAGATGTGGACTAGAAGCCCAGCAGGAGAGAGAGAAAGGGCCAGAGGGACCAGGGGCGCACCACGGCTTCCACTCACAACATCATCACGGAGCTTGGCCACGGGGTGTGTTGTAAATAGTGTGTTCCTCATGGGGTCAAGGCACGGGTTTGTATTTTAACGTGTGTACTGACTCATTTAACTGTTTCAAAATTCAGAAGACACAGAAGGGAGTGCACTGAAAGTCTCCCTCCTTCCCAGCCGGCAGCTTCCCTCCCCTGACAATCACTGGAGAGTTTTCTCACCCTTCCGGAAAGTTCCACGCACACAGAAGCAAACTCACTCACACGGCGCCCTGATGACACAGATGTTAGCCCACGATTCCCATCGTCCTGCGCCTGGTTTTCTTCATTGTGAATAAGTGACTAATGTTCTCCTGAGTGAGGGGAGATTAGAGGCCATCCTGGAACAGGTAACAGAGCTGCAGTCCGCCTGGAAAGTGGACACAGTGGGCGGCAGCCTGTTCTGGGCAAGCCCTCAGGGAGGTTGTGTGTGAGTGACTGTGTATGTGTGTGAGAGTGTGTATGTGTGTGAGGGTGTGTGTGAGGGTGTATGTGTGTGTGAGTGTGTGAGGGTGTGTGAGTATGTTTTTGTATGTGTGAGAGTGTGTGTGTGTGAGGGTGTGTGAGTGTGTGTGTGTGTGAGGGTGTGTGAGTGTGTATGTGTGTGAGGATGTGTGATTGTGTATGTGTGTGAGAATGTGTGAGTGTGTATGTGTGTGACTATGTATGTATGTGTGAGTGTGTATGTGTGAGGATGTGTGATTGTGTATGTGTGTGAGAATGTGTGAGTGTGTATGTGTGTGACTATGTATGTATGTGTGAGGGTGTCTGAGTGTGTATGTGTGTGTGTATGTGTGTGAGAGTATGTATGTATGTGTGAATGTGTATGTGTGTGAGGGTGTATGTGTGTGAGTGTGTGTGTGTGTGTGAGGTTGTGTGAGTGTGTATATGAGTGTGCATGTATGTGTGTGAGTGTGTATGTGTGTGAAGGTGTGTGTGTTTGTGTGTGAGGGTGTGTGTGTGAGAGTGTGTATGTGTGTGAGAGTGTGTATGTGTGTGAGTGTGTGTGTGTGTGAGTGTGTGAGGGTGTGTGAATGTGTGTGTGTGTGTGTGTGAGTATGTATGTATGTGTGAGGGTGTATGTGTGTGAGAGTGTATGTGTGTGAGTGTGTGTGTATGTGTGTGAGAGTGTGTATGTGTGTATGAGGGTGAGTGTGTGTATGTGTGTGAGTGTGTGTGAGTGTGTGTATGTGTGTGAGAGTGTGTGTGTGTGTGAGGGTGTGTGTATGTATTTGTGTGTGAGGGTGTGTGTGTGAGAGTGTATGTGTGTGAGAGTGTGTATGTGTGTGTGTGTGTGTGTGAGTGTGTGAGGGTGTGTGATTGTGTGTGTGTGTGTGTGTATGTATGTGTGAGGGTGTATGTGTGTGAGAGTGTATGTGTGTGAGTGTGTGTATGTGTGTGAGAGTGTGTATGCGTGTATGAGGGTGAGTGTGTGTATGTGTGTGAGAGTGTGTGTATGTGTGTGAGAGTGTGTATGTGTGTGAGTGTGTGTGTGTGTGTGTGAGGGTGTGTGAATGTGTGTGTGTGTATTTATGTATGTGTGAGGGTGTATGTGTGTGTGTGTGTGAGGGTGTGTGAATGTGTGTGTGTGTGTGTGAGTATGTATGTATGTGTGAGGGTGTATATGTGTGAGAGTGTATGTGTGTGAGTGTGTGTGTATGTGTGCGAGAGTGTGTATGTGTGTATGAGGGTGAGTGTGTGTATGTGTGTGAGAGTGTGTGTGTGTGTGAGGGTGTGTGTGTGAGAGTGTGTATGTGTGTGAGGGTGTGTGAGTGTGTATGTGTGTGAGTGTGTGTGTGTGCGCGTGTCTCCAGGAAGCCCTTGGGAAAGCCCTAGTGCAGAGCTCCACACTGCGCTTGGTTCTAGGTCTGCTGTCTTAACCCTCAGACTGGGTTTCCTTCGGACAAGGGGGAGTGACAGAATGTCCCTTGGGGCTGTTGGGAGGGTGGGACCAGGATGTGCTGGGAAACTGTCCTGCCAGGTGCGGGGTTATTCTCAGCTGGTCAGACTGGAAGAGGCTCTCCATTTCCCCGCAAGGGCATCTTGACCCTTCTCTGCTGCCTCCCGCCCACTGCCTCCTTCTCCGGAACCGACATCATCTCACCCTGGGGAGTCAACAGAAGCCTTTGCCCCAGCCTCCCACCCCCACCTTCCTGCCCACAGACTGGCTTTAGCCCCACCTCACCTCTCCCGCCCTCTCTTGGAACCTGAAACTTTCTACCTCCGCCCTCTACCCCCACGTCTCCCACCTTCCACTCATTCCTGGTTCGCTTCAGCCCCTATTCCAACATGCTCAGATTTTTCCGTCTGGTATAGTAAACTTGGGCTCCCTTGGGGCTCAGATGGTTAAGAATCTGCCTGCAATGCAGGAGACCTGCGTTCGATCCCTGGGTGGGGAAGATCCCCTGGAGAAGGGAATGGCTACCCACTCCAGTATTCTTGCTTGGAAAATGCCATGGACAGAGGAGCCTGGCAGGCTACAGTCCATGGGGTTACAAAGAGCTGGATACAACTGAGCGACTAACATTCACTCACTCATAGCAAACCCTCCCCTGACCCCACATCACCCTAAACTGCTGTTTTTCTCCCCCACTGCAAAGTCAAATTCCTTGAAAGATGAGCTTAGCCTCAAACCATGAACCCTACTCTTTCCTTCACTTCTTAGCCAGTCTCACAATTAAAAAAATTTTTTTTGGCCATGCTGCATAACATGTGGGATCTTAGTTCCCTGACTACGGATAGAACCCATGACCTGTGTAGAGGAAGAGTGGACTCCTAAGCACTGAACCACCAGGGAATTCCCTGTCATATTTTTTAATAGAATGTTTATGGAGCTCTACCTGTCAGGTGCTCTTCTAAGCACTGTATGTAGTGACCCACTGAATACCTGAAACAACAAGTCAAAGAGGTAGGTACTGTTGCTAGTCCATTTGACAGATGAGGAAACCAAGGGGGAGAGATTGAGTGTGGTCACGCTGAGTACAGTCCACACCCAGGGAGTGAGTGGTTGCAAAATCAGGCTTTCTGTCTAGCTCTCATGTGCATGGATCCAGGAAGCAGATTCATGCCAGGTCAGCAACCAGCTCTTTGTCCAAACAATGGCACCTGTCAGTGACTGGAACACTTGGCTTGGCTTGGAACACTTTGATTTCTTCAGTCTTGGTGTTCCTCTTTCTCTTCCCCTTTCTTCTCCCTTTCCTTGGGTGAATCCACCCATTCCAGGGGTTGCTGGGTGCTCACTGATCTCCTAAGCTATAATCTGCCAGGCTCCTCTGTCCATGGGATTTCCCAGGCAAGAATACTAGAGTGTGTTGCCATTTCTTCCTCCAGGGGATCTTCCCAACCCGGAGATCGAACTCGTGTCTCCTGCATTAGCAGGCAGATTCTTTACCACTTAGCCCCCTGGGAAGCCCCTCGATTCCATTAGGGGTTTACAAAGACTCCAGTCCTGCGCTGTTTGCTGCAGTCAGTTAACCACCTGGGATCTCAGCTACAGGTCACTTTCTCAGGAGGCTTCCAAAGACCATCTCTCTGTATGCTCTTCACATCCACATCTGGCACTGTCAGATCGCTTCTTATACTGGACTGCAATTGTCTATTTCCTGGTTTGAGGGTGAGGGTTTCCTGTCCCCCAACACGACTGGGGAGTGTGTTTCCTTTTAGATCTGATGGGTCCATGCCTTGCCTGTTGAGAGCACTCCATAAATGTGTGCTGAGTGACATTTCAATGATGCGGATCTGGCTGGAGCTGTGGGAGGGAAAGGAATTGCAAAGTGGTGGTTTGGTTCAAGAGAAATCAAAGAGAGGGAGGTTCAAGAGGGAGGGGACGTATGTATACCTATGGCTGATTCATGTTGATGTATGGCAGAAACCAACGCAGAATTGTTAATAGGAAGTTAGGGACTTTGGGAAAGTCATGCCCACACAGCTATGTTTAAAATGGATAACCAACAAAGACCTATTGTTAAGCACAAAGAACTCTGCTCAATGTCAAGTGCCAGCCTGAATGGGAGGGGGTTTGGGGGAGAATGGATCCATGTATATGGATGGCTGAGTCCCTTCTCTGTTCACCTGAAACTATCCCAACACTGCTAGTCGGCTGTACCCCGATAGAAAATAGAAAGTTGCAAAATACTGTAGAGCAACTATCCTTCAATTAAAAATAAATAAATTTAAATGTTAAAAAAAGATGATTTAAAGAGAGGAGGAATAAAGTAGGAGTTTGGAATGAACGTATACACATACTATACATAAAAGAGAAAACCCAAAGGACCTGCTGAATAGCACAGGAAACTCTACTCAGTATTCTAGAATAACCTGAATGGGGAAAGAATTTGAAAAGAATATATATATGTGTATATATATATATGTGTGTGTATATATATATATGTATGTATATATATATGTGTGTGTGTATATATGTGAATATATATATGTGTGTGTGTATATATATATATATAAACTGAATCTCCGTGGTACACACCTAAAACTGCTGCTGCTGCTGCTAAGTCGCTTCGGTTGTGTCCGACTCTGTGTGACCCCATAGACGGCAGCCCACCAGGCTCCCCCGTCCCTGGGATTCTCCAGGCAAGAACACCGGAGTGGGTTGCCATTTCCTTCTCCAATGCGTGAAAGTGAAAAGTGAAAGTGAAATCGCTCAGTCGTGACCGACTCTTAGCGACCCCATGGACTGCAGCCTACCAGGCTCCTCTGCCCATGGGATTTTCCAGGCAAGAGCACTGGAGTGGGGTGCCATTGCCTTCTCCAACACCTGAAACTAACACATTGTAAATCCACTATCCTTCAATTAGAATAAAATAAAATGAATGCAAAAAAAAGATAAATATCTAAATAGATGCTATCCATAGAAATTCATTGAACTGTAGGAAAATAAAATATGACTAAAAATATGTGTGCCAATTTGGCAAGATTGCAAAAAGAAAGAGAAGAATCAAAAAGAGAAGCACAGAAGCATGGAAATGCACATAGCCGGGCAGGCTTGTCTGGGCCCCGCTTCTCTCATCTTCCCCTCCCAGGGTGGCGGGAAGAGCCTAGGTTCAAATGGGGAGGATCTGTGTTCACGTCCTGCCCCACCACCTGCTGCAGTGTGATCTAGAGAGAGTTCCTCAACCGGTTTGTTTGTTTCTTATTGACAGAAGCCACCTGCAACCGCAGGGCAGTGGGCCAGGGTTCTGCTCTTTCTCTGTCCCCAGGTGTCCTTGTGCAAATGGCCCCCATCTCCATGCCTCTGTTGTCCAACTTAGAGTTGAGAGCCTGGGCCAGACTCTTTCCAAATGCATTTTCGTGTTCAAACCCCCTTACCTCCGTGTATACTTAGATTTTACCTCTGAAAGTTCAACCCAGCAACGAACATTTCTCCCAGAGGAAGGAGGTGACGACATTTTACCTGGCTGTCCTACACCCACAAGATGGCACAGCCCTGCCCACTTGGAGGAGCAATTATAGAAGCTGTTTATGCAGATGGAACAGCCTGCACCACAGGGCTGCTTGGGAATTACACTGACTCTGGGTGCCTAAACACGAAGAGCTAAGACCCACAGCTGATAAAAAAAAAAAACAAAAAAACTCACACAGTTTTTGTGCAAAGCTTATCTCTTTCAGCTTCACAACAGCCCTGGGTAGGGAGGGGGATAGTCTTGAGTAGAGAGTGGGCTGCCAACCTGGAGCCCCAGGAAGAGCTGATGTGGATCAAGTTCAGAGCTTGCCTGCTGCAGAATGTCTTCTTGCTCAGAGAAGGGCAATCTTGCCTTCCACTCAGGTCTTCAACTGATTGAATGAGGGCCGTGTCCCCGCCACATTATGGAGGGCAGTCTCTTCACTCAAGTCCATAGATTTAAGATCTCATCCAAACACAACCCTATAGAAACACCCAGAATAATGTTTGTCTGCATGTCTGGGCACCAGGGTCTAGACACAGTGACATATCACGTTAACCATCACAAGGGCTTTTTGTTTAATCCCTACAACCTGGGAGATAGGTCTTGGGGTCTCCACTTATGATTAGGAAAGGGAGGCTCAGAGCAGTGATGAGGTTGACTCAGGGCTGTAGTGCATGCCATCACCAAGGGGCATCTCCCACGACTACACAGAGAGTGCTCCCTGGGTGTTACTCGAAAACCAGCACCCAGGGCCCCAAAGCAGGGACCTATGAGGTCATGATCAGGACCCAATGGAAATGGATAGCCATTTCAGTTTTTCTTCATAACTCTGTTCCTTCTAGGATTGACAAGGGTCTGGGTTTGGGAATCATGAATCAACTAAACAACCCATTGATAATAATATCTCCATTTTATTTTGCTTTGATGCCTTATAGTGTTACAGCTTCATAATGCATTAAAGCTGAGCATCCACAGTGAAGAGGGGAAAAGAGCTCATTGTGTTACAGGCTTCCCTGCTGGCTGAGTGGTAAAGAATCCGCCTGCCAATGTGGGAGATGTGGGTTCGATCCCTGGGTCGGGAAGATTCCCCTGGGAAGGAGATGGCAACCCACTCTGGTATTCCTGCCTGGAGAATCCCATGGACGGAGGAGCCTGGCAGGCTATAGTCTGTGGGGTCGCAAAGAGTAGAACACGACTGAGCACACAGGCTTCATGTTATCCTTCATCGGGAGGACTCTGCGTGTCAAAAAGCTAAGCACATCAAGACCACTTACACTGCTGGAAATATTCCTAGTGGAAATAAGGATGAATCCTTCTTATTTACGTAACAAGTTTTCCCAGGTTTCATTGGCTTGTGGATATTAGAGACAGTCACAGTTATGTTAGTTACTAAAGAGAAAAAAAAAGACGAACAGAAGGGAGACACTGGGCAGCTGGGAGTGCACACCTCTCACCATCTAGATAAGATTGCCTCATTTCTTCATACCTTACTGTGGAAAGTCTAGCATCTTCCTCCCCGTGCTTCTCTTGGTCAATTGGCCCTGACTTCCCACTTCAGGCCAACAGCAATCTTATCACCACTCCCCGCGACGTTCCTGTTTGCCAACCTAGCAAGCTTTTCCGTTATTTCAAAATTCACTCCTCTGCCCCCGCCGAGGGGCATCTGTGCTTGTGGCTGGCTTTCAGGTGCCTGGCGGGGGTGATGGAGGGAACACACAGAGTGGGGCTCCAGGCTGGACAGGAGCCCACCTGTTCTTTCCAAACGAACTTCTTGAGGCCTTTCTGCAGCCCAGTTCTGGCTCCCAGTTGCTTGTCCCTCCCTATTTCCTCACCTTCCTTCCTCTGCCTTCTCATCACTATCCTCTTTCTCTCAGAAAAGAACATTAAATTCCTCCAGGTTTCCTTGATGGGGAAATTCCATCTTTTGTCATCCAGAGTGGTTGTCTTGGCTCCGGGCCTCGCCCTGGCTGTCCTGGGAGTGGGCAGAGGCCTTCTGAGAAGTCTTCATGAGAGAGGCGGGCCTCTTCCCTTCCCGGTCTGACTCCTCCCGCCACGGGAGCCTGTGCTGCCCCTCCCAGGGCCGGTCAGTTGAGACCAGCACAGGTCCCCATCAATCCCAACTGGAGGTCCCCCGGGTCTGACCCACATGGCTTTGTGATTCGTCCACCCCTGTGGCTTGTCCACAGTGAGTGGGCACCCTGGGCTGATGGCAGAAGGGTCTGGTCTGGAAATTGCCCTTGACTTCCTGGTGTCTGGACAACTCTGTGCTCAGGTGGACACCCAGGACAGTGTTTACAGGATTCATGTCCCCCAGCTCTGGCCTCTCCCCAACTCACTGGGAATACTCCAGGCTCTTGTATTCAGGGACCCTCCTCTGTCTCGCAGGAATCTACATACCCCGTTCTCTACGGTGGGTATCGAAGGCTGGACGTCCAGCCCCAGGGAGCTCTGATGCCCAGGTTCTGGAGTCCTCTGCAATCCTGAGATGTTCTATGCTGCTGAAGCAGTTCCCTGTTGCTCAGCTGAACCCTGGGGGTCCTCATTCATGCAAGTCAAGATGCTCTGTTTCCCTGAATAATGCCTCCAGATGACCCAACCTTGGGCACTCAGGGACACCGCTACTGTTCTCAGAGCCTTCCTTTCTGTGTGACCTGGTAAATTGCATGCTGAGGTGGACAGCCTTGGTTTAAGTGAATTCTTGTGGTCTCTTAGCCAGAGCTTGGACAGGAGAGGACTGAAAAAGGAAAAAAAAAAAAAAGGTCAAGCTCAGTGTATTTTCACAATAATTTTTCGTGATAACTTCTGTGTGTGAGGCAGTGCTACCTTTAGAACGGGGCTGGGTCCCCATTTCCTCACTCCCCGCTCAGTGGGATCTCTGATCCTGTGCCCTCTGCCTGAACTTGACCTCAGGAGCTCTGGGTCCTGTGGCCTGACCTCAGTTCCAGGAGTCAGCTTGTGCTGCTGGCTGATGTGGGATCACGGGAGATTGAGCTGTGGGAATGACACTGACATGCTGATTTAATGTAACTGTAATTGTCTATCTAGACAGGAGATCAGAAAAAGAATATCTGGGCAGGGGCTTGGCCATCCTGGTGGTGGCCTTGGTGGCAGGACAACCGGAAAATGTTCGGCCACCTGATGTGAAGGGCCAACTCAGTAGGAAAGACCCTGATGCTGGGAAAGATTGAAGACAGGAGGAGAAGGGGATGACAGAAGATGAAATGGTTGGATGGTATCATCGATTCAATGGACGTGAGTTTGAGCAAGTTCCGGGAGTTGGTAATGGACAGGGAAAGCTGGCGAGCTGCAGTCCATGGGGTTGCAAAGAGTCAGACGTGACTGAGTAACTGAACAACAACTGCCCTCCAGGAGCCTGTGTTCTCTTTGGGGGAGACAAGTTGGGGTGCTCTGGCTGGAGAAAGAAGGCAAGCAGCTGAAAGGGGTAGACAACCATGAGGAGGCCAGCTGGGGAGTCCTCACTGATAGGATGGCACCTCAAGAGCAGTGAGAAACACATCTGGGTGTATATGGGGGAGAGTTTCTCAGACAGGAGAACAGGAAGGTGGCTGCCTGCCTTGGACTCAGCCACAAGGAAAACCATGAGGACAGAGAGCTCGTGGAGACCAGATCGGGCAGAGAGCTTGCAAGCCCTTGTAAAGATTGGCTTTCAGGGACTTCTCTGGTGGTCCCGTGGTTAAGAATCTGCTTGGCAATGCAGGAGACATGGGTTCGATCCCTGGTCCAGGAAGATTCCACATGCCTCAGAGCAACTAAGCCTCTGTGGCACAGCTACTGAAGCCTGCGTGCTCTAGAGCCTGTGCACCGCAACTAGAGAGCAGCCCCGCCTCGCCGCAACTGAAGCCCGCATGTAGCAGTGAAGATCCAGCACAGCCATAAATAAATAAAAAATTTTAAAGTAACATTAAAAAAAAAGACTGGTTTTCCATTCAAGGAAGATACAAAGCCCTTGAGGGGGTTGAGCAGAGGAGTACATGATCTGACTTACCTTTTTCCAAGGATGAAAGTGAAGGTGTTAGTCACTCAGTCGTGTCTGACTCTTTACAGCCCCATGGACTGTATAGCCCACCAGGCTCCTCTGTCCATGGGATTCTCCAGGCAGGAACACTGAGTGGGTTGCCATTCCCTTCCCCAGGGGATTTTCCCAACCCAGGGATCTAATCTGGGTCTCCTGCATTGCAAGCAGATTCTTTACCATCTGAGCCACCAGGGAAGCCCTTTTAAAAGCATAAGTCAGACCTATTCGTGTTCAGTGCTATATAGTACTTCATCGTGTGTATGTGTGTGTGTGTGGGAAATAAACAACTATTTGTCCATTCTCCTTCCATAAGCTCCTGGCCTGCTCTTTGCAATAATAAGCTGTTACTAACAGCTGTTACGAACACAGTTTTCACATCTCCTAGTGTTCCTGGGTGAGCATTTCCATTGGGTGGGGGTACTTACGAGATGAATCACTGGGATGAACATCATCTTGAACTTCTGACCACGTATTGGATTTCCACCTCCACTTGGATTTCTGACTGATGGATGTAAAATCTGACTTCTGATTTCCTCACTAGCAAGTCTAGTCCTAAAGTCTCCACATATCAGTAAAAGGCAACTCCATACTTTCTGCTGCTCAGGTCAACACCTTCGTGTCCTCCTGACTCTAAACTGTCACCGAATCCTATTAGACTGACCTTACCCTTTCTAGTTAGATCCTCCTTGCCTACTACCCTAGTCTAAAGCACCATCATCTCTCACCAGGATTAATCCAATAGTATCTTTTTAAATACAACTCTTTAAAAATTTTTTTATTTATTTTGGCCGCCCTGGGTCTTTGCTGTGCGCGGCCTTTCTCTAGTCGCGGCGAGCAGGGGCTACTCTCCGGTTGCTGTGCTTGGTCTTCTCGTTGCAGCGGCTTCTCTTGTTTTGGAGCACAGGTTCCAGAGCTGTGGCACGCAGGCTTCGTTGCCCCAAAGCTTGTGGAATCTTCCCAGAGCAGGGGTTGAACCCGTGTTCCTTGCATGGGCAGGTAGGACTCCCACCACAGGACCACCAGCGAAGACTTAAACTGCATCCTCTTCCTTGGTTTCCCTACAGAGGGAGCTTTTGCAGACCCAAGTCAGGTCAGGACCCTTCCTCTCTCCACACCCTGGGATGGCAGCACCTCCTTCAGAGGAAAACCTTTGGAACGTTCTTGGAATGGCCAATGAGACCATCTGTCTCTTGTTTCCTGTCTGATCCGCTCTCTGTGACTCTCTTGCTCTCGCTGGCCTCTGCTCTGTCCCTGGGACCTGCCGACACCCTGCTGCCTCAGGACTTTGCACTGGTTGTTATACTAAAATAGCTTCAGTGTTCTGCTTTATTCAGTGCTTATTGTCTGTTTCCCTTAATAAAAAGCGCTTCACAGGCAGGGCTTTTGTATCTCCAGCACCTAGAATGGTGCTTGGCACAGTGTGGGTCCTGGGTGGCTGTTTATTGGATGAATCAATGAGCGGATGAACGTTCTGAGCTATGTAACCTAAGCCAGACAAAGAAGACGTGACGTCAGGAGGGGCGAGAAGCAGGGAGCAGATGGCAGGGTCAAGGGACAGAAGGCCCTGGGTAGAGTGGGAAGATGGTTGGCTTTGGGGTTCTAGAGGAAGGAGAGACAGGAGGGGATGAGAGGGTGCATACCTGGGTCGAGTGATGAAGACGCTTTCTGTTCTCCTGCCTCATTGGCTGCTTCTTCTCAGGAAACTTTGCTGGTTCCTCCTCTCTAGACCTGGAGTGAAGTCATGAAAACTTGTAAAATTAAGTTAGTGAAAGTGTTAGTTTCTCAGTCGTGTTTGACTCTTTGCGACCACACAGACTGCAGTCTGCCAGGCTCCTCTGTCCTTGGAATTCTCCAGGCAAGAGTACTGGAGTGGATAGCCATTCTCTTCTCCAGGGGATCTTCCCAACCAGGGGTTGGACCTGGGCCTCCTGCACTGCAGGCAGATTTTTTACCATCTGAACCTCTGGTGAAGGTCCCAAACTAAGTTAGTACATCTATTAAAATAAAATAGAACAGAACAGGAAATAGCAGAGCTCAATGTGTGTAGGAAGGGTAAGTGTCATGATAAAGCTTTATTTCACTGAGGTTGTGTACATGGTGTATGTGTGTCCTGAGTCACACAGAGACAAACAAATTTAAAGCCACTGGTTCTGAGTGTGGGTGAGGAAGTGGAAGAGCTCAGGGGCCAGGCGATTAAAAGGATTTTGTTGTGAATCTTGAAATCATCAATGCTTCCTAGAGGGTAGTGCTGGAGAGGATAGTTTACCAAGGTCAAAACTCTTCAAGAAATGCCCATGGGTCTGAAAGTGGTCTTTCCTCCTTGTCCAAGATTTCTTATTCTAAATCTTTCCAGTGGTCCTCCAGCCCAGAGTGGCTGGTGGCTTCTTGCCCACCAGTGATTCCAACCTGCCTCAGTATCCGAGCAACCTGCCTCTGATGCTGGATCATGGTCCTGGGCTGGGTTTCCTTACTCATACTTCTCACTCTTTCCAAGTATGCTCATCAAGAAAACAGTAGCACAATGTTGAAATGGAGTAGGACCCTATGGCTCTTACCACCCGCCACCCCATATCCTCTGCCTGCCTTTTGTCTATGGAAAAACTTTAGCCAAACAATAAGTTTAATCAGAGAAGTGAGAAAATGCAAACACAGGAAAACAATCAAAGGAGACCAAATAACAATAATTAGTCATTAAGCATAGTCAAAGGATCTTAGTTCCTCCTCCAGGTTTATAGATAATATTCTGAGCCATATCCTGTGAGCTGTCTTGTAGATACTGAAATCCCCACGGGGTGGAAATAATTTAACTACACAATGACCAGGCTGTTGCCATGACATAAGCTGCCACAATTCTGAGAATTGGCCTCAAGGAAATGAAAACAAACTGACTATGGAACCAAAGATTAACTGTACTTAAAACAATCTGGATGATGCTCGTCAGACCACTGATGACCAATTTCAAGAGGACGGTCGAGCTGACTATGCTGTTTCTGCACGGAGCCCCCTCCCTCTATCTATAAAAGCTCTAGCCCCTTGATTGTCAGAGCTGGGAGTCACCTTTAGACAGGAGTCTGCTCTCCCCCAACTGCCTCTGGTTGCTGGCATCCAAAACAAAGCAAACTTGCCTTTCGCGTTTGAGTGGTGAGCAGGCCCCACTTTTGGTCACAGTGTCAAGGTCAGTCACCATCCTTGGAGCCCTTCTGTGTGCCCCTCTTGCAACCCTGCATGGCACACATTACCTCTTGTTTTATAGAGGAGGGGTAGGAGTCCAGAGGTTGAGAGGCTTGTCCAAGGTCACTTAGCATCAGAGGCAGGGTTTGTACTCAGGCCCATCTCACTCCCAGGTGTAGCCGTTGCCAAGCACTTTCCAACCTCCCCTACCAGCTGACCGATCCACTCCCGTGGACCATCTCCACAGCATGAGGTTCAGATTTCATGCTTCAGCACAACTACAAAGCACTCATTTCAGGGATGTTGTGTTCTATAGCTCTGACACCAATTCTCCAGCAGCAGCTGGGTGTCCTACAGTTTAACTCTGTTCTGACACCACCTGCCTAGAGATGGCACCATATTTCACAGGTTGGTGGCTCAATCCCACAAGACTGTCCACCCCACTTCAGATGTCCATGCATGTCCAGGTTGTTCCCTGTGCTCTGGCCAACTATACATGAGAGGTTCCCACAATCCCATCGTAGGCCATTAACTTGCTAGAGTGGCTCAGAGAACTCAGGGAACCAGTTTACTTACTAGATTATGGGTTTATTACAAAGGGCATGAAAGGATATGAGTCAACAGCCAGATGAAGAGATGCATGAAGTGAGGCCTCCAAGGCAGAAGCTTTTGTTCCTGGGGAGTCTTGAGGCCAGCATAGTACCCATGGATGTGTTATTATGGTTCACCAGGCTGGAAGCCCTCCAAACCCCGCCCTTTCGGGTTTTTATGGAGGCTTCCCTGATGGCTCAGAGGTTAAAGCGTCTGCCTGCAATGCGGGAGACCTGGCTTCGATCCCTGGGTCGGGAAGATCCCCTGGAGAAGGAAATGGCAACCCACGCCAGTATTCTTGCCTGGAGAATCCCATGGATGGAGGAGCCTGGTGGGCTACAGTCCACGGGGTCGCAAAGAGTCGGACACGACTGAGCGACTTCACTTTCTTTCTTTCCTTCTTTCATTATGTAAACATAGTTGATTAAAACATCGGCCATTGGTAGATTCAACCTCTAACCCATTTCCTCTTCCCAGAGGGTGGGGCTGAACTGTTCAAACTTCCAATCATCAGGTTGGTTGCCCTGGCAACCAGCCCCATCTTTAGGTACTTTCCAAAAATCACCTCATTTTAACCTCAGGTGTGGCTGAAAGAAATAGGCTAAGATAGTGATACCTTTATTGTTCTTATCACTGAGGAAATTCCAAGGGTTTTCGGAGCTCTCTGACAGAAACAGGATGAAAATCAAGTACATCTCTTGCTAAAATTCACAGTATCACCAGTTCTCCCACAGCGCTGAAGCATAAACTTTAAAATTCTTGACTGACTAGTCTTCCCTGGTGGTCCAGTGGCTAGGACTCCATGCTTCCAGTGCAGGGGGCCCAGGTTCAAAATAGCAGTTCTACCTAGTGTGTGTCTACTGTGGGGCGGGCGCCTTAGGTTTCCACCTAGTAGGTGAACCTGGCCTGTGGGTGGCAGTGTCAAAGCTGTTCCAGGAAGGGAGACCCCTTCCAGGGCCTGAAAGCCGACTCTTGTCTTAACACTCAGAAATGAATTGTCCCAGGAGACACACATGCTGCCCAAGCATGACACAAGCAGTAGGATAAGGGAACCCAGGAGGACTGCTCTGCCATGTGGGTCAGCCTCAAGTCTTATGATGATGGGGTTAGTTTCTGGGTTGTCTCTGGCCAATTATTCTGACTCGGGGTACTTCCTGGTGGTGCAAGCATTGTTCAGCTAAGATGGACTAAAGCAAGAAGGATTCTGGGAGGTGTCTCTTTTTGATCTTTCCTGAATTCTTCCGGTTCGTGGTGGCTTGTTAGTTCCATGTTCCTTATCAGGACCTCCTGTTGTAAAATAACTCATGCAAATGGTGACCATGGTTCCTGGCCAAGGTGGATGGTTTCAGGCAGTGTGCTTCCCCTAACAAAGTGACCCTCTGTTGTTGGCTCTATTCCTGACCTGTGCTCCATGGGGCAGTTCTCCCTGGCCCTGTGGTGCTGTGTGGCAGCCCCTACACTTCCCTGGTGACTTTCAGGGGAAAGTCTACAGTGACTTCGAGGTACAGAAGGACCTTCATTCCAGAAGGATACGTTCAGTCTCAGATATTAGCCAAGGCTTCCAACTGTGAAGTTACGACCATTTTCCTTGGTCCTCGAGGGGTCTGCTCCCGGGAAGGTGTGTGGCCAGCTCACCTCTGCTCTCTCAAGTTCTGGTTCTGAGCTCCCAGTTAGTGAAGGTTCAGAGACGCCACGCCGACAGTCAGATGCATAGGATAAGGTACTCACAGAACCAGCCTCTTGGCAGGTGGCAGAGGTGCCAGCGGCAGTAGGGACTTGGGCCCTCCTCTGAGCTTCGAGGGCCTGGGAACCCTACCTCTGCCCTCTGTCCCCAGCCTTAGGACTGGTAGCTGTTTCCTGTGGTTATTATTTCTGCATTTCCTCGTTCTTTTGATTTTTCAGTCCTCCAAAACTTGTTTAACCAATTCCCTATATTAAATTCTCTCTGGTGAATTACCTATTTTGGATTCTGTCTTCTTGACCAGACCGTGGTTGCATATTGGTTATTTAACACTTCCCAATCCACCGCAATTGAGAGCAGATGTAGTGGCTGTAGGTGTAGAGTACTGGTGACTCAGTGGTAAGGAATCTGCCTGCCAATGCAGGGAACGTGGGTTCGATCGCTGGTCTGGGAAGATTCCACATGCTGTGGGGTAACAAAACCCATGTGCCACAACTACTGAGGCCTGAGCTCTAGAGCCCGAGAGCTGCAATAAGTAAAAGAAAGCAGATATAAAATATACTAAATATAACAGCCAGCGATTTATGAAGGAAATGATGAAATATTTGCTTATGTCAGCCAGGGTTGGATAAACTACTACTCTCCCTGGGAGAGAGATTTGTACTTAACTGAAGTGCTGTGACCCTCCTTTTCTGCTTTTGCTTAAACCAAAATGTGTCCAGAATGTCATTCATGGGCCAAACTACTACTGGACAAGAGCTGACTCCAAGTATCAAAACATCCTAAGGCACCCCCACTCTCACCCCGTTACTAAAGCAACCCACAGGTCAGAAGTGTCATCCGTAGGGATGGTTAAAGAGTCAAAAGATAATTGAACGGGGGACTTCCCTGGTGGTCCAGAGGTTAAGAATCCACCTTGCAATGCAGGGGACACAGGTTCCATCCCTGATCAAGGAAATAAGCTCTTATATGCCACGGGGATCTTAGAGAACCCCAAACTAGGGAGTTTGTGTGCTACAACGAAGAGCCCAGGTTCCCTAATGTGGCCAAATAAAATATCAAAACAAAAAACAAAAAACGGTAACTGAAGGCAAATTACAGCCTGAGAGCTTTTTTTTTTTTTTTTAACTATCTGTTCCCTTAACTGGTGTTCTGTAAGATAAGCTCAAGAATTTCTCTTAGTTACCAGTTTCTGTTGACCCTTGTGGGGCAGTTTTCTTTTCCAGAACATCATGTAGTTGGAATCACATATTTGATAACCCTTTTTGGATTGGCTTCTTTCACTTGGTAATATGCGTTTAAGTTCCCTCCAGGTCTTTCTGCAGCTTGATAGGCTTCCTTTCTTTCTTTCTATTTGGCTGTGCCTTGTCTTAATTGCAGCATTTGGGCTGTTTAGCTGCAGTATGTGGGATCTTTAGTTGAGGTTATGTAGGATCTAGTTCCCTGACCTGGGACTGAACCCAGGGCACTGCATTGGGAGGGCAGAGTCTTAACCACTGGAATACCAGGGAAGCCTCTCATTTCTTTTTAATTTTCAAAACTACTCTCTGAAATACATTTTGTCTTCTCCAACTTACATGGGAAAAAACTAAGGCCCAGGGCCATGTTAATCAAATGCCAGGGTCAGGTCTTTTTAATGTAGATCTGTTTCAATGTCTCTGGCCAGTGGGGGACCAGAATTTGCCACCTTCAAAAGTGTTTCATTGGCATGTTAATTATTTCAACCTTGTTATTTTCTAAGAAACTGGAGACCTGAAAGAAATGCTGCAAATGAAAGGAAGGGTCATTCTTTTGTAAGAAACCTTGACATTTGTAAGAGAAATCTCCATTTGTAAGGGTGTCTTTCTCATTGTACCAAGAAGAGAATGTCCAGATCTCTAGAAACTCTTTGGAGAAGCAAAGACTTTAATCTGCATCACAACATTTAACCTTGTTTGCTGAGCTTTTTCGCCCTGGTCCCCTTCCATAACTGGCTCTCCTCACCCTCAGCACTCTGTTTTACATTCTGTAAGGATGGTTTTTGAGGCGAAGATTAGTTATGTTTTCTGTGTCTCTCCTGCATAGACAAGTTAGAAACTTTTGTTTGATTTTCTCCTGCTAACCTGTCTCATGCCAATTTAATTCTTGTATCATCCAGATGAGCCTGGAGGGTAGAGACAAGGTTTTCCTCCCTGACATCCCCTCCCCATGGTTGTGGGGCTTCTCTAGGCCTGCGTGGGCTTTGTGGTCCTGGGCAAGTCCACGTCTCTTCTTTGCCAGTTGAGTTCCCCATGTTGAGAATGTAGAATAATCATGTGTCTCCTTGTAGACTGAAAAGAAAAAAAAACCCACAACGGGCTCAAGAGTGAAGGGATGTATGTATACTTATGACTGATCCATGTATGGCAGAAACCAACACAATATTGTAATTATCCTTCAGTTAAAAATAAATAAAGGGGAAAAAAAGCACAACCAAAGAGTTGAGAATCACGTTTTATTCGGTGGATTTTCTGAGGACTTACACTCAGAAGGCAGCCTCTCAGATATCTCTGAGCAACTGCTCTGAAGAGGTAAGTGAGAAGCCAGGATAGATAAGCTTTTGCAAAAACAAAAACCAAAAACCCAGGTAGTCAGAACTTCAGGCTTCCCTTGTAGTAAATAATCCACTTGCCAATGAAGGAGATGCGGATTTGAGCTCTGGCCTGAGAAGATCCCCTGGGGAAGGAAATGGCAACCCACTCCAGTATTCTTGCGTGGGAAATCCCACAGACAGAAGAGCCTAGAGGGCTACAGTCCATGTGGTCACAAAGAGTCGGACACGACTTAGCTACCAAAAAACAACAAAGTTGGAATATCAAAGGATCATTGTTAATTAAAGAAAAAACAGTCATCTCGAGCTAATGAATTTAGGAGTTTTCTATGTCTGGGAAGATGCAAGAGTCTGGGCTTATTGAAATCATTGTTTTGACGTGCACCTCAGTTATCTGGGGCCAAGATCCTGCTTTCTCCATCCTGAATTCCCTCAGGGTACACAGTTCGGGGCATCTGCAGTGGCTGATGGCTTGTTAGCCTCAATTTTCTTTGTCTACTGATACAGCAGGCAGCATTTTTCATCTACAGCCCCAGATGAGAACTATAACTGGGAGACAGCCTCACAGCTCAGCAAAACTGCTCTGAAGAGGCAGGGGGCATGAGGCAGGAGATAAGATGGCCCCAGGCTAAACAGCTGTTTTCTCCCCTGTGGACAGAAACTCCAAGATAAAAGATGTTATCTAGGATAAAGGACCACAAATTCCTCATTCTTGAAGTCAAGGAGACCTTCCGGACTACACATGCGCAGAAAGGCTCCTTGGAGATCAAAAAGGGAAATGATGTCAACCTACCCATAAGGCTCTTTGCTAAAATCCATCTTGGCTAAGAGATGCGAGTGCACACATGGTAAGACCCAGAGATAAAGCAAATGCAGACTCAGAACCAGGCAAGACAAGAGGACTGGCCAAAGGAAACGTGGAAGAAATGGCCCATAAAAGTGATTCAAACCACCACGAGGGCATGGCTCTCTTAGCCAGCCCGTGAATGTATCTACACATACTCTTTTCTTCCTAATAAACACTTTACTGGTTTACTACTTTCCGCCTCTGTGTGGAAATTCATTTGTACACAGCTAGTGGGCCAGGGCCTTGTCTTTGACCACTGGTTCCTGGTGGTCTAGTGGCCAGGATTTGGTGCTCTCACTGTCTAGGCCTGACCTCAATCTCTGGTTGGGAATCAAAATCTTGCTTCAAGTCACTGCAGGCTGAGGCCACCCAAGATCAGGGAAGTCAGTACATTTATGATTTTATTTGTTTAGTTTTTGTGTAATTGCTTTACAATGTCATGTTAGTTCCTGTTGTAAGATGAAGTGAACCAGCTATTTGCATACAAATATGCCCTCCCTCTTAGAACTCCCTCCCATCTCCACCCCTCATCCCACCTGTCTAGGTCATCACAATGGACTGGAATGGGTGAATTTAATCAGATGACCATTATATCTACTACTATGGGCAAGAATCCCTTAGAAGAAATGGAATAGCCATCATAGTCAACAAAAGAGTCCGAGATGCAGTACTTAGATGCAATCTTAAAAACGACAGAATGATCTCTGTTTGTTTCCAAGGCAAACCATTCAATAACACAGTAATTCAAGTCTATGCCTTGACCAGTAATGCTGAAGAAGCTGAGGTTGAACGGTTCTATGAAGACCTACAAGACCTTCTAGAACTAACACCCAAAAATGATGGCCTTTTCATTATAGGGGACTGGAATGCAAAGGTAGGAAGTCAAGAAACACCTGGAGTAACAGGCAAATTTGGCCTTGGAATACAGAATGAAGCAGGGCAAAGGCTAATAGAGCTTTGCCAAGAGAACGCACTGGTCATAGCAAACATCCTCTTCCAACAACACAAGAGAAGACTCTACATATAAACATCACCAGATGGTCAATACTGATATCCAATTGATTATTCTTTGCAGCCAAAGATGGAGAAGCTCTATACAGTCAGCAAAAACAAGACTGGGAGCTGACTGTGGCTCAGATCAGGAACTCCTTATTGCCAAATTCAGACTTAAATTGAAGAAAGTAGGGAAAACCACTAGACTATTCAGTTATGACCTAAGTCAAATCCCTTATGATTATACAGTGGAAGTGAGAAATAGATTCAAGGGATTAGATCTGATAGAATGCCTGAAGAACTATGGATAGAGCTTTGTGACATTCAGGAGGCAGTGATCAAGACCATCTCCAAGAAAAAGAAATGCAAAAAGGCAAAATAGTTGTCTGAGGAGGCCTTACAAATAGCTGTGAAAAGAAGAGAAGTGAAAGGCAAAGGAGAAAAGGAAAGATATATCTATTTGAATGCAGAGTTCCAAGAATAGCAAGGAGAGATAAGAAGGCCTTTCTCAGTGATCAATGCAAAGAAATACAGGAAAACAATAGAATGGGAAAGACTAGAGATCTCTTCAAGCAAATTAGAGATACCAAGGGAATATTTCATGCAAAGATGGGCACAATAAAGGACAGAAATAGTATGGACCTAACAGAAGCAGTCCCTTGGACTACAAGGAGATCCAAACAGTCCATCCTAAAGGAGATCAATCCTGAGTGTTCATTGGAAGGACTGATGTTGAAGCTGAAACTCCTATATTTTGGCCACCTGATGCAAAGAAAGAGCAGACTCATTTGAAAAGACCCTAATGTTGGGAAAGACTGAAGGCAGGAGGAGAAGGGGATGACAGAGGATAAAATGGTTAAATGGCATCACCAACTCAATGGACATGAGTTTGAGTAAACTTCGAGAGTTGGTGATGGACAGGGAGGCCTGGCAGGCTGTGGTTCATGGGGTCACAGAGTTGGACACGACTGAGAGACTGAACTGAACTGAACTGAACAGAAGCAGGGATATTAAGAAGAGGTGGCAAGAATACACAGAAGAGCTATACAAAAAAGATCTTCAAGACCCAGAGAATCATAATGGTGTGATCACTCACCTACAGCCAGACATCCTGGAAGGTGAAGTCAAGTGGGCCTTGGGAAGCATCACTACAAACAAAGCTAGTGGAGGTGATGGAATTCCAGTTGAGCTATTTCAAATCCTAAAAGATGATGCTGTGAAAATGCTACACTAAATGTGCCAGCAAATTTGGAAAACTCAGTAGTGGCCACAGGACTGGAAAAGGTCAGCTTTCATTCCAATCTCAAAGAAAGGCAATGCCAAAGAATGCTCAAACTACCACGTAATTGAATTCTTCTCACACACTAGCAAAGTAATGCTCAAAATTCCCCAAGCCAGGCTTCAAGAGTACATGAACCATGAACTTCCAGATGTTCAAGCTGGATTTAGAAAAGGCAGAGGAACCAGAGATCAAATTGTCAACATCTGTTGGATCATCGAAAAAGCAAGAGAGCGCCAGAAAAACATCTACTTCTGCTTTACTGACTATGCCAAAGCCTTTGACTGTGTGGATGACAATAAACTGTGGAAAATTCCTCAAGAAATGGGAATACCAGACCACCTGACCTGCCTCTTGAGAAACCTGTATGCAGGTCAGGAAGCAACAGTTAGAACTGGACATGGAACAACAGACTGGTTTCAAATAGGAAAAGGAGTACCTCAAGGCTGTATATTGTCACCCTGCTTATTTAACTTACATGCAGAGTACATCATGAGAAACACTGGGCTGGAAGAAGCACAAGCTGAAATCAAGATTGCCAGGAGAAATATCAATAACCTCAGATATGCAGATGACACCACCCTTATGGCAGAAAGCGAAGAGGAACTAAAGAGTCTCTTGATGAAACTGAAAGAGGAAAGTGAAAAAGTTGGCTTAAAGCTCAACATTCAGAAAACTAAGGTCATGGCCTCTGGTCCCATCAGTTCAGTTCGGTTCAGTTCAGTCACTCAGTCGTGTCCGACTCTTTGTGATCCCATGAATTGCAGCACACCAGGCCTTCCTGTCCATCACCAACTCCTGGAGTTCACTGAGACTCACGTCCATCGAGTCAGTGATGCCATCCAGCCATCTCATCCTCTGTCGTCCCCTTCTCCTCCTGCCCCCAATACCTCCCAGTATCAGAGTCTTTTCTAATGAGTCAACTCTTTGCATGAAGTGGCCAAAGTATTGGAGTTTCAGTGCAGCATCAGTCTTTTCAATGAATACCCAGGACTGATCTCCTTTAGGATGGACTGGTTGGATCTCCTTGCAGTCCAAGGGACTCTCAAGAGTGTTCTCCAACACCACAGTTCAAAAGCATCAATTCTTTGGCACTCAACTTTCTTCACAGTCCAACTTTCACATCCATACATGACTACTGGAAAAACAGCCTTGACTAGATGGACCTTTGTTGGCAAAGTAATGTCTCTGCTTTTGAATATGCTATCTAGGTTGGTCATAACTTTCCTTCCAAGGAGTAAGCGTCTTTTAATTTCATGGGTGCAATCACCATCTGCAGTGATTTTGGAGCCCCCCAAAATAAAGCCTGACACTGTTTCCACTGTTTCCCCATCTATTTCCCATGAAGTGATGGGACCAGATGCCATGATCTTCGTTTTCTGAATGTTGAGCTTTAAGCCAACCTTTTCACTTTCCTCTTCCACTTTCATCAAGAGACTCTTAAGTTCTTCTTTGCTTCCTGCCATAAGAGTGGTGTCATCTGCATATCTGAGGTTATTGATATTTCTCCCCGCAATCTTGATTCCAGCTTGTGTTCATCCAGCCCAGCGTTTCTCATGATGTACTCTGCATATAAGTTATGCAGAGTGACAATATACAGCCTTGACCTACTCCTTTTCCTATTTGGAACCAGTCTGTTATTCCATGTCCAGTTCTAACTGTTGCTTCCTGACCTGCAAGATTTCTCAAGAGGCAGGTCAGGTGGTCTGGTATTCCCATCTCTTTCAGACAGAATTTTCCACAGTTTATTGTGATCCACACAGTCAAAGCCTTTGGCATAGTCAATAAAGGAGAAATAGATGTTTTTCTGGAACTGTCTTGCTTTTTTGATGATCCAGCGGATGTTGGCAATTTGATCTCTGGTTCCTCTGCCTTTTCTAAACCAGCTTGAACATCTGGAAGTTCATGGTTAACATATTGCTGAAGCCTGGCTTGGAGAATTTTGAGCATTACTTTACTAGCGTGTGAGATGAGTGCAATTGTGTGGTAGTTTGAGCATTCTTTGGCATTGCCTTTCTTTGGGATTGGAATTAAAACTGCCCTTTTCCAGTCCTGTGGCCACTGCTGAGTTTTCCAAATTTGCTAGCATATTGAGTGCAGTACTTTTACAGCATCACCTTCAGGATTTGAAATAGCTCAACTGGAATTCCATCACCTCCATTAGCTTTGTTTGTAGTGATGCTTTTTAAGACCCGCTTGACTTCACCTTCCAGGATTTCTGGCTCTGGGTGAGTGATCACACCATCGTGATTCTCTGGGTCATGAAGATCTTTTTTGTACAGTTTTTCTGTGTATTCTTGCCACCTCTTCTTAATATCTTCTGCTTCTGTTAGGTCCATAGCATTTCTGTCCTTTATCGAGCCCATCTTTGCATGCCATGATCCCTTGGTATCTCTTTTCTGGAAGAGATCTCTAGTTTTTCCCATTCTGTTATTTTCCTCTAATTCTTTGCATTGATCGCTAAGATAAGGAAGGGTTTCTTATCTCTCCTTGCTATTCTTTGGAACTCTGCATTCAGATGGGTATTATCTTTCCTTTTCTCCTTTGCTTTTCACTTCTCTTATTTTCACAGCTATTTGTAAGGCCTCCCCAGACAGCCATTTTGCTTTTTTGCATTTCTTTTCCATGGAGATGGTCTTGATCCCTATCTCCTGTACAATGTCACGAACCTCTGTCCATAGTTCATCAGGCACTCTATCAGATCTAGTCCCTTAAATCTATTTCTCACATCCACTGTATAATCATAAGGGATTTGATTTAGGTCATAACTGAATAGTCTAGTGGTTTTCCCTACTTTCTTCAATTTAAGTCTGAACTTGGCAATAAGGAGCTCATGATCTGAGCCACAGTCAGCTCCCAGTCTTGTTTTTGCTGACTGTATAGAGCTTCTCCATCTTTGGCTGCAAAGAATATAATCAATCTGATTTCAGTGTTGACCATCTGGTGATGTCCATGTGTAGAGTCTTCTTTTGTGTTGTTGGAAAAGGGTTTTTGGTATGACCAGTGTGTTCTCTTGGCAAAACTCTATTAGCCTTTGCCCTGCTTCATTCCATATTCCAAGGCCAAATTTGCCTGGTCCCATCACTTCACAGCAAATAGATGGGGAAGCAATGGAAACAGTGAGAGACTTTGTTTTTTTGGGCTCCAATATCACTGCAGATGGTGACTGCAGCCATGAAATTAAGACACTTACTCCTGGGCAGAAAAGTTATGACCATCCTAGACAGCATTTTAAAAAGCAGGGAGATTACTTTGCCAACAAAGGTCCAACTAGTCAAAGCTAAGGCGGCTGCCATCTATGGTGTCGCGCAGTCAGACACAACTGAAGCGACTTAGCAGCAGCAGTAGCAGCAGCATGGTTTTTCCAGTGGTCATGTATGGATGTGAGATTTGGACTATAAAGAAAGCTGAGTGCCAAAGAATTGATGCTTTTGAACTGTGGTGTTGGAGAAGACTCTTGAGAGTCTCTTGGACTGTAAGGAGATCCAAGCAGTCCATCCTAAAGGAAATCAGTCCTGAATATTCATTGGAGGGACTGATGCTGAAACTGAAACTCCAATACTATGGCCACCTAATTCAAAGAACTGACTCATTTGAAAAGATCCTGATGCTGGCAAAGATTGAAGGTGGGAGGAGAAGGGGACGACAGAGGATGAGATGGTTGGATGGCTTCACCGGCTCAATGGACATGAGTTTGAGTATACTCCGGGAGTTCGTGATGGACAGGGAGGCCTAGTGTGTTGCAGTCCATGGGGTCGCAAAGAGTTGGACATGACTGAGCCACTCAACAACACAAGGGGTGAGGGGGCAGCTGGCCCTGCCCAGAGTATATATTTCTTATTCTCAAAGTCTGGAGACCTCCCTGACCACATGTGCACACAGAAACCATCCTTGGAGGTCAAAGGGGAGTGATGCTAACTAATGCTGGTCTACCCAGAGGCCTTTGTGGTAGAATCCAGCTTGACTGAGATGTGTGCATACATATGGGAGGATCCTGAGATATACGAAATACGGACTGTGAACCAGGCAAATAAAAATGATTAGCCAAAGGAAACCTGGAAGAAATACACCAAAAAAGTAATTCAAACTGCCAGGAGGATGCGACTCAGTGACTCGCTCTTCCGTCTGAGTCTGATTGTGTGCCTATCCACACATATTGTATACTTTGTCCTCTTAATAAAATTCTACTTACTTCACAACTTTCTTTTCTGCAAAGCCAAAGGGCCAGGGCTTTTACTGACCACTGGTCTAGTGATTAGGATCTGGTGTGTTTACTGCCGAGACCTGTCCTCAGTCTCGGGCTGGGAACCCAAGCCCTGCTTCAAGGCATTGCAGACCAAGGTCACCCAAAATCATATCAAAGGATTTATTACTTTCTGAAACTAAGGAGAACACTGGGTGTCTTTTTCAAAGTGGGGTCGGTAGCTCAGATGGTAAAGAATCTGTTTGCAATGCAGGAGAGCTGGGTTTGATCCCTGAGCAAGGAAGATGCCCTGGAGAAGGGAATGACAACCCACTCCAGTATTCTTGCCTGGGAAATCCCACTGACAGAGTATAGCTCGTAGGGTCGCAAAGAGTCGGACATGGCTGAAGCGATTTAGCACATTCCCCAAATAGCAAAACCAGGGAAGATTTAAGCTTCCATGCATATTGACGAAGAGGCTTGAGCAGAGGAGACTTCAGCATAGAACTGGGGCAAAGGTTGACAGTATTTGTTCTTTCCTATCTGGCTTATTTCGCTTGGCAACACGTCTTCAACTCTCATCCTTACTGCACCCTGTGTTCGAACTTCATTTCTTTTGAAGGCAAAACAATATTGCATTTTAAAGATCTACTACATTTTTGTGTATCCCTTCATCTGTTGACTGACATTTGGGTTGTTCCCACCTTTTGGTTATTGTGAACAATGCTGCTCTGAACATTGGTGTTCTGAATTCTTATTGTAATGGCTTTCAGGGCCATTTTGATTCTCTTCTTTTTTTTTTAAATGTTAAGATAGAGCCCAAACAGAATCAAGAAGTGGAAAATAAAGACAGGATTCCTACGCTTCTGTACTCCCCTGCCCCCAACCTCATGTTGTTTATCTCACTCTGTCATAATTGCTGGCTTGATGCTCTGAACAGCTCGCTAGACTGCAGACTTTCTGAGTGCAGACTGTCTCCACATGGTGGCCTGGTGAGACTGAGTGACACCCCCAGCATCCCCTTACCCCTCCTTTCTGGTTAGCATGGAGCACCACTAGGGGTGGGGGTGGAGGAGCAGGGGTTGTTGGTATCTCACACAAATCGCTACTGCTTTCCTGGCTCACTCAGCTTCTCCATGTCCCAGCCTGTGTGTGTTTGGCTCCATCACATCAGATCCTGGCCTCTGCAGGACCCACACCACCCATATCAAGCACCAGAACGGGGTGGGGGGGCTTCTGTGGTGGCCCAGTGGCTAAGACTCTGTGCTCCCCATGCAGGGGGCCCGGGTTCAATTCCTAGTCAGGAAATTAGTCCCACATGCTGCAACTAAGAGTTCACCTGCCATGACTAAGACCTGGCGCAGAAAAATAAAGAAAAGAACAAGAGGAGATTCGGATTTGTTGTCCTCATGGGCTTCACGTGTCCCTTTTGCCCATGTTACATCCATTTGTGTTTTCTGACTCTCTGCCCGTGGGCACCGAGTTCCAACGTTGGGGCAAAGACAATAGTCTTACAGAGACTGCTTAACCCGCTCTTGAGGCTGGGTGGGTCAAATCCCTTAGAAAAGTATTTAATATTCTGTGTCTCTGTTTAAACCCTGATGGGCATATCCTCGTGTATCCAACCAACAAACTTTGAGTACCTACTATGGACTAGACAATGGGTCCTGAGGGTACCACTGCCACCACCAAGTCGCTTCAGTCGTCCGACTCTGCAACCCCATAGACGGCAGCCCACCAGGCTCCACCGTCCCTGGGATTCTCCAGACAAGAACACTGGAGTGGGTTGCCATTTCCTTCTCCAATGCATGAAAGTGAAAGCGAAGTCACTCAGTCGTGTCCGACTCTTAGCGACCCCATGGACTGCAGCCCACCAGGCTCCTCCGCCCATGGGATTTTCCAGGCAAGAGTACTGGAGTGGGGTGCCATTGCGGCAGGGAGTAAAAGACTCTGCCATCAGGGAGCTCATGTTTATAGCTGTATCCTCCAGACACATTGTGTTGCTGCAAGAAAAGCCCTGGGCTGGGTTCCAGGGTTGATGTGTGAACAATGGTGAGATCTGGACCAAAATTTCTTCATCTCTCCATGTCCTGATGTCTTCACTAGTAAACACGGAGACCAACCTTCCTACCTACTTCTCATCCAAGCAGAGCCGGGCCTTCCCTGGTGGTCCAGTGGTTAACAATCTGCCTTCCAATGCAGGAGACGTGGGTTTCATACGTAGCCGGGGAACTAAGATCCCACATACCTCGGGGGAACTAAGCCTGTAGTGAAAGATCTGGCATGCTGAAATTAAGACCCAGTGCAGTCAAGTAAATAAACAAATATTGCAACAAACAAGGGACTTCCCTGGTGGACCAGTGGCTTAGATTCTGTGCTCGAAATGCAGAGGGCTCAGGTTCAATCCCTGGTCAAGCAACTAGCTCCCACATGCCGCAACTAAGACCTGGCATAGCCAAATAAATAAAAAAATATTCAAACAAAACACGAGCAAAGAGCAGGTGAAAGACGCCTGAAAAAATAAGCAGCTCTAAAAAATTAAAAGAGGCAAAACTCCAAAACCAGTTTGGAATGTTGTCATCATCTTTTATTATGTATCAAATTGTCTTTAACATTAAGTTACAACCTGATTAAACTTGATAGACATTTTTATCTATTTAAAGACACACAAAAAAATCTCGCTATGTACAATATCTTTTGTCTAGAGTTTAGCAAACATAGTACCTTTCATTGCAGGATTTCTGCTTAATATAATAAGCAAAAACAAATGACCAAAAAATATATATATTTATATAAAGCCAAAGCAAACCCAAATCCCCAAGTCCCTTAACTACAAACATCAATGTTGAATAAAGCATTAAAAACACAAACATAGAATAACTTTGTTTAGAAATGCAGAATGAATACCAAAGTTAGTGGCAAAGGAAAAAAAAAAAAACAAAAAAAACGTAAAAACAGAACCCCGCGAAAATAACCAGCGGTCTTCACGGGTGAACGTTCCTGCTCAGGGCACAAAGCTTGACTCTAGACCATGTCTCGGTTTCTGCGGATGGCACAACACAGGATCATGCTGAAAACCATGCCGAATATCTGGAAGACAGGAAGAGGTGTGAGGGACTGCCTGACTTTCTGCTGGAAGGTGGAGGGAGACGGGGAGACGGGGAGACGGGAGCCAATGAGGCCACGACAAACGACAGTGGAGGGGTTCTGGTGGGCCAGTTAAGACTCCACACTTCCACTGCACAAGCCGGCTCCTGTGAACGCTCAGAGTGAGACACGCCCAGAGCTAAATTTAACGCTCAAATCCCAACTATTCCAATATCCCTCACGAGACTTTCACTTTCCTCTGTGCCTGTCTATGTTTCATATTCTAGTTTTTATTTTTTTAAAAAATTCTTTAAAAAGTTTTTTGGCTACACCACGTGACCTGCGGGATCTTAGTTCCCCAATCAGGGAATGAATCTGTGACCCCTGCAGTGGAAGTGTGGAGGAGTCTTAACCCAGGAAGTCCTTATATTTTTGTGCTTTTTACTGAAAGTGGCTTCAAGGCTTTCCTAGATTCAGAGGAGCGGTGCCAATTACCACTAAGAAAGGAAGTGGTTCTCTCTCCTGGAGTCTTTGCAACGGGCAGAGGGCTGTGTTCCCTACTGAATCTCAGCACTCCCTCGTGGGGGCTCCCCTGGGGAACCTGATTGGCCCCTGATGGCTTCTGGGGATGGACTGGCAAGAGAGAGATGGTTGGAAACTTTCGGTCCCCTTTCTAGTTGTTCACCTGTGGGTGTCTTTCTGACCATAGCAGGAGGTGAGACAGTTCACATCCATGTTGCTTTTACTGAAACTGCTTTCACAGGACAATGAAAAGCAGCTGCTTTTTGTGAAAACATGGCCTGAGGATTATCTGGGGATCACTAACAGGGTGTCTGGGTGACCTACATCCTTGCTCCTCCAAGTGTGGCCCGTGGACCAGACACAGTGGAATCACCTTGCATTTATTCCTGAAACCTTTAAGGTAGTGGGAATGGATTCTGGAGAAACACTGAGTTCAAGTCTCAGATGCTTCACTCCTGACCTCAGAGACTCTGATCAATGTACTTAACCTCTCTCTTTCTCTCTGGAATCTGTAAAACGGGAATATGAATAGTTTCCACCTCATGGGTATGGCAAGGGTTAAATAAGTTGATAAATTCATAGATTAGTGAAAACAGTGGCTGGTCAGAGTAAGAGCTTCATAAATTGTAATTACTAAGGTTTTTTCCCAAAGCCCCTGACACTCACCATCACCACGGCAATCCCAATACCCACGGCGCCAGATGATGTGGAATTTGCTTCGGAAGATCTCGTCGATGGCTTCAGGGCAGGGCTTGGTGGGAAAACCAAGACCCAGATGAACACATAGCCCTACTCCAGGCTCACCCCTCCCCTCCATGGCACTCATCTGACCCCTGGGGTGCTGTGGTTGCAAAGCGAGGGCTGGGGACTGGCGGATGGACAGAAAGGAGAACCAGGAAGGGTCCCCCAAGTTTGGGCAAGAAGCCATGGAAGGAAGAGGCGTGGGCCCCTGCTTTGGGATCCGTGTCTAATCTGGCCATAGGGTTTTTATTATTGTTGGTCACTAAGTTGTGTCCGACTCTTTTCTGACCCCATGGACTGTAGCCCCCCAGGTTCCTCTGTCCATGAAATTTTCCAGACAAGAATACTGGAATGGGTTGCCATTTTCTTCTCTAGGGGATGTTCCCGACCGAGGGATTAAACTCGTGTCTTCTGCATTGGCAGGCAGATTCTTTACTATTGAGCCACCAGGGAAGCCTGGCCATAGAGTTACTTCCTATTACTATTATGGATGTTTGTACATTTGCTCCAGCTCACATGCACGAGCTGCTCACAAGTCTAGAAGGCAAGAGTCCAGGCCTGGGAGCACCCGCTGTGCAAGATGGCTGGATGGAGGCCCAGCAGCTGTAGGCAGCTAGAATGCTTTGCTACTTCTCCAGTCTCTGATTTGCTGCCCTGGAGGAATTAGAGACCCAGGGTAGGGGAGAAAGGAGACAGCCACCCTGGGTGCTTCCCACGGGGAAGAGGTGTTTAAGAAGCACCACAGTGCTGTCCTCACAGATCAAGGGGGCTGAAGGCATGTCCGCTTTGGTGGGATTTACCCAGAGCAGCTGGGCAAGGCACAGGGTCTTGTGCTAAGCTTACCCTCGTTTTCAAGGTGTCAACTAAATTCTTTGGGGGGCAGGTGTCGGTGAAAAATTGTTCTGGCACCCCGGTCAAACCACAGCAGTCCAGCTGCAGAGAGAAGGACACGACTCGGGGTTAGAGAGACAGGTAACGAGGACCGAAGCAGAGATGCACACGAGTTCAGAAGAAAGTCGGGGGGACGGGAAGCTGGTGTACCGCGATGTGGATGGCCTTCAGCGTCTCCCGCTGGGGCTCGTCCTTGTTCTTCAGCTTGTTGTAGGTGTCCTCGTAAAACTTCTGGACTTCCTTGATCACCTGGGAAGCGCAGACCAGAGATGAGCAGGGATGGATTCTTTATGAGCAAATGTCACCCGTTCCATTTGCTCACATGCAGCCACAAATTCCCCTGCTTTGAAATGTCACAGGGCAGACGCACCACTGGGCAAGCCCCCTCAGGGTCTCTGGGGTCCCCCACCTCCTCCCACCTCCTCTAGGAACCCTTCCGGCCATCTCCCCTTCTGCGTGCACCTTTGGTTAGCCCTGTAGCCCCACCTGGCTCTTTCCCTTCTACCAAAAAAAGAAAATTCAATTGCCTCAATGTAAGGAATTAAAAGCAAAAATCCTACTCCCGATCCAGCTAGTTCTTCTTCCTTGTAGCACAGTGTCTGGTGCAGAGTACATACGGGATAAGAACTGGCTATTACATTATAATACGAAGGAGATACTCTTATCCTCCTGCACCCGGGCACATCTCCATTTAACCAATGCTTGGCCCCTGCTCCCCACCCCCAAAACCAGAACTGATCAACATCCAGCATTTCCCGCAGCAGTTTTCATAATTAGCCTTTTCTACTTCCATGGCTGCGGCCTTTATCATCTGCATAATTAAATCTTTTTCTCCCCCTTCCCACCTCCCATCCCCACCTCCACTGTCTCTCTTCTTTCGACCCTCCTGATAAATATGACACAACATCCCTCCCTAAAACACTGCTCTGATGGAGCCCCACCTGGCCCCCCACCCAGCCCCCACCCAGCTGTGCTCAGACCCTTTCTTTGCCAGGAAGCCCCTGCCTCCACCTTCCCTCCCGACATCCCCTCTCTCCATCAAGGTTTTGGTCAATGTCTCCCTCTCCATGAAGCCACAAGAGACACCCCTCGCCTACCCACGCCAGCTTTTCAAATCCCATGGGGTTTCTGGATATAAATGACTTCTGTAACACCAGTCAGTCCTTATCCCACATGAGTGGCAAAGTTCCTTGAAATGGATGAGCACAGCTCATCCATCTCTGGACCCCGCAGAGAATGTGGCATGCGTTTATAAACTAGGGGAGGGGGCTAGGCCACACAAAGCATTCTTTTCCTACCCTGTGTACCAGAGAAGTTGGGGGAGTGCTGTAGAGGTGTGAGAGGCAGACACCAACCCTACCATACTGCCTGAACCCTTCTCTATGACAGAGCCCGGGAGGCTGGTGCTCACTCCCATCCCCTGCCCTGGGGAGCTCCTGTTAGGGGCACTTTGATGGCTGAAGGGTGACCCAAGTGACCAGCCATAACCCTTACACCCCTGACTCCTAACAGGTCTTACGGGAAAACCTACCTCCTCCTTGTGGGAATATCCCCAGATGGCTGCAGCTACTTCAATGGCAAATATCACCAAGAGGAAGCTGAAGAACTGGAAGAGAAAGGGCTGGGGTTAGGGGCAGGCCCAGCCAGCTGGCTGAAACAAGCAGAGGGCATTTCGGAGACCAGGCTTCTGGGGACCTGGCACTGGGGGCTGGAAGGGATGCCTGGAAGGGGCAGGAGGAGGTTCAGAGCTGCCAGCGCTTGGCCAAGGCCAGGAGTGGGGAAAAGCATCAGAGACCCCAGACTAGTACTTCTTTTTTTTTTCCTCACAAAGCAAGAGACTTGATTGGGAAGGGGCGCCGTGGAGGAGAGCAGGAGGGTAAGGGCACGGAGGAGGACTGCTCTGCCATGTGGCTGGAAGTCTTTGCTTTTAAGGTGACAGGATTAGTTTCCGGGTCAGAACTGGTATTTTTAAAGGTGTTAATGAAGAGGTGGTGATTAAAAAAAACAAACCTCACTCGCTTACAAAACCCACAGAGATTTGAGGAAAGAAGGAAGTGAATACACTCTGGGGTTTGAGGAGAACTGTAACACAAACTTTGAAACAAGAAGAGGAGGTGAAGGTACCTGTGGATTCAGGGAAAAGAGGCAAACGTGGGCCTCGAAAAAGGGATAAACAAAGTCCTGGCATTTGGTTGCCTAAGGGAAGTGACAAGACAGTGGCTCCAGGAAGGAAGAGGAGCTAATGTGTCACCAGAGGGGAGGAGACACTTGGGGCTAGGGCTCTGGGGCCCACCCCACCCCCTGGTCTACAGGATCCTGGGAGGGGGACCTGGGAGGCCTGGGGCGGTGGGCACCCAGGGGACACTCACCAATCCCAGCATGCACTGGGACTCCTGCACGGCTCCGCAGCAGCCCAGGAAGCCCACCAGCATCATGAGCGCACCGGCTCCGATCAGAATATAGACGCCTGGGGGGATGGGGCAGGGTTAGCGGGAGGCCCAATTGCTTCTCGATCCACCCCCCTTCCCCTCCCACATCCTCACTGGCCTTGCATCCAAGCCCCATCTCCCACTCAGCCTCCTCCGCCTCTGTGACCTGCCCATCAAGCCTCCACTCCCACTTGACCCTCAGCCCTCCAGCAAGGTGCCCACTGCGCCCCCAACCCAGGACAGAGAATATCCACGGGACCCCCATGTTCTACTCAGGACAGACTGGTCCAGTTGATCAGCGGTTTCCACTTGGGATGGATCCACTCCTGCTAAATTAGACCCTCCGAACTAGGGACTAACTTCCCGGGACTCTGACAAGCATCTTGCTGACCTCTCTACCTGATGGAAGAGGCTGTCAGAGCAAGCCTGCATCACGAAGGGGCTGTGCACACGCAGACAACCACGCTCTGGGCGGGCAGCTCGACCAGGTTCCCAAAGGGGATGCCTGAGGGCAGGTGGGAGCCAGGCACGTGCAGTTAACAACATCCAAGGGCAAGAGAACCCTGCTTCAGTCCCAACTCTGCTTCTAACTGCTGTGTGATCTTGGGTAAGACACTTTCCCTCCCTGGGTCTCAATTTCCTTACAAGTAAAATGAGAAGTTGGTTGCTGCTGCTGCTGCTAAGTTGCTTCAGTTGTGTCCGACTCTGCGACCCCATAGACAGCAGCCCACCAGGCTCCCCCGTCCCTGGGATTCTCCAGGCAAGAGTACTGGAGTGGGGTGCCATTTCCTTCTCCAGTGCAGGAAAGTGAAAAGTTAAAGTAGCTCAGTCGTGTCCGACTCTTAGCGACCCTACGGACTGCAGCCCACCAGGCTCCTCCATCCACGGGATTTTCCAGGCAAGAGTATTAGAGTGGGGTGCCATCACCTTCTCCAGTTGGTTGCTATGAAATTTCAAAAGATGCCTTATAGCACACCAATGGGATCTTACAGCTACAATTCAGTCACCCCAGTTTAAGCATGCAAAGAATCCTCCTTGGTAAAGGGAGGTTAAGTGACATGGTTTGTAAACACTCGGGTGTCTGATGGAGAAGGGTGGTGAGAGGCTGTGAGTTCTACAACTCTGGCCTGGGACAGGGAACACAGGCTTGGCCCTGGTCATTCCACACTCCCCCCAGGGAACGCCCAGAATGGCCCAGCATGCGGTTATCTTCTTGAGAAGCACAGCTGTCTTGCAGTGACCATCCTTTTAACCCAGCTTCCCCTTCCATCCCCCCTGGCCCCGCGGGAAAACTGGCAAAAATGTCCCAGGCCTCCCCAGCTTGCAGACATGTTCTGTCCACTCCTGAGAGGGGTGACTGTCACATGTGAGAATACCAGCTCTGAAGACCAAATGCCTGGGTTTGAAAACTGGCTCTATGACCCAGGGAAATCCACTTCACTGTCTGTCCAACAGCTTTCCATCTGCAATCCAGGGGTGAGAAAAATGCCTGCCTCCAGGACTGCCTTGAGGATCAGGGGATGTGCTCCAAGTGCACACGAGTGCTAGCTACTGTTGATTTTTCTAACTTATATTTTAAAAATCAGTATCTTTTTATTAAGGTATAGATAATGTACAATCAGGGCTTCCCTGGTGGCTCAGACAGTAAAGAATCTGCCTGCAATGCAGGAGACCTGGGTTCAATCCCTGGGTCGGGAAGATCCCCTGGAGAAGGGAATGGCAACCCACTCCAGTATTCTTGCCTGGAGAATCCCCATGGACAGAGGAGCCTGGCGGGCTACAGTCCATGTGGTTGCAAAAGAGTCGGACACACTGAGCGACTAAACAACAGCAACAAAAGATGTACAATCAACAACTGTCAATGTTAACAATAGGAAGGATGGACGACAATTGTGAATAATCACGATTGTGAGGATGATTTTCACAGGCGTCCCTGCTGTCCTCTCCCTGGGACCAGGGAGACTGCCCCGAAGCAGGGATGCTCCCCACAATACACAACAGGATGCTGCGATGAGAACCCTCTCCTGCCGGCAGGTGTCACAGTGATTTCACTGCCCCCATCTGTGCCCTCCGCTCAGCCGGAACCGCACAGGCAGCAAACCACGCAGCAGGCCCGCAGCTGAGGCTCGCCGGCAGCACAGCGCAGAGTGCACACAAGGGAGCGTTTGTCCTCGGCTCGTCCCCGCACATCTGTTGTGATGTCAGGTCACGTGAGCTGGCTGGCAAGCCCCGATGAATATGGGTATTGTTCCCGTGCACGTCCAGCCAGACTGGGCAAGGGGACAAATGCAGCTTGTCCTCGAGTCAAGTCCACCCTTCTAGTCCTCCACTCCGTGGGCCCACAGGCCGGACTGCCCCGCCCACACACAGGGGCCTCGGGAGAAATGGCAGTGCTTTGGGGTCTGGACTCCAAGGTGGAGTACCCCAGGAAGCAGGGGCAGTAAACTGGCCCGTCTCTCCCTATCGCCTCCTCTCTCCCCATCAGGAATGACAACAAAGGATGAGGTCACCCCTTTGAGTCCCACTGCAGGGGCTGAATAAATAGGGCATATTAAGAGTTCAAACTAGTCAATCCTAAAGGAAATCAACCCTGAATATTCATTGGAAGGACTGATGCTGAAGTTGAAGCTCCAGTACTTTGGCCACCTGATGAAAAGAGCCGATTCAATGGAAAAGATTCTGATCCTGGGAAAGATTGAAGGCAGGAGGAGAAGGATGAGATGGTTGGATGGCATCATGGACTCAATGGACATGAATTTGAGCAAACTCTTGGAGACAGTATACAGAGGAGCCTGGCATGCTGTAGTTCATTGAGTTGCAAAAAGTGACTTAGCGACTGAATAACAAAAATTAAGAGATCAAAAGGATTTACAAGCCCATAAAATAGAGTCGAGTGGGGATGATCAGACAATTTTCTTTCTGTCCAGCTCCCAGTCCACAAGCCCGGGTGACCCTGGCAGAAGATGGGGTGCTGGATCGGTAGCCTCAGAGAGCCACTAAAGGCAAAATCATTTCCCATGCAGAGAGAACATTTCCCTAATGGGCCTGACAGTTAATATTAAATATTCATTCCTGGGCTCAGCAAAGATTTTAGTACCAAGGGTCTTGGTTTTCAATCTCGCTCAGACAGTTTGCAGATCTCAGGTGTCTCGGCTTCACCCTCTCTGGGTGGGGATGAAGAGGAGCAATTCCCTGGTAGCTATCTATGGGAGTTTTGGCAACGGCCATCAGGCCACAGAGGCTCAGTGGTTAAAAAACCCACCTGCCAATGCAGGACACAGGTTTGATCCCTGGGTCAGGAAGATCCCCTGGAGGAGGACGTGGCAACCCACGGAGGACGTGGAAAATCCCATGAAGAGAGGAGCCTGGCGGGCTACAGTCCATGGGGTTGCAAAGGATGCAACCGAGCACATACATCAAGCCACAGGGCGGCTCAGCTGTGAGCAGCAAGCCCTTGATCCACTGCAGGGCGAGGCTGCTGCTCCAAAAGGCCATCTGGGGCTTCCCCTTTGGACAGGCTCCTTCTAGTCTGCATCCGGAGCTTGTTAGCAGAGGCTGCCGGTGATAAATGACAAAGCATTCCCCTTTATAAAGCAAGTGGATGTTAGCCTTCGGTCTGACTCATGGAAAAAGTTATTCGTCACGGAGCCTTCTCTAGGATTACTGTATTCATTTGCTTAAGAGCTGTTTATTCTGCTTGTTTCAGGCTGATACAGACCTAGTCCAAAAAAAAATTAAAAATAAAAATAAAGCTTCTCATGAAGCAGTAGCATCTGCCAGGGTGTCCTTTAGACAAGAACCTTCTTTTTTCACCTGTTTACTGGGGCTCTAGGCCTAGGGAAGGGAGGGGACAATCAGCCTCCTGACATCACCCCAACCCCATCATGAAAACAGCGCTCAGCACACCTGTTTGTGTGCAGGACAACACTGGGCAGAGCCTCTGGCCTCCACCTGCTGAGAACACTTTGTGTGTGTGTGTGCGTGCGCATGCGCGAGTGTGCATGTGTTTGTTCAGTCGTATGCGGCTCTTTGTGACCCCACGGACTATAGTCCACCAGGCTCCTCTGTTCGCGGGAGTGCGTCGCCATTCCCTTCTCCAGGGGAATTGTCCCCATCCAGGGATCAAACCTAGGTCTCCTGCATTGCAGGTGGATTCTTTACCAACTGAGCTACCAGGGAAGCCCGAGGACACTTTATCATCTCTATTAATTCAAGCGGGGGTTCCGAGGAACCCTAAGTCGGCTCCCCAGTGGCTCTCCCTTCATCCCTCTCCATCCCACCAATGGGCCCCATTCATGAGGCCACAGTGAACTCCGGTTGTCAAGCAGGTAGCTCTCTGCCTGGAGAGGTGTGTGTATAGGCCCTGCCAGTGTCAGGATGGGGAAACCAGGTGCAGAGTGGCAAAACAAACCACCCCAGACCACAAACTGGACTGGGGAAGCCAGCTCAGCCCATCTTGGGGACAGTCCTTGCCGGGAGGACATGGTTAGAGCGTCCCAGATGCCCTCATTCGGAGATTCTGGTTCTGCAAGGGACACCAAGGAGTTAAGAAGGGCAGCTGGCCTGGGACCAAGAAAAAGCCATTCCCAAATTTGTCTGCAGCGGGGATTACAGGTCCTGCTGACAGGCTGATCTCCAGGGCCTGAACTGGAGATCAGACCCATATAAGGCCGTCAGTTATTCTGGATCCACTAGAGACTGCTCTGAATGTGGCGAAGTCTCTTCTCTCGCTTCTCAGCCTCCTTCTGCATTCTTTCTCAACTTTGAACACTGTGACTCTGCTGGAGAAAAGACATCCCTGGGTCCCTCAGGTTTCCTGAAGGGTGAGTTACATGGCCAGGCCAGCCTGAGGGTTGCCCTGCAGACAGTCTGTGCCCCAGTGCAAGGATAGTCACCCCATGATGTCGGGAAGAGTGGCTGGGTGGGGCTGGTGCTCTAGGCTGGAAGAGGGGCTGTGGGTCAAGGCAAAGGCTGACGTCACAGCCTGAGGGGGAAGGGGACACAGAGAATGGAGCCTCCTTGGCCATTTGCCCGGAGATGACAATCGTTCAGTTGCCCACAGCGCTCAGTGAAGTAAGGGGCCCTGGGCAGACCTGGGTGGTCAGTCGCTGACTGTGTTCTATGTGATGTCACTTGTACCCCCTCCAGGCTTCTGCCAGCAGAACGAAGTCTTCAGAGCTGAGCCCTTGCCCAGCAGAGAATCCAGTGCAGAAGATTTGTATTTGTCCCTCAGAGCTCAGGGGACAGTGGCGCTGGCCCCTGAGTGAGGACAACTGTGTCTTTCTGGGATGCACCTTCAGACCAGCTCCTGGTCATTTCAGCTGGGACCACAGGCCATCAGAAGGGCCCTGCAGTAACCTGGGGGACCTAAGTCCCAGGAGGTCCCCAGACACAGGCCTGGCCCCTCCAGCTGTATGCTTGGCACTGTCCTACCACCTGCCTGACTTTTCCACCTGGCATCTGCTGGGCTGCTAGTGCTGGGGGCCTGTCTCCCGAGCACAGTTTGGGGTGAACTCAAAAGGCCCAGAGGGGGACTTCTCTGGTGGTCCAGTGGTTAGGACTCTGCACTTTCACTGAGGAAAGCCCCAGTTCAATTCTGGGTTGGGGAACAATGATCCTGCAAGCCTCGCAGGCAGGAAAAAAATATCAACTTAAAAAGAAAAAACAATTAAAAAGTTAAAAAAAAAAAAGAGCAGATATATATATATATATGTAATTAATATACAGATATCACTTTGCTATACCCCTGAAACTAATCAATTCTTCAGCGCTCAGCTTTCTTTATAGTCCAACTCTCACATCCACACATGACCACTAGAAAAACCATAGCCTTGACTAGATGGACCTTTGTTGGGAAAGTAATGCTTCTGCTTTTTATGTGCTGAAGGATTGATGCTTTTGAACTGTGGTGTTGGAGAAGACTCTTGAGAGTCACTTCGACTGCAAGGAGATCCAACCAGTCCATCCTAAAGGAGATCAATCCTGGGTGTTCATTGGAAGGACTGATGTTGAAGCTGAAACTCCAATACTTTGGCCACCTGATGCGAAGAGCTGACTCATTGGAAAAGACCCTGATGCTGGGAGGGATTGGGGCAGGAGGAGAAGGGGACGACAGAGGATGAGATGGCTGGATGGCATCACCGACTCGTTGGATCTGAGTTTGAGTGAACTCCGGGAGTTGGTGATGGACAGGGAGGCCTGGTGTGCTGCAATTCATGGGGTCACAAAGAGTGGGATACGACTGAGCAACTGAAATGAAACTAATGCAACATTGTAAATCAACTATACAACCCCCCCCACCAAAATACATAAAACAAGCCAGAGTCCTAGATAACAAGACAGACACAATTGTTGGGCATGATGGTGTGAGCCAGGCACCTGCAGAGCACGGGGGTGGGGTTGGGGGGCAGGGGGCTCTCTGGGTCATTGCCAACTGCTTGCAAATGTCTGTCCCAAGACCCGCTCTCCCCCCCAGAGGGTCCCCAGCTCCCTGTTGTGACATGACGTGGAGAGCTCAAGACCTGCCCTCACCCCCCGCCCCCACCCTGCAGCCCCACTGCCCCAGCTCAAGGGGTGACATTCCAGGCCTGCCAGAGCCACCAAAAAACTTACCAAAAAAACCCCGCTGTTGCTAAAACAAGTCAGGGTGCTATGGAAATCTGCTTTCAAAAACTGTGTGTGTGTAGTTTTTTAAAAAAACACATGTTGTGCTTTTTCTTCTCTCATTTTCTTTCTGACAATAGGGAGGCACGCCCTAAAAAACCCAACTAGCACCAGCACCAAAAAGCCAAGAAAGGAGGGAAACCGGGCGCCTGCTGGGCCATCAGCTCAAGGCTGGCGCTGGGAGGCGGGTGGGGGTCATGGGCCTCCGGCCACAGAGTTCTTCCTGAAGGTCCGGGTGATAACGCTCTTTAGACTGCTTGCTCTTTTTTTTTTTTTTAAATAACTTCTTTGGTGGGTGGAAAGGAAGTGACCAAACTTACACTTTGAGACTGATGACATGACAGTATCCTTCTAAAATAGGGGCTGCTTTTGTTTCTCGCAAATGAAGTGTTTGTTTCCTATCCCCCAGCCAGGTGAGGGGAAAGCTTCGGGTTCTATGAGGCAACTCAGAAACCGGGGAACTGCCGGGGACAGGCCAGGGCTCTCCTGCTCCTGTGAGAGGTGCTTATGCTGGTATCACTGCGGGTGACAGTGACAGAATGGTGCCAGAAAAAGATGCCAAAGGACCTATGTGCAGAAAGAAACCTGCTAAATCGATTCATGTTCCAACTGGATGCCTTTGCCCTGAAGCAAAAGCACTTTAGAAAACAAGTAAGACTTAACATGCATAGCCTGTGCGCCAGTGCAGGGGTCGGAAAAGCTGGTGCCTCTTCTAGTCTCTCACTATCTGACAGTTATCCAGGAGGCAGGACCTCGGGCCTCTTGAGTCCCTGTCTGAGCCGTGGGGAGATGTTCCCTCTGCTTCTCCTGGCATCGTGGGTCCCCAGGACCAAGTTTTCTAAATTAAGCAGATGAATGAACCTTCTCAGACATGAAATTCAGAGAGAAATCCAGGGGCAAGAACAGAAGCTCTGCAGCCCTCTGGGAGTGGCAGCAGCTTTGGCAGAGCCAATTTCACATCAAAGAATGGTCCAAGTGCCAGGCTTGGTCAGCTTGGAAAAAGAAACCACATCAGTCAAATGCAAATTCATGGGCGCAACTACACAAAAGCAGGGCTGGAAATGGACCCGACTGGCAATGCAGGCCGGAGCAAAGTCCTCCCCTGCCCAAGTCCCTAGATCAACACGGACTCTCTCTCTGAAGCTGGATGGAAGGGACAGCAAGGTCCCCCACTCACCTGTGTAGAAGCTGGAATCATTATTTTCTTGCTCGAAGATGCTCTTGGTCTGCGAGTCGAATCGGAGCCATAGTCCAACAGAAAGGACCGCGATCCCGGCAAGCTGCAAGACACACAGGACGTCGGTATGAGCCTGGCTGCCAGGGACATGGTGGTATCCCAGGGGAGCCGCCCTTGGCCTCTGCCCCTCGCCAGGCACCTGGCGGCAGCAGCAGCCACGCTGGGGTGGGCACAGGGAATCACGTCATTTGCTAAAAATAACAACCAGTGGGGAATAAACAGTTATCTCCCAGCAGTACAGGGATGGTTATTGTGTGGAGAGACTATTATACAGCAGTGAACATGAACCAGCTCTGATACTACGGGTGCGTCTGACCGTGTTAAACAGAAGCAGGGACTTCCCTGGCAGTCCAGTGGTTCCAGTGCAGGGGACACGGGTTTGAGGTCTTGTCGGGGAACTAAGATCCCACGTGCCTCTGGGCAACTAAGCCCACGCACCACAACTACAGAGCCGACCAATGACAGAGCCTATGAGCTCTGGACCCCAAGTGTGACATCAAAGATCCCACATCCCGCACCTAAGACCTGACACAGCCAACAATAAATAAATAAATATTATAAAACAAAAACACAGAAGAAGCAAAAAGCACCAAACACACACAATAGGATTCCATACAGTTAAAAATGACTATTTAGGGGTGCTTGTAACTCATAACTCGTAAGAAAAAGAAGAAAGTGACGATCATAAAGTCAAGTGAGTGGTGGTCAACAGGGAGGGGGGTTTCTGATGAGGGAACAGCAGTCGGGGGTGGGGGGGTGGGATGGATGGTCTACAGCTCTGGCGGTGTTCTAGCTTTGACTTGAGTGGTGGTGGTCCAGATATTCACCTCACAATTACTCTTTACTCTGTTTTCTGCACTCTTCTGTACATATACCATACAATAAAAAAAAAAAAAAAAAATCACCCAAAGAGCAGGCACATCCCTGGCTCTTCAGGCCGCTATGACTCCTGAGCCATGTCGCCCAGTGAAGCCTCCCCCATATCTGGTCCCTCCCTGTTCACACAGGGAAGCCTCACAACCTGACCCACCCAACTCTAGGTTTCGCTGGACACATCATTATGAGTGATCCTTATAAACATTAGACAAGAAGCCTTCAAGGGATCGTTCGATCCTACAATTTAGTGAAAAGCTCCTGCAGTAGGAAATGGCAACCCACTCAGGTATTCTTGCCTGGAAAATTCCATGGGCAGAGGAGCCCGGTGGGCTACAGTCCATGCGGTCACAAAGAGTTGGACATGACTAAGCATGCGCATGCCCATTTCAGAGGGGGGCAAGTTGAGATACTAGACTTGAAAGGGCAGATTTCTCCATAAGGAAAGCCTGAGGCATCAATCCTGGCCTCAGGCACTGCTGAACTCGGTGCCAGGAGGAGGCTCCCTGCCCAGCCCCCCAGCCGACTGAGCTCCCCTCCCCACTGCTGGCCTGTACCAGGGCTTGCCTGGGTGACTCACAGGCTGTGGGTGGTGGCCGGCTGGATGAGGGCGTGTGGGCTTGGGGCCAACACCCAGCCCCAGGTTTTACTGGCCCACCCTCTTCAACAGAGACAGGCGCCCTGTGTCAGAGCCCTACTCAGGGAGCTGGGTTCTCTGCTCCAGGGGCCAGGACAGCCTGTGGTGTAGACAGGCTTCTTCTCTCTCTCTCTCTGCTTCTCTCCTTTTCAACATGACTTGGCAGCATTTGAGTATGCTCAGCGGAGCATGGAGATGGCTACAGTGGGAGGGGTGACCCAAGACTTCAGACTGCAGTAGAAACAAAACCTTGTCTATACCCACAGCGGTGTCCACAGTGAGGGTCTGGAATTCCTTAAAATTCTATCTCTTTGGTTCTCCCATCTGGCAAACAGGAGTAGTGAGTCCAGATCCTGTGACTCAGTCTGGGTTCTCCCAACTCTCAGGATTGCCCAGAACAGGGGCCAAAATAGAAAATGTCCACGTACCAGGGACTAAGGCCCAAGTCCCTGGCCTACCTATTTAGGGATCTTGGAGTTACAAGAAAGAAGGTAAGACTTCCCCTTCTCCACTCCCAACACAAGGAGGTCCAATCAGGCCCCTGGAAAATGGAAGGCCACTGGTTTCTTTTGGGATGTGAAAGCATTAACCTGAAAAGCCTGGAGACTGGAGCTCTGAGCACACTTGCAGGTAGTCCTAGACAGTGGTTAGCGCTGAGAACAAACCCTGGCTTCCGTATCTCCTCTTGCCCTTATCCTGGCAGGGATGTTGCTGAGAACACCTGGGCCTGAGAGGCCTGTCCTTTCCTATCCTTTCTGCTCTAGGCTGCCTGCTCTTATCCAAGAATTATCCAACAGTCATTCTTCCTGTGGATAAATTTACTCATCCATCCCTTATTCTGCCGGGGAAATTCTTAAATGAGTCAGCACACACACACACAAAATAAAAACAATCCCATTTGAAAGAACTAAGCTACAAAAGACGGTGATGACTACACTCTGCCCAGAAGCTTCACAGGGCAGGAGCTGGGTCTCTTGGGGAATGATTCCACGCATGGGTAATGACACACAAATGAAACTCCCATTCTGTAATTTCAAGGACACATGCACAGGTGGCAAGATGAGAACTGGACCCAGAAGGTCCAACCTGGCCAAGGACAAGGCCAGACACAGGAGACAGTCCGGGGTCCTGCCGTATCTGGACCCTACCCCAAACCTAACATCAGGAGGGAGGAAAAGAGACTGGTTCTACAGAAGTGGAAAAAGCAGTAATAGATCTCCGTTTCTGATGCCTAAAAACTAACCATTAGCAAGGAAGAAGGCTCAGTCTCCCAGGAGGCAAGGAGGTCAGGGGCAGGACTGAGAGGCTCAGTTCCCACTCTCTTTTTTATGGCTGAGTAATATTCCATTGTATATATGTTCACCCAAATCACAGAGAAATGAGCCCTGCTGTCTGCTTTGACTGAATGGCTGAGCTAACTGGTTTGAGGGGATGCTGCCAACGACCGCTTTGTTTTCTGTAGTCCTGTTGGAGAAACAGCTTGAACTGGCTAGAGGTCACAGGGCCATCCATGATGGGCTTCCCTGGTGGCTCAGATGGTAAAGAATCCGGCTGCAATGTTAGAGATCTGGGTTTGACCCCTGGGTTGGGAAGATTTCCTGGCAATCCACTCCACTATTCTTGCCTGGAGAATCTCCATAGAGGAGCCTGGCAGGCTACAGTCCATGGGGTCACAAAGAGTCGGACATGACTGAGGGACTAAGGACGGCACAGGGCCATGATCCCACTTAATAGTAGCCTCCCTGGGTGTACAGATAGTGCTATCTGGAGAGCTCAGAGCACGTCTCAAGAGGGCCCACTTTCTGCTGTGCACAGAGGGTTCCCTAGCCCCCTACCTGGCTTTCACCCCTAGCTATCTGAGTCCTGGGAGAAACCAAACGGGAATGACCAGCAAGAACCAAAAAGAGGTTTACCGTTTAAAAAAGTGTCACCCCACGGTTCATAGCAGCACTATTTACAATAGCCAAGATAACCTACGTGTCCAGCAACAGATGAATGGATAAAGAAGATGTGGTACACATATACAATGGAATATTATTCAGGCACAAAAAAGAATGAAACAATGCTATTTGCAGCAACATGGATGGATCTAGAAATTATTAAGCTAGGTAAGTAAGTCAGAAAGAGAAAGAAACACCACATGATGTCACGTATATGTACAATCTAAAAAAATGATACAAATTGGGAGTTTGGGATTAACATTTACACAGTACTATATATAAAATATATAAACAACAGACCTTACTGAATAGCACAGGGAACTATATTCAATATCCTGTAATAAACCATAATGGAAAAGAATATGAAAAAGAATAGGTATATATCCGTATCACCGAGTCCCTTTGCTATACACCAGAAACTGACACAGCATTGCAAATCAACAACACTTCAGTTAAAAGGGTGTCAGCCAGTTATGGAAGGACTCCATAAAATTAGGACACAGGGGTCTGAGGTGGGGGTGGGGCAAGAAATCGACGGTTTCCTCCTGGGTTAACGCACAGCACATGGCAGGAATGTCGACCACACCGACGCTACGGCTGCAGTCTTGCCTCTCCCCGTCATGGAAGGACTCGAGCGCATGGATGCTGGATGCTGACAATTCCCTGCTCACAGCGTCTTGGAAAGAGAGCAGCAGCCTGCCTGCCATCACCAACCTGTCTGGTGGGGACGGAAGTAGAAAGTACAGGCCTTCCACTCCCAGCCCCAGGCTCCAGTCACCTCTAACAAAAGCCCATGGGACAGATTCTCCCTTTAGGCCAGAAACAGTCATACACATTTGATAGACTGGGGCAAGAGTACAATTTTTCCCATCATTTTACTGGAGATTTCTTTATTTCTTCAAGAATGTTCACTTTCTTCTTAGAGGATGGGCCAGGAGAGAAACACTGGACAAACCTAACAAAATACTTGACCAGAACGTCTCAAAACTGTCAGGGTCATGAAGAAGGAGGACAATGAGAGCAGACAGACACTGTCACAGACCAGAGGAGACAGGGGAGACTGTACACCCGCCACCTGGTATCTCGGGTGGGATCCTGACCAGAGGAGACAGGGGAGACTGTACACCCGCCACCTGGTATCTCGGGTGGGATCCTGGAACAGAGAGGTGACAGGACTGGAAAAACAGGTGGAATCTGAGGAAGTCTCGCTTAATTAAGGGTAGTATAGCAATGCTGGCTTCAGTGCTGTGACAACTGTACCTTGGAATATGCACTGTGAACGAGAAAGAAGATGGGCGTGGTGGGGAGTACAGGGAACTTTCTGTAATATCTTTGCAACTTTTCTGTAGATCTAAAGCTGTTGTAAAATCGTGTGTGTATGTGTGTGTGTGTGTGTGTATGGTAGGGCCTCTCTTTCAAAACTTCCTGTCTCCTTCAAGAACCTGCTCCATTAATCCACCCCTTTCCTGCCTCTGCTGCCTGTCTCAGCCGCTGTTTTACTTTCTGCCAACACACAGAGGAAGGTTTGTCTGTCCCAAAAAAACCCATCAGAAAACAAGCCCTCTCTTCCTCCAACTGCATTGCTCCTCCCGGCTGCTCTGTGCTTTAACTCCAGAGTTTGTAGCTAAACCATCTCCGAGTCCTCACTCAATTAGGAGTCCCTGTAAGGTCCCCTGCCCTCCTCTGACCCCTGTCCTTCACGCAGGATGGTGGCTGTTGAAAGGATCAGACGGCTTGGGTCACCACCAAGTGTGAAGGCTTCTACTCCGTCCTCACACTTTTTGATCTCTGAGCAGTGACATTGTGGAACCCTGCCACTGCCTCCTCTTCTGTTCCTTAGATGGAATCGCTCCAGCAAGCCCTTCCTCCTGGACAGCTGCCCTGGCCATCCAGGCCGGCTGCTTCCCCACCAGGATGTCCACCCCAGGAAATGTGACCCCTACTCCACACTGGTCTCCCCAGCATCCTCGCCCCCTCCCTTTCTGTCCACACTTTCCTGGAGGGCGGGGTGACTTAAGTCATTTGAGTAGCTCCCCTGCCCCATCCACACTTGGGACCAAAGCAGTCCTTGGTAAATCATTATTTAGTGAGTGAGGGCTGAGCACCAAAGAATTGATGCTTTCAAACTGTGGTGATAGAGAAGCCTCTTGAGAGTCCCTTGGACAGCAAAGAGATCAAACCAGTCAGTCCTAAAGGAAATCAACCTTGAATACTCATTGGAAGGACTGATGCGGAAGCTGAAGCTCCAATACTTTGGCCGCTTGATGCCAAGAGCCAACTCACTGGAAAAGACCCTGATGCTGGAAAAGCTTGAAGGAAGGAGGAGAAGGGGGTGACAGAGGATGAGATGGTTGGATGGCATCACTGACTCAATGGACATGAGTTTGAGCAAACTTCAGGAGACAGTGAAGGACAGGGAAGCCTGGTGTGCTGCAGTTCATGGGGACCCAAAGAGGTGGACATGACTTAGTGACTGAACAACAGGTGAAGGACGACTTCAATAAAAGAGAAGAGAATCTCTGGGACTTCCTTGGTGGTCCAGTGGCTAGGACTCCGTGTTCACAATGCCGGGGCCCGGGGTTCAATCCCTGGTCAGGGGACTAGACCCCACATACCACAACTAAGATCAGAGATCTTGTGTGCTGCAAATAAGACCTGGCCTGGCTAAATAAATAAACAGAAGAAGAAATGAACAAATAAATATTAAAAAGAGAGAGAATCTCTGAGGCCCGCCAGAACTTCCTCTCCTGGGTTCTCTTCCCTTGGACAAGCCTCCTTTCCCACTGGCTTGTCATCTGGATTCATTTCCCAACATCTCACAAGAGTCAGAAACTACAAACAACTACTTGCCCAGAATAAACACCGAGAAAGAGTCATAAGGGTATACAATGAGATTTAGGAGCATATCCACATCAGGTCTTTTGGAAAATGAGAGTGTTTATGAAAAGGCCATGCCCTGCTGTCCTCAGCATCCAGGGAGGTCCAGCTAGACACTCCGATCCTTGCAGAGCACACAGGTGCCCCAGTCTCTGGGGTGTGTGCCAGCTCTCCCCCCAGAGACATGAAAGCTGCACCCCACCCCAGGCCCAGGCCCAGGCCCTCGGCGATCGTTGAAAGCACCAGGCATCCAAGATGCCACGCGGCAATGGGGATCTCAGCGAGTCACCCCAAAGGGACAGTGCTGGGCCCCCAAATCTCCAGTTCCACGCGGGGAACTGAAAACAAATCCCAACGCGGTGTTGCTCAGAGGCTCGTGGCTGCCCTGGACCCGCTGCCAAGTCTGCAAGACTGCTTGCTTCCAGCCAGAGCCTGAGGAGGGGTGGGCGATCAGGGGCCCAACCCACCAAAAGGAACACCTGAAGTCTGAGAGATGGGATGTGAGGAGGAGGAGAAGAGGAGCTGGCTGACTGAAGAGGAGGTTTCTTTTTTTTTTTTTGGTGACTACTACACCTTCAAGGAGACCAAATCAGTCAATCTTTTTTTTTTTTTTTTTTTCAGTATTTTTCTTTTTTTCTTTTTTTAATTTCAGATATACACATGCTCCCCATCCTGAACCCTCCTCCTCCCCCTCCCCATACCATCCCCCTGGGCCGTCCCAGCGCACCAGCCCCAAGCATCCAGCATCGTGCACTGAACCTGGACTGGCATCTCGTTTCATACATGACATTTCACATGTTTCAATGCCATTCTCCCAAATCTTCCCACCCTCTCCCACAGAGTCCATAAGACTGTTCTATACATCAGTGTCTCTTTTGCTGTCTCGTATACAGGGTTATCGTTACCATCTTTCTAAATTCCATATATATGCGTTAGTATACTGTATTTATGTTTTTCCTTCTGGCTTACTTCACTCTGTATAATAGGCTCCAGTTTCATCCACCTCATTAGAACTGATTCAAATGTATTCTTTTTAATGGCTGAGTAATACTCCATTGTGTATATGTACCACAGCTTTCTTATCCATTCATCTGCTGATGGACATCTAGGTTGCTTCCATGTCCTGGCTATTATAAACAGTGCTGCGATGAACATTGGGGTACACGTGTCTCTTTCCCTTCTGGTTTCCTCAGTGTGTATGCCCAGCAGTGGGATTGCTGGATCATAAGGCAGTTCTTCCGACTGCCGGCGACGGCCGGGTATGGGCCCGACGCTCCAGCGCCATCCATTTTCAGGGCTAGTTGATTCGGCAGGTGAGTTGTTACACACTCCTTAGCAGATTCCGACTTCCATGGCCACCGTCCTGAAGAGGAGGTTTCTTATGTGCGTATGTGCGTGCACGTGCGTACAAGCGTGTACGCGGCCTCGCGCCCCAGCCCTCAGGTAGAAGGAACCATGTGTCCCCCTGGGACAACCCCGCACTCCGGCCAACATACTGGGTGGGGTCAGCTCCACCCTCTCTCCACATGGTCCCCTCTGTTTTCTGTAATATGAGCTGGCCAGTCCACATTTTTTAAAAAAATTACTTTGGCTGCACCGGGTCTTAAGCTGCGGCACGAGGGCCCTTCGATCTTTTCTTTGCGGCATGCAGGATCTTTAGTTGTGGCCCGAGGAATCTAGTTCCCTGACCAGGGATGGTACCTGGTCCTCCACTGCCTTGGGAGTGCAAGATCTTAGCCACTGGACCACCAGGGAAGCCCCTGGTCACATGTTTCTTTTTTAAAGGGCAAATACTCATGACTTTCTCCACCCAGCAGTCTGAGCCCGGGGGCTGCAGGGCAGATCATTCTTCATGAGCCAGATCTCTGGGCCGACCACAGACGGCAGGGGTCCCACCTGCCACCCTGGGAACGGCTGGAGGCGACAGTGGTGACAGGAGCAGGTGGGGGAGAAGGCAGGGCTTTCTTTCCTTCATCCCACCGTCCTATGAAGCCCTGGCCATCCGGTGACTTCGGTGAGCCTGTGGTCCCTAAGGGATGCGGCACACCTTTCAGTGAGGGGACAGGTAGTGGGACAGAAAAGGGCAAGAGCAGGGGCCCTGGCTCTGTCCCTGTCACTTGCAGCCCACTGCCAGCCACGGGGCAATGTTAGAGTCACCTGGTGGAACTCTAAGCAAGCCCCTGGCGCAGCTCCACCGGGCGTCTGGGTGCTGCCAGGAGAAGGCACACCTCTGCTGAGAAGGGTGCCTGCGTGACGGCGTGGCCTCGGGGTCTGATCCTGGCGCTGCCTCCAAGGAGCTGTGTGACATTCAGCACTTTCCTTAGCGTCTCTGAACCTCAGAGCTCCCATGTGTAAAAAAGGAGTTTGATACCTTCTTGCCTTTGACCCAGGTTGAAGGTGAAGATTAAATGCAGTGATGCATGTAAAACACTCTGAAAACTGAGTTCTAGCTAGCCAGAGTCTGTGGGGAGAACAATGACAACAGCAATAATAAATGTCCATCGACAGAAGAATGGATAAAGATGTAGTGCCTATACACAATGGAATATTACTCAGTCATTAAAAGGACGAAATGCCATTTGCAACATGCCGCAACATGGACGGACCTAGAGACTGTCATACTGAGTGGAGTAAGTCAGACAGAGAAGGAGAAGTACCATGCGACATCCCTTCTGTATGGAGTTTCAAAAGAAATCATACAAATTATTACAAAACAGACTCACAGACTTAGATAATAAACTTATGGTTGCCGGAGTTGGGGGAAGGATGGGGAGAAGGGACAGTTAGGGAGTTTGGGATGGACATGTACACACTGCTTATTTAAAATGGATCACCAGCAAGGACCTACTGAATAGCACAGGGAACTCTGCCCAAAGTTATGTGGCAGCCTGGATGGGATGGGAGTTTGGGAGAGAATGGATGCATGTATATGTATGGCTGAGTTCTTTGGCTATTCACCTGAAACTATCCCAACGCTGCTAATTGGCTATACCCCAATACAAAATAAGGAGTTTTTCTTTTTTTAAATAAACCTTGAAAGTGACATGAAGCCAACAGTGGGGAAATGTACGACCTCAGCGATGTGTCCTTCCCTGATCTGAGAGGGTGGCGGGTGGGCATAGGGCAACTGGGGACAGAGGGGGTCTGTCTCCTGTGAGTCTGAGTGTGGTGGGTGGGGACATGCCTCCCAGAGCTCCACAGGGACCAGCTGGAATCGCGGAGAGAGGTGGGATGGGGAGGGTTAGGGAGACGGTTGGCTGAGAGTGGAGGCCTTTGTCCTTCCTGGGATCCAGGCTGCTTCCGTGCGAGAGCGAAGTCACTCTGCAGAAGGCAGTTATTAAAGGGGCAGATCACAGAGAGAAAAGGGGTTTGACCTCCTGACTTTCCTCCTTGGGTAAGATCTGTATCAGCCCTGGAATTTTTCTGTTAACTTACTGTGCTTGGGAGACCTTGGCATAGCTGCCTGAGGCGCCCAGGGAGCCACAGAGGCTAACAAGAGGATGCAAGTGGCCCCACCGCCCATGCCTGATGGAAGCCTTGGGAGTGCAGATAAGCGGCTCGGTGTTCATGAAGCCTTTAAAAACCAGTCGGGCCACCTAGGCCTGTGGGTGCCGGCCTCACCCATCTCCATGGCAACCCGGGCTCAGGGCGGCTTGCCAAGCCTCGATGGGCTGATTCACGGTCAGAAGCCTGGGCTGGGCGCTGCTGGCAGGAGCAAACAGCAGCTGGATCCCCACCTCCTCTCTCACCCTCTCCCGGTGCCCATTTCCCCCGAGCTGCTATCTCTGGAAGGACGAAGCCCTTTGGCAACAGCAGAGATCTTGGGGTCCTGCATTCTCCAGGGCTGCCAGACAAGATAACAAGAACAGAAACCAAGTTCCACCCTGATTAAAAAAAAACAACAAAAAACACAAACTGCTATTAACTTGCTTTCTGCAACATTCAAAAGTAAACTGTTAGTTATGGCAGAATGGAAAGAGGCCAACCAGGGCCCATTACCAACTTTAGTTTTATTAGAGATGATGGAAAAGCCCCAGAGACCACAGTCCTGGGGAATGACCGATCCCTACTTTCTCCTTCCTCGTGCGTATGATCATCCCAGGGGCCATTTTGTTCACTTGGGGCTTCTGCTGAGCTGCGGATCTACAGAAACCAGTACCCTCAAAGGCCATTGGGAGACTTCTTTCCAGGCCAGCAGTTCTCAATGTGTGGCCCCCAATCAGCTATAGGGACAACAGCATCACCTGGGAACTCGTTGGATATGCAAACTTGCTGTACCCACCCTGGACTTACTTGATTAGAAACCCAAGTAAGCTGGGCTTCCCCGATGGCTCAAGTGGTAGACAGTCCACCTGCAATGCAGGAGATGCAGCTTCAGTCCCCGAGTTGGAAAGATCCCCTGGAGAAGGGAACGGCAACCTACCCCAGTATTCTTGCCTGGAGAATTCCATGGACAGAGGAGCCTGGCGGGCTACAGTCCACAGTCCATGGAGTTGCAAAGTCAACACGACTGAGCGACTGCGCACAACTAAGGTGAAACCCAGAAAGCTGCGCTGTTTTTTGGCCACACCATGTGGCATGTGGGACCTTAGTTCCCAGCAGTGGAAGCACAGTCTTAACCACTGGACCACTAGGAAGTTCCAGCAAGCTAAGTGTTAACAAGCACCCCCAGATGATTCTGCTGCGCACTCGAGTTTGAGAACCACTGCTCTGAGACTTTCATTTAAACACTGAACAACTGGAGGACATGGTAAAGCTCGCTGGGGTGGGGGGCTTCTGAACCCAGAGACCAGCTTTTGAAATGCCAGTGCCAAAAGGCACAAAGTCACAGAATCGGGGCCTGAGCCTCCCCTGGGTGCACAGGTACACAGCTGGCACTGGAAAGCCAGGGGTCCCGAGCCCGAGGATCACCTTGGCGGCCACACGGTGACAGGTAAGGGGGAGGATGTAGGACAGGTAGGCAGGAAGGAAGAGGTAAGAAAGATAGATACTGGCTGGACAACACTCTCTTGAACCCACTGAGCAGGGAAGAAGCCATAGTAAATGCTCAAGTCCGAACCTGCATTTGGCTTCCCCACATGCCTCCACGCACAGACTCACCCAGTGAACCCTCCTCCCTGAGAGGCCAAAACAACCTGGGTAGCCTTGGCAGAAACATCCCTAATGTCTGCAGCCTGCGATCTCCCTAGGACAGGCTGTGCTGTGTATGGAAGGGGTTGTTGTTTGTTGTTTAGCTGGCGACCCCATGGACTGTAGCCCGCCAGGCTCCTCTGTCCATAGAATTCTCCAAGAATACTGGACTGGGTTGACATTCCTTTCTCCAGGGGATCTTCCCGACCCAGGGATTGAACCCACGGCGGATTCTTCACCACTGGGCCACCAGGGAAGCCTATATGGAAGTGAACTCTTCCTCAGATTTTTCTCCAGGACAGATTTCACAAGAGGGGCCCCTGACAACCAGGCCTCCTGATGTGCCCCCAATTGGTACCTCCCTCCCTCACCTTTCCCAAACTGGGGAAATCTCTGAAATGCGCATTTTGTAGTCAGATGGAAAGATAATTTCTCTATTTCACCTTCTGAAAGGGATGAAGCCTATGGTAACATTTCAGCTCTGAGCAATGCCCTGGGATGCAGGTTGGCAGAACTGAAGGAATAAGACGCTGTTGAACGTGAAAGCTCAGGGCAGCCTCAACCTCTGAAAACTTCTAAGGAGAGGCAGCTTAGGTAACAGCAACTACAGAGGGCTGCAGAAGCTGAGCTCTGGCTAAGATGTCACAATAGGAGTTTTACATTAAATATCCTGTTACTGCTCTCAGTGACCTTGAATTATTGTAGGAAGGTTGCCACATTACCTTCATTCCCCACCTAAGGGAAGTGAGACCTAAGCAGAGTCACTCACTGACTGTCCCTCCCCTCAGGAATCTGCATTTCTAACAAGTTATTTCCTCCCTTCCCCCAATAATCTCCTGGGTCACAAAAGCCCCCTGCGGCTCAGCTCTGTGTTGCTCTTTTACACAATGTGGCACCTTGAGGTGCTGTCAACAGCAACAAAACCAAAATCCAAGTATCCCCTGCTCTGCTTCCCCCAAGCCAGGACCTGGGGAGACAGACTTCTGCTTCCTGTGGCCAAGTGTGTGTGTGTGTGTGTGTGTGTGTGTGTGCGCGTGCTCAGCCGTGTCTGGCTCTTTGTGACCCCATGGACTGCAGAGCATCAGGCTCCTCTGTCCATGGGATTTACCAGGCAAGCATACTGGAGTGGGGTGCATTTCCTCCTCCAGATGATCTTCCTGACCCAGGGATTGAAACTGGGAAGCCCTTCTTATGGCCATTTCGTGCCCTTAACATGCTTCCCTGACGGCTGAGATGGTAAAGAATTCGCTAGCAATGCAGGAGACTCAGGTTTGATCCCTGGGTCAGGAAGATCCCCTGGAGAATGGAATGGCAACCCATTCCAGTATTCTTGCCTGGAGAATCCCATGAACAGAGGAACCTGGCGGGCCACAGTCCATGGGGTCACAAAGAGTCAGATACGACTTAATAACTAACACACACACTGAGAAGATCATGGCACCTACCCCACCACCTAGATAATTCAACTTTAAAAACAAAAAATCGAAATTAAAATGTAAGTCTAAAGTAACCTTCCCCAGGGTTCCTGAGCACAGGCTCAGCCTGCCTGTGGACCCTTGGCCTCCCTTTCCTGGGATGTTAAAACACCTGAGGGCCTCCTGCGTGGAGGAGGGGAGGTGGCTTAATACCTTCAGCCCGTGGCTGCCACTGTCCTGCTCTGCAGGTCTCTTCTGGGCCAACTGTGTTTAGATTGCTAACAGGAGAACAGTCCCTGGAGGCGCACAGTGAGTGGATTTCTAGGGAAGAAGGGGAACAATGGGAGACTAGAGTCCTACAGTTGGGTCCTGCTGTTCTGGGTCAGGAAGATCCCCTGGAGATCCTGGAGAAGGAAATGAATATCTACTCCAGTGTTCTTGCCTGGAGAAGCCCATGGACAGAGGAGCCTGGCGGGCTACAGTCCATGGAGTCGCAAAGAATCGGACTGAGCGACTGAGCACGCATGCACACCCTTCTGAACCTGAGGGTGTGGGTGAGACGGCCTTATACCCTTCGAGGTAGTTCCCATCATCCCAGCCTGAGATGAGGAAACAGGCTCAGAGTGGTACAGTAACTTGCCCACCATCACAGAGCAGACATGCAGTGCCTTGGCGGACAGCTCTCTCCCTGTCGTATGCACAGCATGTGCCAGGCACAGGTCAGCTACTTGACTGCCTGTCTCATCCTTGGTGGAACGGCGGGAGCTTGGTCCCCTCTCTGGGGTGTGGTGGAGAATGAAGGACCTATAAAAGTTTTTTCTTAGCACATATTTATGGGAATTCGGCAGTGACTATGTCTGAACAAGTTCGAGACTTGAGAAATCCTCCCTTCTGAGGACTGAGCCAGCACTTTTAAAAAACCAGAGCCCTGGGATTTTCCTGGTGGTCCAGTGGCTAAGACTCCATGCTCCCACTGCAGGGGGCCCAGGTTCGATCCCTGGTCAGGGAACTAGCTCCCACATGCTGCAAGTAAGAGTTCACAGGTCAAAGTAAAAGATCTCATGTGCCACAGTTAAAACCTGGTGCAGCCATATAAATGAAAAGGACAGCAACAACAGAAAATCAGAGCCCTTATTCTGTCTAAGAGGAGAAAAGTTTCAGTTCCTACGAGGTGTTGGTGTTAAGTGGTTTAGGGCTGAGGGAATGGGAGGGAGGCCTCTGCCCAAGGTAACTTCCTTTCTAAGCAAGAAATCTCATTTCAAGTTTCCACTGCCTGTTCGCCAGACTTGTAGCAGATGTCAGCCAGCACATAAATCCATTTTCTGCTGAAAGCAGGCATTCTGATCTTAACCAAAATCATCTGATGTGGGAGATTGTTTTGGGGCTGTTTGGCTTTAAATTCCAAAATACCATTGTGTTTTCCATTGCATATGCCTCACTAAGATGCCTGGTGATCACACACACACACACACATTCTTGCTGACATACTTTAGCCACGCGGACTAGGTTCTCATTTCATCTGTAGAACCAGTTACCACTTGCTTGCACAACCCTGAGTGGTGGGAGACGTGCCTGTCCTATTCCCTAAAATGATGTCCCCTTCATTTTAGTCCCAACAATCAGACAACAAGCTGTCTGCTGTCTGCCATGTTCCTAGTCCCACCCGAAGCACTTCACCTGAATCATTACACTTTCTCAATGAACTCCCCAGGTAGGTAATATAAACTTCCAGTTTTCAGATGAGAAACTTCAGGCACAGAAATTTAGTAGCTTGTTTTGGGATCGCATAGGTATCAGAGTTACAATGTGGACCCTGTACAGTCTGACTACACAGCCTAAATTCTCATGTTGCTAAGTCTTGTTGATCTGTTTGGTTAATTTCAGGGCCAGAAATTTTGAGTTTTGTCTTTTCTCCTTCCTAGTCACGTCTGATTCTATTTCAAAAGTGGCATCGTCTCACCGTAAAGGCCCCAAGAGAGATCCCGTGTATGAACAGAGTGTCTACCTTCTCAAGACAGGAAGGGATCTGCCACCCCACCTGGCCTGTAGGTGCCATGGGAGCCTGGCCTCTCTCCAGGGCAGCTGCCTGATGGATGGAGGCTTGATTCCTCTTCCTGACCTCTGGCAGGAAAACTCTGTCCACGCTCTTGCTGAACTGGCCAGAAACCGAGTGTGGACCCAGCCCTGCTCTGGGAAACAGATTCTCCAGAGTGACCTAGTACATTTCCTTCTTGTCCTAGCTTTGTTGTCCACCGTTGCAAGCCTGGCAGGCAGACACTGCTGTAGCTGCCCACCGTCCTTACACCCTTACAGGCGTGGCCCCACGGTGGGACCCAGAGCCTCTGCCCTTCCCCCACAGCCCATCCTGCCAGCCGATGCCTGTGTTACAGCCCTGGGCATGGGACCCCAGAAGCACCTGTGACATGAGGGTCATGTCACAGCTCCCTATCCTAAGGGTTCCTCTCCAGCACTGGAAGAGCACCTAAATGCCTTGTTGAAATGAGTTTTCTGTCTCTTAAGGGTTACCTGTCTCGGGGAATCAGGGCTATAATGTGACTGAAGTGGGGGAAAGCAGGCTGGTAGAAAGGAGGCTTTAAAAAGTTTGAGCACCAATAGTAAAACAGGATGAAATCCACAGCCCCACATCAGAAGAAAGAAGGCACTTATAGTGTATCAGGGTGAGCAGGAGGAAGAGACTTAGGGGGAGTTTGCTGTCCGTGGAGGGCACATTCTGCTGGGGTGGCTTCCCACCCATCAGCGGGAGACATGGATGTGAGGAGTGCAAGCAAACAGGCACATTGCGATTGTTCATCTAGAAGGGAAGAGTTGTTCTCGACTGGGACCTGTAAATAACTACATCTTAGTCTTTTCAGGCTTTTATAACAAAGTACTGTGGACCTGTGGAAAAGTCCAAGATCAAGGCACCGTCCTCATGAGCTCATCACCCCAAAGGCCATGCCTCCAAATACCACTGCATTAGACTTTAGGATTTAACATAGGAATATGAAGAGACATAGTCTATAGCAAACTATCTTTTTAAACAAATGCTTTGGCTGTGCCTCCATGGCATGTGGAATCTTTGTTCCCCAACCTGGGATCAAACCCATACCCCCCGCAGTGGAAGTGAGGAGTCTTAACCACTGGACAGCCGGAGAAGTCTCTATGGCAAATTATCTCTTAAAAACACCAAACCTCCCAAAGAAGACATCCTGATGGCCAACAGGCACATGAGAAGATGCTCACAGTCACTAATTGTTGCTGCTGCTGCTGCTAAGTCACTTCAGTCGTGGCAGACTCTGTGCGACCCCATAGACAGCAGCCCACCAGGATTCCCCGTCCCTGGGATTCGCCAGGCAAGAACACTGGAGTGGGTTGCCATTTCCTTCTCCAATGCATGAAAGTGAGGTCGCTCAGTCCTGCCTGAGTCTTAGCGACCCCATGGACTGCAGCCTACCAGGCTCCTCCGTCCATGGGATTTTCCAGGCAAGAGTACTGGAGTGGGGTGCCATCGCCTTCTCCACACTAATTGTTAGGGAAATGCAAATTAAAACCACAGTGAGATATATTACACCTGTCAGAAAGGCTATTATCCAAAGGTCAACAAGTAACAGGTGTTGACGAGGATGTGGAGAAAGGGATCCTTGTGCAGTCTTGGTGGGCATGTAAACTGGTGCAGCCAGTATTGAGGTTCCTCAGAAGATTAAAAATGGAAGTGGTCCAGCAATTTCACTTGCAGTTACAGATCCGAGGAATACGAAAACACTAATTTGAAAAGTTACATGCACCCTGATGTTCACTGCAGCACTATTTACTATTGTAAACAGCTAGTGCCAAGATGTGGTAACAATGTAAATGTAAATGGATAAAGAAGTGGTGTGTACACACACACACACACACACACAACAGAATATTATTCAGCCATAAAGAAGACAGAAATTGTGCCATTTGTGACAACACGGATGGAAGTGGAAGGTATTATGTTAGGTGCAATCTGAAAAACAACACAAATGAACAAACCAGACCCACAGACACAGAACAGATGGGTGGCTGCCAGAGGGGAAGAAGGCTGGGGGATGGGACGTGAAACAGGCGCAGGAGATCCAGAGGTACAAAATCTTGGTTATAAAATAAATAAGTCATTTGTTATTTGTGATGTACAGCATGGCAACTCTAGTCAGTGATACTGTTTTGCAAATTCGAAAGTTGCTCTCATTTCAAGAAAAAGATACATGAACCCTGATGTTCACTGCGGCACTATTTACAATAGCCGAGGTATGGAAACATCCTAATTGTAAATGGATAAAATGATGTAGTATATATTCAAGAAAAAAGAAGGCTGTGACTTTGGTGACAGATGGTACCTAGACTTACTCTGGTGCTTTTTTCAGGGTATACAAATGTCAAATCATTATGATTTTGGAGGAAGGTCCTACTGATTTCATGGGATTTCCCGCCCCCAAAAATTCAGACTTGCCAGTCAAGGATGACAGCATGCAGTATTTAAAAACTATCCAGAAGTCAGTGTTTTTTTGGTGGCGGGGAAGAATTACTGGATGGATGTAATTAAAATAAAATTATCTCATCTGGACACAGGATGTTGCTTTCCACAGCTGCCTGCCATCGTCTGACGGAAAACGAACATGTCCCTGGACCAGTGTTACTTTTTCCACGGAACGAAGCAGGCAAGTATCTGCAGTTAGACTTGGAAAACATAAATTCAAAAAAAAAAAAAAAAGTATTGTTTAGCACTTTTGATCTCCTGAATTCCCTTGGTTGCAAAGGATGATCTCTGGGTGAACCTGGGTCCGACAGTCTCTTCCCCAGATTTTCAAGTCCCCAAATGATGAAATCAGTGCTCTTCTGTAGGTTAGAGGGAATGATGGTTTCTGCAAGACTGGTTGAAAAGACCTGTGATGGCTCCCAATAAAGTTCCCCTGATCCTACTCTGGGGGAGGTGGGAACACAGAATATAAACATGCAGCTTTGAGAAACTTTTCCACGCTCCTCTGTCCAGACTATCCACCAAGGAGGCTACAGGACCACAGAAGCCATGGTGACCTGTGACTTCAGGTCCCTCATCTCACAGCCAGAGGTACCCAAGAAAGCCAATCAAGGCTTGGGTTCTTCAGTAGAAAAGGTGCTTGTGTTAAGTCCCAGGGGTATTAAGCCCGAGACTGTGCAACAGATCCGAAAAGGCGGGCCTCCTTGCAAAATGGAATTGAACAGGAAAACAAGACACATCAAACACGGACACACAGTTCTGTGTGTAAGAGGGAAGATTCGCCTTGGACACAAAAAGGAAAAGTGTGAGAACACTGATGGGTGAGGTCTAAAACCGCAGAAGGCTTCATTTAGCAGAGTAAGCATTCCGGTGAGGACAGCCCTCGGAAGGGCTGTTTATCAAAATGGTTCTGCACCAGCAGTGGTTTCGTTTGAGCACAAAGAGGAAGGTCTGGAATGGTGCTGTGGGCCATTTTGAAAAAAAAGAATAGTGTGTGTGCCTGTGTAGGAATCCCGCCTCTCGCCCCCAGGGCCCCCATCAGGAGTCAGACCTGTTGATAACCACTGGAGGGCAAAGTGGAGGGGGTAAAAGCCATCAGGAGCCAGGCAGGGAGAAGTCCTATTTTCCTGAGCAGAGGCAGACACCTGGCCTCCCCTCCCCTCTCCCCTAACCTGCTAGGCTCTGTGCAAACGCAGCCGGCTCTTGCTGACAGCACTCCGGCTGTCCGGGTGCCAAAGGGTGGAAGCCATTTCATGCAGGAGCCCAGCGGCCTGCCGAGCCCAGCGCTGAGCAAACGGCCTCTGGGGGGAGCCGCAGGTTAGGTGGGAGGGGCAGCAGCCAGCGCTACCCCTGCTGGTCCGCCCCCACCCAGACCCCGATCCCGGCGCCTCTGCAGTTTGATTTCCAGTGGGGCCACCCGTGACATGGAGTCAGTGTCCTGAAGTGGGGATCGCAGAGGTGGGTGGAGGAACGAGGCTGGCGGTGACGCAGGAGGAGAAGGAGGAGGAGGAGGAGGAGGAGGAGGAGGAGGAGGAGGAGGAGGAGGAGGAGGAGGAGGAGAAGAAGCCCGGAGTGTGTGGACGAGGGGTGTGCACCTGGCTACCTCTCTGGTTTCAACTTCCATACTTCTCAGGCAGTGGCTCCCACCCTCCCTACCTCCTTTCCCCTCAGGAATGATAAGAGCCACAGCTGGAAGCTTACTCTGCACCCAGGACTAAGCTCCTGGGCCAAGTGCATCACAAGCACGTGCTCCTGTAACCCATAGCCACCCTGGGGGGTGGGGGCAGGCGCCAGCTCCACGTGATGATGGGGAAATCGAACCCAGAGCTGCTGGTGCTCTGACCACTGGGCAGCACTGCCATGAAACGCTCACCCAGGGGGAGACCTCACCCAGGAGGAGTGGAGGCAACTCCAGGGTTAACAGGAAAGAGAGGCAAGACTCAGGTCCCAGAAATAAAGGTCAAATGAAGCCACTCTCTGAGCCAAGCCTGGGTACCCACTATACACTTCCATTTCCGGACTCCTATTTTGGGTTGTGTGGGAATGTCCTTCGCTGTAGGTCACGGGGGTGGGGTTGGTTTCTTAGGCTGACCTTTTGGGACCATTTGCTCCCACTCACTGGTCTTACAGATGAGGAAGCTGAGCTATGGAGTTCAAAAGTGACCTGCTTGGTTACTGTATAGCGCAGGTAACTATAGTCACTATCTTCTAATAACCTATAATGGAAAATTACTTCAAAAATAATAAATGTGTATGTGTATAACTGAATCATCTTGCTGCGTGCCTGAAGCATTGTAAGTCAACTATATTTCAATACAATGTATATATTAAGAAGAAAAAAAGTAACTTGCTCGGGACTTCACTAGTGGTCCAGTGGTTAATTTAAGACTGTGCTCCCAATGCAGGGGGCATGGGTTTGGGCCCTTGTCAAGGAACTAGATTCCACATGCCGCAGCTAAATAAAAACACACACACACACACACACACACACACGTGACATGCTCAAAGTGGGCTGAGGGCAGAGCTGACCCAGGTCCCTGAACTCTGGTTTCCACGGAGCCTGTCTTAGGCCCAGAAGATACTGTTTCTGGAGAAAGAGAAATTCCCTGCTCTTCCCATCAGTGAGGGAGGGGTCAGGGATGAGGTGGGGGGACATAGTGAGCAAAGGGCAGAGGGAGGTGAAGGTAGAATGGGAAAGCCTGGCCTGGCCCAGCTCTGGTTCCCCACTAAACAGCTGAGGCTGCCACTCTGGCATCACAACAGGTTTCCCCTCTCAATCTTCTCTGGAGGGCGGGTGGGCAAGCAGGTCAAAGGAAACCCAGAAACAACTGAAACGGAACTGGGAAGTAAGAGTCCTGGGGCCACTGGAAGGACAGAATGACCGCTGACTTGGCTGCAGGCACCAGGGGCCTTACTTCTGGGGGTGGAGGGCAGGTGGTGCAGGCTGTGCTGTCACCGAGGGGCCCTCAGGAATGAGAATGGGGGCCAGGGAAGAGGTACACCCTTTCTCCTTGATTGCCCCTGCCACTGAGGTGGGCCTCTCCTCTCTGGATCCCTGCTGGACCACCCCTCTCAGCATCCCCTGGCCATGAGGTATGGGTGACTCCTACCCTCCCAACTCCTGCTCTTCAAGGCCCATATCAGGTCCCAAACACTGAATTTATAAATTCTGAGTCTCAAGAGAGAAAGGGAAGTGACGACATCATAACGATCCAAGCAAGCAGTTCCCTCAGGTCACGGTTTCCCTTAAAAATCATTTTTTGAGGGCTTGTTGCCACCCTCCTATCATTCTTATCCAGCTGGGTATGGTGGCTAGCGGTGACATAAAGTGCACTGGGCACACTACAGCCCACAGACCTGTTTTCAAACTTACCTCTGATGCTCTCCAGCCACCTGACCCTGGCCAAGTTACGGAACCTCTCTGGGGACTGGTTTCCTGGTCATTGATAAAAATGGGGATAATGCTTTCTGCTCTGACCATATTGTGGGACTTGGAAAAGGACTTTGCAGGCTGTACCGTGCTGCACAAGAGATCACAGTGTTCCTTTACTCTATCACCTCCTAGGAGATGAGGGCTACATCTCTATAGGGACCTTAATACAGGAGTACTGAACAAATGGGCTTCCCTGGTGACTCAGTGGTAAAGAATCCTCCTGCCAATGCAGGAGATGTGGGTTTGATCACTGGGTCGGGAAGATCCCCTAGAGAAGGAAATGGCAATCCACTCTAGTATTCTTGTTGGGGAAATCCCACGGACAGAGGAGCCTGGTAGGCTACAGTCCATGGGGTAACAAAAGAGCTGGACACAACTTAGCAACGAAACAACAACGACAACTTAACAATAGTTGATTCAGATTCTTGCAGCTACTGCTTACCCCCCACACCACCTGTTACCAGGTCCCCTTGTTGGTTTTGTGATGGAGACGGAAGAGGACAGGACCCAAAGGATCTAGGGGCCGAGGTATTGGCTTGGTTCCTGTGACGCTGATCGGATCAGCCCAGTTCCGGTTCCCACTTCTTTACTGTGAAGAAGTTGGACAGGATGACCTCGAAAGTCATTTCCAATTCTACACCCAACCGGTCCCAGAATGAGTCATCTCTGTTTCAGATGACACTGCCCATCAGCAGCACTGAGCCCAGGTGGGGCAGCTCTGGACATGGGTGGGGTGGCAGACTGGAGGCTGCCGGAGAGGTCTTGGAGTCTCCCACCAGGCTCTGCCGGGCTCCTCTGTCCATGGCATTCTCTAGGCAAGAATACTGGAGTGGCTTGCCATGCCCTCCTCCTCCAGGGGATCTTCCCGACCCAGGGATCGAACCCATGTCTCTTGCATCTCCTGGACTGGCAGGGGGGTTTCTTTACCACTAGCGCCACCTGGGAAGCCAAGGAGTCACCAGGGGACTAGCAGGGGAGAGAAGGTGCTAGAGGAAAACTCCTTAAATGACTAGGGTGGGGCAAGGCGGGGCTAGCCCGCCTTCCACATTCTTTTCTGGTGCCTCTGTTGGGGTGAGGAGGAAGCCAGGCTGGCAGCCAGCTGGCTGGCTGCTGGGACTAGTGGGAACAGCAGGAGGGTCTCCCTAGAGCAGGCCCTGGGCTGGGCAGGGCACATCTATGCTCCACCTTCACTAGGGCAGGTGTTTGGTGTGATGACTTGAGCAAGGGCAGGTCCGTCTCATATCCCGTCAGCTCCAGGGAGAGGAGTAAATCTTGGGAGACTTTTCCCTGGGGCTCATGGGGAAACAGATCCGAGTGAATAAGTACAGTTTTGTTACAAGCCTCCTGTGGCATGCCCCTGCTTCTATAGCCATCTCTCTCTGGAGAGTGGCACAGGATCTGCCTTTCCAAATGCCTTCCTGATGGCAAAGGGGCAAACATCGTCCACCTGTGAGCGGGGGAAGTGGCCCTGAAATTAGGACACCAAGTCCCCTACCCCTTGCCTCGGTGTCTGGGTGGCCCCTTAATCCCCCTAGGGAGGGCTCCGAGGGGACTCTCCCCTTCCCCGCTGCCCGCCTCAGGCTGCCGTAGGCTGAGAGGCTGCCAGTGGCCGGCAGCGGGAGTCTTGGAACTCCCAGGCCTGCGTCCTCCCCAGGTGACAGTCCGCTCCCGGTGGCCCCACCCGGCTTCTGGGTGGGCTGGCGAGGGAGGAGGTAGGGCGGCCACCTGATCCCTCCCGGAAATGGAGAAACACGGGACTCATCCCACACGGGCGCCGATAAGCATCGGCCCCAACTCTCCCCAACAGTCCCGGAGTTCTCTCCAGTCCAGATACTTATCGCCCTTTGGGGAAAAAGAAAATCAAGACAAGCTAGTCTTTCAGGTAGTTTTGAGGGAGCTCGGACTTTCTCACGCCGGGTCAGAATCAGTCTGAGAGCTCGGGGGTGCAGGAGGGACCCCGACTTTCATTCACGAATGGGGTCCCGGGACGCCGACACCCGCGGTCGGGGCGTCCCTTCCCCTCCCGTGCAAACGTGCCAACAGCTCTTGGCTGAGCGCCCCCGGAGAGACATTAGTCCCTTTTCGCGTCCGCATCCTTCCCCTCCTCGCGGCTCCGGATCGCACAGTCCGCCACAGCCCCCCACGATTAGGGCCTTAAGTCCCCAGCAGAGGGGTGCTCTGATTCTTCCTCTTGCACTCGGAGGGGCTCGGGGTGGGAGCAGACACAACTCCACCCGCAGGTCATCAGGGCCGCGCGTCAGCCGCCCGCCTCGCTTCGGACGCGCCCCGGACCAACCCGTCCGCCCCGCCCGTCTCGGCTCGGGCCGAGGAGTTAGTTGGAGGCCGCAGCGCCGTCTCCTCCCCGCCAGGAGTCTTCCCCGCACAGGCTGGGCGGGTGCCCTGCAACCCCGATCGCGGACCTAGTGCGCCGGGCGGACAGGTGGCCCCCGAGAGGCGCGCGCGGCAGTCGCACTCACCCAGAAGATGAAGTTAAATCCGAAGAGCAGGTATTTGATGCACTTGGTGCCTCCTTTGACCGGCATGATGCGAGCTAGAGTGGTCTGGGTTGGACTGATGTGAAACGGGGCCGCGTGAGGCCGGAACGGGTGGGACCAGGCTGTGGACTGAGGTACGCGCGGCTGCCGCTGGCCTCGGGGCTGCACTTTTAAAAAGTGCCACTCCTCGGCCGCGCGCCGCCGCGGTGCGCATGTGCGGGGCCCCGCCCACGCCCCGCAGGCCCCGCCCCCGGCCCACCTGCCACGCCACGCCCAGGTCCCGGGGCCCGCGGCTCCTCCCGCCTCTGGCTCGGTGCTCCCCACCTAGTCGGCCGGACCTGACTTCACGCCTTGGCTTCCCTTTCCTCCCAACCGTCCTGGGGTCTTTCCAGGCCGTCATCCCTGGACGATTTCATCCTGGAATTATGTGAAGGCCTCACGCCTTTCGGTTCTCTCCTGGATTCTGCCCCTCCCGAGCCCCTAGGAGAACTTCCCCGGTGGGTGGTGAGGGCAGAGGCCCCTTACCTAAGATGGCCAGCAGAATGAGGGCTCTTCTTGCTTGGGGCCCGATTTGAAGAGAAACTGTTTCTGTCTCCCTGGGGCGGCTCCTTGCACACTTTCACTCTGAAGCACACTCTTCCCTTGGCACACGGAGGCTTGCCTTCCGGATGGGAGGATCAGTAGGGGCTTATGGAAGTAATCCTGAAACACCATCAATGAATAGTAATAGGTCTGAGAGCTGGACACTGTGGGATTGCTTCCTGGATTTGTGGTTCAGATGCCCCAGAGAAGAGAAGGGCTGTAGCCTGGCTTCTGTTCTTGCCTCTTCTCTTCATCACCCTCCTTCTTGCCCTTGACACTGCCCACTGCCACATCTTTGAGCTCCTGTGCCAGAGTTCTTAGGGTGTTTCTCCTCTGCTCCAACATGTCCAGCAAATGACAAATGTTGGCTAGGATGTGGAGAAAAGGGAACCCTCCTAGATTGTTGTGCTGTGCTTAGTCGCTCAGTTGTATCCAACTCTTTTCGACCCCATGGACTGCAGCCCACTAGGCGCCTCTGTCCATGGGATTATCCGGGCAAGAATACTGGCATGGGTTGCCATGCTCTCCTCCAGGGGATCTTCCCAACCCAGGGATTGAACCCAGGTGTCCCGCATTGCAGGCAGATTCTTTACCATCTGAGCCACCGGGGAAGCCCCCAAAACTGTTGAGGGGGAATACAAATTGATACAACCACAATGGAAAGCAGTATGGAGGTTCTTTAAAAAATTAAAAATATAACTACGCAGCAATTCCACTCCTGGGTATTTGTCCAAAGAAAATGAAAACACTACTTGGAAATACATTTGCACCCCTATGTTCATTGTAACATTATTTCTAGCAGCCAAGATATGGAAACAACAGAAGTGGTCCATCAATAGATGAATGGATAAAGAAAAAAAATATATATATGATGAAATATTACCCATAAAAAGAAGGAAAACTTGCAACCACATAGATGAACCTAGAGGGTATTTTGCTAAGTGAAATAAATCAGAGAGAGAAAGACAAATGGAGCCTAAAAAAAAAAAAGTGTAACTAAACAGAAACAGAGATATACATACAGAGATACCAACAGTTGGTTGCCAAGTGGAGGTGGGTAGGGGGAGGAGAGAAATAGGTGAGGGAGATTAGGAGGTACAAACTCTCAGTTACAAAATAAATGAGTCATGGGTATGAAATGTGCAGTGTAGGAAATATAGTCAATAATTATGTGATATCTTTGGACAGTGACAGATAATAACTAGACTTACTGTGGTGATCATTTCAAAATGTATAGAAATATCGAATCATTATGTTATGTATGTATCAGGAACTGACACAATGTTTTAGGTCAATTATACTTCAAAAACAAGCAAACAAGCTCAGAGATAGAGATTAGATTTGTGGTTACCAGAGGTGGAGGTGGGGAGGTAGGAGAAGGGGAATTGGATGAAAGTGATCAAAAGGAACAAACTTCCAGTTGTAAGATAAATAAGTACTAGGGATTTAATGTACAATATGATAAATATAATCAACAGTGCTGTAAGTTATAAGGAAAACTGTTAAGAAAACAAATCCTAAGAGTTCTTAGGACAACGAAAAACATGTAAATATTTTTCTGTTTCTTTCATGTATGTATATGAGGCATGGATATTCGCTAAACCCATTGTGGTAATCATTTCATGATGTACATGAGTCAAATCATTATGTCATACACCTTAAACGTATACAGTGTACACCTTAAACGTATACAGTGCTGTACGTCAATTATATCTCTGTTAACTAAAAAAGATGCACAATGTGAGAGTTGCGAGTTAAGTTTTATTTGGGGCAAAATGAGGACTGCAGCCCAGGAGGCAGCACCGCAGATAGCTCTGAGAGACTGCTCCAAAGGGGCAGTGGGAGGACGGTCAACATATAAGATTTTGGTGAAGGGGGAGTTCGATACCATCAAGCACTCATTTTACAAAAGGTTTTCTGCTAGTCACGAGGATTTGATGTCATCATGAAGGGATTTAGTGCTTTTCTAGATATGAGAAGATGGCAAGGATTGGAATCATAAAATTTGTTACTGAAAATATCCAACTATATAAAAACGAGTTCCACCAGGTTCCCTGGAGCACAGAGTGCCTCACTCTCCACCCTGAACCCCCTCGGGGTGTTTAAGGCCAGCAGCTGCAGCAGTGCAGGGTTCAATCTCTGCAGAGGCAGATGGCAAATGCCCTTGCTGTTCAGTCGTTGGCAATGCTCTTGGCAAGTGCCAGTTTGTAGTTGACATCTCAAAGAAACTGGAAGAAAAAATACTTTCCGCAGCGCTCCTACATACAATGACTTACGTCAAAATTCCTTATTTTGCCCTCCACAGCACCCCAGCCCTGCATGGGGCACGTGGTGTGTTCCCTCTGGCTGGCTAACCGTCCCCTCTTCACTTGTAAAAATTCCATGCCTCCTTAAACATTCCTTTCCTGGTTCTTACCAAAGGCTAAGGAGATTCCCCCTACTTTAAAAAACCCCAAACCCTTTCACATTTTTTTTTCAAAATTAAGTTTCCTTTTTTTTTTTTAATGACAAAAGCAAAACCTCCTTGATTACCAAAACATCAGAAAATACCAATAGTTTTTGCCTAACTCAAACATAACTCAAAATAACACCCACCCGAAACAGCGTGTATTACCACTTTGAAATTATATTTTGCTCTGTTTATTATCACTGTTACATTTGTCTCATCAATTTGTTCATTCAGGCCAAAATGTGGTTTCAGTATCCAGGCGCATGAGGGTATATTCTTAGAGCAGTAGGGGACTGAGCCTGTTACATGACCGCAAGGAGTGAGGCTTGAAGGCCAGGGGAGCTCAAAGCAGACTTTTGACCCAAACAGGGAAGCAGGCTGCAGAGTGCCTTGAAAAGTGGTTGTAATCAAGGGAGAATTGGGCAAAGTTAGGGCAGGGGCTGTCTGGAGTCTGGGCTGGAGCTCACAGTAGCGGGGAGGTGTGTGGGGAAGTGAGGCGGGCATCTAGCTAGAGGTGCCTCCTGGCACTGGACTCTGCCCTCGGGGGTGAGGGATCACTGGTGGACTTAAGCGAGGGGAACCTGTGTTTTGGGTAGTTGGGTGGTGGGGGAGCAGGAGGGGCAGGCAGAAGGCTGCTTGACTCTAAGGACCATTGTCTGTGTCTCCAGACCTTGGCTCAGAGTGCTGGGGGCTTAGACTGTGACTCAGATGGTAAAGAATCTGCTTGCAAAGCAGGAGACCCGGGTTTGATCCCTGGGTCAGAAAGATCCCCTGAAGAAGGGAAAGGCAACCCACTCCAGTATTCTTGCCTGGAGCATTGCATGGACAGAGGAGCCTGACGGGCTGCCATCCAAGGGGTCACAAAGAGTCAGACATCACTGAGCGACTAAGACTGAAAGGCGAGAACATTTGCGGTTGGGGAGTGAGGCAGCTAGAGACGGAGGTGATCTGGGGACCCATGGAGGTACATCAGGAGGATGTGGGTTCAGGTCAGAGACCCAGGGGTGAACTGAGGTGGGACAGCAGAGTGGAGGCTGGAGAGAAGGCGGCAAACAGGGAGAGGGGATGAGTGTGTGAGAGGGCGGCCAGAGGAGGTCAGAGTCAGGGCAGCTCATTCACTTCTTCTTCTGGTGTTTCTGAGGAGCCTGCTGTGTGTCCTGGACACAGGGGATGCTGAGAGGACGACGCCCTCTGTCTCACCTGGAAGAATCGCAGTGCAGGTCAGACTAAGCCCCAGAAGTCTTTGTTCGGGGTGTAACTGAGCAGGACCCTATGGGGTCTTCCCCAGGACAGGCCTCCCCCATATCCTCTGCTTTAACTCCTCTCTGAAGTACCCTGTTGTTGCTGTTTAGTTACTAAATCACATCTGACTCTTTGTGACCTCATGGAGTGTAGCCCGCCAAGCTCCTCTGTCCATGGAATTCTCCAGGCAAGAATCCTGGAGTAGGTTGCCATTTCCTTCTCCAGGGGATCTTCCTGACCCAGGGATCGAACCTGCATCTTCTGCTTGGCCAGCAGATACTTTACCACTGAGCCAATTGGGAAGCCCTCTAAAGTATCTGAAGTATCTGAAGCACATTTTCCGAGTTGTTTCAGAGATGTGAAAACTCCTCATCGAAAGGAAGATGTTAACTACCTGATGACCAAGAGCATACAGCCCCAGGCCTCCTGAAGCCTAAGGACTGATAACGTTCACCTCTGTGACACTGCCTGCTGCCTCACCATCAGCCCATCAGAGAACTGTGTACAAGCTGATCACATACCTGTGACCCCTCCCACCTCCCTCACTTGGCTTGTAAAAATGCTTTACCTAAACCCTTTGGAGAGCCTGAGGTTTTTCAGGGCACACGGCACCCGTCTCCTTGCATGGCCCTACAATAAATCTTTCTTTGCTCCAAACTTTGACGTTTCAGTTTATTTGACCTCCCTGTGTGCCAGGCACACGAACTTGTGCTAGTAGAGGGGAGATTTGGCCTAGGGACTCACAGGGGCCAGGGTGTGTCCCCAGGTCTGCCTGGGAACGAAGAGGCTTCCAACCTCTGTGGGGGACATGGCAGCCAACTTTGGAAGGCGGGCCAGTAGACAAGGTGGGGGGTGGCGGGGTGTGGGGGGGGGCAGGGAGGAATTCCAGGTAGAGGGAACCACATGCAAAGGCACAGGGCAGGAAACCACAGGTCGCTGCTGGGGAATCGCCACAGTGGGTGAGACAGGGAAGGAAGGAGGAAGGGAAGGAGAGGCAGAGAAAACAGAATTTCCTTAATGTTGCCAGGAGCAGCCATGCATAGGAGTTTCCCCTCTGTCGCTGCCACTCACCCACTGGGGCTGAGGACAGTTTGGTCCAGCCACGTGTAGGGCAGGCTTGAAGGAAGACAGGAAACCAGACAAGAGCTCATGTGCTCAGCCAGAGCCCACCTGTCTTTTGAGAACAGGTCTAAGGAGAGGAAAGATTTTATCTTTTTAATATACCCTTCACCCTGGCCTGGACTTCCCTGGTGGCTCAGCGGTCAAGAATCTGCTTGCAATGCAGGAAACTCGAGTCTGATCCCTGCATTGGGAAGATCCCCTGGAGAAGGAAATGGCAACCTACTCCAGTATTCTTGCCTGGAGAATCCCATGAGCAGAGGAGCCTGGTAAGCTACAGTCCGTGAGGTTACAAAAGAGTTGGACACGACTTAACCACCAAAGGACAGCTCCCTGAACCATTCTCCCTCCATTGCTCACAAGCCCAGATAGGAGGAGCTCAGGAAACATTTAGTTTCTAACCTTCTTTGGGTGATTCTGAACCCTGACTGTTTTATTCACCTGCCACAGGAGTGCCCAGGAAATGTTGGCAAAGGTTACTATTACTGTTATTATTTGTACTATTACTGTTATCATTTGCCCTCAAGAAACCGTGGGAGGGGCCATGGTGAAACATCAAATTACTTAAAATCAAGGGGGTCCTTAGAATGTGAATGAGGCGATCCGAGTTCTGTTCTGGGTGGTATCCAATGAACCACCTCAGGCTCCTCACCTGCACAATAAAATTTTTTAACGTCTTTTTTTTTTTTAAATTGTGGTGAAAGTCACGTAACATGTGCCCAGTCACTCAGTTACATTCAATTCTTTTGCAACCCCATGGACAATAACCCGCCAGGCTCCTCTGTCTATGGGACTTTCCGGGTGAGAATACTGGAGTAGGTTGCCATTTCCTCTTCCAGAGGTCACATAATATAAAACACACCATTTTAATCATATTTCACTGTACAGTTCAGTGGCACTAAGTACATTCACACAGTTGTGCAGCTCTCACTATCATCCGTCTCCCAAATCTTTCAGCTTCCTAAACCTGAAACTCTGTCCGCATGAAATGCTGAGTCCCCATCCCCACCATCCCCAGCCCCTGGCAACTACCAATGTACTTTCTGACTCTATGCATTTGACTGTTCTAGGTACCTCATAAGGATCCTAGGATCCTCGTGGTGGATTCACTCCAATATTCTTGCCTGAAAAAGTCCCATGGACAGAGGAGCCTGACGGACTACAGCCCATGGGATTGAAAAGAGATGGAACAACTTAGTGACTGAAGAAGAACAACAACAAAGTATATTGAAATGCATTTTTAGGATTAATATATGTCCTATAAACAGATTATATCTTCTTTTTTCTCCTCCCTGTGCTATATGTAGGTTCTCACCAGCCATCCACTTCATACATAGTAGCTGTACCGTGACTTTCTGAATTAGGAGATGGCAGGTCTCCTCCATTCCCGGGTTCGATTCCTGGATGGGAAAGATCCCCTGGAGGAGAGCATGGCTACTCACTCCAGTATTTTTGCCTGGAGACTCCCATGGACAGAGGAGCCTGGTGGGCTACAGTCCACGGCGTGGAACAGAGTCCGACATTACTGAGCACGCGCCTTTAGCTCCATTCCCCGTGGCACGAGTCCCTGTTTCAGAGTGTGTTTGTGACGGGTGTTTTGTCCCACAGGCAACCAGGAAATGGAGCGATGGAAAAAACATGGTTTGCTTTAACTGGAAGGGGAAAATCTGGGTAAGCCCCTGAGTCAGAGATCACATGGAGGCAGCGAGGTCTTCCAGGCGCTGCGGTGAAGGGTGAAGGAGTGGGAAGACTTCCTCCCCTCCCTCAGAGAATCCTGTTTCTGGAAAACCCTGCTCTTGGGGCTGAGGGTCCACTTTGGCTCTTGTGCCCCACCTACTGGTAAGACATGAACACAGGGCTGGGGCGACGAAGACGGGCCACGCCCATCTGCGTGGGGTGTTTTCACCTCCCGAAGCAGAAGGCGGCAGGAGGACCCACTCTCAAGGGCCATTAAGGCCTCCCAGCCGCCACTCCGGTGGCCATTTCTCCTTGCTGAGCCCGCTGACCAGCCCTTCCTTCTAGACAACTCCCCTTCACTGTCCCAGGTGCTGCACCATCTTGGTTCACTCTTTTCCCTTCTAGAAACGTCTTTGCTGTTCCTTGGGCTTCCCTGGTGGCTCCGTGGTAAAGAATCCACCTGCAATGCAGGAGACACTGGAGACCTGAGTTGGATCCCTGGGTTGGGAAGATGCCCTGGAGTAGGAAATGGCAACCCACTCCAGTGTTCTTGCCTGGAAAATCCCATGGATAGAGGAGCCTGTCAGGTTACAGTCCATGGGACACAAAAGAGTTGAACACGGCTGATTGCCACACACACACACGTGTGTGTGTCCATGCTTTGGTGGTGAACTCCTTTGAACACACTTGCATTTGGTTGATTTCTGTGTTCTCCAAGCATCCAGTTCCTTGGTGGCCTGGAGGAACCCTCGGCAAACATGTGGAAAAGCTGCAAGGGAGTGAGTCTTCCTCCTGGCCTGTGTTCTCTACTCCCCTCTCTTCCTGGACTTGCATAGCCCCCTTTTTCTCCCTCCATTTTTCTTTTGAGTTGACCTCTCCCTAAGTTCATCATGATAAACTGGGCCTGTTGGCCATTTCTACTCTAATGTCCCTCTAGATACCCCCTATTTCAAATCCTAAAAGATGGTGCTGTGAAAGTGCTGCACTCAGTATGCCAGCAAATTTGGAAAACTCAGCAGTGGCCACAGGACTGGAAAAGGTCAGTATTCATTCCAGTAGAAAAGAAAGGTAATGCCAAAGAATGCTCAAACTACCACACAATTGCCCTCATCTCACACACTAGTAAAATAATGCTCAAAATTCTCCAAGCCAGGCTTCAACAATATGTGAACTGTGAATTTCCAGATGTTCAAGCTGGTTTTAGAAAAGGCAGAGGAACCAGAGATCAAATTGCCAACATCCGCTGGATCATCGAAAAAGCAAGAGAGTTCCAGAAAAACATCTATTTCTGCTTTATTGACTATGCCATAGCCTTTGACTGTGTGGATCACAATAAACTGTGGGAAATTCTGGAAGAGATGGGAATACCAGACCACCTGACCTGCCTCTTGAGAAATTTGTATGCAGGTCAGGAAGCAACAGTTGGAACTGGACATGGAACAACAGACTGATTCCAAAGAGGAAAAAGAGTATGTCAAGGCTGCATATTGTCACCCTGCTTATTTAACTTACATGCAGAGTACATCATGAGAAACGCTGGACTGGAAGAAGCACAAGCTGGAATCAAGATTGCCGGGAGAAATACCAATAACCTCACATATGCAGATGACACCACCCTTATGGCAGAAAGTGAAGAAGAACTAAAAAGCCTCTTGATGAAAGTGAAAGAGGAGAGTGAAAAACTTGGCTTAAAGCTCAACATTCAGAAAACGAAGATCATGGCATCTGGTCCCATCACTTCATGGGTAATAGATGGGGAAACAGTGGAAACAGTGGCCAACTTTATTCTATTGGGGCTCCAAAATCACTGCAGATGGTGATTGCAGCCATGAAATTAAAAGAGGCTTACTCCTTGGAAGGAAAGTTATGATCAACCTAGACAGCATATTAAAAAGCAGACACGTTACTTTGCTAACAAAGGTGCAACTAGTCAAGGCTATGGTTTTTCCAACAGTCATGTATGGATGTGAGAGTTGGACTATAAAGAAGGCTGAGCGCTGAAGAATTGATTCTTTTGAACTGTGGTGTTGGAGAAGACTCTTGAGAGTCCCTTGGACTGCAAGGAGATCCAACCAGTCCATCCTAAAGGAGCTCAGTCCTGAGTGTTCATTGGTAGGACTGATGCTGAAGCTGAAACTCCAATACTTTGGCCACCTGATGCAAAGAGCTGACTCATTTGAAAAGACCCTAATGCCTGGAAAGATTGAAGGCGGGACAACAGAGAAGGGGACAACAGAGGATGAGATGGATGGTTGGATGGCATCACTGACTCTATGGGCATGAGTTTGAGTAAACTCTGGGAGTTGGTGATGGACAGGGAGGCCTGGTGTGCTGCAGTCCATGGGGTCACAAAGAGTTGGACATGACTGGGGGACTGAACTGAACTGAGATAGCCCCACCTCCTAACCCCCCAAATCTGTGAAGATATCACCTTACACATCAAAAGGGATTTTGCACACATGATTATGTTAGGATCTTGAGGTGAGGAGGTTATCCTGGAGTGTGCTTGTGGGCCCAGTGTACTCCTAAGAGTCCTTAGAGGAAGAGGCAGGAGGGTCAGAACCAGAGAAGGAGGCAAGCAGAGATGGGAGGGACATGGGGCCACAAGCCAAGGAATGCAGGCAACGATGGAAATTGGAAACAGCAACGAAGAAGATTCTCCCCTAGAGCTGCCAGAGGCAACAAGTAGAGCCTCACTGTCCCTTTTTAGGCTTCTGACCTGCAGAGTTCTAAAGTGATATGTGCTAAAAAAACAAGTGTGTGTTTATTTGGATGTGCTGTGTCTTAGCTGTGTACACAAGATCTTCTTTGGGGTGTGCAGGGTCTTTTTCACTTGAGTCATGCAAACTCTTAGCTGTGGCTTGTAGGATCTAGTTCCCTGACCAGAGTTAGAAACCGAGCCCCGCTGTGTTGACAGCATGGAGTCTTAACCAGTGGGCCATCAGGGAAGTCCCAGTATGTGCTATTTTAAGCCACTGTATCTGCAGTACTTTGTCACAGAAGCAATGGAAAGCTAAAAGACTTGTCTCAAAATAAACATCAAGATCAGACTTTGTAATCTCTGAGGGTCTCCCTGTATAAGAGGATGACTTCCTTTCTCCTTGTCCCTCTCCCCTGACCCCTGTTCTCCTCCCAGTCAGCTCCAATCCTTGCCCCCCAACCCAAGACTCCTGTGCTCTGACTACATCTGCTCACTGATGCCGTTCCTGGGTTCTTTGTGTGTGGGTTCAGACACATGTGGGCAGATGAAATATAGTTAAGATGAACCTGAACATAAGAAGCTGTGGCCCCCTGGGGCCTGTGGGGAGGGAGATGAGAGGGGATATCACCTTGGAGTGTCGCTTGCAGAAAGATGGAATCTGGACCTCATGGTGTCCCCCAAGAGGTCACTGTAACCTGGTCTGTGTCGATGTCCAGCACCCATTCCCTCTTCTGGCATCTTATCTGCTTTAGCCTTTTTGTACAATTATACTTTTCTTTTTGTCTTTTTTCCTTCTCTCTCTCTCTCTCTTTTTTTTGGCAAATTAACTTTAATATACAGATACAAAAGCAACAAATATAGATTCACAGCATTTATAAGAAATCATTCAAGTAGCATTGTAAATAAATTTTTTAAACAAAATTTCAGACAAAATACATATTTGCACAAGTGATCTTGTACAACACACATCAGCCATCAACAGCTATGTCCTCAGTTGGGAAGCTGTCACCTGACCTGGACAGATAACAGCGTCTTGATGTTGATGAGTTAGAATTGAAGGAAAAAGTGAAGGCAAAAGTGTTAGCTGCCTAGTTGTGTCTGGCTCTCTGTGACTCCATATTCCGTAGCCCGCCAGGCTCCTCTGTCCATGTGATTTCCCAGGCAAGAGTCGTGGAGTGGGTAGCCATTTCCTTTTCCAGGTCTCTCTTAATAACTCTTCTATTTTGGAATAATTTTAGGTTTATACAGAAAAGTTGCAAAGATAGTCCAACTTCCCCCTAATGTTCACATCCTTTTAAAAATTTATTGATTTATGTATTTGTGGCTGCCCTGGGCCTTTGTTGCTGCCCTTGGGCTTTCTCTTGTTGCGGCGAGCGGGGGTCACTCTAGTTGAGGTGCACAGGCTTCTCACTGCGGCGGCTCCTCTTGTTGGGGAGCACGGGCTCTGGGGTGTGTCGGCTTCAGTAGGTGTAGCTTGTAAGCTCGAGAGCACAGGCTCAGTACTTACAGCACTTGGGCTTAGTTGCTCTGCAGCATGTGGGATCTTCCTGGGCGAGGGATCAGACCCGTGTCCTCTACATTGGCAGGTGGATTCCCAAGTACTGGACCACCAGGAAAGCCGTAATGTTCGCATTTAAAAAAAAAATCATGATTTGTCAAAACTAAGACGTTAATATTGATACAGTACTAGTAACTAAACTGCATATTTTATTCAGATTTCACCCATTTTTCCACTAACATTCTTTTTCTTTCCTAGAGTCCAATCCAAGACTCCACAGGGATTTAACATTTTGCATTCCTTTTAATTCTGTGAAGGAACTGGGCTCCCTCCTGCCTTTCTACCTTTGACCCTGTCATTTACTTTGTTCCCAGTTCCCACTGAAGTCCTATTCATCCTGCTACAACCCCTCTTGCAGGCAGGGATACTGTGGGGAGGATGGTAGGAGAGAGTTAGGGGATCTGGCTGTAATATTAAATGGGGAGAATTTCCACTGCCCCTTCCATACTCAGGATCTCATCTGACTCTCATTTGGTTTTTTATTTATTTATTTTTAATTGAAGGATAATTGCTTTATAGCATTGCATTGGTTTCACCAAACATCAACATGAATCAGCCATAGGTTTACTCGTGTCCCCTTCCACTTGAACATCCCTCCCACCTCCCTCTAGGCTGTTATCCAGCCCCGGTTTGAGTTCCCTGAGTCATACAGCAAACTCCCATTGGCTATCTATTTTACATATGGTGATGTAAGCGCCCCTGTTCCTTTCTCCATACCTGCTACCCTCTCCTTCTCCCCTGCCACCCCAGCCGTTATCGTTTGGTTTTGATGTAAGAAAGAAAGTGAAGTTGCTCAGTCATATCCGACTCTTTGTGACCCCGTGGACTGTAGCCCACCAGGCTTCTCCATCCATGGGATTTTCCAGGCAAGAATACTGGAGTGGGTTGCCATTTCCTTCTCCAGGGGATCTTCCCGACCCAGGGATCGAACCCAGGTCTCCTGCATTGCAGACAGACGCTTTACCCTCTGAGCTACCAGGGAAGCCCTGGTTTTGATGTAACCTTTATGCAAATCCAAGCTACTGTGTATTATTGCTCACTCCCTGCTCCCCCCTACTCAAGAGCCTGCATCTACAGGTGAGCTTTTCAGGATCGCGCAGGTGGCTGGAAGCAGAGCTGGAACAGAGCCCAGGTCTCTGACCTCTGGGAGTTTCATCGGCTCCTCTGTCGTGGGTGATGATCCACCCCCACGTTCCTGTGCTGTCCGGTCTGGGGGTGCTTTGGTGTAATACTTGGTTTGGTGGGTGGAGGGTTTCCTGTGGTTTCGCAGCGGCTGCACATTTAGATAAAACTGCATTATCCTTGGCCTCAGGGACTTTCTTCAGGCTGTTCCAGCTTACGTTGTCCCTGGTGCCCTGCCAACCCTTCCACCCACCTCTGCCAAGCAGTCCGGGAACCCCCCCAGAATGCCAGAACCTTGGGCTCCCTAATTCTACCCCCCTCCCCCCTCCCATCATCCTCTGTGCCCCCCAGTCCCTTGCTTTTCTGTCTTCCTTTCACCCTCCTTCCTCTCCTTCCTTCCTTTCTTTCTCTCCTGTCCTGCATGGCATGTGGGGATTTTACTTCCCCGACCAGGGGTTGAACCCGGACCCCCTGCAATGGAAGCCCAGTCTTAACCACTGAACCACCAGGGAAGTTCTTAACCATGTTTTCATAATCTGTACAAAAGGAACAAAATACTCACTTCCAGGATCACTGTGGGACCCTATGGGAAACATCTCTGCACAGTGCACAACCACTAAATACTGTCTCCCTTCCGGGACTGCGGACTGCGGGCCACTCTTGGGCTCCTTAATGGCTCGTTGGGGAGGAGGTTTGGAGGCGGCCCTCCCGGCTCTGCTACTCTGGGGGAGGGGACGGTCAGGCCAGCCTGGGGGTTGGGCTTGCAGCAACTGCCCTGAGCCTTTGTCCGGCTGCGGGACAGGCTCAGTCCTCCCCTGCCCAGACTCTGGGCTTCTCTGGGCTGGGAAGAAGAGAGCAGTCTCCTTTTTGGGGGCAGCCTCATCCTCTCTCAAGGCTGAGACTGACACCCGGCGACCCCTCCCCACTTTTCTGGCCTCACTGTGCTTGGTGGCGCCAACACTCTCCTCTGCTCACACGGTCCCACAGATGCTAACTCTTCTGCTCGGCTAGAAATACCGTCTTATTTTTAGCTCTGGCCCTCGTCCATCCCACTGCACCCCTCCCTGCCTGGGCTTGTCCAGATCTGCAAGTCGTTTTCCCCAGTCCTGAGAACCGCAGGAATGTTCCCGGCACTACACTTACATGGGCCCTGCTCGAACTTCTCTCTCTCTGCCCTATTTGCTTGCACACAGTCTATTTCTGCCACAGACACTCTCCAAAGTGTCTCCCAACGCTGCCTCCTCTCCTGTTCCCCGCCCCTGCCACTCCCTCCAGAAGAGAGGAACAGCCCTAGGAAACCCTCACAGCTGGAAGGGACAAGGGAAGATGGCAATGAGTTTATGCAGCCTACACACACACACACCCCACACACAGACACACACACCACACACACACACCACATACAGACACACCACATATACACACACCACACACACACCACACACACACACACACCACGTACATACCACATATACACTCACCACACACACACACACACACACACACACACACACCACACACACACCCCATATATACACACACCACACACGCACATCATACACACACCACACACATACCACATATACACACACACACACACACCACACACACACACCACACACACACACCACACACACACACACACACACACACACCACACACACCCACACATCACACACACACCACATATACACACCACATATACACACACCATACACATCACACACACACCACATATACACATACCACACACACACATACACACACCACACACACACACACACACACACATACACACACACACACACACACACACACCACATACACCACACACACACACATGCACCACACACACATACACCACACACACACACACACACACACACACACACACACACACACACACACACTGTTCTGCTTTCCATGGCGTGAGGTTGGCTGTGGCTGGATCAGCTCGGTTCTCTGAGGTGGTTAACCAAGAGTCTGCAACACTTCCCCCCTCGATTTAAATTCAAGAGGAGCAAACAAGCACTCCCTTTGGAGACAAAGAGTGGAGAGCTGACACTGATGCAGAACAGCAGGCTTCTGAACCAAGGCGGGTGGTGGGTGTCTCCCTGAGCCTGCCAGAGGACACTTTTCCATCTTGAGGCTGAGTTTCAAGCTTTTTTTCTCTTCTAAATTGGTATTTATTTATTTGGCTGTGCCAGGTCTTAGTTGCGGCAGGCAGGCTCTAGTTCTCTGACCGTGATGGAACCCAGGTCCCCTGCATTGGGAGCACAGAGTCTTAGCCACTAGACCACCAGGGAAGTTGCTCTAAGCATCATTAGCATGTCTAATGGGATTATTAGCATTCCTCTAAGCACTGTCAACATAGCCCTGGCCCCACTTCTGATTCTAGACAGGGAACTCCTTGAAGACACGGCACATTTTGTTCTCAACCTTTAACATTTCCAGTCCCTCAGGGTAAAACCCCAATTCCTCAGGGCCTGTGATATATGATGCGCATACCACATGGCGTGTCTGGTCCCCTCTCTCCCTTCCCCAAAACATACGCCCCAGACTCTAGGATGCTTCCTGAAACTGTCCGGCACACTGCACCTCCTGCCTTGGTCTTGCCGTTCCCTCAGCCTCGATCTCCTCCCTGAAGATACTTCCTTCTCTGAGCCTTGCTCTAAAGGATCCTTATCAGCTTCTCCCCTCGACGTGTGGTCCAGCCCAGCCCATGCATCCTTGTCACCTGTCCTGTGTTCTCCCCTCATTGCGTTTCTCAGCAGCTGACGTGGGGTATGTTGATTTTTCTGGTCTCTGTCTCCATCCACCTGAATGTGAACTTCACGGGGACCATGGCTGGTCCTTCTGTTTCCCACTACATTTCCAGGGCCTAGATCATGCCCATGTGGGTGTTAATACTTATTTGTTGAAACGGAAATGAAGGCTCAGTACATGTGGATGAATGAGTGACCTACATCAGAAGCCTCTCAGGACAGCTGGGCCCTTGGATGAAAGACTGTCAAGGAAGGGAGAGTGGGGGGAGCACATGGTCTCCCCTGGCCCCTGGAGGGTGGGTGGCTGCCTGCTAGCCAGGCAGGACACATAAAGTAGGGAGGGCTGGTGTGTGGAGGTGGGCACTCCCCTGGAGGTCGTGCTGGGTGTGTCCAGATGTGAGGGGTCTCTGGTCAGCAGCCAGCCATTGCTGCCCTTCCCTTCCTGGCCAGTGAGTCAGCCTGCCGGGAAACACACTAGGGAAGTGGCCCTGTCAGAAATACAATGGGGCCAGGGGTCAACAAAATAAGAACCCGCTCACCCACCTCGCCCTCTGCCGGTCAGAAGGAGCCGGCCCACCCTCACCTCCATCTCAGACTGCTGGCCCCAGAAAGTGGGAGAATGCATGCCTGGTGTTTAAGCCCCCAACCTGTGGGCCTGTGTGAGGAACCCAGGAAACAAAGGCGGGACCTCCTGACCGCTGATGCTCATCTCCTGGTCCCTCGATTTCTGGAGCTCAGGCTGCCTATGAGAACTCTCCCACTTCAGGCTTTCTTCATCTATTGTCCTGTCTCCCCTCTCCGTCCCCTTCTCCCCATCTCATCACAGGGATTGCTTCCTGTTGCAGTATTTGTCACCTGCACCAGACTGTAGGTCCTTCGTGCTCACTTAATACTGTGTCCTCAGTGCCTGGCACCTGGAGGTGCTCAGCACACTTTGGTAAATGAAGGACTATATGAAGGAAGGAGTGAATTTCATCCCCTTGGGCTGATTAAGAGGCTCTGACAAAGGTCTGTGCTTATAATTTCAAATTGTGGTGCTCAAGAAGACTCTTGAGAGTCCTTCAGACTACAAGGAGATCAAACCAGTCAATCCTAAAAGAAATCAGTCCTGAATATTCATTGGAAGGACTGATGATGAAGCTGAAGCTGAAGCTCCGATACCTTGGCCACCTGATGTGAAGAACTGACTCATTGGGAAAGACTCTGATGCTGGGAAAGACTAAAGGCAAAAGGAGAAGTGGGTGGCAGAGGATGAGATGGTTAGATAGCATCACCAATTGAATGGACATGAATCTGAGCAAATTCGGGAGACAGTGAAGGACAGGGAAGCCTGGTGTGCTGCAGTCCATGGGGTTGCAAAGAATCAGACAGGATTTAACGACTGAACAACAGCAAATAATAATAAGCAGGGGCAGCAGAGTCCCCCTCAAGACCCCCCAGTAGAGAGTCATGTGGGATATTCTGGAGAAAGCCCTGCAGAGGCTGCCCAAATAGCCCTGGAGCCCTGGGGGCAGGGCAGGGAGCCCGATGGATGACAGGTCCACACAACTCACACCTAGCACTAGTCCGGCAACAGAAAGGCCAAGAAGAAAGTCTTCTCTTAGTCTAGGAGTCTGAGCCTGGAACTGGATTGGGAGAGTAAAACGTGGGGGGATATTGGAGTATGTGTTCCTCTTTCTCTTACCTCTGCTCATCCTGCTTCTCTGTTGTGGACCCAAAACAGGGTAGGGAATGAGAAGGAAACAAGTCTCCTCCTCATCACTCACAGATGCAGTGACTATTGAGGGGCCGACTATGTGCCGGATAGTGAGATTGGGTCCAGGATGGAGAGATGAGTAAACTCAGTCCCCAGGCAGCTCACAGCTGGACAGGGAGATGGACAAGTAAACGGTCCTGGAACAAGGTCACGGCGGCTCTGACGGGCTCTGTGTAGTGCTGTGCGAAGAGAGGAGATACTCTGAGTGAGGGACTTGGTCCAGTCTGCATGGAGGAGGGGCCACCAGAAAAAGGCCTCCATGACTGCTGTATAGCAAGCTGTAAAATCTCTATATTTCCAATTCAAGTTCAGGACTGTAAAGTTTTAAAAAAAAAAGTTTTTATTTTTTATTTTATTTAAAATTTTTTTTTTATTGGAGGATAGTTGCTTTATGATGTTATGTTAGTTTACGATTGTGAAGGTTTTACTCAGCTTCCCCTGTCTTGAAAATACTTAAGTATCCTTGGAGATTATGGTTTTTTGTTTGTTTGTTTTGATTTTCAGTTGCACTGAGAGGCTTGTGGGATCTTAGTTTGCTGACCAGGGATCCAACCCATGACCCCTGCAGTGGAAGTGCAGAGTCCTAGCCACTGGACTGCCAGGGAAATTCCAAGATTGTGGTTTAGACACTGATAAGGAGAAATTGTTATCTGGTGGAGGAGGTTCAGAGAAATCAGAGACAAAACCGCTGGACTCAGATGAGTTCAGTGACTGTTTAATTCGTTTTTACACACATGCACAGCAGCTCCAATGCTTTGGCCATCTGATGTGAAGAGCCAACTCATTGGGAAAGACCCTGATGCTGGGAGAGATTGAAAGCAGGACGAGAAGGGGGCGACAGAGGATGAGATGGTTGGATAACATCACTGACTCAATGGACATGAATTTGAGCACGCTCTGGGAGATAGTGAAGGACAGGGAAGCCTGGTGTGCTGCAGTCCACGGAGTGACAAAGAGTCGGACACAACTTAGTGACTGAACAACAACAGTCAGCCCACCTAGCCTCCTTTGGATAAAATGGTATCTTGAATTTCCTTCAAGATTCTCCCTCCCCACCCTCTGCCCTTTTGTTTTGGGTGAGATTGACCCATCTCTATAATTCATCCCCACTGACCAAAACTCTGTTGACTCACCAAAACCACAGCAATGAGTCTGGGGCAGTGGGGTTGGGCTTCAAGTAGAGCAGAGAGACTTCAGCTGAGGTTTCCAGGGGTGAGACGCAGGGTTTCATCCCTGATGGGCTTGAACCTGCACACATTAAACACTGGGACCACTGTCTCTCCTTGTTATCATCACAGGTGGCCTGAGGGGACGGCAGCTGAGAAATGGAGAGAAACCAGGCCTTTGAGGAGTATAAGCCCCCGGGCAGCCTACACCGGAAGGCATCCCAGCCAGACTCCTGGATTTCACTTAAGTGAGCTCCCATTTGGTCTCTGTTTCTCCTTTATTTATTTAGTTTTTGGTCACTCGTAGCTGAGAGAGTCCTACATGAAGCGATGGTCACCGTCAAATCCCGTCTCATCTTCTAGCTCTCCTGGGGGATGGCGCCTCAGATAGAAAGCATGATGGTATTCAATCAGAGCATTGTGAGTTAACACTTCTGTGTCGGACCCCTGTTTGTAAAACAAACTTTAGTTATTCTTATATTTTACTCTCCTTGAGGGCAAAAACTGAGATGGTTTTGTTTGCTTTGTAGAACCACAGAGACTTGCCAAAGTCCCTCAAAGAGACTGACTATTCTTTGTGTTTATTCTCTCCATATGGTGAAGGAGGACAGAGGCTCAGAGATGAAGCGTCCTGCCCAGGCAGGCGTGGATGCAAGAGTCTAGTGTCTGGGCTCAGCTGAGGCCAGCGGTGAAGCCTCTTGGCTCTAAAACGAGGAATAAGTACTGGCCTGGGACCAGCTCTGTCACTGACCTGCTGGGTGACTTGAGGTCACTTCAGCCCTTGGGCCTCAGTTTCCACATCATTCAAATGGGGCCACAACCCTCACCTGCAGGAACCAGCATGTTCTGTGTACAAGTTTTCTCAAGAGCACACAGAGTCTCCCAGCGCCTTGCTGCTTCTTAGGGAGTGAGAAAGCTGGGGGGCAGGAGGGCTCCCCCAGCCCCTCCATCCACCTGGGACCTTTGATTCCCAGTGTGCAAAGTGTTGCAGACACACCCTAACTGGCCCAGGGCAGGCCTCTGTCCCCACCCGCCACTCCACTCCGGTCTCAACAGCAAGTGCCCCCCCAGGGTTGCTCATGGACAGACATGGCCCAGAAACACCAAGGGGTGCCCTCAGGGCCCTGCTGGCCTGGCCACTCTGAGGTGGCCTTGCTGCCGTAGGCTGGCTGGTGGGGGCGCTGGAGGCCTGGGTTCCCTGCTGTTTCTTTGGCGGCAGTGCCGTGATGGGTCCTGGGGAGGGGGGACCTGAAGGGGAGGCGCAGTCGCTGTGTGTTTTGCTGGACCTGCGTCCGAGTGGCTCTTCCGGCCATTGTGCTCAGGATGCTTTTGTAGCCTTTTTGTAGACGCAGCGACAGCCTGTATGTACTTCCCCACATTCCAAGGAGGCCCACAGATGTGGTCACTTATGGGAGGTCTCCCAGACCCTCCTTCCTCCCCCTCCTCTGAACTCCATCCTCTTCATGGTGTTGTAGCCACACGTTCCGGGAAACAAACTCACTCAGAAGGACGATGCAGATAGTGAAGTGCAGTTTATTACACTGCGGGCCCAAGGCAGAGTCTCCTCTTAGCCCAGGACCCCGACCAGCATTTGTGAAAACCTTATATACCCTAAGTGTATGTGCCCAAACCCACCTCCCCAAGTTCCCTGAAACTAGTCTGAACAAAGGAAGAGAAAGATACAATCAAAGTTAACCTGTGATTCATATGCCTTAAGCCTAGGTAGTTAACAGTGGACAATTATCAATAGGTCACACCCCAATAATCATAATAGAATTTATGATTTTATTTAGTTACACAGATAATTAAGGTATTCTTTTAGGCAATGGAGAGTCTAGATATGAGCCCTGGGGTTCTTCCATCTGGCGGGTCTGGTTTTCCAGTTGGTATGTCATTTCCATAGATACTGGACATATAGCTCAGAGTCCACAGTCCGGCCCAAGATGGAGTCCTGCTTTCAAGATGGAGCCTGTTCTGTCTGTTTCTTCCTTCAGTGGAAGAGGCTTCTGGCCACCCAGCTCTCCCCATGACCAGCAGCCATGCTCCAGAAGTCCTTAGATCTTGACCACACAGCAGATCAACAGCACAGGGAATGTTTTCTGACTTAGATACTGCTTAAGAGCTTTACACACTAACCAACAGTTTCATGAAATAGATGCCCTAGTTATCAGTTCAGTTCAGTCGCTCAGTCGTGTCCGACTCTTTGCGACCCCCTTTCTCCTCCTGCCTTCAATCTTTCCCAGCATCCGGGTCTTTCCAAATGAGTCAGTTCTTTGCATCAGGTGGCCAAAGTATTGGACTTTCAGCTTCAGCATCAGTCCTTCCAGTGAATATTCCGGACTGATGTCCTTTCGGATGGATTGTTTGGATCTCCTTGCTGTCCAAAGGATTCTTAAGAGTCTTCTCCAACACCACAGTTCAAAAGCATCAATTCTTCTTCGGTGCTCAGCTTTCTTTATCAGCCCTTCTCATAAATATGAAGGAAACAGAAGCTTAGAGGGGTCCAGTAACCAGCCCCCCACCCCCAACCCCAGGACACAGCAGTGGTGAGTGGCAGAGCCAGTTCTCAGAGTTCATGCGTCTGAGGCAAGAGCCTATGTTCTCAGCTGCCCGTTGTCCTGTCCTCTAGTTAAGTCTGGTACTTTGTGCTTCAGAAGTGAGTAAAGATGAAATAGAGTTCATGAGTCATTTTTTATAATAAACTTTTAATTTTGGATTTGCAGAATTACTGCGAATACTACAGAGATAGTACAGAGAATTCCGACATAATCAACACCCAGTTTCCCTGATTATTGACACCTTATGTTGATATGACATACACATTGCTATTGATGAAGCCATATAAGTACATTGTCAGGTCTATCCCAGGCAAGGATATTGAAGTGGGTTGCTGTTTCCTTCTTGGATAGTTTATTTATTCAGAGGTCTTTATTTTTATTGTTATTTTTAAACTTTACTTTTTTCATGTGATCACTTTTTTTCTACCAAATAATCTGCATTTTACTTTTTCAATTTAATTTAATTTTTTATTTTATTTTTGGCCATACAGGATGTGGGATCTTAGTATGGAAGGGAAGATGCTGGAGGGGCAGGTGCGAGGGCTCAAGTGGTGTCCTGGAGGAGACTGTAGGGACACCTAACTGTCCTTCCCTTGGTGTGTTTACTTATTTATTTTTGGCCTCACCTGTGGCACTTGGCATCTTAGTTCCTTGACCAGTGATCAAACCTGCATCCCCTGAACTGAAAGCTCGGAATCTTAATCACTGGACTGCAGGGAAGTCCTAAGAGTTCTTTTTTTTTTTTTAATCTAATGTTCCTTTTCTGTTACAGGATCTCATCTTGGACCCCACATTACATTTAGTCATCCTGTCTCCTTTGGCTTTGAGAATGTTAATGTCCTTGGTAGGGAGGCCAGAGGTCCCCAAGTGGCAGGAGTGGCAGACTTCTTTTTTTCCCTCTTCTAATCCTGTGTTGTAATGGAACACCTGGTTCCACCTGAATTTAACTTTATCTCACATCTTGAGCTAACCACTGTGCTTTTCTTATGCATATGTTTTCTTAAGCTATGTTAATGAACTATGTATTTGCTAGGAAATCTGCCTTTCTTCAAGATTCAAGTCAATTGTTTTATGGCCCGATGACTCACCTAGTGTCGATGCTATCTCATTATGCGTGTTGTGGGTGAGGGGCCTGGTACACCTCTCAGTTTTGAGACATTTCCTTTCTCTAATTAGCAGCTTGCTAAAAGGCAACCCACTGCAGTATTCTTGCCTGGAGAGTCCCATGAACTGTAACCTGTCAGGCCCCTCTGTCTATGGGGTTGCAAGAGTTGGACACAACTTACCAACTCAACCACCAGTAGGTATGTAAGTGAAGTCACTCAGTTTTGTCCGACTCTTTGCGACCCCATGGACTGTAGCCTACCAGGCTCCTCTGTCCATGGGATTTTCCAGGCATAGTACTGGAGTGGATTGCCATTTCCTTCTCCAGGGGATCTTCCCAACCCAGGGATTGAACCCAGGTCTCCCGCATTGTAGACAGACGCTTTACCGTCTGAGCCACCTGGAAGGTAGGGATAACCTAGCAAGGGGGCACTCTTTCTGTCCCCTTCTGATGTCTGTGTCAGACACTTCCTCTATTCTTTTATACTTTAATAAAACTTTATTACCCCAAAAACTCTGAGAGATCAAGCTTCATCACTGGCTCTGGATTGAATTCCTCTCCTCCAGAGGCCATGAATCCCGGCATTGTTCACAGCTTGTTCAGTCAGTTCAGTCGTTCAGTCTTGTCTGACTATTTGCGACCCCATGAACAGCAGCACATCAGGCTTCCCTGTATATCACCAACTCCCAGAGCTTGCTCAAGTTCATATCCATTGAGTCGGTGATGCCATCCAACCATCTCATCCTCTGTTGTCCCCTTCTCTTGACTTCAATCTTACCAGCATCAGGGTCTTTTCAGATGAGTCAGTTCTTCCCATCAGGTGGCCAAAGTATTGGAGTTTCAACTTCAGCATCAGTCCTTCCAATGAATATTCAAGACTGATTTCCTTTAGGATTGACTGATTGGATCTCCTTGCAGTCCAAGGGACTCTCAAGAGTCTTCCCCAACACCACAGTCCAACAGCATCAATTCCTTGGCCCTCAGCTTCCTTTATGGTCTTTGACTAGACAGACTTATGTTGGCAAAGTAATGTCTCTGCTTTTGAATATGCTGTCTAGGTTGGTCATAACTTTCCTTCCAAGGAGTTAGTGTCTTTTAATTTCATGGCTGCAGTCACCATCTGCAGTGATTTTGAAGCCCCCCAGTAGGAAAAGGAATACGTCAAGGCTGTATATTGTCACCCTGCTTATTTAACTTATATGCAGAGTACATCATGAGAAACGCTGGGCTGGAGGAAGCACAAGCTGGAATCAAGATTGCCAAGAGAAATATCAATAACCTCAGATATGCAGATGACACCACCCTTATGGCAGAAATTGAAGAACTAAAGGGCCTCTTGATGAAAGTGAAAGGGGAGAGTAAAAAAGTTGGCTTAAAGCTCAACATTCAGAAAACTAAGATCATGGTCCCATCACTTCATGGGCAATAGATGGGGAAACAGTGGAAACAGTGGCCGACTTCATTTTTCTGGGCTCCAAAATCACTTCCCTGGGGGGAAGTGTCACATGGTCAGGATAGGAGCCCTTTCCTTGTCCTCCCATTACACACTCAGCACAACCACCACTGTTGCCATTGGCAACAGAATGCATCCTGTGCAGGAGCCCAGGGACTCTGGGCTCAGGACTTGGTCCCAGTTACAACTGTTATTAAAAAACAGAGACATTACTTTGCCAACAAAGGTCCATCTAGTCCAGGCTATGGTTTTTCAAGTAGTCATGTATGGATGTGAGAGTTGGACTATAAAGAAAGCTGAGCACTGAAGAATTGATGCTTTTGAACTGTGGTATTGGAGAAGACTCTTGAGAGTCCCTTGGACTGCAAGGAGACCCAACCAGTCCATCCTAAAAGAGATCAGTCCTGAGCATTCATTGGAAGGACTGATGTTGAAGCTGAAACTCCAATACTTTGGCCACCTGATGCTGAGAGCTGACTCATTTGAAAAGACCCTGATGCTGGGAAAGATAGAGTGCAGGAGGAGAAGTGGATGACAGAGGATGAGATGGTTGGATGGCATCACCAACTCAATGGACATGAGTTTGAGTAAACTCTGGGAGTTGGTGATGGACAGGGAGGCCTGGCATGCTGCGATTCATGGGTCACAAAGAGTCCGACATGACTGAGCGACTGAGCTGAAGTGAACAACTGTTTTCATTCTTACAACCCTGGGGCATGGATTCTGTTCCTCCCTTGATTTTACAGATGGAAAGACAGAGCTTTCCAGAGGTTAAATAACACACCCAAGGTCACACACCAGGGACCCCTGTGTGACCTTTTGTGTCTGGGGGATTGGCTCCCACAGTGGGGTCAATCCTGGTCAGAGGTGGGCACCTTTTTCTGGAAAAAGTAAATATTTTAGGCTTTGTGGGTGACATAGAGTCTTCTGTCCTCCTCCTTTTCTCTTCCTTCCACCCTTACAGATGTACAAACCTTTCTCAGCTGGTGAGCTGTACACAGACAGGCCACTGGCTGGACTGGGCCTTCAGGCCCTAGTTTACTGACCCCTGCTAACAGGTGAACAGAGATGCAAATGGCTGCAGAATGGTACCTTTTCAGTTTACAGAGCCAATCTCAGACCCACTCAGAGACTTCCGGCCTGGGAGGGAGGCAGGGTGACCTGTCTGTTCCTGGTGGACACCAGGTTTACTGGAGATGCAGTGGGGTGTGGGCACCAGGACCCACAATCAGCTACTTGCCCCCTTCTGCCAGGTCGCCTTGGTGTCTGGTGCTGGGTGGGAGGTGCTGGAGCAGAGGGGAGAGAAGGCCTAGTGTGGGGGCACGGTGGGATGCTGCCGCCAGAGTGAGGAGTGCCCCAGCCTGGCAGGAAGCTGGGAAACCTCTTTGTTCCTCAGGGGTCTCTGGCTGGCCCAGTCAAAGAGGTTTGGGAAAGGAAGCTATGGTGTAGAAACAGGAGATGCTGTTTGTGTGCGTGGGGCTGGCCTGCACGAGCCCCTGCGGATGCAGTATGGGAAGAGCTGCGGTCCTGGATCTGAGCGGCAAAGAAAGGTTCAACCCAGGTGCACACGTGGGTTCAGTTCCTGACACCAGTGCTGACCCACTCTGTGACCCATCCAGATCTTCAGCCTCTCAGGCACTCCCTTTCCTCATCTATAAAGTGGAAACAGCAACATCCATTTCAGCAGGCTTACAAGGTAACTCTATTCATCCAACGCTTCCAACCCAATGGTTGATCTTCACTATTGGCAGATTCCTGATTTTCACACTTGCCTACTTGTAATCCCTTGAATCCATACTCAAAGTACTTTGAGGTCTTTGGAGCATGTGTGCCGAGCGGTGACTAGTGTGAGCTGTCAGAAAGTCACATTCGCAGCTGAATGAGACGCTGTCTCCTTGTTTCCCCTCTTTGTGGTCTGTTTCGTGCCACATCTTTCTCACGTTTGTGCTTTCTGTTGGTGATTTCGCTGTTTAAAATGATCCTTACTTTAAAAAAAAAAAAAAAAAAAAAAGAAACTCCCTAAAGGGTACCTAAGGGCTTCCCAGGTGGCAACAGTGATAAGGAATCTGCCTGCCAATGCAGGGGTGTAAGGAATGCAGGTTCAATCCCTGCGCTGGGAAGAGTCCCTGGAGGAGGAAATGGCAACCCACTCTAGTATATTCCTGTCTGGAGAGTCCTCATGGACAGAGGAACCTGGCGGGCTGCAGTCTGTAGCATCGCAGAGTCGGACAGCGACTGAAGCGACTCAGCACACAGGCAGATATTCTCTGACTCGGCCCTTGTACAGGCCTCTGCTCTCATGTCGCCCCGGCAGAGAGGCCCTCCTGACTCCTGCCCATAAATACCACTCGCCCCATCACTTGCTTCCCTTATCCTGTGTCCTCTTCCTAGTGCTGTCACCATTTGAGTTATGCTTGTTCCCCTGTGTCTTCATCAGCTTGGGCTGCTCTAACAAATGCCCACAGACTGGGTAGCTTAAACAACAGACATTTATTTCTCATAGTATTGGAGGCTGGGAGTCCAGGGTCAAGGTGCTGGGAGATTCAGCTGTCTTCCTCTCTTCTCATTGGACCCTCACAGGGCCTTCCTGGGAGCAGGCGGACTGAGAAATCTCCCGGCTCATCCACTTTTTATCAGTGCACCAATCCCCTCATGAGGGCCCCACCCTGTGACCCATTCTAGTTCTAATTATCTCTCAAAGGCTCCACCTTCAAACACCATTACCTGGGGTTTTACCAGGTAAAAGTTAGGGTTTCCCATATGAATGTTGGGGTTCCCCAGGTGGCACAGTGATAAAGAACATGCCTGACAATGCAGGAGGCTTGGGTTTGATCCCTGGGTTAGGAAGATCCTCCGGAGAAGGAAATGGCAACCCACTCCAGGTGTTCTTGCCTGGAGAATTCCATGGACAGAGGTGCTGGAGGGTTACAGTCTATGGGATAGAAAAGAGTTGGACATGACTGAGTGACTGAGCACGCACACATATGAATGTTAGGGGGATATAAACACTTGTTCATCAGCTTCCTCCCTCACCAAGTATAAGCTCTTGGAATGGTCTGTCTGACTCTTAGGGTCTCCATCACCTGCAATAATGCCAGCACACAGTAGGACTCAGCTGAGGTTCCCTGGATGGGGAGTAGAGAGTACTGATGGGTGGGTGGCAATAATAGCAGAACAGAGTAGCCTCTGCCTGGGCTTCAGGGAAGGTAAGGTGGATCTGAGCCCTGGAGGGGGGGATGGAGGGAGCAGGTGGGAGGGAGGGAGAAGGCAGGCAGGGGCTGGAGGGAGAGCCGATTCTATTAATCATGGAACTTTGCCTGGGTGGTCAGAGAAGTAAGGCAAGGGAGGGAGGGAGAGAGGGTGCAGGCAGCGGGGGAGGGCAGGAGGCAGGGGGGCGGTGGGCTGGGCTGGGGGGTGGGGGCCGTGGGCACTGCCTTTTCCATGTGACTGGCGCTGAGTCCCGGAATCTGCTGGGCGCCCGCTGTCTGCTTCCAGGCCCGGTCATTTGTTTACTTGGCCAGTACTTTGGGTTGCCTTGGGCTTTTCTTGCTGAACTCCAGGGCAAGAGTTAAATAAATACTGGTTTCCAGATACGGGAACCAAAATCATGCAGGAAATGAAGTGGGGGAGAGGGCGAGGACCAGTCCTGGGCTTCCCCTGCTAGGGGCCCCCAGGAGTGCATTCAAGCCTGCCTGGCGTGTTTATTCCCAGCTCCGTGGGAAATGAAGTGGGGCATCCTGTGTTTCCCAGTGGAAGCTTCTTGGTTTTTCTTTATAGCACTCGTTAGTTCATTCATAGACCTGAAAGAAGTGAAGTGAAAATTGCTCAGTCACGTCCAACTCTTTGCAACCCCAGAGGCTCCTCTGTCCATGGAATTTTCCAGGCAAGAATACTAGAGTGGGAAGCCATTCTGTTCTCCAGGGGATCTTCCCAACCCAGAGATCGAACCCTGGTCTCCTGCATTGCAGGCAGATTCTTTACCATCTGAGCCTCCAGGGAAGCCCTGTTAGGCACTACCTGCCACTAACAGCAGAGAAGGCAATGGCACCCCACTCCAGTACTCTTGCCTGGAAAATCCCATGGGTGGAGGAGCCTGGTAGGCTGCAGTCCACGGGGTCACTAAGAGTCGGACATGACTGAACAACTTCACTTTCACTTTTCACTTTCATGCATTGGAGAAGGAAATGGCAACTCACTCCAGTGTTCTTGCCTGGAGAATCCCAGGGACGGGGGAGCCTGGTGGGCTGCCATCTATGGGGTCGCACAGAGTCGGACACGACTGAAGTGACTTAGCAGCAGCAGCAGCAGCCACTAACAGGCTAAGGATCTAATGTTCATAGCAGCCCTGTTCTGTGATTCTGCTCTCTGAGCATGGTGAGCTGTTAAAAGATTAACAGCTGGCTTTCACAGCCTCCACCAAGGTTGCATTTTCATGCTACTGATGTGATGTTACTGAAACCAGGTTTGTTTACCCGACTCTGCAAACCAAGCACCGAGACATGGGGGTTGATAGCAGAGAAAGAGTTTATTCTCAAGGCAGCCAAGCCAGGAGAATAAGTCTCAGATTTGCCTCCCCAAAGGTGAGCGGCTTGGGATATTTATGCGATAAAGAAGCAGCATGATCTTAGGTGTTGGGGAAAGGGGATTGAAGTTAGGGAAAAGGTAGGCTATTTGGTATTCTGTATAGGCAAATATGGGCTTCCCTGTTGGCTCAGTGGTAAAGAAGACACTTGCCCATGCAGGAGACACAGGAGACAAGGGTTTGATCTCTGGATTGGGAAGATCCCGTAGAGGAGGAAATGGCAACCTACTTTAGTGTTCTTGCCTGGAGAATCCCATGAACAGAGGAGCCTGGTGGGCGACACAGTTCATGGGGTTGCAATGAGTTGGATGTGGCTTAGTGACCGAACAACAAAAAAACGTAGGTGTATCTGGGTTATGTGCTTCTCCATGGGATGCATGTTGGAAAGTGGAGGTGCTTTAGCGTGATCTGAGGGTGGCGTTTTCAGCCTTCTGACGTCAATATGTCATTCACTGGACATTTGTGCTAGTCCAGTTTTAGGGTCAGTGGGGTCAGTGGTCCCAACCAGTCTTAGCCGTCTTGAACCGGACAAGAACTGACTCCAAGTTTCTGAAAAACAACCTAAGCTTCCGTTACTATAACAACCCATACGTCAGAGGTACTGTCTAATAGGTGGTTAAGGAGTCTAGCGATATATTTATCTAGGCTGTGTGAAACTTGGAGGGTAGGCAATTAAAGAAAGAAAACACAACTAAATCGAGCTTAATCAGTAAAGTCAGGTTACAAACAGAAGGATTTTAACAAGCTGTTTCCTTACCTGCTGTTCTGTAAGACAAGCTCAAGAATTTCTGCTGGTCACCAGTTTCTGTTAACCTGTGGTCTCAGTGTCACTGAGTGCAAAATTGGAAAACAGTCGGACAAGACTTAGCAACTGAACAGCAATATACAGCTCCAACTAACACAACATTGTAAAGACAATTATACTCCAGTAAAAAATAAAATAAAATGTTGCTAGTACTTAAAAAAAGAGTCTGTGCTGTGCTGAGTCACTCAGTCATGTCCAACTGTTTATGACTCAATGGACTGTAGCCTGCCAGGTTCCTCTGTCCATGGGGTTTCCTCAGGCAAGAATACTGGAGTGGGTTGTCATGCCCTCCTCCAGGGGATTTTCCCAACCCAGGGATTGAACTCAGGTCTCCCACATTGCAGGCGAATTCCTTACTGTCTGAGCTACCAGGGAAGCCCAAGAATAGTAGAGTGGGTAGCCTGTTTCTTTTCCAGGGGATCTTCCCAACCCAGAAATCAAACCAGGGTCTCCTACATTGCAGGCAGATTCTTTACCAGTTGAGCCACCAGGGAAGCCCAAAAAAGAGTATAGATAATGGCAAAATGCAGAATAATTAGGAAATGATGTTTCCAGTATTTGTTATCTCTGCTTTAAATAAAATTTATTTAATTATGACTACTTACTAACAGATTCACAAAATTCTTAAAAGTATAGCAATCAGCTCTTGAGAGCCAGGATGAGCTGGTTCCAGTTATCACTGCTTGGGAGTTTGTGCAAGACACAAAATCTTAGGCCCCACTCCAGACCTACTAAATCAGAATATGATTTCTAACACTTTTAACAATGTCCTTAGGTAATTTGTATACATGTTAGTGTTTGAGAAAGGTGACCTTAGAGGTAACCACTGTTTTCTGATTTTGTTTATATCTTTTAGATCTTTTTCACAACACAGATGCATATATTTCAAAGTATCTTATTATTCTTATTGCTATGTTATTTATTTTTATTTTTTGGCTGTGCCAAGAGTCACGTGAGATCTTAGTTCCCTGACCAGGGATTGAACTCACGCCCCTTGCATTGGAAGCTTGGGGTCTTAACCACTGGACCAACAGGAAGTCCTGGATGCATATATATTTTTTAAATGATGTTTTTCTGGCTTTCTCTTTGAACAATTTAAAAAAGATTCTATTTATAAGAGCAGTTTTAGGTCCACAGCAAAATCAGGCAGAAGGTATGGAGTTTTTCTGTACACCTCCTGTCCCCACACATGTACAACCTCCCCTAATATCAGCATCCCCAGCAGAAGGTACTTTTGTTACAACTAATGAATATACATTGACACATCAGTCTCACCCAGAGTCCACAATTTACATTAGGGTTCACTTGGTGTTGTACATTCTGTGGGTGCCAAAAGTGTGGAGTCTTAACCGCAGGCCTGCCAGGGACGTCCCTAGATTTTCAAAATATTGATCTTATATTCAGTTACCTTGCCAACATTTCTATTATTTTTAATATTTTTGTAGATACTTTTGGGACGATTATATCATATGTTATTAATGACAGCTTATTTCTGATCTTTTTGACTTTGTTTTTCTTTCTTTTAAAAATTATTTATTTATTTGGCTGCACTGATCTTGGTTCCAGCACGCATGCAGGATCTAGCTCCCTAGTCAGGGATTGAGCCCAGTCCCCTGCATTGGGAATGTGGAGTCTTACCCACTGGACCACTGGGCAAGTCCCTATTTTTAATGTCTTGTTGCATTTTCTAGGATTTCCAGTGTGATTTAAACAGAAGTGGTAGGATTGGGCATCATTGTCTTGTCTTTCATCTGAAGAGGATTGATGTTACATCCTTACATTTCCTTTACAATAGGGTTTAAAAAAATTGAAATATAGTTGATCTACAATGCTATATTAGTTTCAGGTGTACAGCATAGTGATTCGACTTTTTAAAGATTATATTCCGCTTAAAGTTATCATAGAATATTGATCATATTTCCTGCGCTCTATATTAGACCCTCCTGTCTTGTTTATTTTATGTCTAGTAGTTCGTGCCTCTTAATATCCCTCTCCATCTCACCCTTTCCCCCACTCTTCTCCCCACTTGTTATCCCTAGCTTCTTGTGTCTGTGAGTCTCTTTCTGTTTTGTTATAGTTAATTTGTTTCATTTTTTAGATTCAGAGTATAAGTGAAAACAGGCAGTATTTGTCTCTCTCTGACTTACCTCACTAAGCGGAACACCCTTTAGGTCCATCCACATTGTGGCACATGGTAACCCATAGGTTTTTATTACTTAATCTTAGTTACATTAAGGTATTTTCTTCTATTTCTGGTTTGCTAAGAGTTTTTATGAATCAGTAAATTTGTCAGGTGAGATGCTCAGAATTTTATCTTTTAATTTGTTAATGTGGCATGTGATGATGGTAGATTTTCTAATGTTAAACCATTCAAATTTCTGGGATAAATAAAACTTGGTCATGATATATTATCTTTTTTAACATATGGTTGTATTCAGTTGCTAATATTTTGTTTAGAACTTTTTACTTTTACTTGTTACTCTATAAGAATTTAGGCTTCAATCAGAGGCCTTTAAATTGGAAAATATTGCCTCATTACAGCTACATTAAGATATGACTAATACGATTGTGAAATGGGATGTTAATGGCCTATAATACAGCTGAAAATTTAAAGAAATGGCTCATTTAAAATGTCCAGTAGAAAAGAAACAAAACTGTGAGCTGCTTACTTTGTTTAATAGTGTTTGGGTTTTTACCAGTTTACGAGATGGTTATACTGATATATTTAACACATATAAAATTGTTATACATATATAATTAACACAGTAAGGAGAATTTTGGGGCTTCCCAGCTGGTGCAGTGGTAACGAATCTGCCTGCCGATGCAGGAGACGTGGGTTTGATCCCTGGGTCTGGAAGATCCTCTGGAGTAGGAAATGGCAACCCACTCCAGTATTCTTGCCTGGGAAATCCCATGGACAGAGGAGCCTGGTGAGCTACAGTCCATGGGGTTGCAGAGTTGGACACGACCGAGCGCACACACATGTACAGCTGTGTTCATGATTAAGTCTGGCAGGGATTTTTTCTTATATTGTTCATGTCTGGTTTTGGGATCAAGGCTATATTAGATTCATAGTCTCAATTAGGGATAATGTTCTTTGTGCAAGAGTCTGCTGCTGAGTCTCTAATACTTACTCTGGACTTCTTTCTTTAACAACAGAACTCAAGGTTTTAGCTGGACACACAGTTAAAGATGATATTTTCCCGCCTATCTCACACTCCTCCATGTGATTAAATTTTGGTGAGTATCCGCTCATCAGCACCACAGTAAGTCGACTCTTTATGGACCCAAATCCTGAAATTTATGATTCCTACTTTGAGAAATAGGTCCCCGAGGGTTTTTATTTCTAATAGTGACTCGTTTCATTAAAACTAAAAACATGATCTAGTATACAGACTTCATATATATTTATATTTATACATCCGTGTAGAATTAGAAAAATATATTCATTGCTCCTTGATCTATACTTGCAGCTTCTCTAGACATCTTAAGTAGAAAGAAAATTAATCGTTGAAGTCATTAAACCAGCCACTATTTGCATGAAAGAATGTCACTTATGAACCATTTTCAGTTTTTAAAAAGATCTTTAAAAATTTTTTCTTCAGTTTTAAGAAAGCTGGCTCCTAAACGTATAAACCAACACAATTTTCATATTAAACTGAAAATATTCCAAAATTTACATGCATTATAACCAGGACCATGGAGAGAAGCTAACCAAATGCAGAGGAATCCTTTTCAGCTTCTACAAAGAATTATGACCTCTTGTTTTTCCTGAAACTCAGCTCTCTTGGTGTGTCTGATTTTCTCCACTTTTGATAGAGAAGTAGCTATAAAGAAATGTTTCTGTACTCTTAAAAAAACCCGATAAAGTAAGTGGAATGATAAATGGCAACTGACAACAGACCTCATTGTTGGAGACAATAAAGCAGGTGGAAGGGACTGGCAACTTCTAGAGGACATGCCCATCCAGAAAGGGAAGTGCCTCGTCCCCTGTTGATTGTCCATGAGAACATGGTCCAGTCTTCCTGCTGATCTTCTAAGTGAACCAGAAGTTCACATTTTAATGTAAGAAATCCTGAGATGTCACTATTGGCTCAAAATTTAAAAACAGACAAACACACACACATACACAGTTATACACACACACAAACACACACATATCTGACTATTTATGGAAAAGAGAGGGCCAGAGAAATTCTGAAACTTTCTCAAGGTGGAGGATTAAGTAGGTGCAGACTCTGACCTCCCAGAGTCTGAAACTTCTTCCATTTCTGAGACTCTGTGAGGAAGTAGATGCAGCTATTAATTCCAGTCAAAGGCACAATTATATCCTACTGCTTGCAGGCTGCAAAGGGCAGTGTCCCAAGTGTCCCAAGGCTTTCTCTTCCAGCAAGAAGCTCCATCTTTGGTGAGTGGCTTCAGGGAGGGTGGTGGCAGCTTGCTCAAGGCCCATGATTTAGGACATGTTTACGTTTTTCATGCAAATTATAGCGGGTAAATTCGGTCACATTTTTTTAGAAAGAGGGAGGCTAGAAATTTAGGAGAAAAGAATTTGTCCTTGAGCATTTTTGGAAAAAGAAAGAGAGATGTGCTTTTTCCTAAATCAACAAACACTTTATAATGTGGGCGAGGCCATTTCAGATAGAGAATGGTTGTGTTTCAGGAAGCCATAAAGATAAGGGGAAAGTTCCCGTGGTTCCCAAATGAATGAGCAAAACCTTCCCATGAGAGGATGTCACTGGCCCAGGGGCATTTTCTGTGTTTCAAAGCTGACATCTGGAAGAGGGGAGTAACTGAATTAAAGGCCGGGTTGCTCGGTCCAGCCAAACCATGTCATCCCAAAGGCTTTTCCCACCAAGGAAGTCTGAGCTCAAAGGAGTCCAGCCTGTGTTTCATGGTATAAAGCAGGGAGAATACAGCCGAGATTCAGGGATGCATCGGCACTTTCAGGATACCCCCTGGGAGAGTGTTAGAGAAGGAAGGTCTTCCAGCTTCGTGACCTGGAGTCTCCGCCTTGGATTTGAGGGCAGGGCCCTAGGAAGGCTCAGCTTGGACTGAATACAGGGGTGCAGTGGTGACGCAGGGCAGAGAACACGGGACCACGACACAACAGCAAGGGGTGAGCACGGGCTTTTCCACATCCTCCCTGTGTAGCTTCTCAAGTCACTTTCCAGAGCACTCACTTCTTCCCCTGCAGGCTGGGACTCTGCCGGCTCTTGGTGGTGGTGAAAGTGCCCTGAAAACAGAAAGGATTCACGTCACATCTGGTACCTTCTTACCACTGCAGCCTGTGCCGCATGCATCCCTGTGTTCTGTGTTCCAGCCACGCAAACCATCTTTTGGGTTCTTCATAGGTAGCTTCCTCCAGCCACTGGGCCTTTGCACATGTTGATTCCAAGACCCGAAGTGCTTCTCCCATCTTTTTCTTGATTTTAATCTATTTATTCTAGAACTCAGCTCAGTTGGCACCCCTTCCCCCATCAATTTAGGTTAGAATCCTCTGTTGCAGGTATATATCCATAGTACCACTATCTTCTCACCATTTGTAGCTATATGATTTGTTGAAATCTATGTCATTCTTGTCACTAGACTGTAAGCTACTTGAGAGCAGAGGATGACAGAGTTTTGCTCATCTTTGCATTCCCAGCCCCAGCCCAGATATCTGGGACATATTAGGACTGCAGAGTGGTTCCAGGAGTGTAGACAGTGGGAGTTCTGGATTTAGGTACCTGGGTTTGTTGTTGTTGCTCAGTCGCTCAGTCATGTCTGACATTTTGCTACCCCATGGACTGCAGCGCGCCAGGCTTCCCTGTCCTTCACCATCTCCTGGAGTTTGCTCAAACTCATGTCCATTGAGTTGGTGATGCCATCCAGCCATCTCATCCTCTGTTGCCCCTTTATCCTCCTGCCCTCAATCTCTCCCAGCATCAGGGTCTTTTCCAGTGAGTTGGCTTTTTACATCAGATGGCCTAAGTATTGGAGTTTCAGCTTCAGCTTCAGTCCTTCCAAAGAACATTCAAGGTTGATTCCCTTTAGGATTCACTGGTTTGATTTCCTTACTGTCCAAGGGACTCTCAAGATTCTTCTCCAGCACCACAATTTGAAAGCATCATTTCTTCAGTGCTCAGCATTCTTTATGGTCCAACTCTCACATCTGTATATGACTACTGGAAAAATCATAGCTTTGACTATACGGGCCTTTGTTGGCAAAGTAATATCTCTGCTTTTTAATATACTGTGTAGGTTTGTCACAGCTTTCCTTCCAAGGAGCAAACAACTTTTAACCTCATGGCTGCAGTCACCATCCGCAATGATTTTGGAGCCCAAGAATATAAAATCTGTCATTTGTTCCATGAACTGATGGACTGGATGCCATGATCTTAATTTTTTGAATGTTGAGTTTTAAGCTGGTTTTTTCACTCTCCTCTTTCACCCTCATCAAGAGGCTCTTTAGTTCCTCTTTACTTTCTGCCATAAAAGTGGTATCATCTGCACATCTGAAGTTGTTAATATTTCTCCCCGCAATCTTCATTCCAGCTTGTAATTCATCTAGCCCAGCTTGTTGCAGGATGTACTCTGCATAGAAATTAAATAAGCAGGGTGACAATATATAGCCCTGATGAACTCCTTTCCCAATTTTGAACCAGTCTGTTGTTTCATGTCTGGTTCTAACTGTTGCTCCTTGACCTGCATATGGGTCTCTCAGGAGACAGGTAAGATGGTCTAGTATTCCCATCTGTTTAAGAATTTTCCGCAGTTTGTTGTGATCCACACAGTCAAAAGCTTTAGCGTCGTCAACGGAGCTGGTCCCTGGGATAGGATTCTCAGAGTGAGGATCAGACAGTGTCACCTCCAAATAAGCTCTATGTTCACATCTTTTCTTTCCCTCCCATTACGTCACACTATACCCCATCATGTGATGTCACACTGACATCTGTATATATTGCGTACATCAAATTATGTCATCTAGTTAATAGTGGTAGGTGGGCGTACGGGCTTCCCAGGTGATACTAGAGGTAAAGAACCCGCTGGCCAATGCAGGAGATGCAAAAGGTGTGGGTTCGATCCTTGGGTTGGGAAGATCCCATAGGGGCGCCCTTGTGTGAAAGGCAAGCAGATCTGGTCCAAAGCAGCCAGTTGGAGCAGGAAGTGGGTTTCAGAACAAGGAGTTCGAAATTAATTAGATGCTGCCTTGTCTGGAACACTGCTTCAGAGACTTGAATTATTAATAAAAATTCTAGGAAGCCCAGTATCTTTTCAGGACCTTTATCCAATTAAGGGAAGATAAATTCCAAGCATGCTTCCAGGCACCATTATTGCTTTTCATTTTGAAAACTTTATATTGATATAATATTCATAGAGAAAGTACTCAGATTACGAGCACCCAGTTCAATATTTATTCACAGATGAAGCGCCCCCTCTTATCACCAGGACCCAGGTTAAGAAATAGAACATCACCAGAACTCCAAAAGCTCCTCTCATGCACCTTTCTAGCCATTCCCCTCACCGCCCCCACCAAGGGAACAGTCTTCTGACGTCTCACAGCACAGATCTACCATTTTTTGTATTCTGTGCAAATGGGGTTTCCAGCAAGTACTTTCCTGAGTCAAACTTCTTTCACTCAGCGCTGTATTTGTGAGGCTCATCTCTACTGGTATGTGCGGTTATAGATCGTTCTCAGTGCTGAGCGATAACCATCATGCGAGCACACCACAGGGTATTTATCCATTCAGCTGTGGGTGTACATTTAGGTGGTTTCCAGCTTGGGACTATTACAAACAGAAGCATTGCTAAGTTGGGTTCACTGTAAAGGAGTGTACAAAGTAAATCCAACTTTTTTGGTAAAACTCTTCTCTTTTACGATTTTTCTTTCCATTCCTCCCACTTCCCACCCTATCTCCTCCTCGGAAAACAAGAATCTGACTGGAATAAGAAAGCGCCTCTCCTTTTCCTTGGAGTTCCCAGTTCATTCTTCTTCCTCCTTCTCAGATCTGCAACTTCACCTGTAAGTTAAATCCTCAATAAGCTTCTGTGCTTATTCTCCCCTCTCCCCGTTTTTCCTAGCATTAAAAATGTGAAGTGAAGTGACATGAAAGTCGCTCAGTTGTGTCCGACTCTCTGTGACCCCATGGCTCCTCTGTCCATGGAATTCTCCAGGCAAGACTACTGAAGTGGGTTACCATTTCCTCTTCCAGGGGTTTTTTCCCAACCCAGGGATCGAACCCTAGTCTCCTGCATTTCAGGAGGATTCTTTACCATCTGAGCCACCAGGGAAGCCCCTAAGAATGTAAACACCCCTTTTAAAGACATTACATCCTATTGTAAACACATTGCCACAAAAAGTGGAAGCGTAAGTAAGTGACAACCTCCTGCCATCTAGAGATAACAGTGCAAAAGATGTTAGTGGTTTTCTCTCCAATGTTTTCTTCTACATCAATTTCACGTAGTTGAGATAGTCTCCTTTCACTTAAGATTATACCACAAGTATTTCCCTGTGTCATGTGTAACTGTTCTTCACCCCTGTTTCTCCAGGCTACGTGATAATCCATCCCGTGTGTTTGCCAAAAGTTCTTTGACTCATCTCCGAAACTGGGACGTTGTGGGTGCTTGAGCTTTCATTTGATGATCAGAAACAATGCTGCAGTGATTATCTAGGAGGCAAATCTCTGTCCGCATTGTAGACGATTTCCTTAAGCTAGCTAGAAGTGGAGTTTACTGGACCAAGGATATGAACAGTTTAAAGAAGTCAGGTACCTCACATATTGTCAATCTGCTATCTTTATAGTATTGAAAGGTGCTATTTTTTTAACTTATTATTTGGCTGCCCTGGGTCTTTGTTGCTGTGCATGGGCTTTCTCTAGTCGTGCCAAGCGAGGGCTGCTCTCGTTGTGGTACACTGGCTTCTCACTGTGGCGGTTTCTCTTGCGGAGCACGGGCTCCAGGGTACACGAGCTCCAGCAGTTGTGGCACACGGGCTTAGTTGCCCACGACGTGGAATCTTCCAGGACCAGGGGTCGAACTTGTGTCGCCTGCATTGGCAGATGGATTCTTAACCGCTGGACACCAGGGGAGTCTGGAGAAAGACTTTAAAGTCAGTTTGTGTGTTTTGAAGCTCTTTTACCAGATGCATGCATACAGATTTAGAATCTGTAATTTTCTGTCTGTGAAATTAGAACCCCTGCCCCTAGGATAGTGGGTCAAACATCCTATGGAGCTACTAGGACCAGAAACGCCACGAGATAGAGTGGACTGAGCCCTCTCTAATGCTGTGGCTATAATAATGTGGTGTCATAGTTACTGAGAACATGAGAAGATTAGCCTGAAGTTGTGCGTTCTTTTGATAGTGGGCATTCCGTTACTCTGATGGCAGTCACGAAGGCAGGAAGTGAGCATACCGCTTCGCCCACAGAAGTCCCTGGAGGAGACGAAGTGGAGGAGGATGGCTTCCCTCTAGTAGAGGCGTTAGCTGTGTGCTTGGGAGCTGGTAGCCTGGCTTGAGAAATTTGGCTTGTTTGTTTATTTGCTGTAAACTTACAAGAAAGCTCTCTTTCCTGTGGAGTTGACATAGGAGAAGAGATGCTACAATGATGTAAGGAAAAGACAAAGATGAGCCCTGCTGGGAAATCTTGAAGTTCTCTTGCATTTGTGCTAGCTCCACCCTGGAGAACTTACACTCCCCAGGCAGGCAGAGGTCAACTCATCCGTCCCCCTGTCTCAGGGTAGTACTGCCCCAAGTACCTCCAACAGTCACACTTCCCATGTGTGCTTCTTCTCTGGTTGTTCATCTTCCCAGCTTAGTTCTTCAGGCTCTTATGCCTAGGCCCTCAGGGATCCCTCTTCCTTGAGCTCATAGCACATCCTCTTTTCTGGACCCCAATTCAGCAATGCTGCCTGGAATTGCCTCCCACGAGAGCAGAGTGCTCTGTCCATGTGAGTTTCCTATCATTGCTCACACAAATTGCCACCAACTTAGTGGTTTAACACAATAGAAGTTTATCTTACAGTCCTGGTTAGAAGTCTGAAAGTCTGAAATTTCCCTGATGGACTAGTGGCTAAGATTCTGTACTCCCATGCAGGGAGCCTGGGTTCGATTCCTAGTCAGGGAACTAGATCTTATATGCTGCAACTAGGAGTTCGAATCTTCAACTAAAAATCCCTCATGCTTCAACCAAGATCCAGTGTAACCAAATAAATAAATAAATATTTACAAAAAGAAGGCTGAAATGAGTCCAAGTCAGGGTGGGCAGAATTGTGTTGCTTCTGCAGGTTCCAGGGGAGCAAGTGTCACATGCCTTTTCTGGCTTCTCCAGGCTCCCTCATTCCTTGGCTGCTCATCCCTTGAACCTCTGCTTCTGCGAACACCTTTCCTGACTCTAATTCTCCTACCTTTCATGTAAGGACCCTTGTGATTCGATTGGGTTCCCTGGACAATCCAGAATAACCCCCCATCTCAATATCTTTATTTTATTTTGAATTTATTTATTTGGTTGTGTCGAGTCTTAATGGGGGCATGCAGGATCTTTAGTTGCTGTATGTGGGATCTACTTGCCTGGCCAGGGCTCGAACCCAGGATCCCTGCATTAGGATCCTGGAGTCTTGGCCACTGGACCACCAGGGAAGTCCCTCAATATCTTTAATGAATCACATTTGCAGAGTCCCCCTTTTGCCTTGTAGTGTGACTTTCACAGGTTTTGGGGACTAGAATGAGGACATCTTTGGGTGTTTATATGGGTGGCTGTACCTGTCCTTTCTCAAGCTCATGGCCCTCTTCAGATCCTCACTGTACCTATTCTGGAAGAGTCTGTCAGCCTCCTGACCAGTCTCCCTTAGCCATCCAGCCTCTCTACAATCCCCATCTACCACATCCAGAGTGTCTGGCCCAGAGCCTAAAGGATGCACACAGGCCCTTAACCCCGACTCAAGGTCCTTGACAAACTGTCTTACTGCCTTTTCTGATCTTCTCTCCTGTTAGTTTCCTTTACATGCATTAACTATCAGCCTGTTTGGCATTTTGTTTATTCTAACACACCCACAACTTTCCTGCTTCTATGCTTTTACTTCTTTCTTTGCATCTGAAAGGCCCTCTGCCCTCATTTTTATCTTTCACAATCCTATTTAGCCTCATCATCAAAAGCTTTAAAATGTGGATGACTGTTGACCCAGAAATTCCAGGGGCAGGAATTTCATACTATGGAAATAACCCCAAGGGCTGTGCATAGACACAGCTTCAAAGATAAACATTGCAGCACTGCTTAAAAAAGTTTTTTTTTTTAATGGAGTATAGTTGACTTACACTGATGTGCTAGTTTCAGGTGTATAGCAAAGTGATTCAGTTGTATACATGTGTGAGTGTATGTATATATATATAAAAGAATATATGTGTGTATATATATATTCTTTTTAAGATTATTTTCCATTACTGGTTATTACAAGATCTTGAATGCAGCAGCATTGTGAATAAAAAGAAAAAAGTAGAACCAACCTAAATATACATGCAATGATATGTAAATAGAGCTGGTTGAATTTGTGGAATATCATAAAGTGAGATATGTAGTGAACAAAAGCCAAAAACCCCAAAATATTAATGCATTGAAAAACACTTTTGATATATTCAAAAGTCAAAATGGCAGACTACAAAATCCCCTGTATAAGAAAATTTTATTTAAAAATTATATTGCATATATATTAAAAAGATAAGAAAGCAGCATTGTAAACTGTTGATGGTGGTTGTTTCTGGGTAGTAGGATTATGGGTGACTTTTATTTTCTTATTTTGATTTGTTCATACTTTCCTTTCCTACTGTGAACACATGTTACTTTTATAATGTTAAAGAGGTAGGGACTCCCCTGGTGGTCCAGCAGCTAAGATTCCCAGCTCTTAATGCAGGGACGTGGGCGGGGATGGGAGGGTGGAGGTTGGGGTGGGGGTGGATTCAATCTCTGGTAGGGAACTATATTCCACATGCCACAACTAAAACCTGATGTAGCCAAATAAATAGATAAATATTTAATAAAAAATAATCAGAAGTATTAAAAAAAATAATTCTACCCACCCTGCCCAGGTCAAGTCAACCCTGCCTCTTCCTGAGGCCTTTCGTGGCCACCTTCTTGGAGGAAGGTGAAGGCTCTGTCCCTTGACCCTCTCAGCCCCCATCATCAGTATTTAAGAAGATGTTACAGAGTAGCGTCTAGGAGTGGGGTTCCGTCTCCTCAGTGTGAGGCTGCCCTGGGCGAGGGGCGTGCTCAGCACACCACTGGGCAGGGGGGTGAGGCTCAGGGATTTCAAGTGGCACTTTTGCCAAGGGTCCTCCCTTCATGCCCAGAAGCTGGATTCATCTGGGAAGCCAGGCTGTTTCCAAAATTCCATTCCTATTTTCATGGAACTGGTGGTCTGATTAGGGAGATAAGGCAACAGAACACCATATGTTTATTGTTGTTCAGTCACTCTGTTGTGTCTGACTCTTTGCAACCCCATGGACTGCAGCATGTCAGGCTTTCCTGTCCTTCGTCTCCTGGAGCTTGCTCTAACTCATGTCCATGGAGTCGGTGATACCATCCAACCATCTTGTACTCTGTCGTCCACTTCTTCTCCTGCCTTCAATCTTTCCCAGCATCAAGGTCTTTTCTTAATAAGTCAGCTCTTCGCATGAGATGGCCAAAGTATTGGAGCTTCAGTTTCATCAGTAGTCTACAATGAATATTTAGGATTGATTTCCTTTAGGATTGACTGAGTAGATCTCTCTACAGTCCAAGGGACTCTCAAGAGTCTTCTCCAATACCACAGTTCAAAAGCATCAGTTCTTTGGCATTCAGCCTTCTGTATGGCCCAGCTCTCACATGCATGTGGAATTACTGGAAAAACCATAGCTTTGACTATACGGACCTTTGTTCGCAAAGAAATGTCTCTGCTATGTTTATAGGAAAACACACAAATTGCTGACTGATACCTTGTGGGTCTCACTATGAACAAAGCTAGCTAGTGGAGGTGATGGAATTCCAGTTGAGCTATTTCAAATCCTGAAAGATGATGCTGTGAAAGTGCTGCACTCAATATGCCAGCAAATTTGGAAAACTCAGCAGTGGCCACAGGACTGGAAAAGGTCAGTTTTCGTTCCAATCCCAAAGAAAGGCAATGCCAAAGAATGCTCAAACTACCACACAATTGCACTCATCTCACACGCTAGTAAAGTAATGCTTAAAATTCTCCAAGCCAGGCTTCAGCAATATGTGAACCATGAACTTTCAGATGTTCAAGCTGGTTTTAGAAAAGGCGGAGGAACCAGAGATCAAATTGCCAACCAACATCTGCTGGATCATCAAAAAAGCAAGAGAGTTCTAGAAAAACATCTATTTCTGCTTTATTGACTATGCCAAAGCCTTTGACTGTGTGGATCACAATGAACTGTGGAAAATTCTTCATGATATGGGAATACCAGACCACCTGACCTGCCTCTTGAGAAACCTGTATGCAGGTCAGGAAGCAACAGTTAGAACTGAACATGGAACAACAGACTGGTTCCAAATTGGGAAAGGATATATTGTCAAGTATACAGGACTATACAGTCAAGGCTGTATATTGTCACCCTGCTTATTTAACTGATATGCAGTTCCCATCATGAGAAACGCTGGGCTGGAGGAAGCACAAGCTGGAATCAAGATTGCCGGGAGAAATATCAATAACCTCAGATATACAGATGACATCACCCTTATGGTAGAAAGTGAAAAAGAACTAAAGAGTGCCTTGATGAAAGTGAAAGAGGAGAGTGAAAAAGTTGGCTTAAAGCTCAACATTCAGAAAACGAAGACCATGGCATCTGGTCCTATCACTTCATGGGTAATAGATGGGGAAACAGTGGAAACAGTGGCTGACTTTATTTTTCTGGGCTCCAAAATCACTGCAGATGGTGACTGCAGCCATGAAATTAAAAGACGCTTACTCCTTGGAAGGAAAGTTATGACCAACCTAGACAGCATATTCAAAAGCAGAGACATTACTTTGTCAACAAAGGTCCATCTAGTCAAGGCTATGGTTTTTCCAGTGGTCATGTATGGATGTGAGAGTTGGACTGTGAAGAAAGCTGAGCGCTGAAGAATTGATGCTTTTGAACTGTGGTGTTGGAGAAGACTCTTGAGAGTTCCTTGGACTGCAAGGAGATCCAACCAGTCCATCCTAAAGGAGATCAGTCCTGGGTGTTCATTGGTAGGATTGATGTTGAAGCTGAAACTCCAATGCTTTGGCCACCTGATGCGAAGAGCTGACTCATTTGAAAAGACCCTGATGCTGGGAAAGATTGAGGGCAGGAGGAGAAGGGGATGACAGAGGATGAGATGATTAGATGGCATCACTGACTTGATGGACATGGGTTTGGGTGGACTCCGGGAGTCGGTGATGGACAAGGAGGCCTGGCGTGCTGTGGTTCATGGGGTTGCAAAGAGTCGGACATGACTGAGCGACTGAACTGAACTGAACCTTGTGGGTCCTTGTCAAGTGAGTGGTGAGAGGGCAGAGGAAGGAGAGGTTGCCATGGGTGGGGGCAGAAGAGATGCACTTTGAGCTGGCGGAGCCTCCATCATGTCAATGCAGTTAGGCCCCAGATTGTTTGTCAATGTGACCTAAGCACTCAGGTAGCTCAGGGCTGCTATGGGTGACAGTCTACAGCTTTCATGTCAAATAGCATTCTTTTATTCATTTTATCCGATTTTATTTTGTAGGCCATCTTGGGGCATGCAGGATATCTTATTCCCTGACGGGGAATCGAACCTATGCTCCCCTGCAGTGGAAGTGTTAACTGCACATTGCATTTAATATGTAAAATATTTATTGAAACCGCAGGGTTTAAGCTGTCAAATGTGAAACTTGATGACTTGGTCTCTGACTTGGGAGTTTCCTGAAGAAAAGGGCCCTGTGGTGACAGTAGGAGTCAAGGTTGATGACCTTGCAGCCCTGAGCCCTCTGCCCATAGCACCTCCGCTGTGGCTAGGGGTTGACACAGCTCCCTTCTTACTGATGATGGCTCAGCAGGTAAAGAATTTGCCTGCAATGCAAGAGACACAAGAGACGTGAGTTCGATCCCTGGGTTGGGAATATCCCCTGGCGAAGGAAATAGAAACCCACTCCAGTATTCTTGCCTGGGAATCACATGGACAGAGGAGCCTGTTGGGCTTCGGTCCTTGGGGTCGGAAAGAGTCAGACATGACTGATCACATGGCACCGGAGGAGACCTCTTATCAGATGGGGAGTCCCAGCTGTATTTATCTACGTTCCCCTGTTTTTAGGGGAAATATTAGTGTCTCAGTGGTAAAGACTCCACCTGCCAATTCGGGAGGCTTGGATTTGATCCCTGGGTCAGGAAGATCCCCTGGAGGAAAATATGGCAACCCACTCTAGTATTCTTGCCTGGGAGAGCCCATGAACAGAGAAGCCTGGCTACTATTCATGGGGTTGCAAAGAGTCAGACACGACTTAGCAACTAAACAACAACAAAAAGTGTTACTATTCCAGTCAGGAGTGTTACACCCTGAAAAAATAGAAATTACAGTGTCATTTAGAAATAGTCCTGGAGAGTCATACCAGTTACGGCTGCTGAATGACAAATGGGTGTGTGACTGGGTCTGATGTCACTGTTCCCTGGCAGAGCAACCCCATGACTTTCCCTTTGCAACTTCCCCTGACCTAGGGGTGAGTGCTTTTTTTTAACCTCAGTGTTGACAAATTGGAGAGCAGCTGACAACTCTCTCAGATTTTGAGCAATCGTTTCCTTGTGATATCAGTCTTGGAGATCCTTTTTAATATTTTATGCTAATTAAACATTGCAGGGAGTTCAACTAGCATTTAAGAACACTTATTATGATCCATGCTCAGAGCCACACACTTTCAAAGATACAGGGATGGGTAAGGTGTGGTCCTTCTTGTAGGAGAGCAAAGAGGAGAGGCAATTTAAAGAGGAAAATATGCAGAGGGATGGTATGGGGAGGGAGGAGGGAGGAGGGTTCAGGATGGGGAACACATGTATACCTGTGGCGGATTCATTTCGATATTTGGCAAAACCAATACAATATTGTAAAGTTTAAAAATAAAATAAAATTAAAATTGCAAAAAAAAAAAAAGAGGAAAATACGTGGCAAGATGGGTTCCCTTAGAGATATCAGAGTGGTTGAAAGACAGGCAAGTGGTTTCTAGACAGGTCAGTGGGGCATGAGGGAGCGAAGGAAGGAGGAATGACTTCCAGAATAGTTACACTTGTAGGAGAGAAAAACACGAACTTTGCATAAGAGAGATATGGGTTCAGAACTGGCTATAACGGGGGGTCCTGTGGAAGTTACTTGGCCCACTTGAGCCTCAGCATCCTCGTCTCTGGGATGATTGGTTGTTAGGAGGTGTAGTGGGTTGAATGGTGCCCCCTCCTCCAAACATATGTCCACATTCTCACCCCCAGGACCTGTGGGTGTGACCTTATTTGGAAAAAGGGTCTTTGCAGATATACTTAAGGAAATCAAGATGAGAGTGCCTTAGATTACCTATGTAGGTTCTTGTGACATGTGTCCTTTTAAGAAACACAGAGGGGAGACAGAGAGCGAGAAGGAGAGACCATGTGAAGACAGAGGCAGAGACTGGAGCGATGTGGCCACAAGTCGAGAAAGGTCTGGAGCCCCTGGAGGCTGGAAGAGACAGGAAACTCCTTCTCTGTCTTAGAGCCATTGGAGGAGCTTGGCCTTGTTGCCATCTCTCCCCCGCCACTTTGCAGCATGTGGGATCTTAGTTCCCCAACCAGGGTTCAAACCCTCACTCCCTGTATTGGAAGCACTGTGTCCTAACCACTGGACTGTCAGGGAAGTCCCCCGTTGTCATCTTGATTTCAGACTCTTACAGAACTTTGAGTGAGTACATTTCTGGGGTTTGAAGCCACTCCATCTGTGACAGTTCGTTACGGGAGCCCCAGGAAACTATATAGGGGGACTGAGTGAAAGAATGCAGGGAAAGCATGCTATTTTTGTTCAGTTGCTAAGTCATGTCCAACTCACCCCATGGGCTGCAGCCTGCCAGACTTCCCTGTCCTTCACTGTCTCCTGGAATTTGCTCAAACTTGTATCCATTGAGTCTGTGATGCTATACTAAACAGCTCATCCTCTGCCGCCCTCTTCTCTTGCCCTCAATCTTTCCCAGCATCAACATCTTTTCCAATGACTCAGCTCTTTGTGGGAAGGGTAATTAACAGAAGGGAGGAGAGGGGGAGAGAGAGGGCCCTCTGGTTGGTGGAGTCCTGTGAGTGAGCATAGGAGGTGTCCGAGGAGGGAGACAAATGGGCCATGAGTGGGGTGCACAGTGAGATTGGGTGGTGATATGCATGGGGGCCCAGGAGGCAGTTAAGTGTGTTGGTCGTGAGGCCCAGAAGGAGGAAGATCCATAGAAAAAGAAGTGGAGGAGTCCCCGGGCCCACCCTGCTGCCTTGCTCCACCTGGCTAACAGTATTTTCGTGTTCTTATTAGAGTTAAAACAGTGGCTGCCAGACCCAGAGGTCCTGCCAAGAGGCCCTGGAAGTTGCTGGACTGCTTGCCTTTATTCATTGATTTTTGGCCAGTTGGCGAGAAATATGGGATCTTAGTTCCTTGACCAAGGATAGAACCCACATTCCCTGTGTTGGAAGCACAGAGCCTTAACCACTGGACTGCTGGGAAAGTTCTTAGACTACTGGTCTTTAAAGGAGTCATGTGAGCTTGGGAAGGAAGGAGCAGCAAGAGGAGGGGACTTGAGATTTGAGGTCAGTGTTTTCTGAGCCCTCCATAATACTCCTGGAGTCTCGGGTCACCTTGATTGTGAAGAAGGTTAGATTTTATCTGACTTAAATAAATTAAAGGGATGTGATGCATCTTGCCAATGCAAGTTGTGGATAAGATTCACATTCTACAGGACAGATTTGAAGATGAATGTTTAAAACATTTGTAATGTTTTTTGACTGTATGGATCACAATAAACTGTGGAAAATTCTTAAAGAGATGGAAATACCAGAGAACCTGACCTGCCTCTTGAGAAACCTATATGCAGGTCAGGAAGCAGCAGTTAGAACTGGACATGTAACAACAGACTGGTTACAAATAGGAAAAGGAGTACGTCAAGGCTATATATTGTCACCCTGCTTATTTAACTTATATGCAGAATACATCATGAGAAACGCTGGGCTGGAAGGACAAGCTGGAATCAAGATTGCCAGGAGAAATATCAATAACCTCAGATATGCAGATGACATCACCCTTATGGCAGAAAGTGAAGAGGAACTAAAAAGCCTCTTGATGAAAGTGAAAGTGGAGAGTGAAAAAGTTGGCTTAAAGCTCAACATTCAGAAAACGAAGATCATGGCATCTGGTCCCATCACTTCATGGGAAATAGATGTGGAAACAGTGGCCGACTTTATTTTTGGGGGGCTTCAAAATCACTGCAGATGGTGACTGCAGCCATGAAATTAAAAGAGGCTTACTCCTTGGAAGGAAAGTTATGACCAACCTAGACAGCATATTCAAAAGCAGAGACATTACTTTGTCAACAAAGGTCGTCTAGTCAAGGCTATGGTTTTTCCAGTAGTCATATACAGATGTGAGAGTTGGACCATAAAGAATGCTGAGCACTGAAGAAATGATGCTTTCAAATTGTGGTGTTGGAGAAGACTCTTTAGAGTCTCTTGGACTGCAAGGAGATCCAATCAGTTCATCCTAAAGGAGATCAGTCCTGGGTGTTCATTGGAAGGACTGATGCTGAGGCTGAAACTCCAATACTTTGGCCACCTCATGCGAAGAGTTGACTCATTGGAAAAGACCCTGATGCTGTGAGGGACTGGGGACAGGAGAAGAAGGGGATGACAGAGGATGAGATGGCTGGATGGCATCACCGACTTGATGGACATGAGTTTGGGTAAACTCCGGGAGTTGGTGATGGACAGGGAGGTCTGGCGTGCTGCGATTCATGGGCTCGCAGAGAGTCAGACATGACTGAACGACTGAAATGAACTGAATGATTTTTGGAGGCTACCCAAGATACTGGAGACAGTGTTGCCTCCGAGAAGAGAACTCGGAAGCTGGTAGGGTGACCAGCTGTCCCAGTTTGCTGAGAGCTGTCCCAGTTTTAGTAATGAAACTCCATGTCCCCAGAGTCCCTCTGTTCAGGGCAAACTAGGACAGTTGGTCACTCACTCAGAAGGAAGGGAGATCTGACTTTTCACTGTGTTTCCTTTCAAACACTGTTTTTTGCTGCACTGGGAGGCATGTGGAACTTCCCCCGCCAAGAGCTGAACTAATGCCCCTGTGGTGGAAGCATGGAATCTTAACCACCGGACCCCCAGGGAAGGCCTCACTCTGTGCTTGTACCTTTACTCTGCACCTGTGATAGCTAACACCCCCCTGTCCCCAGAACATCAAACAACCCCCCAAAACTCTTGTAACATAAAAAGTCACCGTAACAAACAAAGGCAGATGAAGAACTGAGAAAAAAGTTCACATATTAGTGTAAGGAAAAAATTATTCTAATTTCTGAAGCGCTTTTACAAATCAATAGGAAAAGATAAACATCTCTGTTGAAAATGAGCTAAAGACACTAGCCAGAAATTCACAAAAGAAGAAACACAAGTGGGCAATGTTAGAAAATGTCCCCCAATAATCAACGGGATGAATATTCAAAAATAATCTTTTACCAGTTTCTGCCAGTTACATTACCAAGTAATAATAAAAAGAATAATTGTCTTAGCTCAGGCTGTTGTAACAAAATATCGTAGGCTGGATGGCTTAAGCAACAGACATTTATTTTGGTGGTCTGGAGGCTGGAAGTCCAAGATCAAGGCGCTGGCAGATTCAGTTCTTGGTGAGAGCCTGGTTGCTGGCTTGTGAATGGCTCCCTTCTCCCTGCGTCCTCACTTGACGGATAGAGAAAACTCTGATGACTCTTACCCTTTTTATAAGGGCACTAATTCCATCATGGGGGCCCATCCCTACACCTCATCTAACCCTAATTAACCTTGAAAGGTCTCATCTTCTTGTACCATTGCAGTGGGAGTTAGGGCTTCAACAAAGAATTTTGGGAAGATACAAGCATTCAGTCCGTAACTAATAAAATTCCATGGAAGGGTGAATCGATACAATTCTTGACAGGATGTATGTAAGTCTTAAAAGTTTTTTTGACTTTTAACCCAGTGATTTCTTTCACATCTAGGTATTTGTCTTAAGGCAATAGAACTTGTATGTGAAAATGGGTCATAAGGATGCTGGTCCCTCTGCTGTTTGTGACAGCAAAGCCAAGATGCCAAGGTCACTGGCTTCAGGGCTTTGCCTTGTAAGGGAAAATTTCAACTGTCCCCAAAACTAGAGAGGCTAATGTAAAGATATCCATGTTATAGTCATCTGTTTTTAAAGTTTATGTTTTATTGAAGTACAGTTGAATTACAATGCTATGTTAATTACTGCCTTACAGCAAAGTGATGTATTCTTTTCCATTATGGTTTATCATAGGATATGGAATATAGTTCCTTGTGCTATACAATAGGATCTTGTTGTTTATTCTATTTATCAGTTTGCATCTGCTAATCCCAAATTCCCAATCCATTCTCCCGCCTTCCACCCTTTTGGCAACCACAACTCTATTCTCTATATCCCTGATTCTGTTTGTTTCATATATGTGTTCATTTATGTCATAGTTTAGACACCACATATAAATGTTATCATATGGCATTTGTCTCTTTCTGACTTATTTCACTCAGTATGATAATCTCTAGTTGCATCCATGTTGCTGTAAATGCCATTATTTTGTTCTTTTCTATGGCTGAGGAATGAGGTTCGTGACATTGTTCAGGAGACAGGGATCAAGACCATCCCCATGGAAAAGAAATGCAAAAAAGCAAAATGGCTGTCTGGAGAGGCCTTACAAATAGCTGTGAAAAGAAGAGAAGTGAAAAGCAAAGGAGAAAAGGAAAGATATAAACATCTGAATGCAGAGTTCCAAAGAATAGCAAGAAGAGATAAGAAAGCCTTCTTCAGTGGTCAATGCCAATAGGGGAAAACAACAGAATGGGAAAGACTAGGGATCTCTTCAAGAAAGTCAGAGATACCAAAGGAATATTTCATGCAAAGATGGGTCGATAAAGGACAGAAATGGTATGGACCTAACAGAAGCAGAAGATATTAAAAAGAGATAGCAAGAATACACAGAAGAACTGTACAAAAAAGGTCTTCATGACCCAGATAATCATGATGGTGTGATCACTGACCTAGAGCCAGACATCCTGGAATGTGAAGTCAAGTGGGCCTTAGAAAGCATCACTACGAACAAAGCTAGTGGAGGTGATAGAATTCCAGTTGAGCTATTCCAAATCCTGAAAGACAATGCTGTGAAAGTGCTGCACTCAATATGCCAGCAAATTTGGAAAACTCAGCAGTGGCCACAAGACTGGAAAAGGTCAGTTTTCCTTCCAATCCCAAAGAAAGGCAATGCCAAAGAATGCTCAAACTACCACACAATTGCACTCATCTCACACGCTAGTAAAGTAATGCTCAAAATTCTCCAAGCCAGGCTTCAGCAATGTGTGAACTGTGAACTTCCAGATGTTCAAGCTGGTTTTAGAAAAGGCAGAGGAACCAGAGATCAAATTGCCAACATCTGCTGGATCATGGAAAAAGCAAGAGAGTTCCAGAAAAGCATCTATTTCTGCTTTATTGACTATGCCAAAGCCTTTGACTGTGTGGATCACAACAAACTGTGGAAAATTCTGGAAGAGATGGGAGTATCAGACCACCTGATCTGCCTCTTGAGAAATTTGTATGCAAGTCAGGAAGCAACAGTTAGAACTGGACATGGAACAACAGACTGGTTCCAAATAGGAAAAGGAGTACGTCAAGGCTGTATATTGTCACCCTGCTTATTTAACTTATATGCAGAGTACATCATGAGAAATACTGGACTGGAAGAAACACAAGCTGGAATCAAGATTGCCGGGAGAAATATCAATAACCTCGGATATGCAGATGACACCACCCTTATGGCAGAAAGTGAAGAGGAACTAAAAAGCCTCTTGATGAAAGTGAAAGTGGAGAGTGAAAAAGTTGGCTTAAAGCTCAACATTCAGAAAATGAAGATCATGACATCTGGTCCCATCACTTCATGGGAAATAGATGGGGAAACAGTGGAAACAGTGTCAGACTTTATTTTTCTGGGCTCCAAAATCACTGCAGATGATGATTGCAGCCATGAAATTAAAAGACGCTTACTCCTTGAAAGGAAAGTTATGACCAACCTAGATAACATATTGAAAAGCAGAGACATTACTTTGTCAACAAAGGTTCCTCTAGTCAAGGCTATGGTTTTTCCTGTGGTCATGTATGGCTGTGAGAGTTGGACTGTGAAGAAGGCTGAGTGCTGAAGAATTGATGCTTTTGAACTGTGGTGTTGGTGAAGACTCTTAAAAGTCCCTTGGACTGCAAGGAGATCCAACCAGTCCATTCTGAAGGAGATCAGCCCTGGGATTTCTTTGGAAGGAATGATGTTAAAGCTGAAACTCCAGTACTTTGGCTACCTCATACGAAGAGTTGACTCATTGGAAAAGACTCTGTTGCTGGGAGGGATTGGGGGCAAGAGGAGAAGGGGACGACAGAGGATGAGATGGCTGGATGGCATCACTGACTCGATGGACGTGAGTCTCAGTGAACTCCGGGAGTTGGTGATGGGCAGGGAGGCCTGGTGTGCTGCGATTCATGGGGTCGCAAAGAGTTGAACACGACTAAGCGACTGATCTGATCTGATGGCTGAGTAGTATTCCATTATATATATGTACCACATTCCTTATCCATTCATACGTTGATGGAAATTTAGGTTGTATCCATATCTCAAGATGTTCCAGCCATCTTAATGTGTTTTCATACTTGTCTCATATTTTCAAAATCATTAAGCAAATAAAACATACACAGAGAGGTATAGCCCATCATGTACTACTCTCTGGATCCCATCTTCTGTCTTCCTCCCTAAAGGTGGTCACTACCATGAATTTAGTGGTGTTCCACCATGCATGTTGACTTTTCCTGCAATTAAATATATTTATAGGCAATAATATATTGCTTTGGGGCTTCCCTGGTGGCTCAGAGGTTAAATATATTAAATATATTTATAGGCAACAATATATTGCTTTGGGGCTTCCCTGGTGGCTCAGATGGTAAAGAATCTGCCTGCAGTGCAAGAGACCTGGGTTTGATCCCTGGATGGGAATGATCCCCTGGAGAAGGGAATGATGACACACTCCAGCATTCATGCCTGGAGAATTCCATGGACAGAGGAGCCTGGTGGGCTACAGTCCATGAGATTGCAAAGAGTCAGATATGACCGACTGACTAACACTTTCCTGTTTTATTTTCCATGGTCTTTATTTCGCTTCACAGAAATGCTACTGAGCTGCAGAAATGCTCCAACACTTGCTTTTATTTTCTGCTCAGCGTTATTTTGGGGATTTATTCTTGTTGGTAGATGTAGCCTTGATTATTTTTGACTGTTGTTTTGTACAAATGTACTACCATTTATTTATTCATGCTGTTGAAGTGTATTTAGGTGTTTACACACTTGTGAACTACATTCACTGTGGCCATGAACACGCTGTGCACGTTGCTTTGTGGATGTAGGTGAAAGTTTCTCCAGCGGATATGCCTAAGGGTGCATGTGCTGGGCCATGGGAGGAACATCTTTAATAGCTGTTTCCATATTTTCCTCCAAAGTGATATACCACTTGTTCGAGCAAGAGCAAATAGTTCCAATAGCCCCTCATCCTGGCCAAGCTGATGGGAAGATAACTGTGTGGCTTTATTTTGGATTTCCCTGGTGACCAGTGGGGTTGAGTGATTTTTCATGTGTGTACTGGCCAAAGGGGCGTTTTCCTTTTTTGTGAATTGCTTTTCTATCTCTTATCTGATGCTACTGGATAGTTTGTCTGTACCTCACATTTTTTAAAAATTAAGATATTAACAAAATTTAAAAAGTAGAAAGAAAGGGAATTCCCTGGCAATACAGTAAAGTTAGGGCTCAGTGCTCTCACTGCCGAAGCCTGGGTTCAGTCCTTGAAAAGCAAACTAAGAGCCCACCAAGCTTCACAGTGTGTGCCCTGCCCCAAAAGATATAATTGCCACATAACATTATATTGGTTTCAGGTGTACAATATATGATTTGACATTTGCATATATCGTGAAATGATCACCTCTGTCTTGTTAACATGTTAACATCTATCACCACAACTTTTTGTCTTGTGATGAGAACTTTTAAGATCCAGTCTCTTAACAACTTTCAAATATGCAATACGGTATTATTAACTAAAGTCTTTCAGTGTCCTATCTTTTTGCCTTTTCATACTGTTCATGGGGTTCTCAAGGCAAGAATACTGAAGTGGCTTGCCATTCTCTCCTCCAGTGGACCACATTTTGTCAGAATTCTCCACTATGATCCGCCCGTCTTGGGTGGCCCTACACGGCATGGCTCATAGTTGCATTGAGTTAGAGAAGTTAGACTTGACTGAGTGACTGAACAGAGCTGAACTATAGCCACCGTGTTGTATAATACATCTCATGATTTACGTATTTTATAGCTGGAAGTTTGTGCTTTTTGACTCCCTTCACCCATTTTGCCTATGTCCTACCCTCTGCCTCTGACAACCTCCAATCTCTTCTCAGTTTCTATGAGCTTAGTTTCTTGTTTTGTTGTTTGTGTTTTAGATTTCACACATCAGTCAGTTCAGTCCCTCAGTCGTGTCTGACTCTTTGTGACTCCGTGAACCGCAGCACGCCAGGCTTCCCTGTCCATCACCAACTCCCGGAGTCCACCCAAACTCATGTCCATTGAGTCGGTGATGCCATCTAACCATCTCATCCTCTGTCATCCCCTTCTCCTCCTACTTTGAATCTTTCCCAACATCAGGGTCTTTTCAAATGAGTCAGCTCTTCGCTTTAGGTAGCCAAAATATTGGAGTTTCAGCTTCAACATCAGTCCTTCCAATGAACACCCAGGACTGACCTCCTTTAGGATGGACTGGTTGGATCTCCTTGCAGTCCAAGGGACTCTCAAGGGTCTTCTCCAACACCACAGTTCAAAAGCATCAATTCTTCGGCGCTCAGCTTTCTTCACAGTCCAACTCTCACATCCATACTTGACCACTGGAAAAACCATAGCCTTGACTAGACAGACCTTTATTGACAAAGTAATGTCTCTACTTTTTTATATACTGTTTAGGTTGGTCATAACTTTCCTTCCAAGGAGTGTCTTTTAATTTCATGGCTGCAGTCATCATCTGCAGTAATTTTGGAGCTCCCCAAAATAAAGTCAGCCACTGTTTCCCCATCTATTTGCCATGAAGAGATGGGACATGATGCCATGAACTTAGTTTTCTGAATGTTGAGCTTTAAGCCAACTTTTTCACTCTCCTCTTTCACTTTCATCAAGAGGCTCTTTAGTTCCTCTTCACTTTCTGCCATAAGGGTGGTGTCATCTGCATATCTGAGGTTATTGATATTTTTCCTGGCAATCTTGATTCCAGATGTGTTTCCTCCAGCCTAGCATTTCTCGTGATGTACTCTGCATATAAGTTAAATAAGCAGGGTGACGATATACAGCTTTGACATACTCCTTTTCCTATTTGTAACCAGTCTGTTGTTCCATGTCCAGTTCTAACTGTTGCTTCCTGACCTGCATATAGGTTTCTCAAGAGGCAGGTCAGGTGGTCTGATACTCCCATCTCTTTCAGAATTTTCCACAGTTTATTGTGATCCATACAGTCAAAGGCTTTGGCATAGTCAATAAAGCAGAAACAGATGTTTTTCTGGAACTCTCTTTTCTGGAACTCTTTTTCGATGATCCAGCGAATGTTGGCAATTTGATCTCTGGTTCCTCTGCCTTTTCTAAGACCAGCTTGAACATCTGGAAGTTCATGGTTCATGTATTGCTGAAGCCTGGCTTGGAGAATTTTGAGCATTACTTTACTAGCATGTGAGATGAGTGCTATTGTGCAGGAGTTTGAGCATTCTTTGGCATTGCCTTTCTTTGGGATTGTAATAAAAACTGACCTTTTCCAGTCCTGTGGCCAGTACTGAGTTTTCCAAATTTGCTGACATATTGAGTGCAGCACTTTCAGAACATCATCTTTTAGGATTTGAAATAGCTCAACTGGAATTCCATTCCCTCCACTAGCTTTGTTCGTAGTGATACTTTCTAAGGCCCACTTGACTTCACATTCCAGGATGTCTGGCTCTAGGTGAGTAATCACACCATCGTGATTTCACATATAAGTGAGATCATTTGGTATCTGTCTTTCTCTGATTTGTTAGCAATAATGCCCACAAGTTTCATTCATGTTGTTGCAAATGGCAAGATTGCCTTCTTTTTATGGCTGAATAATATTCCATTGTATAAATACCACATTTTGTATATTCATTCATCTATCCATGGATACATTGGTTGTTTCCATATTGTGGATATTGTCAATGATGCTGTAATGAACCTGAGTCTGCGGGTATTTCTCTGAAATAGTTATTTCATTTCTTTCAGATATATATAGGGAATTGGGATGACTGGCTCATAGGGTAGTTCTATTTTAATTTTTTTAAGGAATTTCCATACTGTTTCCCGTGTGGCTGTACCAGTTTATAGTCCTACTAATAGTGCACAAGATCTCTTTTCTCCACTGCCTCATCAGTACTTACTATTTTCTATCTTTTTGATAATAGCCATTATTAATTTCTTATTGACAATCTAAAATTCCAAATTGTCTCAACTGTTCTTAATCTTATGCTCTCCATAAGGATTTTGTGTCAGCTTGTCTAATTTCTTGAAAAACTCTGTTACATTTTGACTGGAATTGTGTTTAATTTATATACTAACTTGAAGATAATTGGTATCTTTACAATACTGTGATTTAAGTAAGTATGAACACAGTGCATCCTCCTGTTGGATTTTCTGCTATGTCTTGCAACAAAATTTATAATTTTCTACATAATAGTTTGTGCAGATTTTACCATATTTATTCTTAAAAGCCTTACAGTATTTGTTGTTTTACTAATAGGGGCACTTTAAAGATTACATTTTATAGTTATATAGAAACATTATAGGTTTTAAAGATTTTTTGTTGTTGTTCAGTCACTGAGTCACGTCTGACTCTTTGTAACCCCATGGACTGCAGCATGCCAGGCTTCCCTGTCCTTCACCATCTCCCAGGCTGTACTCAAACTCATATCCATTGAGTTGGTGATGCCATCCAACCATCTCATCCTCAGTTGTCCCCCTTTCCTCCTGCCTTCAATCTTTCTCAGCATCAAGGTCTTTCCCAATGAGTCAGCTCTTTGCATCAGGTGCCCAAAGTATTGGAGCTTCAGCTTCAGCATCAGTCCTTCCAATGAATATTTAGGACTGATTTCCTTGACAATTGACTGGTTTGATGTCCTTGCAGTTCAAGGGACTCTCAAAGTCTTCCCCAGCACCACAGTTCAAAACATCAGTTCTTTGGTGCTCAACCTTCTTTATGGTTCAACTTTCACATTCGTACTTTGTTTTAGTAAACTTTTGAACTCTGATAAAATTCTCTTATGTAGAATTCTGTGGAATTTTTTCTATGTACAAAGTCATATCTTTAAATAATAACTATTTTGTTTTTTCTTTTTGAAGCCATATGCCTTATATTTCCTTTTCTTTCTCTTTTTCTGCACCAACCTGGACACCTGATCCAATGTTGGCTAGCAGAGATGTTATTGGGCATTTTTGGCTTGTTCTGATTTTTAAAGATAAAGTGGCTCATATTTTATCGTAATCGTGAGGTTTGCTCTATTACTTAGGATAAGGATATTACATTTTTTCTGTGGGTTACAAAGATGTTTTGTATGTTTGTTTTCCTAAGAGGATGTTGTTGATTTTCACCCAAAGCTTTTTCTGCTTTGCCTTATAATTCAATAATTTTTTTTGTACATTTTGAGCAAATATTATGAAGTGCACATAATTATAGCTTCTTGGTACATCCATCTTTGTGTCATTTTTGTATCCTCTTTGTTTCTAATAATGCCTTTTATCTTTTTTTTTTCGCTCAGTCACGTCCGACTCTTTGCGACCCCATGGACTGTAGCCTACCATGCTCGTCCATCCATGGGATTTTCCAGGCAAGAGTACTGGAGTGGGTTGCCATTTCCTTCTCCAGGCTTTTTTCTTAAGGTCTGTTTTGTCTGATAGTAGTATCATCAGCTTTCTCTTGGTTACTATTTGAATTTTCCTTTTTTCTTGCAGTCTTTGTGTCTTTATGTTTCAGGCTTAGCTCTTGAACATTGCTAGATACGTGTCATCCAGTCTGATCATCTGTTTCATTTAACTGTTGATGAGCAATGTCTGGATTTTTTCTGTCTTATTTTATGGTATCTGTCCTGCTGTTTCTATTTTTTCTCCTGGGTCAGTCTAGTTGTCTTTATTTCTAGTTCCCCTCTCCCATGTTGGTTTGGAAAATGTACATTTAATTCTATTCATTTAGCATCCTCTCTTAAAATTTGGCTGCATTTTAGCCTCCACAAAGTCCACAGTTATCACCTCTTGCTTCTGAGCAATACAAGGACTTTTCTACACTTTCACTCCCATTACCCACTCTCCAACTTAGGTGCTATTACCATCTGATGTTTTGATTCTGTCTTACTTTTGAACTCTCCAGTTTATTGTTATTATTTTTATTGTTTTACGCAATCGCTGCCTGCTCCTATTACTCCCATATTTACCAATTTTGTTTTATGAAATTTTACTTATTTATTTGTTTTTGGCTGTAATGGGTCTTAGTTGCTGCATGCAGGCTTTCTCTAGTTGTGGCAAGTGGGAGCTATTCTCTAGTTGCGGCGTTTGGACCTCTTGTTGCGGTAGCTTCTCTTGTTTCAGAGCAGGGTCTCTAGGCGCAGGGGCTTCAGTAGGTGTGGCTTAGTTGTGGCACAGGCTTAGCTGCTCTGCGGCTTGTGGGATCTTCCTGGACCAGGGATCAAACCCATGTTCCCTGCATTGGCAGGTGGATTCTTACTCATTGAGCCACCAGGGAAATCCTATATTTTTCAATTTATCTTTTCGTCTGGTATTTTCTTTGTGGGTTTAATTTTCTTCTTCCTGAGGTACCTTTTTTAGTAGTTCTTTCAGAAAGGACTGTTAATAACAAACATGCTACCATTTTTCTGGAAAAAGAAGTCTTTACTTTCTGCCAACTTCCAAATGATAATTTAACAGCCTAGTTAAACTTCTCCCATATCCCCCTGAACTTAACCTTCATGTGCTTCTTCTAGACTCCAGGGTCTGTACCTCTATGCCCTGGAGACGGAATATTGGGGAGGTAATGTGCCCAGGAGCAACCCTCGACAATTAAGGACCAGTGTGGGGTATTTTAGAAATATCCCCATTTTCTTGACCCAAGAAAAGGATAGTTCTGAAGTATGTGTCTTACCCTTTGTCCTAGACTTTCCTCAAGGGATTAAGCTCAGTTGCCCACGTGGTAACTGGCTCAGTGAACATCTATTATTGGCTTCCCTCCACTCCTCCTGTTCCCACTTGCCTGCCAGTGTTTTCTGTTCTCCCAAATATATTACCTGCACTAAAATTCTCAGGGCCTGCTTTGGGATGGGGTGGGGTGGGGTGGCATTCAAGTTAAGGCACTGCCCTTGGGAATCTACACTGAAGGATATTTTCTCAGCACTTAAAACTTTATTCATTTATTTGGCTGTGCCAATCTTAGTTGCAGTATGTGGGATCTTAAGTTGCAGCATGTGGAATCTAGTTCCCTGACCAGGGATTGAACCTTTGCTCCCTGCAATAGGAGCAGGGAGTCTTAGCCACTGAACCACCAAAGAAGTCCCTCAGCACTTCTCTTTGGATCTTCTCCTATCATTTTTTGCCTCTTTATCTCTTTGAACAATTTCTTCAACTTTATCTTTCAGTCATTTTGTCTTCCAAAATGTCTGGTGTTTGTATTTGAATTTTTTTAATTAATTGACTATTTGCATTTCTAAAAGTCCTTTATCAAATCTTCCTGCTTTTTTCTCATGGTGTCTATTTATCTGTTTTCAGTTCCTGCTCTTTATGATGCTTTGAAACACTCTTATTTTTCCCTCTCTCTCTGATCATTTAATTATCTGAAGTTCTTGGGGATCTAATCCTGCTTTTGATTGTTAGGGCTTCTTCTTGTCCATGATGGACTATGTTCCCAAGTGTTGTAAAATTTGTGATTTTGAATTCATCCTCTAGAGAGCTTTATCTGTGAGTATTATGTATGACCTGAGAAGAAGGTTTATCTTTTCAGATACATTTGTGTTTGTTTCCACCAAGACTCACATGTGTCAGTTTCTCAGTTCTGGAGTTCCTGGACCATGTCATCATGTCAGTCTTGAAATCTGCAGGACTGTGGGCCCATGGCTACAAATTCTAGAGACTTAATTTTCCCACCACCAACCAACACAGATGGAGACAGACGAATTCCTTATCTTTATGTTGGTGGCTGGATTTCTTTTTTCCTATGTACCCTTAGAAAGGTAGTTCCCTTCCAGGGTTTCAGCCAAGTGCATGGGTCTTGTTCCAACTTTCTGCCTGAGCCGGACCCGAAGCCTCATTTCCTGTTCTCATGAGGCTCGGCCTTGAGGTGCCCGGGCTCACCAGCCTTGTGGACTTGAGCTGCTTCCTGTGGACTTGAGTCCCTCTTCCTCTTTGATCCTTGGAGGTAGTCATCATCTTCCTTCCAGTTTGGCTGTGCATTTAAAGAACATTTATGGTATTTGACACAACATTTCAAGATGTTTTGTAGGGAATGGATTTTCAGGTCATCTAGCTAAAAACAAGTTGGAAATGGAAGTCCTTGAGTGCCTTTTCTGCTGGATTGTGCTAATTCTGCCTCTTCTACCATTTCTTCCTTGGGAGCCTTCATCTTCCTCTCCTGGGCAGTAAAGGGGGTGGTGGAGTGTGAGGTGTGCAGGTGGGGAGGAGGAGGTTGCAGACAGATGGCTTCCCAGACTCTTAGAGTAGGTACCGTGGCCTGAGAAGCAGTGGATGGGCTTCCTTACTGAGATGCCTCTTAGGCTACCTGTTGCAGAGCCTGGGGTCCCAGCATGAGAGGCCCCATGGTCCTCTGTTTTATTGGCTACCTCTTCAAGCAAGAATTAATTTAGCAGGTGATTGAAAACTAGGCTCGGGGGAATTGGAGTTTGGGAAGAAGAATTGGTGTGTGTCTGTATGTGGTATGTATGTGGTGTGTGTGTGTGTATGTATGTGGAGTATGTGTGGTGCATGTGTGTGTGTGATATATGTAGTATGTGTGTGTTATGTGTATGTGTGTGGTGTGTATGTGTGAATGTGTTGTATGTATATGTGTGGGTATATATATGTACTGTTCAGTTCAGTTCAGTCACTCAGCTGTGTGCAACTCTTTGCGACCCCATGGACTGCAGCATGCCAGGCCTCCCTGTCCATCACCCACTCCTGGAGTTTACCCAAACTCATTCAGTCGGTGATGCCATCCAACCATCTCATCTTCTGTAGTCCCTTTCTCCTCCTGCCCTCAGTCTTTCTCAGCATCAGGGTTTTTTCAAATGAGTTAGCCCTTTGCATCAGGTGGCCAAAGTATTGGAGTTTCAGCTTCAACATCAGTCCTTCCAATGAACACCCAGGACTGATCTCCTTTAGGATGGACTGGTTGGATCTCCTTGCAGTCCAAGGGACTCCATATGTGTATGTATATATGTAATGTGTGTGTAGACATGTGCTATGTGTGTGTGGTGCATATGTTGTGTATGTGATGTGTGTGTGTAAGGTCAGGGAGGAGTCAGGGCACCAGGTGGGTTTGGAAGCATCTTTGGGAAGAAGACAGCCTCCAACCATCCAGCCATCATCTCAGAAAGGCCAGGACCAGTGACCAGGCCCCTTACCTGTAAAGCAACCATTCTCTGTCCGGGACCCAGCCTGGTGGCCCTCGTGGGGGCTGGGACCCGATCTCTCACACCTTGCGGGGCAGGAAGCTTCAGCTCTCTCCTTCCTCTAAACACAGTTGCTCAGCTGGCTCAGGTGGAGGTGTTTCTCCAACCTACCCTGGAGTCTGGCCCTGGAAATCGGATCCAGAAGCTCTGTTGCTCTGGCCTGGGTTCCTCCCCAGCCTCGGCCGGCCTGTCTGGGACAGCCAGCCTCCCTGGTCCACCGGTTTGTGGGGCGCTGCCTATGGAAGGATCAGGGCCTATGCGGGGGCCCTGGAGGGCCAGGAGGCTCATTGGGGCAGAGGCTAAGAGGCCTCCCACCAAACTGTTCAAAGCCTTATCGCCTCGGAGGTGTTTCTAGTACCATTTCCGTCCATTGTTTCCTCTGGGTCATTAGGAGGAGGCCTGTCTCCTGTTGTGGCTGCTCACAGCTACTGTGGTGGGAAAAGAGGGGGGCAGGCGGGCTGACCGCAGACGTCACGATTTGGGCTTTATCACCCTTCGGCCACAGGGTGTCCGCGGCCTGGGGATCACTCACCAGCAAGACTGTCCAAAGCCGCAGAAGTTCCTGGAGAGCATGGCCTAGGGCTGGCGGCAGCACTGTGGAGGCAGAGTTTCCTTGGAGACACCTGCACCCCCTTCCACAGGGAAGGTACGGGCTTTGGGAGGGGGGTTGGCTCACTGTGGAATGAGATGCAGGACAGACCCCCCACCGCCCGCCCTGGGGACCTGGGGTTCTCCTTCCGGGGACTAGTGTGCCGGGGTGATTCACAGCCAAGGACCCTCCTAATGCCGTCTTCTCCACCTGCCTCTGGGGGTTCTGTGACTGCTTCTGTTCCTGCCAGGGCTTTACTGCTTGTAGTGCTTGACCAGACAGGAAGAGACAAGCCCTACTCTCACCTCTGGGTACCTTCCGGAAGCAGCCTGATGTACCTGTGTGTATGGCTGAGACCAAGGCTTGGACATATTGGACATCAGAGTGTTCCTTCCCCAGAAGAATTATATATGAATGGAGTTTACCTCTCCCTTGTTTGGTCAGATGGGACAGTGGGTGGGAAAGGACCCCCCCTCCCCTCAACCGCCTCCCCCTGCCCAGTGAATGCCAGATGACAGAAAAGTGTTAAGTTGCTCAGTTGTGTTCAACTCTTTGTGACCGCATGGACTGTAGCCCACCAGGCTCCTCTGTCCACAGGATTGTCCAGGCAAGAATACCAGAGTAGGTTGCCATTTCCTTCTCCAGGGGAGAATCCAGGGATCCAATGGGGGTCTCCCACATTGCAGGTGGACTCTTTACCATCTGAGCCATTAGGGAAGGCCAAATGAGAGACCCTGAACTTAATTTAGCTGCTTTTCCAGAGGAGACAGCTATGGCTGTAGCCCTGAGGGACTCAGGGTATGCTCAGCCAGCCAAGGTCAGTGGTCCCTTTCTTGAAGAGGGGGAGTCACACCTCTGGGAACCTTACCAGCCACCCAGGGCTGCTGGACTCCTGTCCACTTACCAGATCAACTCAGCAGATTTTTCCTAAACGCCTCCTGGGTGCTGGGCATTGTGCTAGGTGCTGGGGTAGGGATGAGAGAGGGAGTTCATGTACCTTGTGGGTGCCTATGTGTGTGCTAAGTCGCTTCAGTCATATCCAACTCTTTGCAGCCCCTTGGACTATAGCCTGCCAGGCTCCTCTGTCCGTGAGGATTCTCCAGGCAAGAATACTGGAGTAAGTTGCCATGCCCTCCTCTAGGGGATCTTTCCAACCCAGGGATCGAACCGTGTCTCTTATGTCTCCTGCATTGTTGGGTTCATTACTACTAGCATCACCTGGGAGGCTCACTTTGTGAGTGACTGCCTAGCAAGTCTGGTTCCTGAAGGTTCTCGAAGCCTGGTGCCTGTGGTAGGAATGGAAGTGTGAGACAGTTCCTCTTCTCCAGTTTGCTGTCAAGTGTGGAAGGATGAGGAGAAGGAGGGAATGAGCTGCTTCCTGCTCTGAGCTGCTGAAGGATCAGGGAATGCTGGGGGTCAGGCTGGCGGGGGGCAAGGGAGGGCAAGGCAGAGCTTTCCTCTCAGTGTGCCACAGGGATCCCTGTTTGGGGAAGGGTGCCTGGCGTTCTGACCCAGTGATTATTACTCTTGAGCCTGACCTGCTTTTTTTGGGGACCAGCAGTCCATGTTTAGGTCTTTCCCAGTGGCTCAGCTGTAAAGAATCCACCTTCAGTGCAGGAGATGCCAGTTCGATCCCTGGGTGGGGAAGATCCCCTGGAGGAGGAAATGGCTATCCACTCCAATATTCTTGCCTGGAGAATTCCATGGACAGAGGAAGCTGGCAGGCTACAGTCCACGGGGTCCCAAAGAGTTGGACACGACTGAGTGACTGAGCACAGTCTATGTTTAAGGGGGAAATGAGGGTCATTCTTTTCTCTTGCTTAAAAAATTCTCCCCACATCAAGTGTGGCCAGTAGCACAGACCAGCAGCTGCTCACCTCTCCCACTTCTCCACAGATGTTTCCCACCAGGCTCGCGAGGCTGCTGCTTGCTGTGGCCCTCACTTTGCCAGGTAGGTCCCACGTGCTGCCACTCTTCAATTCTGCCTCGGGCCATTGGGAACCACCCCTGCCAGGGGCCAGCAGGTGTGTCTAGAGCACACCTGTGTGCCCAGCCCTACGTTCGGCTCCTGCTGGGGCTGTGGAGTCACAGGGTCCCTGGTTAATTTCTCTTCTGCAGAGCCCACCGCTCCTGATGTGTGTTTCTCAAGGAGTTGGTGCCTGCAAGTGTCTTCTCTGATTGGGGAATTAAGAAGCACCAGGGCTACACAGAACAGTCCTTTAGGACGGGGATGGAGGATGGGGAAAAGGAACCTAAGACTTGGGTAGATTATTAGTTTTTGAGTGGATGGTGGGGCTCATTTATTTGTGTAGCTGTACATCCCATAGTAGCGATGAAGAAGCCGAGGGTCAGAGAGGAAAAACAACTGCTCTAAAGTCACATAGAACCAAGATCAGAGGTCAGTTCTCCTGGGTCTCAGGCCAGCTCTCCTCCACTGTAGACACTGCCTTTCCTCCCTCACTGAGATGCTGAGTCTATGAATGGCAAAAGGGACCCTTTTCTGATCCTGGTCTCACCCTCGTCTCCACTTAGATAACTAGGTCAGCAGCACTCAACCCGCTGCCCTCAGGGGCAGATGTACGTTTGTCATCCCTCTGCATCTTCCTGTTAACTGTAACCCTAACCCTAGCAGGAGGGTCCTGGGCCAGAGGATGCAGGAAACTTGGAGACTGACTGCTGTGATTTCGTACCTGCCAACACATACACATACGCATGTACACTGTGAGGTGAAGTTGGCAAGTGTCAGCGTATGATCTCGCAGGGGCTAACATTTCATAGGTTCTATGGGTCAGGCACACTGCTCTATTGATCTATTTAGAATTTAATATATTCAAGATACACCAGTAGATTAAAGGACACTCATTGCAATCTATTTACACATCAGAAAACTGCAAAATGTTAGAACCTATACCCAATTCATTTCAATGCAAGGTACAATACAGCCCACCAAAAATCATGTTTTGGAAGTATGGCATGGTAAATTCTTCATAATATATTGGGAAATAAACAGGTTATAAGTCCTCTGCTCAGTCAGTTTGCTGACATATTTGCAAAAAAACTGTAATTGTTTATACACAGTAAGATAGAAATAAACGGCAAACACTAAGATGTCACCTCTAGTCACTGCTGAATGCTGGTTGCAGATGATTTTAACTTCCTTTATCATTCTTCAGTAATATTTTCCGTATTTTCTCTAAGGAGCACGCACTATGCATTCAAATCATCTGTCATTAAAACGAATCTCTTTCCTGGAGAGCAGTTCTTCCCCTACTCGGGAGTCCCGGGTCACTCCTGGGGGCCGAAAGCGACAGTCCTAGTGTTGTTTGACATGGAAGTCCTTCCCCGTAGCCTGATTTCTGACGGCTGCAGCCTTATTTCTCCTGGGCTGCCGTGGTTTGAGCTGGTGGTACCTGCTGTACTCACGTGTGGCCTTTCCCTCCAGGGGCCCTTTGTGGACAAGGGGCTCTTGGCAAGTCATCGATGGCCCGGTGCAGCCTCTTCGGAGCTGACTTCATCAACACCTTTGATGGGAGCATGTACAGCTTCGCGGGAGACTGCAGTTACCTCCTGGCAGGGGATTGCAAGACACACTCCTTCTCAATCGTAGGTGAGTCCTTGCCCTAATGGGAGGGCTTCAGAGCGAGGGGGTGGGCAGGAGTGGGGGCAGCCTAGCTCAGCCTTAGCAGGTGAAGGTGTCGGGTTGGGCGTTGTTGAGGTTTCTCATTCTTACGACTGTGCCGAGCCAAGATCATGGTGGGGAACGGCCTCTCCACGACTTAGGGATTCCCTTGACTTCTTCCTGGGTCTCTTCCTGTGGAAGCCTCGTGGATGGAGAGAGTCTTCGTGCTTCTCCAGTGTTTGAGTCCATTGCTCTGGGTCCAGGCAATGCTCAGGAAGCCCTGAAGCATCAAAAGAAATGATGACCCAGAAAGTGGTTTGTAACAGCCCAAGCATGTAGAAAAGGGAAGGAAGGTTACCTGTTTCTGCTGGAGGTCAGAGTATCAGCTGATGTGGAACATCTCCTGTGTTCCTGGCAAAGGGCTGGTACCATGCCCGTGTTATCTCTGCTCCCCCGAGGCAGCTCTGAGATGTGGGGGGCAGGCAGTCACCCCGGTTTCCCGCATGAAGAGTTGAAGCCCAAGGAGGTCAATGATCCTCCCAAGGGCTGACAGGTAAGATAGCGAGAGCAGGATTTTGATCCTGGGCTTGTCAGGAAGAAGGACCTTGCTCCTGTATTAAGGAGAGAGGGCACTGTCCGGGGCTGGGAGTGGGGCTGGAGGCAGCGATGGAATATTGCAGTTTGGTGAGCTTCACACTCTAACAGTTCACGAGATGTGTGTGGTATGTAAGAGGGATCATGCGAAACCCAGCAAAGGCAGAGTACTTAGCTGTGGTGGGGCGGGGCAGGTGGAGAGGGAGATGGCAATAGACTTACCCACACTGTCACAGAAAAATTTTTGTGGCAATTGTTATAAACACAGTGAGGAAGACTTTACACAGGGAGGGGGGCGGGCACTGCAATGGGGGTTTTGCAGTAGAGGAAAGAATATAACAAGGATGAGTGGGGATTTATAGACAAGGAGCCAGGTGTGGGTGGCTAGATAGAAATTTTTTAAAATATTTATTTACATTACTTATTTATTCAGCTGCGTTGGGTATTAGTTATGGCACGCAGGGTCTTTGTTGTGGTGTGCAGATTTCTCTCTAGTTATGGCACTCAGGCTTAGTTGCTCCATGACACGTGGGATCTTAGTTCCCTGATCAGGGGTTGAACCCATGTTCCCTCCACTGGAAAGTGGATTCTTAACCACTGGACCAACAGGGAAGTCCCAGGACAGGAAATTACCAAGAGGAAACGTCAGGGGTCTCGGGGAGTCTGGCTAAACCAACTTGACAGGGTTCTTGCTGATGGCGGGACAGGGTGATGCAATGTGCCGAGTGGGTTATGAGGAATATAATTGGATTCTTGCTAAACTAACCTACAGGATTCTCACTAAAACTTGACCAAGTAGGCCAAGGATAGAGTCTAAGAGGAGACCTAACCAAGCAGAGGGCTCAGAAAACCCTGACTCAGGTGTGGTCAAGGAGACTTGGTCAAGGAGAGCATCTTGGTCAACACCCAGACCTCACATGAGATGCAGGCTCAGGGCTCTTGTGGTGTTAATTCCATCAGTTGGGACGATGGCTGCAACACCTCTGTGTTCCAGCGTTGGGCGAGGCTTGGCTTGGCTGCTGAGTGAACTGACAGCTGGACCTAGCTCTGGGCTCTCCTGCTTCATTTAAAATATAATTAATTAATTTTTGGCTGTACTACACTGCATGTCAGCTTCCCTGGCAGCTCAGATAGTAAAGAATCTGCCTGCCATTCAGGAGACTAGGTTTGATCCTTGGGTTGGGAAGATCCTCTGGGGAAGGATGACTGCACCCATGAAATTAAAAGATGCTCCTTGAAAGGAAAGCTATGGCAAACCTAGACAGTATATTACAAAGCAGAGACATCACTTTGCCGACCAAGGTCCATTTAGTGAAAGCTATGACTTTTCCAGTAGTCATGTATGGATGTGAGAGTTGGACCTAAAGATGGCTGAGCACCAAAGAACTGATGTTTTTGAACTTTGGTGCTGGAGAAGACTCTTGAGAGTCCCTTGGACTGCAAGGAGATCAAACAAGTCAATCCTAAAGGAAATCAACCCTGAATATTCATTGGAAGGACTGATGCTGAAGCTGAAGCACCAATACGTTGACCACTAGATGCCAAGAGCCAACTCTTTCGAAAAGACCCTGATGCTGAGAAAGACTGAGGGAAGGAGACGAAAAGGCTGATAGAGGATGAGATGGTTGGATGGCATCACCGACTCAATGGATGTGAGTTTAAGCAAGCTCTAGGAGACAGTGAAGGACAGGCAAGCCTGGCGTGCGGTAGTCCATGGGCTCACAAAGAATCAGACACGACTTAGCGACTGAAAAACAACAACACGGATTCTAGTTCCCCAGCCAGGGATCGATCCCTTGCCCCCTGCAGTGGAAGGGCAGAGATGTCCCTTGGGTTCTCCTGCTTCTCTGGCTGCCCCCTTGGACCCTGCCTCTGCTCGAAAACCTATCCCAGTATGGCTTCAGTGGTCTGAACTTCACTGGAATGCCGTTTTCCCTACTGCTCCATGAATCCCTCAAGCACAAGGACTGCATCACACTCATCTTTGTTTCTTTAGCTCCCTGGGGTCTCTGTCAACACCAAAGGTGGGGTGGTGCACAAAGCATGGTTCTTTATTGTATACATGAGCAGTTTTCACGAACAGCAAGGCATGCAAGGCCTTGGGGAGGGGATTTGCTCGGGCAGACAGGACAGGGAAGGTGTCCCGTGTAGTGGGGACAGCAGGAGCACAGGGGAGAGTCTTAAAGGGGTAAGTTTGGTGCCATGCAGCCCAGTGGGGGATCAATGTGGTGGGAGTTGTGGTCCCCATCAGGCTCACCTGGAGGCTGGTTAAAACACGTTATCGGGGTTCCCCAGCCTTGGCCCAGGGTGTCTATGCCACTGGATCCAGAGTGTGGCTTGAGATATTCAATCAACCCTAGCAAGTTCCCAGATGCTCCTGGGGGTTTGGGACCCAACTTTGAGAAGCACAGGCCTGGGGAAGAGGGGGGGGCAAGACGGGGTGGTGAGGGGAGCTGATGGGGCTGGAACTTGCTGTCTGATGGCGGAGTTTGTTTCTCAATTCAGCAGGCAATGAGGGGCTAGCGCAGAGTCTCCGCAGGGAGGGCCAGGAGGAAATCAGTTCTTAGCCAAGATGGTCCTGGAAGGGAGAGAGGCAGGAGGCACGGTGACCTTGGCCACGGTCACCAGGCAGCTGGTGAGAAGGACTGGAGGCGTCCCTAGGGCATGATGAATTGAGGAGGTCATCCTGGACGCTGAACTCTGGGCACCTACCTTGCTTCAGAGGCAGCAGTGGAGAAAAAACACCCTGTCGCCTTCCCTGGGAAGCTGAAGGCCCAGGTCCTTCCTTCTCAAGTGGTCCCAGTGTTTATCTCAGTGGATTTCTCCACCTTGAAAGTCATGGTGCACTTGTTTTATTTTAAAGTGTCCATGTGTGAGGTGGTACAGCATTTGTCTTTCTCTATCTGCCGTATTTCACTTAGTACAGCGCCCTTCAGTTCCATCCATGTTGTCGTAAGTGCACTGTGAGCACTTGGGGGCTTGTCTCTCAAGGTCAAGGTAACACTGACCTCCCCTCCATACATCTATGCAGGTGGTGTCAGAAGTCTGGCCTCTCTGGCCATCCTTCTTTGGGTTTCAGGGGCCAGGAGGAATGGACGGGCTGAGTTAGGCCTCTCTAATTCAGAGCATCGCCGTGGGATACCCTCTCTGTGTTCTTCTTTTCTTATATCAACTTGCTCTTGTCGAGTGTCAGTTTTCTGGCAGGTAATTGGCCTAAGTCAGGCTATGAATCAATCACATTTCAATGACGATTGGTTTAATTTTCACCCCAAATTGTGCTGCTATTATATAACATTGGAGAAAATGGGCGGCTACTTTGTCTGTTTTGGATGGTGAGGGTGGGGTGCTGGCAGGACACGGGTAACCTGAGGAACTGGGCCAGGTAGGGTGGGCTGGCATGATTGCTCTGGGGAAGAGGGGGCGCCGGGTCAGGGGAAGGGACCTGGCAGCCCTGGATGCTGCCCTTCAGTCCTGCAGGCACCGCTGGGCCCTCCCCCACGCCTGTGCTCCATTGTTCTCCGATGACATCCTGTTTCCTCACTTCCAAATCACGAATTCCCGTTCCTCTCCTGCGGACCTTGTCCACATCCTGGGTAAAGTGTTTGTGTCTGAGCATGCAGGGCCACCTGGTGCAAAGGGGAGGCTCTTTGACCTGGTGCTGGCTCCCGGCCAGCAGGCTCCATCCAGGGACTCACGTCAAGGCTCCTAGCTGGCCAGCACGGGGACCTGGGAGAGATCTCGGGAGTCCTGGTGGCCCCCACGCTGGGATCTGGCTCCCATAGCAGCCCCAAGAGCCATGGACAATCTGCAGGGTTCTGAGTGAGCTTCCAGCCTGAGACTCTTGTGTCTACCTCAGGGCGTCGTGGCCAGGTCAGATCAATCACTGCTGTGCAGCTTTAGGCTGATGTCCACCTGCATCAGAGTCGCAGGGTGGAGGATGGAGTGTTTGTTAGAGATGCAGATCAGTGAGTCCCACACTAGGAAGGCAGAGACAGCACTCGGGTTGAACTTGGCTTCCGGGGTGCTCCTCACTCACCCAGGGGAGGTCTTGCTCCCTCACTTAGATCCTCAGTCCCTGAGTTCAAGAGGCCAGAAAGGAGATGGGGTATAGTGGGAGCTTCTCTGGCTCGCCCCTGAGATGGACACCTTGCCCTCCCTCTGGCAAGCACAGGAAGTGCAGACCTGCTGGTCTGCAGGGCATGGGAGTGTTCCCCAGCACTGGGCTCGCTGGCGGTTTCTAATGGCTTGTCTTTCTAATGGCTGCCCATCATCAGGGTCCTTCCCGAGTTCTGCCGGGAGAGTAGGAAGCAAATAAAGAAGAGGGCTGATGGAGAGTTCTCCCCTGCATTAGCAGTTCACAGCCCTGATGCTCCATTAAGAAGTTTGTGTGACAAAGGGAGGTTTGGACTTGGAGTCAGAAAGCCCGGGTGGTTAGTGGTGTAAACTAGTACTTCTCAACTTGGGTGATTTTCCCCCCAGAGGACATGGAGTCTGGAGGCATTTGGTGTTGTCACAACTGGGGGTGGATGCTAGTGGCATCTGACGGGCAGAAGCCAAGGATGCTGCTAATGACCTACATGCAGAGTGGCCCCCACAGCAAAGAAGTATCTGGCCCCCAGTGTCAACAGTGCCGAGGTGGAGAAAACCTGCTGTACGCTTGGGCCTCAGTCTCTCCATCTGTAAAATGGAGTCAGTCTAGGTCAACGTTTTGCAAACTGAGTCAAAAACTATGGGTCATAAAATGAATATTATCGTTGTTGCCAGCATTAAAAAAATTTAAACAGAAAAGAATAGAAGACATCAGAAATTACCAGAGTTCATGGCTCTGGTAAGGGTAGGGGTGTCGTGGGAAATGTGTGTGCGCGCACACTGGATCATGAAGTCATTGGTATTTTTACTCCACTTTCTGGGCAAAAACTTTTTTAAAATTTATTTTCTCAGACAGTAAAGAATCTGCCTGCAAAGCAGGAGACCCAGGTTCGATCCCTGGGGTAAGAAGACCCCCTGGAGAAGGGAATGGCAACCCACTCCAGTATTCTTGCCTGGAGAATGCCATGGACAGAGGAGCCTGGCGGGCTACAGTCCATGCGGTCGCAAATGAGTTGGACAAGATTGAGGGACTAATACTTTCATGTTTTTTGAATTACCATGTTGTGTTTATTACTGCTGTACAACAAAGTGACTCAGTTATACATGCATACACACACACACACACACATTCTTTTTCATATTCTTTTCGATTATGTTAATCATAGGATATTAGGACCTTGTTGCTTATTCATCCTGGGAATCCCAAACTTCCGATCCAACCTCCCCCTCCCCTTCCCCTTGCCAATCACCTGTCTGTTCTCTGTGTCCTTGATTCTGTTTCGTAGGTGTGTTCATTTGCATCATAGTTTAGATTCCCCATATAAGTGAGATCATATGGTATTTGTCTTTCTCTTCCTGACTTATTTCCCTTAGTATGATACTCTCTAGGTCCAGCCATGTTGAGGCAGATGGCATTGTATTCGTTTTCATGGCTGAGTAGTGTTCTGTTGTGTGTGTGTATCCTCTTCCTTGTCCATTCCTCTGTTGGTGGGCATTTGGTTGCTTCCATGTCTTGGTTATTGTGAACAGTGCTGTTGAGAACATAGGGGCGCATGTATCTTTTTGAACTACAGTTTTATCTGGATATACGCCTACGGGTGGCATCGCTGGATCGTATGGAAACTCTATTTTGAGTTTTTTGAGTAATTGCCATACTATTTTCCATAGCAGTTGCACCAATTTACAATCCCACCAACAGTGTAGGAGGGTTCCCTTTTTAAGAGACCATTTTAAATAACACATCCCAGGATTCATGTCACCAATAACTCACATGGTGGCTTTGATTCACTGCTTTACAATGTATTTGACTCATGCTTAATTTTGTCTTTATACTTTGATTGTAAACTCCTGGAAGGAAGGAGTCAGGATTTTACAGTTTCCTTTAAAGGAATAGACTATTAGAAGGCCTTGTATACAGAAGGCACTCAATAAATATTCCTAGATGTATGGAAAGATGAGTGAGCATATGAGATTTTGAGGGAGATTTCTGTTGCCCATTTGTTAATTCTTTGGGGGGAGTTTCCCACTGAGATAAGATTACAGAGATGATGGTTATAAATAAATGCATTCACTTTTTTGGGGTAATAATTGCTACTCAGTTTAAATGATTCTTTTCTTTTTCAGGGGACTTCCAAGGTGGTAGAAGAGTGGGTCTCTCGGTGTACCTAGGGGAATTTTTCGACATCCATGTGTTTGTCAACGGTACCGTGCTGCAGGGGGGCCAGCAGTAAGTCGGAGCCCAGAAAGTTCAAATTAGAAGAGGCCCTGAGAATCCCCCTTGTGCTCTCCCTCGTTTTTTCAAAGGAGTGGGGCCCAGAGAGAGACAGTACCTGTGCCCAGAGGAGGTGAGAAGGGTGGGTGAGAGTGGGGAATCCTGACTCCGAGACCAGGCTCCCAGCCTCTGCATGGCAGTCTGAACCCTGCAGAACACGGTCAGGTTGATGGGTTGAGGGACTCCCAGAAAACGGCTCCTTCCTGAGCTCCTCCTGTCTCCCCAGTGTCTCCATGCCCTATGCCACCAGAGGGCTGTACCTGGAGACCGAGGCTGGGCACCACAAGCTGTCCAGCGAGTCGTATGGCTTTGTGGCCAGGATCGACGGCAGCGGGAACTTCCAAATCCTGCTGTCGGACAGACACTTCAACAAGACCTGTGGGCTGTGCGGTGACTTTAACATCTTCGCCGAAGATGACTTCAGGACTCAAGAAGGTAAGATTTTCTGGGACAGCATTCCCTGAGGCTGTGGTTGTGTTACCCTGCTCACCAACCTACACTGGGACTCCTCCCCTGGTGCTCCACCTTCCCTGAGTCCTCACCTCAGTTTATCTCATGAACTTTATCTCTTAGCATTCCACCTCAAGGCCTAGATCTGTCCTCAAGTCAATACTCAGACCTGACTTGGTTCAACTTTGAATTCCCCACGTGGTAGACGTTTGATAAATGCTGGATGATCTGAACAGGTCCTCCTGTGCCACTCTGATGGACCTTCGCCCATGAAATCTATAAAAGGTGGTCCTCTGCCGGTTTATGTGTACGTGTGCATGTGTGTATGTGTGCATGTATGTGTGTGTGTGTGTGTGTGTATGTTCATGAGAAATAGGAAGTATAATGATATGGACTATGTGAAAACCACTGCTAATCCTCATTTTTCTTCTGAAAATTTCAATTACATAAACATTTATGTGGGCTTCCCTGGTGGCTCAGAAAAGAATCCTGGTGGCAAAGAACCTGCCAGCCAATGCAAGAGACATGGGTTTGATCCCTGGCTCGGGAAGATCCCCTGGAGGAGGAAATGGCAACCCACTCCAGTATTCTTGCCTGGAAAATTCCCAAGCACAGAGGAGCCTAGTGGGCTACAGTCCGTGGGGTCACAAAGAGTCGGACATGACTGAGTAACTGCTGCTGCTGCTGCTGCTAAGTCAATTCAGTCGTGTCCGACTCTGTGCGACCCCATAGACGGCAGCCCACCAGGCTCCCCCGTCCCTGGGATTCTCCATGCAAGAACACTGGGGTGGGTTGCCATTTCCTTCTCCAATGCATGAAAGTGAAAAATGAAAGTGAAGTCACTCAGTCGTGTCCGACTCTTAGCGACCCCATGGACTGCAGCCTACCAGGCTCCTCCATCCATGGGATTTTCCAGGCAAGAATACTGGAGTGGGGTGCCATTGCCTTCTCCAGACTGAGTGACTAAATAACATCAAAACCCCTGCTGCACAGGGCTGTGTTCAAATCTAAACAAAGTTGATTCAGGTGCCTACAGATCTGGAGTTTTCACCCAGCAGTCCCAGGTCTCATGACCATGGCTCCATCCTCCTGAACCTTTCTCTACAGGAACCCTGACCTCAGGCCCGTACGACTTTGCAAACTCCTGGGCCCTGAGCAGTGAGGAGCAGCGGTGCCCACGGGTGTCCCCTCCCAGCAGCTCCTGCAACGTCTCCTCCGAGCTGCAGAAGGTGGGTCACCTAGGCTGGGCGTGATCTGGGTGGTGCGGGGCTTTAGGAGTCAAGAGACAGAATGAGGTCCCATCCCAGGCCCTCCATCCTGAGGAGGACGGGGTCCACCTTGGAGGGTCCCTCTGGCTGCTCTGTGTCCCATGAGCCCCTTTCCTCTGGAAAACCAACTGTGGTTCGAGTTGGGCTGACCCTAATCTTGTTAATAATACTGTCCTGGGCCTGGAACTCTAGAGATGGGCCTGGTCCAATGAGTCGGTACAGCAAGTTACTATACTTTCCTGTTTTACATTCCAATGCCCCCTCAGCCCCAAATATCCCCATTGTCACCTGCTACCTGTCTGAAATTCTGCTGTGGAAAACCATTTTTAAAAAATATTTATTTTTGGGTGCTCTGGGTCTTTGTTGCTCTGCATGGGCTTTTTCTGGTTGTGTTACATGACCTATTCAATGTGGTGGCTCCTCTTGTTGCAGAGCATGGGCTCTAGGGTGTGCAGGCGTCAGTAGCTGCAGCTCACAGGCTGAGTTGCTCCGACCAGGAATCGAACCCGCATCCCCTGCATTGGCAGGTGGATTCTTATTCATTGTGCCACCAAGGAAGTCTAGAAAACCATACCTTTTTAAGGGCCCGATAAATGGTTGTTATAAAGCACAAATAGAGGGCAAGGACCTGAAGTCTCACTAGCAATCAGCAGGGAGGGGGTTACTTTATATTTGGGTGGGGGAGGGGAGAAACTGGGGGGAGGGGAGACACTGCCGGGAGGGGAGGGGCAGGGCCTGCTACCAGCCAGCCACCAGCTTGGATGTTGTCAGAGTTTCCTGAGGCTGGAGTGGCAGACTGTCTCAAACTCACTGACTTACAGCTACGGATATATATTCTTACAGTACCAGAAGGCAGAAGGCTGAATTTGGTTTCAAGGTGTCTGCAGAGCTGGGTCCCTCCGGAGGTCTAGGGGAGAGCCCCCTTGTCTCTTCCAGCTCTTTGGGTGTGGGGCTCCTTGGCTTGTGGCCCCATCCCTTCACTTGCTCCCTCTGTGGTCACGTGGCTTCCTTGTCCACATGCTTCCGTCCAAGTCTCAGCTCCGTTGGTGACTCCGCCCATCCCTCCCCCAGTTCTTAGCAGCTCCTTCCCCTTCAGGGCTACCCTTTATGATCCCATTTGGGGAGAAGGGGTCCAGGTGGGAGTGATCTGCAGGACGCACCTTGCCTCCGCCTTCTGTAGGTGGAGACAAGATGGTCTCTGTGCTTCTGTGTGGTGGGTGTTGGGATGCTTTAGGTAGGAAAGACCTCCCTCAGTGGAGGACCTCCTCTTCTCAGGGGTCAGGCTGCCAGGGCGGAGGGAGGAGGGAGCAGCGTGGCTCCGGGGTGCGGCTGGGCTCTTGTCAACACGCAGTGCCCTGAACAGGCTGCGCTCAGAGACTCCGCCGCTGTCTGGGGAATGAGATCCTTGTAAGTCAGGTTCCCGGAAAGTGGAGGTTTGTGAGCAGGGAGTGGCTCTCGGGGTGTGAGAGAGGCAGGGCTGTGCAGGGGGAGAAGCTGAACGCTGTGTAGTTCCAATCAAGGCCTCAGCCGGCCCTTCAAGGAGTTCTGAAAGCTGGGTGGCCCCATGGGGCGAGGGGCCCACACTGACCAGTCGGTCACTGGATGGAGGCTGCCTCTGGACAAGGAGGCAGGACGGCTCCCCTAGACTGAGGGCGGTGCCTGCAGAGTGACTCGGCTATGAGCCCCCAGCAGCCAACATGCTCAGCTTCTGGTGGGTGAGTCCTGCTCCGAAGGGCGTCTGCATTGCACCCAACATCCCCTGTAGAGCTTGGCTACCTGACAGCATCAACTCCCTGCCTCCCATCCAGGGAGCACGCACGATGTTCCAACCTACCATCATGCAGGGAGAGGGTGACCTCTGCTTATCCCCAGAACCACTGCCATGATGGGACTTGACAGGCCAAGTAAGCCCCTCCTCTGGGACTGTGTGGTTGTGCAGAGCGATGAGGAAACCAGAGCTGGGTGGAGGGGGGTGAGATTAAGGAGCTGCCTTGAGTCATCAGGGAGCACTGCAGAGTCAGAGTCCACACCCTGCCCTGCCCCCTCCTCTGCTGTTCTGGCTGTACCACCTCAGGCCACCCAAGTGATGACTCCAGACTTGTTTTCCTTCAGGAGTCTGGCTCCATGAATCTTGCTGCCTTCAGCTCTAAAACTCTTTGACTGTGTGTTTCTCTGGGTTGAGCTAAAGAGAGAGTTGATAATAGAGCTTCCCTGGTGACTCAGATGCCTCCAATGCAGGAGACCTGGGTTTGATCCCTGGGTCGGGAAGATCCCCTGGAGGAGGGCATGGCAACCCACTCCAGTGTTCTTGTCTGGGAAATCCCTATGGACAGAGGAACTTGGAGGGCTACAGTCCATGAGGTCACAAAGAGTTGGACACAACTGAAGTGACTAACACTTTCACTCAGTAAATATTCAGTGGATGGATGGATGCAAATTAGGTGGGGTCATTTATCCAGGGAATGGGCCACCCCACAATCATAACTGAGGATTCTTCATTTGTAGAACAAATCTGCACATAAGTGGAGAAATTCTAGCCTACTCTTATTCCAGAAGTTAAATAAAACACACCACACCACGCACACACACACACCCTTTCCTTAGCATGAGAAAGCTTCATTATTACTCAGTCTTTCCACTTTCAAGCAACAGTTTATCTTCCGAACCAAGGAGTATGTCAGGCGCAGGAAAATGCTCTGGGTCATGTTCATTTCAGCTGCCTACACTATAACCACAATCTCTGATGTATCAACAAGTCCATTCCTAACGCCTCTTTTCCTTGGGTTTCCAATGTTTCAGTGGTGCGAGGTTTTCCCAGCTAGTCCCTCAACATCTCTGTCACCTAGCACACAGCACAACACTGGCAGCTTACAGAGACGGACTGAGTTCCAAACCCCGGGAGGAGAGGGTATTGTCTTGGGAAAGAGGGTAGTTCCCTCTTCTTTTCAGGAAAACTTTGAAAAAGCAGACACTTGCCCTTGTAGCCCTTCCAGCTTTCCTATCCCCGGACCGTTTACCAGATTGGTAACTCTGGGCAGGACACTTGCCTTCTCCAAGCCTCAGTTTCCACATATGTAAAAGAAACAACGGACCAGTGCCTGCTCCACATATCCTTATAAAAGGATACGTGTGGAGTGCTTAGCGCAGTGGGGCTCAATTGGCTGAGCTGTTATTGTTATTATTATTTTTGAGTCTGCATTTGCCCCTGGGGTGGCCACACTTTGAGAGCAGGAGTGGAGGAAGCAGGCCAAACACACACAACACTTGAAGTGTTAAGCCCAAACTTCCTTTTTTCTCTCCTCCTCTCCCCCCAGCTATAACCCCATTCTTTCTGGGGGAGTTGAGCACAGCGTGGGGTTAGAAGGAGAGTGAGGCGCAGAGGCACCCGGACACGGAGGGTGGGGAACAGGCAGAAGCCAGCTTTTCTTCTGGGGCTGCTTGTAACCCAGGGGAATTTGGGGCTGAGGGGACTCCAGAAGCCCTGAGCAGCGAGGAGCAGAGGAGAAGGGGTTTTACCATCTCTTCCTTTTGTTTCCAAACTTACACTTCCACCGATGGTTGTGGTTAGCTGTCTTCCGCCCTTTCCAGTGTTGTCTAGGCAGGGGTAGGATTGAGGTATGTGACAGGGGATAAGGGGGTGGGGAGTGGGGGGTTAATTAGTGAGTTAGGTGGGCAGTTCATGGGCACCTCTGACACCCAGGGCATGGGCTTTGTCTCACTTTAGTTTGCAAAACACAGGCATCATAGAGTAAGCTCAAGATAAATGCTCCCACCCTCGGGGTACAAAGGAATACTCTCGTTTACACCTAAGAAGTGGGAGGTGGAGAGGGGATTTCCAAATGGGGAAACCTGATACAGAGGCCCGAGTGGAGGAGGGAGCCTGGCACTCTGTCTCCTGGAGACAGAGGTGGGGAGGTGGGGGCAGAGAATCCACAGAGGCCCTGTTTGTCTCCCCTGGGCCTTTGGGGGCTCCAACTGTACATTCGCTACTCACTTTGTCTCCTGGGTGCATTAAGGTTCTTACTAACCAGTGTCCTGGGACCAGTTTAAGAAACTGGTTACTAAGTTCTCAGAGCTGGGCCAAGGCCCCCGAACACACACCTCCCAAGGCACAAGATCCTCCTGAACTCCAGTTTCAGGCTGTTTACCTGAGAAGAGGGGGCGGGGCTTCATCATCCAATCAGGCTGTGATTGTCCATGAGCGGGGCGCCCTCATTGGCTGGAAAACACATCCCAGCAGGTGATAACTGCAATCTCGAATTGTCCACAGCCTGTTGGGTCTCGCTGGGTCCTTGGGTTCAGTCAGAAGTCGGGGCTGGTAAATCCCTTTACCAGAGTCTGCCACTGTGGCTCCAAGAGCCATATTCAGTGGCCAAGTGTTCGGTGGGAGAGACGGTGCTGACCCAGCCGCCAGGGGCTCTCTGTCTTTCCGAGGTGGCAGCAAGGAGTCAGCTCGTTGAGAGCCAGGTCATATTACTTATACCCGGGGGAATGAATGTTTCCTTGTTATGCCAACAAAACCGGAGCCTCTCTACTGGGACGCATAATGGCTTGTTTGATTGCACAAAGATTTGCAGTACTATTTAGCTTCTCTGAGGGCAGGGCTGCTGGTGTCTGGGGCTTAGGGTGCAGACCTAGTAATAAAAAGTGCCAAACTATAGATACTCAAATAATTGGTATTCATTTGCAGGTAACTCCATTGCACAGTGAACGTTTTAGAAAGATCCTTAGGTCACTTAAAAAAAAAAATTCTGACAGCCTAGGAAATGTCAGCGTGGGTTGAACCTTATACAGGGATCTTAGTTTTTATCCTGGAGTCCTGTCTGCAGTGTGAAGCCCAGGGCTCCGGGAGGCTGGGTAGGGGATGCAGCTGGTCTATGCGATGTTCTTTCTAATTAGAAAAAGACACCCTTTTCTTGAGACACTTTACCATCACCTGCTGGGAAAGTGCTGTTTTAAGAAATTTAAGGAGCATTAGTCGCTTAGTCATGTCCGACTGGTTGTGACCCCATGAGCTGTAGCCTGCCAGACTCATCTGTCCGTGGAATTCCCCAGGCAAGAATACCGGAATGGGTTGACATTCTTTTCTCCAGGGGATCTTCCTGACCCAGGGATCAAATTTGGGTCTCCTGCATTGCAGGCAGATTCTTTACTGTCTTGAGCCACGAGGGAAGCCCCCTCAGTGGCGCTGAATACTGGGGAAGCAAGATCCCTGCAGTCTGCTTTCTCCAAATCTTACTCAGGACTTCACGTTCAGTGGTGCTCCTACCAGTCACCTAACAGTCCCAGATTGCCTGTTTTCCACTGGTTCCGATTTTAGCATTTTGTGTGTGTGTGACTGAACACAATCCTTATTTCTTTTGTTCTGTTGCTGTTCGTGTCTGCACATCTTCTCCCCCTTGCCTCCTCCTCTGAAGAGCCCACCGTTCACCTGTAAAGCCTCTTCCCCTAAGAAGTCACCTGTCTGCGCTGGAGCTAACATTTGTAAACACACATGTTTAATTTGAATGACCATAAAAGTTTCCTGCATGGCACAAAGAGGCACACAAAATACCCATTCTGTTGGGAACAATGCAATTCACTCTTCACATCCTCATGAAATATTGCCCACGCCTTTTATTTGCAAAGTGCGTACCCAGGTCTTTCTCTTATTTCTGCCCACAGCTGCCCTGGGAGGAAGCTCACAGGCCTGGAGGGAGGTGACCTGGTCTGGGAGGGACTCAGTGCCCTGGCAGAGCTGAGGGCTTACTGGCCACGTCCACTCCTGGCATCTTTGCTGCCTCTCCTGGCCTCCTGCATTCATGGCCTAGAATAGACTTTTCTTGGAGATTGGAATGAATTTTGTTATGTTTGTTTGTTTGGTAGAATAGTTGTGATTCTTAGAGAGAGGAACTGTGCCCGGACAGTCTGGTTCAGGGAAGGTCAGTATATCTCAAGAAGGGATCCTTGTAATCCAGGAACCCTGGAGGAGTTAGTTATCAGGGACCTGACCTGGCTCTGCAGAGGGGGCCCACCCACTGAGTCCCAGTGATGAGTAGATCTCAGTTGGGTTTTGAACACAAGTATGCACACATATACACGCCTATTTATACACACATATACACACATGCACTCATATACACACACAATACGCATACACACCTATATATACACATGCATAGAGAAGGCAATGGCACCCCACTCCAGTACTCTTGCCTGGAAAATCCCATGGACGGAGGACCCTGGTGGGCCGCAGTCCATGGGGTCGCTAAGAGTCAGACACGACTGAGCGACTTCAATTTCACTTTTCACTTTCATGCATTGGAGAAGGAAATGGCAACCCACTCTAGTGTTCTTGCCTGGAGAATCCCAGGGACGGGGGAGCCTGGTGGGCTGCCGTCTATGGGGGTCGCACAGAGTCGGACATGACTGAAGTGACTTAGCAGCAGCAGCAGCATACACACATACAGTACACACACATATACACATACACACGAATACATATATACATGCACATACGCAATATACACAAAGACACACATATACACATAGGCACACACACATACACAATACATGCCTATAAATACACATACACACACATATGTACACATATGCATACACACACACATACATACATACATACATACACATATGCACACACACACACACACACATTCCCCTTTCTGTGGTATGAGAACTGCTCTCTCAAGTCATCCAGAGGTTAAGGAGTGAGGATTTATTTTGGAGACTTTGTCAAAATCCAAGAACCCGTGGTTTCTAGAGCTTTGCTGTGTCCTCACGTAGTTGCACCCCTGTTCTTCAGCTCGGTCTCCCCTGTGAAGACCAGCAAAGCTCTGCCCGATACTGACCACTGAGGAAATAAGCACCCTTTCCCTTTCCAGCAAATCCCCTTACCCATCTGAGTACAGGGAGGCAGGAGGGGCAGGGAGCCCGTGGGCTGGTGGTGGTGGTGGGACAGTGAGTGACCCTGGCCATTCTGCCTTTGGAGGTCTAGCTTCATGGCAGAGTTCAGGGGCTGCCACTGGGTTTCAAGTTTTCCCTTAAATTGTGTGTGTGTGTTCACTTGCTCAGTCGTGTCTGACTCTCTGCAACCCCATGAACTGTGCCTGCCAGGCTCTTCTGTCCATGGAATTTCCCAGGCAAGAATACTGGAGTGGGTTGTCATTTCCCTCTCCAGGGGATCTTCCCCACCCAGGGATTGAACCTGAGTCTCCTGGGTCTTCTGCATTGCAGATGGATTCTTTACTGCTGAGCCACACCAAGGAAGCTTCCCTTAAATTAAGCAGATGCAAATGCATCCCTAACCCAGCACATTTCCTCCCACATTCCAAGATCTGGCTCAAATGATCCCATGAAACTGGCTGATACATTTCCACTAAACGGATGCTTTAGTTTAGTGGAAAACTAAAGTTTAGTTTACACACAGGCACATACATACACACAATACACACCTATACATACACATATGCACACACACACACACACGAACACACACACATGCACACACACATGTATATACACATAGACACACACACACACATTCCTAAGACTTTCCCCAAGTGGCTTTCTTTCCCTTCCTCCCTCCTGGCAAGGATAGGAAGCTGCAGATGCCTGATGGCACGTATTTACTGAGATGTTTTTTATTGAGGTTGTATTTGCAATCTCACTCAGGGACAAGACACATAAGAGACAGTGAACAACCATGAAAGAGGACCATGTGAATGCCATCCGGAGTTAGTTAAGGGGCATGTGGTGCAACAGTTCTTATCACAGAGCTGATGACCCTTTCTGACTGGAAGCAGGGTGGGTGGAGCTGTTCCAGACCCAGAGCTTGGACAGATCCCAAACTGGGAACCCGGGGCTGATGCCAGGCTTTTGTCCTCTCGGCCAGCTGGTCCTGCCCTGACCCCTTCTCAGATGCTGCCCAGGAGCACAGTGGGTGGGATGGGTCCTTTGGAGGGTTCTGTAGCCATCTCCCTTGGCACTGGGGACTCCAGGGACATATCCACTTATCCTCCTTCTCATGAAGGCTGTATTCTGACTATCTCAGAGAGAGGAATCTCCAGCTTCACAGAAAGCATCCGTTTAGTGGAAATCTATCAGCCAGTTTCATGGGGTCTTTTGAGCCAGATCTTGGAATGTGGGAGGGAATCCCAAGCCAGGCAGAAGTTATAAATAGAATCAGCAACCCTCCCCCACTCATCCTTGCAGGCTGAGCAATAAGAAACTGGGCCCTTCCCTGGGGGTGAATTCCTGAACCCACGGCTTTGGACCACTTCAGGTCTAGGCGCCTCCAGACCTCCCCAGGGGGCAGCCGCTGAACACCCACTTCAGGGCTCGGCTGAACAATCTTGCACTTTATCTGTTAGTCTCCTCTTTGTTCATGCCAGACCTAGGAATGCCCCCACCCCTGCTCCTTTGTCAACTATTCCAGAACCAACACACGAGCTAAGCTCCAGATCTCTCACTCCTGTTTTTTATCTCCTCGATCCGCACCCCCCCCTGCCCCCCGCGTCTGCCCTTGGGGAGATGAACTTTTCTCTCCCTCTCCCTCCAACTGGCTTGGCATCTCCAGGGAGTAGGCCTGGTGCTTTTTAACGAACTGAAAATGTGATTAAGTTGGACTCCAATTGGGTCTGCACACCCACCCAGGCAGGGTGAGGTCATGGCTTGATGGACTGGGGCTGGCGCGCTCTCGCCAGCCTCTGGCACCACAGACGAGAGATGCAGGAAGACAGAAGTAGCTAATGCTGGGCATCGGAGCCAGGGAGATGCTGGAAGTGAATTATCTGACCCTCTTTGGTCTCCCTGACAGAATGGTTTAGCAGAGAGCTGAGGAGAAGCCATCTTCGAGCTGTTTGGGCTAATACTGACAGCAGGCAATGACAACAGTTACAAGCAGTCGATTGCATTCCCTGTGTTATGTCATTTAGGTTTATTTTGCAGGAAAGTTGAAGGCAGGCATTGCTATCTCATTTAGGACTAGGTCCTGCTGTGCCAGGATAGCTAAAGTAGAAACAGCTTCCATGGTAGAGCAGTGTATTTCTCTCTCACTGAGAAGGAGTTCGGAGTGGGATGTCCAGTACTGATGCCATGGTGTTGGGTGAAGGGTCCTTCGGTCTCGTTTCCCTGTTGTCCTCAGCCTCATGGCCCAAAATGGCAGCTTAAGCATCAGACATCAAGACCACATTCCAGTCATAGAAAGAGAAGGGTTGAAAGAAGCACCCCTTCCTTTGGAGGCTGCTTCTTGGGAGTCACACACAACTTTCCTGCTTATGTTGGGGTTAGCGAGGGGAGCAAAGCTTAGTCTTATGACCACTCCCAGCTGCAAGGGAGGCTGAAAAATCAAATCTTTGTTCTCAGTGGCTATGTGCCCAGCAGTTTTCTGACTAAGAAAGACGGGAGAAATAGATCCGGACAACTTTCCATCTCTTCCACAATCTCCCTCTTTTAAGGGTGAGGAAATAAAGGTACCAAGAGCGGAGATGATCTTCCTGAAGTCACACATTTTGTGAGCGATGGGGTTGGTCTTTCTAAAATCTGTGCTATATCCACTGGGCTACATTGTTTTCTGATCTGACTGATAGGAAACAAGGCGGGGAGTGGGGGGCATTGGGGTCGTGGAAAACCAGGTGAACTGTGGCTAAGTGGCAGGTGCCTGGCCTATGGCGTGAAATCAGGGTTTGAGTTCAGCTCAGTGACTCCTTCACCAGTATAGCTGTTGGCAAACTAAATTGACTGAGGACTGCTTTACACTCTTAAAAATAATTGAGGCCCCCAAAGAGTCTGCTTTTTAAAAAATGATATATGTTTTTTTATTTGGGTGCGCTGGGTTTTAGTTGCGGAATGTGGGATCTTCGATCTTCATTTCAGCGTGTGGGGCCTTTAGTTGCAGAATTTAAACTCTTGGTTGTGGCACACAGTATCTAGTTCCATAACCAGGGATTGAACCCAGGCCCCCTGCATTGGGAGCACAGAGTCTTAGCCGCTGGACCACTAGGGAAGTCCCAGAGTGCGTGTTTATATGGCTTATGCCTGTCAATATTTACCCTGCTGCTGCTGCTGCTGCTAAGTTGCTTCAGTCGTGTCTGACTCTGTGCGACCCCATAGGCGGCAGCCCACCAGGCTCCCCCGGCCCTGGGATTCTCCAAGCAAGAACACTGGAGTGGGTTGCCATTTCCTTCTCCAATGCATGAAAGTGAAAAGTGAAAGTGAAGTTGCTCAGTTGTGTCTGACTCTTCATGACCCCATGGACTGCAGCCTTCCAGGCTCCTCTGTCCATGGGATTTTCCAGGCAAGAGTACTGAAGTGGGTTGCCATTACCGTCTCCGAATATTTACCCTATTAGATATCGAAAAGAAAAATTGTAAACATATACATTTATTTAAAACTAAGACATGATATTTAGCATGAATGTGTGTTTGCTTAGTTGCTAAGTCATGTCTGACTCTTTGTGACCCCATGGACTGCAGCCTTCCAGGCTCCTCTGTCCATGGGATTTCCCAGGCAAGGATACTGGAGTGGCTTGCCATTTCCTTCTCCAATTTAACACGAATACTATCTTTTAATAAAAAGGACTATAAATTCCAAACCAAAAAAAAAACGTTGGGAGGAGGATGGTGTTGTCTCACAGTTCTACAAACTTCCTCACTGTCTGGCTTGAGAGAAAGCAGCTGGTTCTTACATTTGCGTCTGTAGCCGGCCTGTTGTGAGCCCACACATCATGTAGTCTCTGGAAAATTCCACTGTGCTTTACAAAAGAATGAGAGCATAAAGGTCAGATGACATCTTAGTGTTATTACGAAACTAGTTTTGATCTTGAGGATTCCTGCAAGGTTCTTGGGAATTTGTTGGGGGTCCCTGGACCACACTTTGAGAACTGCTGACCTATTGAATTCTTCATTTTCTCCTGCCTCAGTTTCTAAATCAGAAAGGCTGTATTTAGCCTCTGAGGTTTGGGTTCTTTAAAAAAATTTTTTTTAACTTTATTTAAAAATTATTTACTTGTTTTTTACTTGGCTGTCCTGGATCTCAGTTGCAGCATGGGGGATCTAGTTCCCTGACCAGGGATCAAACTTGGGCCCCTGCATTGGGAGCATGGAGTCTTAGTCTCTGGCCCACCAGGGAAGTCTCGAGGTTTGTGTTCTTTGAAGGGGTCTTCAGGCCTCTGTGTGGGAGTGGGTGACCTGCGGGTCTCTGAAACAACTTTATTTGTTGGGTTACAGACAGCACAGATCATCATGGAGGGGAGAGGGGTGTGGTCTGTCTGTCTTTAAAGCAGTAGAAGGGTGGAGACTCTGCAGGTCCATCAGCTCGGGGCTCTATAGGTCAGCGGCCTTGGGTGAGTGATGAGCAGTCAGAGGAAGCTGCCCACTCCTTGCGTCACCCTGGCCCACCCAACACTGCTGGGCATAACTGTATCCACTCCCTAGGACAAGGAGACATATGGAGACACACCTATGTCACAGATGGCTTGGGTTCCATAAGAACACGTGGCAACAGGCTTGGGAACCCAGGCCTGCTCACCAAATCCTACGGTGGATGGAGTGCCCTGGAATGAATCAGAGAAAGACACCTCCTAGTGCTTTACTCAGGGAGTAACAAAGAGAGGGTCTGGAGGACCAGCTTGGGAGGAAACAGAAACTGATTCAAGGAGAGTCCACAAGGTTGGGACCATGACAAGGATCAGAATTAGCTGCTAGGAGAAGCCCAGGCACTGACCTATCAGAGTAGCGTCCCAGGGGCAGCTGTGCCTTTCCTGGGGTGTTTGTTAGCAACGCAGGGTTTGGCTTGACCGTAATTACTCTGTCTCCTGCTGCCTGAATTTGGCCGTTGGCCTTGTCTGGTGTGGCTTGAAACCTAAGTCCTGTGTAGCGTCCAGAGCCTGGTTCAGACTGTACCTCCTTCCCTGGCGTCTCAGCGGCAGCTTCCTTCTTGCTGTGACTGGCCACACCCTTGGGAAGACACACTTACACTGAGACCAGGTCTTCAGGCCATTATATAAACCTTCCCCAAGGAAATACCTGGTGCAGGTAGATTGAAAACTCCCTGAGAACTGGAGGATATGACTCTCTCATTGCCCTTGTCGTGACTGTTGATTTAGCTCTTTTGTACAGCCTGGTATGCATGTCTTGGGCTTTCCTGGTGGCTCAGGTGATAAAGAATTGGTCTGCAATGTGGGAGACCTGGGTTCGATCCCTGGGTCAGGAAGATCCCCTGGAGAAAGGAATGGCTACCCACTCCAGTATTCTTGCCTGGAGAATCCCATGGACGGTGGAGCCTGGCGTGCTACAGTCTATGGGGTCGACAAGAGTCAGACACGACTGATTGACTAACACTTTCACTTTCATGCCTTGGGAACACTTTCATGACTTGGGAATACAGCTCCTGTCTTTGAAAAGCCTGCAGGGAAATGGGGAGATGGCCCCGGAAATGGAGACCAGAGTTTAGATGCACCCAGGAGCCTATGGGAACATCGAACTAGCTTTCTATTGTGGGTCTTGCCTGGCACAGCGCCTGGACATAGTAGATGTGCAAAAAATTGAAGGAGACATTGGGATGTGTTCAGGAAACTATCAGTAATGCAGGACATGGGGAGGGGGAAGGGTGAGAGAGAAGGAGGCTGGGCTCAGGCCATGGAAGGCCAGGCCTCCCTGCCTCCCTCATATGCTGGGACTTGGCCCTCCAAGTGGGGATGGGACCTAGACTTGCCTTTTCTATTGACCACACAGCTAAATGCTTGCTGAGTGACAATATGGTCACCTCCTACTGGTCCCTGTCTCTCCATGGCTCTCAGAGGACACAATAGTTCCATCTTGGACTTGTATCCATGGAAGTATCCTGCCTGGGGCCTGGCCTGGCCTGGCAGGGGTGCTCAGCTACTCAGGAACTTGTGTCCTCCTGACCCACCCAACACTGCCGCTCATGACTATGTCCAGCTCCCATGGACAAGAAGACAGGCAAAGCATACCTATATCACAGATAACTTGGGTTCCATGAAGGCATGTGGTAATAGGCATGAAAACCCAGGCCTGCTCACCAAACCCTACAGTGGATCGAGTGCACTGGGACGAATCAGGCTGTGTGCCCTGGGACGAATCAGGATGTAGGTGATGGATCAGGGGATCCTGGAAGGAGCAGATGGCAGGCCAGGTGTGCCACTGTGCTACCGTTGTGGGGTAAGGCCAGCTGGGCTTTAAAGGCTGGCAGGCATCTGGAAATCCTCCCTGACCTTCACACTGTGGCCACTCTCGTGACCAAGCTCAGGCCAGGGCTGACCAGAGGACAGCTTGTTCCTTTTCTCTGAGAAGGAAAGCCTAGGCAGGTTTTGGATGCAGATGGTCGAGGCCTCAGGAACTGTTCTAAGGGAGGTGGCCGCGTCTGCAGAAATCCACTCCCTCCTGCAGGCAAATGATCAGAAGCCACCCTTCTTGCTAAGGCTTTCTGAAAACCATTTACTACCTCCAGGGACCTCCCAGGAAATGTGCTGGAGTACGGTTCCCACTTTTCCTTCCAGCAGGGATGAAGGTGGGCCAGCTGGAGATGAGCCACACTGGACCCTGCTCCCCCACCCTGGGCTCTGAAAGGGGGAGGGGAGGCCTGGACTCCTGGGTTTCTCCCTTCCTCTGACTGGTTCTGTGTCCGTCGAGGGGCCTGGTCCCTGTGCCTGGGAGCTGGTCATGTGGTGCAGGGACTGCTCGAAGCCACTGTCCTACAGCCCAGGCAATGGAAGCCAGCACTAGAAAACCCCATGGAGTTGCCTTTGGTTTTTTTTTTTTCCTCTGGTTCCAAATTGTGTGTGTAGCAAGAGGTAGGCAAGTGCCTAAGCTCCTGCCCCTACCCCAAGGGTGCCCTCAACTGCCCTGTAAGAGACCAGTAACCTCCTCCATATTTTAAAAAAATTTTATGTGAACCTTTTTTTAAAGAGCTTCTCTGGTGGCTCATACAGTAAAGGATCCGCTTGCAATGCAGGAGACCTGGGTTTGATCCCTGGTTGGGGAAGATCGCCTGGAGGAGGGCATGGCAACCCACTCCAGTGTTCTTGCCTGGCGCATCCCTGTGGACAGAGGAGCCTGGCAGGCTGCAGTCCATGGGGTCGCAAAGAGTCAGACACGACTGAGCGACTAAAGCATAGCACGTTAAAAAAAAATGTCTTTATTGAATTTGTCACAATATTGACATTAAAAGATGCTTACTCCTTGGAAGGAAAGTTATGACCAACCTAGACAGCATATTCAAAAGCAGAGACATTACTTTGTCAACAAAGGTCAGTCTAGTCAAGGCTATGGTTTTTCCAGTGGTCACGTATGGATGTGAGAGAGTTGGACTATAAAGAAAGCTGAGCGCCGAAGAATTGGTGCTTTTGAACTGTGGTGTTGGAGAAGACTCTTGAGAGTTCCTTGGACTGCAAGGAGATCCAACCAGTCCATCCTAAAGGAGATCAGTCCTGGGTGTTCATTGGAAGGACTGATGCTGAAGCTGAAACTCCAATACTTTGGCCACCTGATGCGAAGAGCTGACTCATTTGAAAAGACCCTGATGCTGGGAAAGATTGAGGGCAGGAGGAGAAGGTGATGGCAGAGGATGAGATGGTTGGATGGCATCACTGACTCAGTGGACACGGGTTTGGGTGGACTCCGGGAGTTGGTGATGGACAGGGAGGCCTGGTGTACTGCAGTTCATGGGGTGGCAAAGAGTCGGACATGACTGAGTGACTGAACTGAACTGACTGCTTGTTTTATGTTTTGGTGTTTTGGCTGTGAGGCTTAGAGGAACTTAGTTCCGCAACCAGGGATGGAATCTGCACCCCCTGCCTTGGAAGGTGAAGTCTTAACCCCTGGACCACTAGGGAAGATCCTGAGTGGCATTTCTGATGGGCCAGGCAGTGGACAGGATGGAAAGAATCAGGCACAAGCCTCAGCCTCCTTCCTGGAGTCTCAGGTGCCAGTGATGATGGAGATTCTTAGACCTGTCTACTAGAAAGAAAAGTGGGGTCCTCCCCCAGCCACCCCAACTGGAAAGACACCCACCTTGTTCTGGAGGACTGTGACTGTCCCAAAGAAAAGATCAATAACAGCAGCCCTCTGTTGACCAGGGAACCCCCAAGATACTAGTGAATTGAGTGTTGCCTTGGCAACCATTCACCCCTGTACAGCCCAGGTAGATGGAGATGGGAAAAGGGACAAAGATACCCTTCTGTCCTGCTGGCGACCTGTTCACTAGTCTGAAGAGATGCCTGATGGCAGTACAGACAGTGGAAGGGCTCTCTCTGGTGGCCAGGATATCAATGTCAGTGACAATGATGATGGTGAAATGGGGTCACCATTTCTTACCTCTGGCGTGTGTTATTCCATCCAGTCTTCACTTTCGTCCTTTCGGATTGTTGTTCAGTCGCTAAGTCACATCCGACTCTTTGTGACCCCATGGACTGCAGCACGTCAGACTCCCCTGTCCTCCACTATCTCCTGGAGTTTGTCCATTGAGTCCATGATGCCATCCAACCATCTCATCCTCTGTCGCCCCCTTCTCCTCATGCCCTCAATCTTTCCCAGCATCAGGGTCTTTTCTAATGAGTCAGCTCTTATGAGTTATCAGGTGGCCAAAGTATTGGAGCTCCAGCTTTAGCATCAGTCCTTCCAATGAATATTCAGGATTGATTTCCTTTAGGATTGACTAGTTTGATCTCCTTGCTGTCCAAGGGACTCTCAAGAGTCTTCTTCGACACCACAATTCAAAAGCATCAGTTCCTCAGCGCTCAGCCTTCTGTATGGTCCAACTCTCACATCCGTACATGACTACTGGAAAAAACATAGCTCTGACATGTCTTTTCACGGTCCAAGTCATAGTTTGGTGCAGTCATAGTTTGACATAATCTTTTCAAATAGGCCCTGTTATTATTGCCTCCACAGAGGAGGTGGGGTTAGGTAAGCAGCTAGGGTCACACAGCCAGCACAGGGAAGAGGCAGAGCTGGGCCCGGGGCTGTGATGTCATACCAGATCCAGGGCAGGGCTCTTGCTGGTGTTGTCTTCAGAAACCTCAGTTTCCCCCATCTGAAGCGCTCAGGGGGTAAAGGAAAGGCGCGTGTCATCACCTCAGCAACACAGCCCAAGGTGGCCATCTTTGTTCATCAGTCACTTGCTCCATGTGTCCACCTGTGAGGCGGTGTCTGCAGCTGGAGTCTCGTTTTACTCCAGGATGCCATTTTCCATGGAAGAATGAGCTTTGTCCCCATCCCCACCCCAGACTGCGGCAAAGCTGGACTTAAGCCGCTGCTTTTTCTCTGCCGTGTGAGGGTGCGGCGGAGAGCTCAGGAGGGCAGGGTCACGGAGGGAGGGAGGCTGTTCTCAGCCACAGCTCTCAGTTTGCAGAGCTGCTAATCGTCCTTGCACAAGCCTGCTTGCTGCAGCTTTGCCATTTAGCAGTCCATGTGACTGCTGCTTTTCTCAGACGCAGAGGGAACCAGTTACGCCCAACTGCTTTTGCCAGCTGGCCTTGGAGCTCCCTGGGTCCTCCCAGGGGCCTGTGGCGATCAGGGCCCTGTTTCTGATGGCAAACCGTGCAAGCCAGGCAAGGGCAGGGCACTGTGGACAGGATACACATTTCCCCGGGACCACCACATGACCGTGGGGCTTCCCCCAGGAGGCTCTCCCCGGTGGTACGGAGCAGAGACCACGGGGCTACCTCCTTGATCAGAACCAGCCTTGTCCTGATTGACCTTGTACACTTAGAGCAGACTGGAGTTCTCTCTCCTGAAAACTGGTCACTTGTTTGCTCTTTTTCACCATCCCCTTTATGAATGCCGATTTGCTCTGACTGACCCTCCAGGACTCAGCTCGCTCTTCTTGTACTTCCTTCATTTTAGCTGAAGTCCTTCCATCAACAGCTGGCTTCCCTTCAGTCTGAGAACATGCCTGTACAGGAAGGAAATCGTGTACCCTGTGGGCATCAGTTATAGCAACAATACTGCCTCATGTCAAATTGAAGACAAAGTGCGATATTGATTTTAAGATGTGCTCTGATTTCAGAAACGTTAAATTGTGAAAAACAAAAACATGAGTTTAAAAATTACCAACGCATTTTTTTTTCTCACGATTTAACATCTCTGATATGGCACTAGTGGTGAAGAATCTGCTTGCCAATGCAGGTAGACCTAAGAGACGTGGGTTTGATCCCTGGGTCGGGAAAATCCCCTGGAGGAGGAAATGGCAACCCACTCTAGTATTCTTCCCTGGAGAATCCCATGGACAGTGGAGCCTGGCAGGCTGTAGTCCATAGGGTCACACAGAGTCAGACATGACTGAAGAGACTGGCACGCATGTTATTGAGAAGAATTACCAAAATGCAGAATGTGAAGATGCTCACAAATACAACTTACAGGGAGGGGTGTTTATACTAACGTGTCCAGGAGTCATTAGTGAGAACAGTTCCAAACCTGCTTGTGTTATGGGGTTTAGGTTGTCAACAAAGTGATAAAACTTAGGAAAATCCCTAAACTGGCAGCCCCCCTGGGACACTCTGTAGAGTCCTGGCATGTTTTTGCTGATGGGAACTGGTCCAGTCTGGTCCATCCCAGGAACCATCTTGGAAATGTTTGCTCAGTTTCGTCCCTGACACGTGGAGTTTAAGTCTCTGGGGATGAAGCCTGGAGGGTCTGTTTTGTAAACCTCATCTCTGATGGAGGAACCAAGCTCAGGGAGGGGAGGTGACCAGGTGGGTGTGGGTCAGATGCCTGTCCTTCCTCACTGGGATCCTCACAGCCTCCGGTGGATTTCCACAAGAACTTCAAGTTCTGCTCCTTTCACTCACAGAATCTCTTTACCCTTGCCCTTCAGAGGACACTGTCTGCCCCTGCAGGCCAGGCCCCTGGCATCTGCATTTCCAGGGCTCAGTTCACAAGGCTGCCCTGGCCTGGGGGCACCCCACCAAACAGGGGTCCGACCGAGTTCCACCAACTGCTGGACTGTTTCGTCTGATAGGCGTGGACAAGCACCTCCTGGGTGTGAGAGAGCAGTCTTGGATTTCCGGGCGTGGCGGGTCTCCAAGCCCCGAGGTCAGGGGACACCCGGCCGTGTGGGTGGCAGCCTTCCTAGGTGGCCTCTCCTTCTCGCAGGGACTGTGGGAGAAGTGCCAGCTTCTGAAGACGGCCTCCGTGTTCGCCCGCTGCCACGCCCTGGTGGACCCCGAGCCTTTCGTGGCCCTGTGTGAGCGGATGCTGTGCGCATGCGCCCAGGGGCTGCGGTGCCCCTGCCCTGTGCTCCTGGAGTACGCCCGCGCCTGCGCCAAGCAGGGGATGCTGCTGTACGGCTGGGCGGACCACAGCTCCTGCCGTGAGTCTGCGCGGGACCCCACCTCCAGCCGGGGTGGGCGGGGCCCGTCCTGGGTGTCCCACCCCAAGTAGCGGGTGCTGACCGAGGCCCCGGTTCCCGCTCGGCTCCTGCCCCCTGTTCCCGGCTCACAGAGCGAGTCCTCTCCTTAAGGGCGAAAGGAGGTTTGAAAGGTCCCCCTGGCAAAGTCCCCATATTTCCTGCCTCTGTTGTCACGCCCGGCCTCCCCGCTTCCTCGTGGACTCAAAAGCTGTTCCCCAGCTCTGCCGGGGTCTCATCCGTTCAAGTCTGAAACTGACCTGGAGCAGGGCGGTGATCTCGGCATCCTGGCAGGCTTTTCTCAAGCCCCTGACTGTCATTGCCTCCCTTCTCTCCTCTGGCTGGTACTCTCCATCCCTCCCCCGCACCCAGTCGTCTAATCTCACCGGGTCCCTAGTTATCGTGATAGTTCCCACTCCCAAATTATCGTGAAGAACTAGGAGCTGCTGCGGTCACTTACAGGCAACCTCCTCCTCCTTCCCCCGCCCTGCCCCCTCAGGCTTCCCGTAGATCACACTGGCTGATGGTGCAGGGCAGGCAGCCCGAATGTTTACACACACACACACACACACACACACACACACACACACACGCCTTTCCGTGTGTGTTTCCAGCTTCTAAGTTAGAGCTTTTCATCTTTGCTGTGGGGGTGTGAGAAGGGTGGTTATTGACAGCTGAGTTGGCCTCTGGAAGGGGGAGTGGCTGTCTAAAAGACAGGTCTTTGAGGTAGGAGGGGGCAGATGACCGAGGTATCTTGGAGGAGAGGCGGTTTGGGATGCTAGGTCCTTCTGGTTCTTCCGCCTGAGCATCAGTCAGCGGCCAATAGAGAGACAAAGGAGAGCCGTCCTTATCCATGAAGGGCTGGGTCCAGTGGGAACAGCGGCTTAGGTGATGAGCTCGGAGGGCTGTCCTGCCACTCAGTGGACATAGATAGGAATGACCATCCCCTAGCCTGGAAGATGCTGTGCGCCCATTTCTGGGTGGGGTGTCTGATTGAACCCAATCTCTTTCTTTTTTCAAAAAAATTTTTTGATGTGGACCATTTTTAAAATCTTTATTGAATTTGTTACAATATTCCTTCTGTTTTATTTTATTTTATTTTGGCCATGTGAGATCTTAGCTCCCTGACCAGGGATCAAACCTACACCCCCTGCATTGGAAGGCGAAGCCCTCATCACTGGACACCAGGGAAATCCCGAGCCCAAGTTCTTGAGGAAGAGGAGCCCTCAGAAGAGGGATAGATGGAAGACACCATTTCTGGCTTGTGTGGCCTTGGGGGCCTTGCATTTTCAGCCTGGAGGCATTTGGCAGCCCCCGGAGAGCGGTTTAGGAGAAAAGGACAAAGCAGAGAAGCAAACGAGTGGCCAGTTGTTTGTGGCAATCAGGTGTCTGAGGGGGTGCCAGGTGACCCTGCTGAGTCTTAACCAGGCCCCACAAGGTGGAAGATGCCCCTTCAGGGCAGGAGTGGTCAGCGGATCGCCTGGGAGGTGACACTGACCACTGGGGTGCCACTAAAGTGGAGATGGCCCATGGGGCACTGAAGACAGAGGGGCCAGACAAGGGGGCCTCAAGGGCTCTGAGCATCTCTTGGCCTGTGAGATGCTTCCTGGAGGGGACTGGCTCCAGGGAGACTCCCGGGTTTTCCGTTTCAGGACCAGACTGCCCCGCGGGCATGGAGTACAAGGAGTGTGTGTCCCCATGCCACAGGACCTGCCGGAGCCTGAGTATCACCGAAGTGTGTCGGGAGCAGTGTGTGGATGGCTGCAGCTGCCCTGGTAACAGATGTCCCACTTTATTTACAAACCTGAGACCTCGCCAATGCCCTTGGCTCGGAGAAGCCAGATGAAGGCTGCTTGTGTTTATTCCCCATCGCTGAATTCAGAGGCCCTTTATTTACTTTTTTAAAAGTCTTTGTACAGAGTGGCCAGAATTAAGTTGGCATTTATTTTTAATTTATGTTTTCCATATCCACGAAAGCGCATGTGTGCCTGGGAAGTAGGGTGATCTGGGCTCCAGCAGTGACTTTGTTTGGGGGAGAGGGTGGCTCATGGCTCTATCTGAGCTGCAGTGTTTTCTCAGTTAAGAGTCAGGGAGTGGTCTGGGAGAAGGACAGTCTAAACTCTCTCCTGGGTTGGCCATGTGAGCTCAGCTGAAAAAGAGTCTCTTCCAGGAGAGACCTTGTGAGCTTTGGTGAAAAGTCCTGGTTAATTACTGAGAGTGAGTCCTATGTGTTTCCACTCGGGACTTGCCTACTGGAAGACTTTGAATGAAACATTTGCCTCCATGTCTTTGAGATGAACATGGAGACAAACAATCTTCCCCCACCTCTGTGCAAGATAGAAAAGAAATTCTTTGAGCTTTCTGGGAGAAGCCTTCAGCCTAGACTCATGGCTTCCTTTCTGGAAGGCCTTGAACAAAACTCTTTCCCCCATTGCTTCATCACTAGAATGGAGATAAATAGCCCCCCCCCCTCACTTTACAAACTGAAAGATCAGCATCATAGAATGAGTCCTTTGAGCTTTCTGCAAGAAGCCCTGAGCAGATGACCACCCCGGGGCTTCTGTGGTTGGGAGATGAGTCATGATGGTGACAAGGCTGAGTCTTTGTCTTGATGCCCTTGACGCAGAGGGACAGCTCCTGGATGAAGGCCACTGTGTGGAAAGTACTGAGTGTCCCTGTGTGCATGCTGGAAAGCCATACCCTCCAGGAGCCTCCCTCTCACGAGACTGCAATACCTGGTAACTGGGGCTGACCAGTGCAGGTTTGGGGAGCTGCCAGGGGCTGGGGAGGGGCCGCTGGGCCAGCAGAGGCATTCGGGGCACCGGCAGGTGGAGCAGGACCAGGCCTGGGTTGGGGGTGTTTTGGGAAAGGCCGTGGAGGTTGACGATGAGAAGCAAGGGTTATATACAGATCTGCCTGGAGGAGGGGGGTTGGAGCGAAGGCCGCTTCACGGGCAAACAGCGTCTCTAGCTGCACTGCCAGCCATGCTTTAATAAGCGACTCTTTCTCCCTGTTGCCTTTGCTTCTCTCAAGCCATTTCTTCCAGAAGCCCCTCTGGGTGTCCCCGCCCCCACACACAGGGGAGGGGAACACCTCAAGATCTTGTCCCTGGCTGCCTTTCCCTCCTGGGCTGTCTTCCAGGAGTCTCCAGGGCTGCCCAGCATGGGTCAGGGCGTTACCCCGTCAGAATCCACCGTTTCTGTCTTCCACCAGCAATATGTGTGTGTATGTGTGTGCATTTTGTATATGTGTGTTTATATGTATATGTGTGTGTATTGTGTGTATATGGGTGTGCATGTGTGTGCACATGTGTTTGTGTGTGTGCATGTATGTGTGTGCATGTGTGTATGTATGTGTGTGTTTGTGTATGTGCGTGTGCGTGTGTGTGTGTGTGTGTTGAGAGGGTAGCAATTCAACTGCTTCGTGCCTGGGTGGACTCGCTTGCTCTCCCTTTTCTGTCTGTCTGTCAGGGTTTGCTCCCTTGCCTCGGCATTGTCTCCATGATTCCTCTGCGGCTGAAGCCCCCTGGGTGCACCTTCACCTCCTGAAGCCCCCTCTGATTTGGGTGACTTTCTGGTCCCATACCCCTCCTTGGGGGCTGTGGGGTGGCGGTGCCCTCTCCAAATCCGTTCATGGATGCCTGCCTCTGCAGACCCACCCATAACCTGTGCTTCTCTCTCCACCAGCATCTGCCGAAACAGCCAGTGGGTCTGCAGCAATGAGGACTGTCCAGGTAGGGAGCTTCCCCTCACACCCACTGCCCTCCTCCTGGTGGAGAGGTGCAGCCTCCCTTACCAGACGGGGAGGACCACATAGACAGGCAGCCTCTCCTCACCTGCCCATGCAGGCTGGATGCAACCCCTGTTCACAGCTGCAGCACCAGCTGTGCTAAACTGTTCCTTTCCGGCCAGCCAAGGGAGGCCCCTGGCAGTGAAGCGAGAGACTGCAGCTGGGCAAAGCTTTCACCCTATTTCCTGTCACCTGTTTGCTCAGAGGATTACAGTTTCGTGAGCTGTGAAACTTGCAAGGTCATGGATGACTAAACAAAGATGACGCAGATTCCTTGGAAAATTAAGAGGAAGAAGGGCTTGATGGTTCTTTAAAGTTGACGTGAGAAATTTCTGGAATTTTCCAGAATGCCTGAGCCAAAGACCTTGGCAGGATCCAAGGGCTTCACAGGTGTCTCAGTAAAAGAATCTGAGGCAGGTAAAGAATCTGCCTGCAATGCAGGAGCCACAGGAGACTTGGGTTTGACCTCTGGGTTGGCAAGATCCCTTGGGGGAGGAAATGGCAACCCACTCCAGTATTCTTGGCTGGAGAATCCTGTGGACAGAGGAGCCTGGTGGGCTACAGTCCATGGGGTTGCAAAGAGTCGGACATGTTTGAGCAACTGAGCACAGCACCGCAAGAGCTAGAGAAACCAGGCCACCCAATGATTTCTCCTACACTGTCTCCACCCTGGAAAATCCATTTAGGAAAAGTTTGAATATAATCTCTGCCTTTTACTTTCTCCTCTGTTTAGCCCCAACTCCATCTACGGCAAATTTTGTCTGCTCAGATCTCCCTCTGCCTCCTCCCCTCCAGCTGTCCCCCTCCATGACCCTGGCTCTTCTCCTGATGCGTCTCCCCTTTCGGTCAGTTACATGACATTTTCTATTCGTTATGAGGCAGGTGCAATTTATTCTCATTTTACAAAAGAGGAAACAGGTTCAGAGAGGTCAAGTAACTCACTCAGAGTCACACAGCTTCTATAATATAGAGACAAACTCACAACTCACAGACTCAGACTCACAACTGCCTGACCTCTGTTTCATACTTGCTGTGTGGGTTGACTTCCCCAGTGGCTCAGACAGTATGAATTTGCCTGCAGTTCAGGAGACCTGTGTTCAATCCCTGGATTGGGAAGATCTCCTGGAGAAGGGAATGGCAACCTACTCCAGTATTCTTGCCTGGAGAATTCCATGGACAGAAGAGCCTGGTGGGCTACAGTCCACGGGGTTGCAAAGAGTCAGACATGACTGAGTGACTAACACACGCACACACACACACACACACACACACACACACGTGTCCAGGATCCCCATGAAATCAAGCTAATTGGAAGTTGCAGGAGACGACCCAAACCTTTATTGCCCACCGGCTGCGTCAAGTGGTGGCCAGAGGCATGTCCAGCTGCCTTTTGCTGACCAAGTGGCTGGGAATGTTTTGGGCGTGCTCTTGGCAGAACTTGGTCTTCTCTGGAACCTGTGGGCAGGGCTTGGGTAAGCGTCACTGTGTAGCCCATCTTTTTGGCTCCTCCTCCAGCCCCCCGGGCTCATGGCTGTCCAGCACGGCTGTGTTCCTGGGTTTCCTGTGAGGCAGCCCCATCCCTCAGTTGTACCAAGGAGATAAGCTAAATACAATATTCAGACTTCTGATTCCCGGGAAACTTAAGGATGTCCATCAGGGGAGGTCAGAGCAGGAAATCAGATCGGAGTAGATTCAGGCCCCAAGGTTTTGCTTTTGAATGCTTGCGGATTCTCTCATTGACCCTTCTTTTCCTGGGCATTGTCAGAGAAAAGGCAAGTGCAACTTCTTACTCAGATTAGAGTGCTCTTGAGAAAACACAGAGAGGCTGGGGGAAGCATTCCCACCCATTTCCCTGTGACGGGGTCAAGACCTGTGATACACAGGGCTGTGTCACTTTGTAGAAAGATGACAGCATCTGAAAAATCCCTTTCAAAAAGGCTTTTTCAGGACTTCCCTGATGGTCCAGTGGTTAGGAATCTGCCTTGCAACGTAGGGGATGTGTGTTTGATCTCTGGTCGAGGAAGTAAGATCCCACATGCTGCGGAGCAACTGAGGCCACGCATCGCAGCTAAGACTCGATGAAGCAAATAAACAAGTATCTTTTTTAAAAAGGCTTTCTCGTGACACCTGTGGATTTGGAATTCCAGCTTGGCTGCAATCAGCCGGGGTGACCCTTGCCCACCCTTGCCCCTAATCATTGCCCGTTATGCTCTGATTTCCACAAAGACTGACCCCTTGTTCGTGCCCTTCTTGAGGGGCAGTGCATTGGGAAGTCATGACTTGTTTTTGCTCGCCGCTCTGACACCATGCGTCCGTGTTTTCCCCACAACAGCCCATTCTCTGACTTACTGGACGCCACCTCGGTGCCCTACACTTCACTGCATTTCTGAGCCTGACTACCCGGGGTTAGTGCAGAACCCGGAGGTGAAGGTCTGCAACCAAGCGCCCCCACTTCTGATGCCAGCCATGGTAACTGCTAGAATGGCTCACAGAACTTGGGCAAACACTACACTTACTATTACCAGTTTATTACAAAAAAATATGAAGGATACAAACGCTAGATGAAGAGGTACACAGGGCAAGCTCTGGAAGGGTCCTGAGCCCAGGAGCTTCTTTCCCCGTGGAACAGGGGTCACCACCTCCTGAGTGTAGATAAGCTCACCAGTCTGGAAGCCCTCCCAACTCTGTTGTTTATTTTATTAAAAAAAATTGATTTATTTGGCTGTGCTGGGTCTTGGTTGTGGCATGCGGGATCTAGTTCCCCGACCAGGAATGGAACCTGGGCCCCCTGCACCAGGAGATTGGAGTTTTAGCCACTGGATGGCCAGGCAAGTCCTGATTAAGGGTTTTAATGGAGGTTTGGGGGCTACTTGCCCTCCCCCTGACTTCCAAGGGCAGGGCCACACCTGGACCCCAAGTTGGGGTCCCACCCCATACCCGCTGTGCCTTTCAGTGCAGATATAGGCATGAGGTGGTAGTCAGGGGCTGATAAGCCTGGTCTTTGACAGGTGGGCAGCTGGCACCCTCCCCCACCCCCCACCGCCTTAGGCCTTTGGGGGCTCCTGACTGTGTGACAGGCCCAGCATCAGCCCCTGGAGAGGGAACTGGCTGTAGGGCCCACTTAGGGGGAACTCGGGGTGCAGAGCAGATCCGTGCCATGGAGGACGAGTCTTTGCTGTTTGCAGGCTGGGGGTGACAGGGCCGGGAAGGAGGGCTCCCACTTTGTGGAACAGCCATGGCAAGTGTCTCTGGTTATTTCTCTGTAGAGGAGAAGGTAGAAAGGGGACGCGGAGAAGGGAGCTGGGAAGGACTCCAGATACCGCCTGGGCTTCAGTGGGGCCATTGTGGGCCTCAGGATGGAGATGCCCTGAGTGGGGTGGGGCCAGCAGGCATCACTGGAGATGATGGCAGAGCCCCCCTCCCCTCCACAGATGGGCTGTGCTCCAGGGTGTGTTGGGTCTGCACCATGGGCTGCTCCAGGGCCTGGGGAGGACAGAGTGGTGGTTGGATCCAGGGCAAGTCGAGGGCTGGGGCTGCAGGGTGATGCTGGGGAGTCCTCGCTGCCACTCCCAGCTGTGTCAGCCTGGCTGGGGAGCTGGCTCGGATGGTGGTGAGATAGTGGTCAGATGGCGTCCTGGGGCCCCATTTGCCCTGAAGTCCCAGCAGGGGTTTGCCCATGAGGAGGCCTGAGAGCTGCCCCTCGGCTGGGCAGGGGGTGAGGACAGCATGCTGGCCCCTGGACTGCTGGCCCCATCATTGCTCTGGGCTGGCTTTCTGCTCTCTTGCCCTCAGGGACTCTCCTGGTTGGGGGGAGCCCCCATGATAACAGTGCAGAGAAAAGCTTCTGACCCCAGCAGAGCAGAACCCAGGGAGGCAGTGGGGAGGGCTAGGAGCCGCAGTGAACCCAGAACCCACAGCTGGAACTAACCCTGGCTTCGGACCCAGCCCCACCCCCAGCGTCACCACCCCCCACAGCCCAGCCCCCTGGGTGTGAATCCCTGGGTGTGACTTCACTCCCTGAGGCTCAGGACTGACCCACTGGGCCTTGACCTCCCAGGGCCAGAGGAGTGGGGCCTGAGTAGAGTCCTCCTGTGGGGCCCCTTTCTAGACCGTGGTGGGGAGAAACCCAGAAAGTGCCCACTACTGGAACACCCCCCAGGGGACCCACTGGGACACCCCCTCTCCCCTCTCCCTGTCTTTCCAGGAGAGTGTCTCATCACAGGACAATCCCACTTCAAGAGCTTTGACGACAGGCACTTCACCTTCAGCGGGGTCTGCCAGTACCTGCTGGCCCAGGACTGCCAGGACCACTCCTTCTCCGTCGTCATAGAGACTGTCCAGGTGAGCCCGCCAGGCAGCCCGGTGGTGCCCACGGGGATGAGGGCCAAGGTGACCCCACGTGTACTTCTTTCTTCTGGACCACCCAGCAAAGGGGAGGACAGATAGGGCGCCCAGGGCTCCTTGAGGATCCAGGTCCCTGATTCCCTTTCGGACAACAGGCCCAAGGAACAAGGACAAGCAGGGCCTAGAGTTTTGAGGAGGGAGTGGTTCTGAGTGAGCAAAACTGAGGCTGCCTGGTTGGGGTCTTTTCCTGAGTGCGTGGGCTGGGGGCTGGGCTGGGGGTGGTGGTGACGCCCCTCTGCGTGCCCCTCCTGGCAGTGTGCCGATGACCCTGACGCGGTCTGCACCCGCTCTGTCACCGTCCGCCTGCCCAGCCCGCACCACGGCCTCCTGAAGCTGAAGCACGGGGGTGGAGTCGCCCTGGATGGCCAGGATGTCCAGATTCCCCTCCTGCAAGGTGGGCGCCCTCCTCCCCTGGAGCCCCCCACCCAGCTCTCCCTCAGTGCCCCCACCCTCACTGCTGCCTCTTTTGTGAGGATGTGAAGGAGTGCTATTGTTGGAGGACAGGCTGGTGTCCTGAATTTATGCTGCAAGAAAGGAAGGCTTCCTGGAGGAGGAGGATAAGCTGAATGACGGAGTGGCTGGTGATGGGTCAGACCCCAAGACATCATGGGGCAAAGCCAGATGACCCTGTGATCTCTGAGAAAAGCTCCCTGCTCAGTGACTTTGCCAGGCGGAAATGTACCATTACACACAGCATGATTCCAACCTTTACTCTTAAAAGGGGCTTCTGTACCCCTCCCCTCTTCTTTATGACCACTGGCCACCCCATGGCTCAGCATCCCCATATTGCACAGAGTGGGTGAACTTGGGCCAGTGGGTCCACAGCTTGTCCTTGTGTGCTTAATGCTGTGTGTCTCCCATGAGATGCTGTGTTCCCTAGGATAAGAGGTATGCCTCCTACGTCGTCTGCAGAGAAAACTGCAGTTTTAGCTTTGCTTACAGCATTGCTCAGCAGTGAGGACTGGGTCACTCAGCCTGGAAGCGTGTGCCACAGCCCAGGGGTTAGAGGTTCAGTGGAAAACCCATCCCTGCTCAGGACACGTGCATAAGCTAAGGATGCAGTAACCTCTAATGCCCCCTCGTGGCATTATGGGAAATGGCAGGCTACCAGAGGGATGCAGAGGCACCTTCTACGTGGAGCCCAGTTTGCACTGCCCCACCCTGATCCACCTTTCCTCTGAGACCCTCTGTAAGCCTCATGGCCACCCCCCAGCTGCCCGCTAATTCACTGCTTTCATTGCCACAGTCCTTTGTGACAAAGCCCACCTCTCTCTACAACCCATCTGCCTGCCGCCCTCTGCCCTGGCCGCATCCCAAGCCTGAATCCTGACCCTGCTTGGTTCCAGGTGACCTCCGCATCCAGCACACTGTGATGGCCTCCCTGCAGCTCAGCTTCGGGGAGGACCTGCAGATAGACTGGGATGGCCGTGGGAGGCTGCTGCTGAAGGTAGGCGCCCTCCTGGCAGCCGGGCCGCACAAAGCCCCTGTTGTGCTCTGATGGGAGAGCTCGGGGGTGGGAGGGGAATTCCTTTCTTCCCCCACCCGCCCTGAGCTCCCAGAGTGAGGAACAGGCCTCTCTTGTGTATGAGAGGCTGGTGATTGCTGTCTGGATGCCCCTTGTTCACCCTGGGAGTTCCTGGGTGCTGGGCTCTGGTCCTCCGAGGGTTTCCAGCCTGGGTGGGCTCCCTGCAGGGCTGGGTTGGGGGCAGTGGTGGGCAGCTGGTTTACTGCTAAGGCTCCTAACTACAACAAAGCTTGTGGTCAGAGGGTGTTCCCTGGGGCGCCTGCTGTGGGACTCACAGCGAAGACCTGGGTCATGTGCCCATTACCTGTGAAGGACTGTTCTGGGAGCTGCCAGATCCAACCCCCCTCACCCCCATCCAGGGGCTTGGCAGCCTGGGGGTCACTTCCAACTGCTCTCTGTGTTCTTAGAGTCACTCTTGGATAGGGATCTGTATATTTCACAGGGCTGGCTTCCAGATCTGTGTTTTCCTTTGAAAAGTACTGTCACTGCTTTTTCATAAACAAAGCAAGCAGGACTCATGGGAGCCAGGAGACGTGCCCAGGACTGCAACCCCGATCAGCTCCCCGGGCAGGGTCACCACTAGGCCGGTGCTTCTCACTTTGACGTCTTTAGATGCCTTTGCACCCTGAAATTTTACTGAAGGTGCCAAGATCTTCTTTGGGGGTTATATCTATTGATGTATTCTATCGCTTCCCTGGTGGCTCACAAAGTAAAGAACCGGCCTGCAATGTGAGAGACCTGGGTTCGATCCCTGGTTTGGGAAGATCCCCTGGAGAAGGAAATGACAACCCACTCCAGTATTCTCGCCTGGGAAATCCCATGGATAGAGGAGCCTGGTGAACTGCAGTCCATGGGGTCGCAGAGTCAGACACGACTGAACAATTAACACTTTCACTTATCTAGTGACATTTACCAGATTAGAAATTAAATCAGAGACCCTCGTTAATTCGTTAAAAAATACCAATAGTGAAGTCACTACATATTAATGTAAAGATTAAAAAATCTGTTTTCCGAAACAAAGTTAAGGAGTGAGAATACCAATGTTTTATGTGTCTGCAAATTTCTTTAATGACTGTCTTGACAGAAGACAGTTGGAATCCTGTTGACTTCTGCAGTGTCATGTAGCCCTGAAAAACCCCAGTGCACACTCACAGAGAACGAGAGGGAAAAAGTCATGGGAAAATAGTTTTGGCCGCATGGACCTCTTGAAAGGGCCTCCGGGACCACCCCGTCCCACAGGTCCCAAGACCGCACTTTGAGAACCCTTGCCCTGGATATATTAAAATCCCTGGAGGGTCCCCTTTGGCTTCTGGGGGGCCAGTGTTCCCCAGGCCGTGGTATGATCCCATGGTGGGCATCTGGGGTGTCCCTGAGGACCTCCTGGTGCCCTCCATCCTTGTGATGTCATATTCTTTCTCTTCAAGTCCCTGAGAGTTCCAAATCAACACCTTTTTTTTTTCTTTTATAAAAAAATAAAGCTGTGACCACTAAGACTATAGAGCATGAAAATCTTGAGACTTCCCTGGTGGTCCTGTGGCTAAAACCCCGTGGTCCCAATACAGGAGGCCCAGGTTCAATCCCTGGTCAGGGAACTAGATCCTACATACTACAGATGAGACCTGGAGCAGCCAAATAAATAAATAATAAATCAGTAAAGGGCTTCCATGGTGCTTCAGTAGTAAAAAGTAAGTAGTAAAGAATCTGCCTGTCAATGCGGGAGACGCAAGGGACATTGGTTCAATCCCTGGGTTGGGAAGATCCCCTCGAGTAGGAAATGGCAACCCACTCCAGTATTCTTGCCTGGAGAATCCCATGGACAGAGGAGCCTGGCGGGCTACAGTCCATGGGGTCACCAAGAGTCAGGTATGATTGAGTGATGGCACGCACATAGAGAAATAAATAAAAAATAAAAGTTGCCTTCATCCAACAACTTAAAAAAGAAGAACATGAAAATCTTAGAGATCTTATCAAACCCTCAGGTACAGTTGGAAATAAAGATACCCTCATTTCTGGAGCAGGACAGTGACTCACAGTCATTTGGTTACAGAGTGAGCAGAACTCAGGTCTCCCACACCCTGGTCATCAAGGCAGGCAGCCCCGTTAACTCCCCCACTTTCTCAGGCCCTTCCCTCCACACAGGGAGGGTGCTCTTGATCCGGGAGGCGCCCTGCCACCCTGCTTCAGCAGGCCAATGGCGCCTTGTCTTGGGCAGCTGACCTCTTCCCTGCAAGCTCCTCTGTCTTCTGTCTCCTCTGAGGAGAGAAGGCCGACTTGCTTCTGTGGGGAGGGGGTGCAGGGTTATCTCTGGGGCTGGGCTTGGTGGGTTTGACGAAAGAGAAGAGGCCTTCACTGGTCAAGACTACAGGGCAGCTGACCCCGGGTCCTGGGGAATGTCCTAGTGTTTTGGTGTGTGTGAGGGAGCGCATTCCCATGCTGACCCCGAGTTTGTGGGGACCGCGGAGTGGAGGACAGCGGCTGGTGTCAGGACGCCTGGGAGCGGCGGCTGGGGACCCCTGGTCCCCACCAAGGCAGTGGGATGAGGTGGGGTGAGAGAGAAGCTGCCGGTGGCTCCCTGGGTGCGCTATGAATCCTGCCGTGCAGGCAGCGGGGCCGGGCCGGCTGTGAGGCAGGCCCAGCTTGGCCTTAGAGCGGAGGAGAAAGGGTTCTGACAGTTTTCACTTGGTCAGAAGTGCCCCTGAGGTTTATTCCAAACAGCAAATAGCCCGCGCATTCTCCCCAAGTTCCCGATCCTGGACAGTGTAGGCCTGGCTTCCACGGACATGTCTACCCTCCTAACCCTTTGCTGAGCCAGCCTCCGAGACCAGCCCCAGGGACGGAAGGAGACAGTCGTAGAGAGTGGGGGATGGTAGAGAAGGCAAGCCTGGTGGGTGAACAGGGGGAGCCTGAGGGCCTGGGGGCCTGAGAACCAGGAGGGAAGAGAGAGGGTGCTGGGATGTGGGCGAGGGGACAGGCACCTCCCCAGCTTTGCTGGGGCTGGCGTCCAGAGCAGCGCCTGGCTCACTCACCAATCCGTCCGGACGCTGTCCAGCCGTTCACTCTCTGAGCACACGGCCGAGGTTGCAGCAGTGACACAAAACAGGCCCGAATCCTGGTTTCGTTTAGTTTAAATTCTAGTGGAGGGGAACTGACAATAAGCAGAACCGACAAGGAAACTGTGTCTCCTGTTAGGAGGCGATACATCCAGGGGGAGGAGAGATACCGCAGAGGAACGCCAGGGAGTGCCAGGTGGGGAGGACCGATATGTTCAGTGGGAGGTCAAGGAAGGGCGGGTGCCTGGCGTGCCAACGCTTGCTGTTTGCCAAGCAAACAAGGAAACGTTACTCCAGCTTCCTTTTTCTGAATGATATTAACTTGGGTCCATTATACATATGTATGAGTCCGAAACCCCCACTAGCTTGTTCATCCTGAGTCTTGTCGAGTTGGAGCTGGAAGCTGGAAGGGGCTCCAAGAGATGACCCTGTAGGGCCAGCCCGTCCGGGTGTCAGAACACAGGAGGTCCTGAAGCCACAATTGAAGTCTGGGGCTTCCCCGATGGCTCTAGTGGTAAAGAACCCTCCTGCCATTGCAGGAGACATAGGAGGCTTGGGTTCAATCCCTGGGGCGGGAAGATCCCCTGGAGGAGGGCATGGCAGCTCACTCCAGTATTCTTGCCTGAAGAATCCCATGGACAGAGGAGTCCGGCGGGCTACAGTCCATGGGGTCACAAAGAATCAGACACGACTGAAGTGACTTAGCACTCATGCAAATTGCAGAGCAGGGGTCAGGGCCACCAGTGGGTCTAGGCCTCTGCTCCAGTTTGAACTAAGATCCCCCCCAAAAGAGATGGGCAGATGACTCCAGCTGTACCATGGATCCCCACGTCATCCCTGAATGCACACCCCAGGCTCAGAAGCATCGAGAATGAGCACATGCCAGTGGCCTGCACCCCTCCTGGTCCCCTCGCAGGCGCCCCTGGGTCCTCGCTGACCCCCACAGCCCACCTCTTTGGATCATGACCGCAACCCCTGGGGTCCTCTTGGACTCATGGCCTTTTTTCCTCAAAGATGCCCAGTGACTGAGTCAAAATCTAGACGCTAGGAAGGAGTATTTTTTTTTTTTTGTCACTCAGTGTATGTTCTGAGAAAACTTGGGCCATAAACGCTCAGCCTGCTTCTCCCACGTGTGTGACAGAGATAAGTGTGCAAGAAAGGGGGGGCTAGCTTTGCACTGTGTTTCCCCGGCCATGTCCTCTGATGGCCAGGGTGGCAGAGCTTCGCCCATTGCTGGGCCCAACTCTGTGACCTCAAGTGAGTTGCTATCCCTCTCTGGGTCTCAGTGTCTGGTCTTTAAGTGAGGGGATCATCCCTGAATTGCTTCCTAGAGGACAGGTCTTTGATTCTAAAGATTCAAGAGCAGGATGAACTACTGGTAACTGGTTAACAGATACTGCACTTCGGGTTTTTAGTTTCTTTTGCAGCCCAGGGCTTAGCTGTGGTGTATTAAATTCATATTTATTCCTCTCTTCCGGGGGACCTTTTTTGATGAAAACCATCTCATGAGGGCAGGGAAGCTGTGGCTGCTGGGGCGGCTGCTCCACGTGGTCTGTCCCCCACAGCTGTCCCCTGTCTACGCGGGGAGGATGTGCGGGCTGTGCGGGAATTACAACGGCAACCAGAGGGACGACTTCCTGACGCCCTCGGGCCTGGTCGAGCCCCTGGTGGAGCACTTCGGAAACTCCTGGAAGCTGCGCGCAGACTGTGAGGACTTGCAGGAGCAACCCAGTGACCCCTGCAGCCTCAACCCACGCCTGAGTACGTGAGCCCCGAGATCCCCGAGTTCCAGTGCATTCCAGGGATGGAGCGCCCACCGCGGGGGAGGGGGCCCCCAAACCCCTGAGATCCCCCTTGTTCCAGTTTCCTGAACACTGTGCCCATGGTGAGGGGGTTGGAGCCGGTGGGTCTTTCTTTTCATCCTCAGCATTTGATTATCTGGATCATTTATTCTTCAAAGTCTCTTTACTGAGCACCCTCTGTGGGCCACACCCTGGGGAAGAAAAGAATAGTCCACACTTCTTCCCCTGGACCTTCTCAGTCTGTCTGAGCAGCAATTACATTACCGGAAGACAGATGTAGGGGGTGGCCATCCGCAGATTGGTCTGCCCCAGCATCTGGGGCCTACATCAACCGCGCCCTCTTTCCCAACTCATCAGGGAACAGTTTCTCCCTGGGAAATGCAGTTGATTGTGTATTGAAGCCAATCAAAAAAGAATATTGGCTGCGGAAGAAAAATCGCCATGGTTCCCAGACCAGAGAGAAGCTGTTTTTGCTGTTGGCTCAGCCTAGAGGGGGCGAGTTTAGGGATTTTGGTCTTGGGGTCCGAGTGCGCGTGCCCGTGCGCGGTCGGGACACGCCCCTCCTTTCCCCACAGCCAAGTTCGCAGACCAGGCCTGCGCCATCCTGACGTCCGCCAAGTTCGAGGCCTGCCACAGCGCCGTGAGCCCGCTGCCCTACCTGCGCAACTGCCGCTACGACGTGTGCGCCTGCTCCGACGGCAGAGACTGCCTGTGCGACGCGGTGGCCAACTACGCAGCGGCCTGCGCCCGGAGGGGCGTGCACGTCGGATGGCGGGAGCCCAGCTTCTGTGGTAAGTGTCCTCCCCGTCTGCTGCCCCTCCAGGCCAACCAGCAGGATCCGCTGGGATGCCCTCTGCTCTGGGACAGGTCAGAGCACTGTCTTTGCTTTATTGCCACTGGGGAAGGAGCCCAGGGCATCTTCTCCCATCCCTCACCCCTCCCATTTCCTGGAAGGACAGGGCAGTGGGGACTGGGGTCCCTGCCTGGCAGAGATTTCTGAGGCTGCTGCTACCTGGTGTGGGATACACGTAGGGTGGGGGTGAGGAGCGAGTGGGTCCCAGATGCCCATGGGTTCCTGCATACCTGGAGGGTCTGATGAAGCAATGGGAGAGAGGCAGGTGCCAGTCCTCTGCTTGAATGTGTGTGTGCTAAGTTACTTCTGGGTTCAATCCCTGGGTTGGGAAGATCCCCTGGAGAAGAGAAAGGCTACCCACTCCAGTATCCTGGTCTGGAGAATTCCATGGCCTGTATAGTCCATGGGGTCGCTCAGACATGACTGAGTGACTTTCACTTTCACTTCTTTAAGTCGCTTCTGTTGTTTCTGACTCTTTGCAGCGCTTTGCATGAATATCTGGCCTCAGAGATGTGTAACTGGGAAAAGGAGTATTTTAATAACTTTCTGAGATAACTGTGGATATATTCTTCTTTGATCCTCCTCCTCATGTGTGCTCAGTCATGTCCAACTCTTTGCGATCCTACGGACTATATAGCTCGCCAGGCTCCTCTGTCCATGGAATTTTCCAGGCAAGGATGCTGGAGTGGGTTGCCAATTCCTCCTGCAGGGGATCTTCTTGACCCAGGGATCGAACCTGCATCTCTTACGTTTCCTGCATTGGCAGGAGGAGTCTACCACTAGCTCCACCTAGGAAGCCCGTCCTCTGCTTATAACTTCAGGTAAACCTCGGAGCAGTCCCTGCCCACAGCTCCAGCACTGTGTGAAGTCGTGTAATGTAGAGTAAAGTCATTGTCCCCAGACGATCTGAGAGCCTCTCCGGCACTGTTAAAGGCCTGGCATCTGAACTCATGTGTGCCCCGCACTCTGGTCCCTGGTTGGTTGTTACTGTTGCTCTGGGAACATTTGCCCGGTGCCCTGCGTGGCCAGGCAGTCACAGTGCTGTAGGGCCTGGACCTTCTTGTTTGAGGCAGAGATGGAAACTGCCTCCCTGACTAGGTTCCTGTCACACTGAGCAAGAGCATAGTTAGATTAAGGCAGGGGCAACCAAGGAAGGCTTCCTGGAGGTGGGGAAGTCCCTGGGTGGGGAATATCCCCTGAAGGAGGGCATGGAAACCCACTCCAGTATTCGTGCCTGGAGAATCCCATGGACAGAAGAGCCTGGTGGGCTACAGTCCATGGGGTTGCAAAGAGTTGGACACAACTGAAGTGACTTAGCATGTACACGCACGCCCTTGACCAGGCTTTAAAAAAGGCACTTTCTTGATGGAGAAAAGTTGTTTCTGATGGTGGAATAATAATAGGGATGTAGAAGTGAAGGCATTGAAGGAGGATATGGTCTAGTGGACACTGATTTATAGGGTGAAGTAGATGTATTTGGAGACATAAATGTTGGTGGTTCTGATAGAAGCAGGAAAATAGGAACTACAGAAGACAGTAAAAGGACTTAACAACACATATTTGAAGAGGAGTTTAGGTTTGGGGGCTCTAGAAGTGTCATTATTTGGGATTAAATGAGCCAAGTTTAAGCGACCTTATAAAAATGAGTTTAGGTGCGATCTGATTTTAAGCGACCTTACAAAAAAGAGAAACAGACACAAAGTGAGGATGAAGAGGATGAAGTGTTTAGGTGTGTGCAGTTGTGCCCCCATCCCGCCTTCCCTGGGGTGTCACAGGGTCAAAGGCCAGCAGCCAGGGGGACTGAGGCTGAGACCTCACTGGCAACTTGCTTCGAGCCCTTCACTTCACCCTCCAAAACCCTTATCAGCGTTTGCTGTTTAGAAATTGGGAGACATGATCTGGAGTAAGTGGTGTCTGTTTGTGAATATGTTTTTAAAACAGTTTGGTGTTCTTTCGTGAGCTCTAAAGAGCTCCAGTACCACAGTTGTTTATGTCTCAGGGCGGAAAAGAATTCAGCGAGAGGCCAAGAAGTGATTTATTAGAATAGGACACTTGTGAGGTTGTACACGTGGGTGGGTGAGAAATGCCACATCCTGAGAACTTACTGGGCTACAGTTTTATAATCAGAGGAAAAGTGGGGAGGGGGAGAAGACTCTGTCCTTCTTGAGTAGACGTCCTGCTTCCATCATCAGCTCCTCGTCCAGGTTGAGCAGGTGAGTTTTCTTGTTCCTACATGGTCAAGCTGGGTCCACAGATTATGTTTCCGTGGGTGCAGAGAGCATGTCCTAGGGATCATTAACTTACTGAGCTCACTGGGCAGGATGTGGGTTTCATGCCATCATTGTTTTATTGTTTGGAGACTTGTCTCCTGGTTTTGTTGCTAAGCAAGCCTGCTTGGTTCTGTGGTTAAGCAAACCTGCTTTCTGAGTCACCGTGAACTTACAGGGTCTCCCATGTTTTTTCGACCCACAGTCCCCCAGTGGCATTAACTGCTGTATCACCTCCTTTGTCCCTTCACTCTGTCCCTGTCTCCTTGATCGTCTGCTGATGTTAGACACTACGCATTATCCCTGTGCTGAACCGCCTGAAGGATTTCCTCCTTTAGGACAGTCCCCCAGAATGCCGAGGGCTTACCCAAATAGTCTTTAAACTCTTAGGAGTGACTGTTCTTAACCCCCACCCAGAACAGAACAAAAAGGGGATGGGCCGACTCCGCAGCAACAGGCGCTGACCTTTGGTTAGAGTTTCCTGGCTCTCAAGGCTTCGTGATATGGCAGAAAGTGCAGAAAGTGTCTCCCCATCCCTGGAGACTTTAAAAGAAAAATTTATTTATCTAGGCTATGTCAGTCTTTTAAAAAATATTTATTTGGTTGCTTTGGGATCTTCTTTGTCTCAGGCTGGATCTTTCACCATAGTGCATGGATTTTCCAGTTGGGGCACACGGGCTCAGTGGACCATTGAGATTTGTAACCACTGGACCACCAGGGCAGAACCTGTCCCTGAAGACTTTTAAGGACAAGAGGGATCTGTCTCTATGAGCTGAACCAGAGAAAACCAGCCAGGTGGCCCTGGCTCTGAGGCCTGAGGAAGGGGGGGCAGGATGCCTGGGTTCCTCCTCCATCCTGCACCTCATTTTCCCTTCCTGAGAAATGAGCAGAATCCCTAAACAACTAACTCTGTCCCCAGGAATAGGCCATACCCACTGGGGACTCTCATGGAGCAAGACCCGATTGTGTAGCTGCTTTACAAGGTGCTATCAGGAGAGTCCTGAGAAGCACAAGATTTTTTTTTCCCCTTGGAAATTGGTTGTGTTTCCTTTGGAAAGACAAGACCCCAGGCTCCTGGCAGGCAGGGACCAAGTCTTACCATCTCTGCATCCCCCAGACTAGCACAGCCCCTTCCACGCCCCATGCGGTGGACACACAGTCAACGCATGTTAAACAGATGATATTACTTCTGGGGAAGAAAAAGTGAAAGTGAAAGTGAAAGTGAAGTCGCTCAGACGTGTCCGACTCTTTGCGACCCCATGGACTGTAGCCTACCAGGCTCCTCCCTCCATGGGATTCTCTGGGGAAGAAGGAGACATTTAACACGGCTGAGCCGGCTTCTCAGAGGAAAAAGCCTTCTCAGCTCTAGCTCCTTCTGATTGGATGAAATGTGCCCTTACAGTCATAGGTTCAGTGGATTGGGACGCCCATCTTTAGAACCCAACCTGTCCCATCTTAGGGCTTCCCAGGTGGTACAGCGGTAAAGAATCCACCTGCCAATGCAGGAGACACAAGAGATGCAGGTTTGATTCCTGGATTGGGAAGATCCCCTTGCAGAAGGAAATGGCAACCCACTCCAGTATTCTTGACTGAGAAATCCCATGGACAGAGGAACCTGGCGGGCTGTGGTCCATGGGGTTGCAAAGAGTTGGGCACAACTGAGTGAATCACGTATGCACGTTCCATCTTAATCCACCTTTGCTCTAAATATTCATCCGATGACCCAGTGTCTCTGCTGGTTTGGAAAAAAGTCTGTGTCTAACATGGTTAGAGCCCCTCCCCTCCCAGCTTCCCTCAAACACCACACCCACCCGGGGCAGTTGTAGGTGGGGAGGCACCCCGGCGTGGACATTTCTGAGGTTCACGATCAGGCTTTCCCTCTACAGCTTCCCTGGGACACAGCCAGCAGGTTTCTGCTGGAGAAATGGCTTCTAACAGGGAGCAACAAGTTCTATGATCCTGAGAGGAGTGTCCTCAGGGTGAGCTTCTTATTTCTTGGATGACAGCTGATCCGCAATGGGAAAGCATCTTGAAGGAGCCAAGTGCCTCCCTCAACACCAATCTCCCTCCCCCGCCACCAGTCAAGAATTCCATTATCGGGGAGATTGTGAGAGGACCGTGAGCTCAGTGGGCTGAATCCTGGCTGGGGCCCGTCAGTGCCGGGGCCGCTTAGGTTTGGGGCCTGCAGAGCTCGGGCTGCGTTTCCCCTTTCTCACGAAGGCAGGAAAGCGGCAGACAATCACCACCTGCCAGGCGTGACTCGAAACTCCCTTAGCCTTCACAGCCACCCAGCTGGATGGTATTTTTATATTCCAGCAAGGACACTGCTGACTAGAGGCACGGCTGGGACTTGAACCCGGGAACTTGGTGTTCAGCGCCCACTCTCTTAGCTGTTTTATATTTCTATGTGGGAGAAGGCCAGGAAGGGCAAGGGCTATGGGGAGGTGGGTGCTGCCTGCTCTGAGTGCCCCAGCTCTTTGTGACTGGCACGTCCCCAAAGCCTGGCTCCTAGGGGACTGTTTTCTTTTAGAGCATAATGGTTAAGAGCATGAGCTTTGGGGCTGTCACAGAGAGCTGGGTTCAAATCCTGCCTCAAGGACTTCTCTGGTTGTCCAGTGGCTAAGACTCAGCGCTCCCAATGCAGGGAGCCTGGATTCGATCCCTGATCTGGGAACTAGATCCCATATGTTGTAACTAATACCCAATGTGGCAAAAAAAAAAAAAAAAATCCTGCCTCAGCCTCTTCCTGGAAGGCAGGTCCCTGATGGGTCACTAAGCTTAAGTTTCAGGTTTCTTACCTCTGGTGGTGGGATTGTGAGGTCTCACTCATTGAGAGGCACCAAAGGCGTAAAACCCCCGTGAAGAGCAGGGTATCCAGTAGGTGCTTAGTTAAGGGAGCTGTCATTGTTTTTATCATCAAGGGAGAAATGCCCTCGCCCATCCCTGCCAAGTCTTTCTTTAATTGTTGTCGTTCAGTCACTTAGCTGTGTCCAACTCTTTGCAATCCCGTGGATTGCAGCAAGCCAGGCTGCCCTGTCCTTCACCATCTCCTGGGGTTTGCTCAGACTCATGTCCATCAAGTCAGTGATGCCATCCAACCATCTCATCCTCTGTCATCCCCTTCTCCTCCTGCCCTCAATCTTTCCCAGCATCAGGGTCTTTTCCAATGAGGCAGCTCTTTGCATCAGGTGGCCAAAGTATTGGAGCTTCAGCATCAATCCTTCCAATGAGTATTCAGGGTTGATATTTACAGCCCTAAAATCTACCAGGATTTCTACTCTGTCCCAGGCTCTGAGAGTTCAAAAATGACCAAAGCATGGTCCCCCTAGTTAAACAGAGGAGAAAGCGTGTACTTCCGTAATTAGAACAGTCATTTGTGGGGAACCTTGGCGGTCCAGTGGTTAAGACTGCGCACTTTCACTGAAGAGGGTTTCAACGCTGGTTGGGGAATGAAGATCTCCTATGCAGCCAAAAAATAGAAAAAAATAAAAAATAAAAAGAACAGACAGTTGTGAGCATAAAAACACACTTTTGCTCCCGGTGGGAAGATAAGGCGATGACCATGCAGGTGTAATTGGGGGTCTCAGAGGCAGCGGGTGGGACTGCTGGTCCTAGAACCACAGTCCTGCTCGTCGTAACGTTTCCGCTGTGTCTGTCCTGGCCCCGCCCTCTCCCCCAGCGCTGAGCTGCCCACACGGCCAGGTGTACCAGCAGTGTGGGACCCCCTGCAACCTCACCTGCCGCTCACTCTCCCATCCGGACGAGGAATGCACCGAGGTCTGTCTGGAGGGCTGCTTCTGCCCGCCGGGGCTCTTCCTGGACGAGACAGGGTCCTGTGTGCCCAAGGCCCAGTGCCCCTGTTACTACGACGGTGAGATCTTCCAACCCGAAGACATCTTCTCGGACCATCACACCATGTGGTGAGTCGAGCAGCGGGACTGGGGACCCCGGGAATGGCAGGGCCGGGAAATGGTCCTCTGAGTCCTCCATTTCATGGATGGGTACACTGAGGCCCATGGGCAGGCAGGAAGTGCCCGCCCAGTGTTGCACAGTGAGTTGGGAGCTAAGCTGGGATACCCAGGCCTTCTGTCTGCCTTCCTGTGCCCGGCACTGGAGCTTCAGGCTGGCGGTGGGACTAAGAGGTGAGCAGTAAGCCAGCTGTCACTCCTGGAGCCCCACTCCCTGCATGAGGTGTCAGTTTGCCTTTTCTAGAACAGGAGATGAGAGTGCTCCCTGCCAGCCTCCCCTTCGGCCTCCCGTCAGCATTCTCAGAACAAAGCATTTGAGCCAGAAGAACATTGACCATAGTAGCATCGCCTCCAGAGCACATCACTGTCCCCACTTGCCTCATGCTTTTCTTGGGGAAAAAAAAAAATCCAGATCACACCTACTTCCTGCTGTCCTTCACCCAGGCCCTTGGGCATGGTCAGTGTCAGCAGGGCAGTCACAGTCGCAGAAAAAATTTGTAACAGAACATTTACAAACACCTCCTTGGCACCGGTTCTGTCCTGGGTGCTAGGCTAGAGACGGTGACCTAAAGATGAACTGGACACAGAGTGGGCCTCAAAGCTGACTGTCTACAAGGAAAACCAGCTGAAATGTCCTGTTGATGGAAAATTTCAGACATTGGAGTGGGGAGAATAGTATCAGGAGCCCTAATGCATCCAGCCTCGGCTTCCCTGATTATGACCTCTTTGCTGTTCTGATTTTTAAACAATTTTAGAAAAAGTTTTGTTTGAGATATAACTCACACACAATAAAATTTCTCCTCTTCGGTATACAGAGCTATAGGTGTTTACAAGTGTGTACATCAGGTAACTACTGTCACACTCAAGATACAGAATGTTTTCATCACCCCCAAAATTCTTCCATGCCCTATTTTACTCAATCCTTTACTCACCCTCTGGGCTTCCCTGGTGGCTCTGATGGTAAAGAATCTGCCTAAAGTGTAGGAGACCAGGGTTCGATCCCTGGGTTGGGAAGATCCCCTGGAGGAGGAAATGGCAACCCACTCCAGTATTCTTGTCTGGAGAATTCCATGGACAGAGGAGCTTGGGGGGGCTACAGTCCATGGGGTAACAAAGGGTCAGACACGACTGAGCGACTGGGCTGTAATATTCAAGGTGTTTCTCTCCAAGACCTTGCAACAACACTGTTAGGCAGGCAGACCTGGCTTTTTCAGTAGGAATTTGAGGCTTAGGGATATGATCGCTTTCCCAAGCCACCCAGCAACTGGCTGGAACCCAGGGACTCCTGAACTCTTCGTTAAGTGGAGAAGAGGCCATTGAGTTTGGCGATCAGAAGGTCCTGGTGGCCCTCTTGTTTTGTAGTGTGGTGAGCAGCTGCCTTTCACATGGATGATGGGATGGGAGCCCGGCTGGAGTGGGCAGAGCACCTTGTGGGAGGCGGGGAGTCCCTCTAAGTGAGGCTGTGACCTTTGTTTCTGCAGCTACTGCGAAGATGGCTTCATGCACTGCTCCACGAGTGGAGCCCCAGGGAGCCTGCTGCCTGAAGCAGTCCTCAGCAGCCCCCTGTCCCACCGCAGTGAGTACTGCTCACCATGAGCTCCCCACTCCCTCTGCTCAGACGGCGTGGGCGAGGGGGCTGGCTGCATTCAGGCATGTGTTTGGGTGGGTGACCTCCAGGTCTTTGCATGTGGACATCTCAAGTATTGAGGCAGGAGGAGTTTAATTTTGTGATGAGGAAAGACTGAATTGCCTGTAGGATGGACCAGCGAGATCTTGCTTCGGCCCACGGGGACCTTAACCCAGGGAGCAGCTGTGGGTGTGTTGGCCACTTTGACTGTGGTTAACACCGCCCTCCTCCGATGGCCTCTCTGTCAAGGGACATGCTGACCAGGACACCTCTTTAGAAAGCTTCTCAGATGGATTGGAGAGAGCAGTTTGAACCTGGTGCCTTTAGTGTGAAGGTCGTAATTGATGCTGTGCTGTTTAGGGTTGAGACACAGGAGAGAGAAGAGGCTGACCTGGGGCTGGTGGGACCATATTCACATTTATGGAGCAGGGACCTCATGGGATTCCAGATGGATTGTCACCTTGTGTAGAAAGGATCCCCCTAGGAGGAGGAAGTGGGATGCCTTTAGGCAAATTGTTCTTCAGTTGCTGAGTCGTTTTGGCTCTTTGCTACCCCACGCACCATACCAGGCTCCTCTGTCCTCCCCCATCTCCTGAAGTTTGCTCAAATTCTTGTCCACTGAATCAGTCATGCTATCTAACCATCTCGTCCTCTGTCACCCCCTCCTCCTCCTCCCCTCAATCAAGCATCGGGGTCTTTTCCAATGAGTTGGCTCTTTGCATCAGGTTGCCAAAGTTTTGGAGCGTCAGCTTTAGCATCAGTCCTTCCAATGAATATTCAAAACTGATTTCCTTTAGAATTGACTAGTTTGATCTCTCGGCTGTCCAAGGGACTCTCAAGAGTCTTCTGCAGCACCATAATTCAAAAGCACCAGTTCTTCGGTGCTCAGCCTTCTTTATGGTCCAGCTCTCACATCCATACATGACTGCTGGAAAAACCATAGCTTTGACTAGATGAACCTTTGTTGGTGAAGTGATGTCTCTGCTTTTTAATACGCTGTCTTATATGGGCTATTTTTCAACCTCTTCTTCCTGCCTCTCACTTTACCCAAGACCCTCCCTCTGACCCAGCTCTGTGACCATGTTTGTTTTTCGAGGGCCCTGGGAGTTTGCCCTCTCCCTCCGCATGGCTGGCTGGTTGTCGAGCATCTCAGCCAATAGCTGGGGCAGGATCTGAAACACACGGGCGGCTCACCAGCTGTCAGAACTTAGGACTTTTTCTTAGTCTGTTCAGGCCGCGTAACAAAATACTGCAGACTGTGGGCTTGTAAACAGCAGATCCTTACTTCTCATAGTCTTGGAGGGTGGAGATTCGAGAGCAGGGTGCCCACATGGTCAGGTGAGAACCTGATTCTGGGTCCTCACTGTGTCCTCACGTGGTGGAAGGGGCGAGGGAGCCCCATGGCATGTTTCCTTAGGGTGCTAACCCCATTCATGAGGGATGATTGGTCACCCACCCTCATAACCAATCTCCTCCCCCAGCCCTTGCCTTCTAACCTCTTAACCTTTGGGGGTTAGGATTGCAGCACATGAATTTTGGGGGACACAACCATTCAGTCCATAGCGGACCGCAAGGTCACTGCATCCCTCTGCCTCTTTCTTCCTTCCGCTCTCTCTCACTGAAGCCTTTCCCCCACGACATCACCCCTCTCGGCTACATTCTGCCTCTTAGGTCTTTCATGCCTTTCTTGCCTAGAGTTGTCTGCTTGTCTAGTCACTGGAGGGTATCTTTTTTCAAAGTCAGGGAACTCCTAGAATTTCATGTGATTTGGAAAAATCATTTAACCTCTTAGGGTTTTAGTTTCCTAACAGACGTTTCCATATAAAAATGAGGCTGGAAATTCTGACTTTCTTACCCATATGAGGTAGTAAATGCTCTATATGTAAGATAAAAATGCAATCCAGCGCATCACGGTTTTTGAAAGACAGGCTGTGTATCAGTCATCTGCTGCCATCATTTATTCAATTAGGCAGTGATACTAATTGTCAGGAAATGTATCAGTGAACAAAGCAGATATCGCGCCACCACCCCCCCCCACTTACATGGAGCAGATATTTTAGCCTGTGGGTGGGATGGGTGTGAACAGTCAACAAAGAAGTAAAATAAATGGTGCATCAGAATACGATGTCAGGCGATCAGGTGGAGAGTGACAAAGCGGGGGTTGGGGACAGGTAGGAGGGTCCAGGGATGGAATGTTCCAGGTTTAAATGGAGGGGCTGGGACGGTTGGGGGCCGGGCAGAGGAGGACATGTGAGCAAAGCCCCCTTTAAAGTTCCTGTGATTAAGCTAATTTTAGGAATGATTGTGTTGGGGCAAAGGTTCCTTTTTAGCACCTGGCTAAATCCTGGCTCTGGACGTTTCTGCGGTGTGTCCTGATTCAGTGTAGTGGGCAGCGGCAGGGTCAGGGGATGAGGAACATGGGCCATCGGAGGGGTGCTGAGCTCAGCAGAAGTGCCTTCAGTGTGGGCAAAGGTCAGAGGTCAGATGATAGATGAAGCTGCTGCCCAGGGCCCGGCTGGAGGTCAGGCAGTGCCGTGTCCCAGGGCGTACAGCCTGAGCCTCTAGGGTGGAGTGACTGCAGGCAGGGGATGAAGTACAGGGTAGATGGCAGACCTGTTCACCCCTCCGCTGATCTGTGGTTTTCCTGACTCCAAGGCAAAAGGAGCCTGTCCTGCCGGCCCCCCATGGTCAAGGTGGTGTGCCCTGCTGACAACCCGAGGGCCGAAGGGCTTGAATGCACCAAGACCTGCCAGAACTATGACCTGGAATGCATGAGCACTGGCTGTGTGTCCGGCTGCCTCTGCCCCCCGGGCATGGTGAGAACCAAGATTTTGTTGTTTTTTTTTTTTCCCATGAAAGATCAACAAAAATGAGGGGATTGCTCTAGAAAAGTTCCCAAGCCTTTTTGTGCAAAAATTCTTGAATGGACCACCTGCGTTTAAATTATACCATTACCTGCATCCACCACGAGGTGGCAGCAAACCACAGTCCAGGGCCCGTCTCTCGCCCTCCAGCCAGGGCTGGACACAGTCTCCAGGCAGAGCCCTAGACTCAAGCTTTCACTTCCTGCCACACTGGAGGAGACCAAGGACAGAAAAGACACAGAACCATTCAAGGATACACAATTGTGTAGTGGAAATCCTGGTCTCCTGTCTCCCAGCCCCAGGTGTACTACTGTCTGCGAGATGCTCACTTACCTCTGAAGTCTAGTGGCCACATCCTCCAAACTGGTACCCAGCTCTGCTGGCACCAGGGAACCTCTTGGCAGAGGGGAAGTGTGTTTATTTCCCTGGTCCTTTGAGGCCTGATTTTCTCGCTGGCCCACTGGGAAGCCTGAAAAGACTTTGGTGCTGTTTTTATTTGGTTTTGTTTTAAATTAATTTTTATTGGTGTATTTGGATTTACAATGTGGTGTTAGTTTCTGCTGTGCAGCAAACTGAATCAGTTATACATGTATCCACTCTTTTTAAGATTCTTTTTCCCATATAGCTCATTACAGAGTATTGAGTAGAGTTCTCTGTGCTGTACAGTAGGTTCTTATTCGTTATCAATTTTATGTTTAGTTGTGAGTATATGTCAGTTCCAACCTCCTGATTTATTTCTTCTCTCCCTTTCCTTCTTGGTTGGGGCTGCTTCTTGAAAGCTAGAGCTTGGGCTCAGGGGCACATCCACAGAGAGCCTCACAGGAGGGCATTGCAAATCCTATGAAATGTAATCTTAAAAGGTTCCAGAAAGCCCTCCTGTCTCAAAGATATCTCCTATACTTCCTATGGTTTGTCACCTTATCAGATTTACTAAAATATGATAGGTATGAAGTTAGTTTGGTTAACAAAAAAGAACTTTAAGAAAGCTTCTCTTATAAATCCTCATAGGAAGTCATTCACACTTTAGTGAGAGTTAGTTCATCAGATTCTTTCCTGGTAGCAAACATGCATTGAGCTGGAAATATTAGCAGGGAGGACATAGCGCAGTTGGAAGGCAAAAAAAAAAAAAAAAAAGGTTTTGGAGAATGGGTCAGTGTGGAGGGGTGAGGTGGGTTTTTTTCAGAGAAAAGTGACAAAACCAAATTTTTTCTACTTCATAATTTTTCTTCGGGCTGATTGAAACCCAGGACCAAGTTCTCAGCGCAAACCTTTCTTGCTCAAGATGTCATGAGTTGATGAACAAACGTGACTACTATTTCTGCCTGTTCTCTTCTGAAGTCCTAAAAGGACAATCGTTACTTTTATTGTATCATCCTTCTTGTGTCCCAGTGTCCAAGAGACTGACTTGCACAAAATTCACTTGGGGCTGCAGTGCCGGCCCACCCTCCATGTGGACCATTCACGTGGGGCTGCAGTGCCGGCCCACCCTCCATGTGGGCCATTCACTTGGGGCTGCAGTGCCGGCCCACCCTCCATGTGGGCCATTCACCTGGGGCTGCAGTGCCAGCCCACCCTCTACCCTCCATGTGGACCATTCACCTGGGGCTGCAGTGCCGGCCCACCCTCCATGTGGACCAGGTCTCATCTGTGTCCCGCCCATCTTCTGCATTGTGTCTTTATCTTTCTATCTCTGTGGATTTTTTTTTTAAAATGCTTTAGGACTCTGGGTGATTCAGCTGGGCTGGTGGCGTTAAAGTTGAGAGCCTCTTAATGGGAAACCTTGCCTCACATATACATAGGCACACACACATATATACACACATGCACACAGAGGTGCACACGCATATAGACACACTTATACTCACATGTATAAACACACACACAGGCACCCACACATATACAAGACACACACACATATACACACAGAGGCAAGCACACACACACACACATATACACATATGCACAGATACACACAGGCACACACATATAATACAGGCACACAGCCATACACAAACATGCACCTACCCACACATACACATAGGTATACACACACACACACACATACACACACAGGCACACACAAATATAGACACACACACAGGCACACACACACATAGACACATATGTACACTCGTGTATATTAATACACACACATGCACTCACATATATACACAGGCATGCACACATACACAGGCATGCACACATACACACACATATACACATATGCACAGATACACACAGGCACACACCCACACACACACATGCACCTACCCACACATACACATAGATATGCACACATATACACACATACACACACAGGCACACACACACATAGACACATATGTACACTCATGTATATTAACACATGCACTAACACATATACACACATGCACCCACATATACACACAGGCATGCACACATATACACACATGCATGCACACACAGAAACACACAGGCATACACACATATATATATAGGCACACACAGGCACACAGCTATACACACACATGTGCCTACCCACACATACACATAGGCACACACATATACACACAGCCACAACACAAATATAGACACATGGGCACTCACTTATATCAACACACATATACACCCACACATATGCACACATATACCCACACACACACAGGCACACAGCCACATACATGTGCCCACACATACACGTGGGCACTCACACACACAAATGCACACGTGCATACACAAGGAACACACACATATACACATGCACACAAATGCATGCATATACACTAGCACATGCATACAAACACATGTACATGAATGCACATATATACATATTCACACACATAATTTCAGTCTATGATCCCTGACATGAAAGCCTTATGTTCAGCCCAAGACCGCCCTGTCCCCGGGCTCAAAGCCTAGGGGTCCCAGGCTTGTCTGTGGAGCAGTGGGGTCATGTGGATGCTGGGGCACCCATACCAGAAGCTTCTCACCCTTGGGTGGCTTTGAAACCAGAGTGCTGTGGGTCCTTCTCTCAAGGTCATGCAGAGCGGGAGTCCAGGGCTGCCTCCTGGACTGCCGGGATGGAAGCAGATCCCTATGTGGAGTCAGAGGGGCTTGGCCAGCTCTTCCTGAGCCCACCGGGGCCAGTGGCTCTTCTCAGTTCTCCCCTGCCCCCTCGGCGGCATCCCGTGAAGAGTATAACTTGTCACGTGGTAACTCCTTGGCTGGTGGAGGGCTGGTGGGGAGGAGGGCAGGTGCATCAGACCCTCAGGAGGGGACTCGTGGGACTTGAAAACCCCCAGCTTCTGGTTCTGGTCCATCCCTACCTGTGGCCAGTATTCCGCTTTTACCTCCAGGACATTAAGTACATTGTTAACCGATTACTTCATTTCATTAAATCTATTGTCCAGTTTCTTCAATTATAGAACATAATAAATGCTCAGTGAAGAGCAATCAGAAGAAAATTTAAAAACCACAGAAAGAAAATCAAACTCCCTTATCCCAACCCCTCAGAGGCAACTTCTAAATTCCCTTCCAGACAGTTTTTGAAGTATATATATATTTTTTTTTCATAATTGAGATTATATGTATATACAGTTTTTTATCTCTTGTTTTAAAAATTAACAGAATAAGTAGTTCTCAAAACTTTTAAGATTTTGATATTTCCATTGGCCAATATCACCTGGAGATTCCTCAATGGGCTTAATCATTTTCCTATTGTTGAACACTTAATTGCTCCCACTTTTTTTTGAGTGGTAAATAATTGCACATTAATCTTAGCCCATAACTCTGTTACCTTTAGAGAAATCCCCTGGAAGAATTACTTGGTCTAAGGAGATGCATGTGTCAGGGGCTTTTGACATGTGTTACTGGAGTCTCCACTGGGTCCCAGGGCTCCTGCCTGCAGCAGTGTGTGAGAGCAGAGGGGGTCAGAGCATCTCCAGCTGAGCCAGGAGGACCAGTGTGGATGAGAGCCAAGCAGGGTCTCCAGCCCCAGTCTGGGCGTGGGCTCCCCGGGTTGCCTCTGGCCGTGGCTGTTCACTCACTGTGGCCCCAAGACTTTCCCTTCACTTTCCCTCAGGTCCGGCATGAGAACAGGTGTGTGGCCCTGGAAAGGTGCCCTTGCTTCCACCAGGGCAGAGAGTATGCCCCCGGAGACAGGGTGAAGGTCGATTGCAACAGCTGGTGAGGCTGGGAGTGGTTCTGGGGGTCCTGGGGGCAGGTCGGGGAGGGGTTTGGTCACTTGCCTGTTCCCCACTCCTGGGAATGTGACTGCACCTGTCCTTTCCCCTCTGCCTCTGTTTCTCCATCTGTCAAATGGGAGAATCTTTTTCATCCCCTGGGCTCGCCCGGGATGGATGCTCTCTGGAAAGCAGTGTTTCCCTGCAGGGAGGGGGCAGGGGAAATATAAGGGCCGTGTCCATCACTGCATGTGCAACCAAACTGCCCCAGGGCACCAGGCCGGGGTCCTTCTGTGGCTTTATCCTGGTCCCCCTCCTCCAGGCATATTGTGAGGGTGCCTGCCTGGAAAGGGACCGTCCTTCACCCAGTCCCTGACTCTGCTCATCACCCCGCCTTTCTTTGGGGCCTGCAGAGCTTTAGGGATGGGCCAAGGGGCCAGGCAGGAAGGGGCTGGAGGCCTGAGCATCCCACTGCTGATGCCCAGAGTGGACTTCCTGATGTTGGTTCTGGTATGGAGTGGGGAGATGGGGGTGTGGGCAGCTGGCAAGTCCCTGTGGGTTTATACACATTGCTGCCCACACAGACCCTCTCTCAGCAGAAGTTCATGGCTGGTCACCATTTCTCTGACTCAGAACTTGCCTGCTCTTCTGTCCTGTGTGTTCCCTTAGCCTCAGAGGGGCTTTTGGCCTTGGGGTCCATTGTATAGAGACCCAGTGGCTCTTCCCAGGTAATGTCTTGGGAGACTGGGCTTCAGCACGTTTGGAGCAGGTGGTGATAGTGTCACCTCGGACAACTGGGGCTCTTCTTTGGTCGTTTCCCCCTTGTGATGAGTGGGTAGCGTGGCTTCCCTGTCCTCCTTGGCCCTGTTCCCTAAAAACATGGGGGTTCATGACTGCAGAGCCCCGCGAGGTCCAATCTGCAGGCCCTGAAGCCACCTACCAGTTCCCAAGACCTCCTGGGGGTGGGTGGCATCCTGGCTGCCCTGATGTCGGACCTGCCCCTATATCCGGTGGCCTCACCCTTACCCCCTATCTCCTGTCCCCAGCGTCTGTCAGGACCGGAAGTGGAACTGTACGGACCACGTGTGTGATGCTAGCTGCTCTGCCCTGGGCCTGGCTCACTACTTCACCTTTGATGGGCTCAAGTACCTGTTCCCGGGGGAGTGCCAGTATGTCCTGGTGCAGGTGAGACCTGGGGAGGGGGGTCCCAGGCTAGAGCTGCTTGGGGAAACAGCTCTGGGGGCTGGTTTCTAATGGAGTGACTTCCCAGTCCCTGGAGAGGCAGGGCCTCAAGACCCCGGTGACTGCCGACTTGCCTCAACTCCCTGGACGCCTCCAGGGATGCATGGAAACTCATTGGTCGACTGGCCTTGGTGTGGAGCAGGCTCCCGTCACCCCAATTCCAGCACAAGGGAATGAGAGAAGGGCTTCTTTCCTCCTGGCAGACACAGCTTGGTCAGGGGACCAACCATGGCGAGTGGCGTCGGGGCTGGATTTTGGCCCCGGCACCCTCTCTGCCAGCATCCTTGTGCAGTGGACAGCCCGCTGGGGATGGCGGAAATGACCCCTGGAGTTTCCTTCCCTTTCTGTGATTCTGTTCCATTCCATCTATTCTGTTCTGTTGTCTTCTACAGCATGTCTCCTACTTACGAGTGAGTGCTATTCTGAGAGCACTCTATTCTGAGAGTTCTGTTCGTATGTCCAGTTTGTTCACAAGTCCACCTAAGTAAGCTTAGGTACCCAACTAACACAGTTGGCTATATTTTGTACTATACTGTAACAGGTTTATAATACTTTTCACACAAATAATACACACACAAAAAACAAATACAAAAATAAAGAAAACATTTTTAATCTCACAGTGCAGTACCTTGGAAAGTACAATAGTACTTTACAAAAAAGTAAAATAGTACAAAAGTACAACAGCCCAACAGCTGGCATACAGGGGCTGGCATCGAGTGACCAGGCAAGAAGAGTTACTGACTGGAGGAGGGAGAGGAGCGGGGGAGATGGTGGAGCTGAAGGGCCAGCAGCGATGGGAGACGGAGGGCAAGCTGCCCGTTCACTCGCACCTGACGTGATGGTTCCTCGCTAGAACACAAGTTGCACATTTGCAGCTTTGAAAGTTTGCCACCTGAAAGTTCATATGTAGGGCGCTCCTATCCTATTCTATCCTGTCGTATCCTGTCCTATTCTATCCTATTCACCGTTTTCATTTCCAACCCAGTGCAGCTCAGAGTGGGGAGGGGGTGTGGGGTAGAGCAGGTCCTACTGCCCGCAGGGTGGGAAGCAGCCCCAGGGGATCCTAGCTGTGGACTCAGGGCCGCTCTGCCCCCTCTCCCGGTGGGTGGACTCCTGGGCGTGTCTCTTGCTGGTTGACAGCGATGTGGGTGAGCAAGGAGGGCTGGGCTCTCTATTCACGACAGTGAGGAGGCTGGACTCTGCAGCTTAAACAGATTGCGGTCTGTTCATCTCCCCTCTCCCGAGCCGGGGAGGAGGGGCTCGGTGTGGTCTGGAGGGAAGACCACAGACCCACAGGAGCCTCAGCCCCGGAGTTAGGGCTGCAGGGAGTCGGGCGTCGAGTGAGATGGAGCGTGACACCTGCCTGGCGTGGGGAGAAGGAGCCCCCTGCCTCTGTGCCCTGCCCCAGATTGGCCCCAGAGAGGTGGGTGGCATGCTGGCAGACGGGCATGCGCCCCATGAAATGGTTTTACGCACCCCCAGGTGCCCTCTGGGGCTTCCCCACAGGTCGTATGTGGAAGCCCACCTTTGTTACCTGTGTGCCCTCCAGTCTTGGTAGCAAAAGAAGGGGTGACCCAGCTCTGGGGCTCCACCCTCAGTCAGGTTCAGATCTGGGCACCCAGAAAGCACGACAGTTCAGTGCAGTGAGAGGAACTGGTCAGACCCCCTGCCCTGGCTCTGCCTGCCCAGTGAAGCTGCCCAGGTGGGCAGTCGTGCCCCCACAGAGCTGTGCCCCTCGGGGGGCTACTAGTCCTGCCCCACAGCCAGTGCTGATGTCCCCTCGATGCTCTTCCTGGGTCCCCTCCCTGACTCCCCTTCCTCCTTTGGGAGGTGTTCTCAGGACTAAACCCTCCCCTTCAGAAAAATCTCAGCTGGTGACACAGCGCTTCTACCTATGTTCCCTCTTACAACTTTCACAATCCCATTAACCCAACCCTAACCCGTTTAACCCGGCAATCCCACTAACCCAACACAAACGCATTAACCTGACGACCCCATTAGCCTGAGACAAACCCGTTTAACCTAAGAGTCCCATTAGGTTGGCTAATTCCATCTTACAGAGGGGCACGTCCTACGTGTGGTATGTATGTATGTGTGTATGTGTGTCTATGTATGTGCAGAGTGTGTATTGCATGTGTTATCTATGTATGTACACGTGGTTGTATGTGTGTATATGAATGTGTCTGTATATGTGTGTTTGTGTGTGTATGTGTGCACTTATGTGTATATGCATGCGTGTGACTGTGTATGAATGTGTACTCTGTGTTATGCATGTGTGTATATGTGTCTTTGTGTGTATATGAATGCATGCCTATATGTGTGTACATGTGTGCATGTATGTATGTGCAAAAGTGTGTATTGTATATATGTTATGTGTGTGTCTTTGTGTGTATATGAATGTGTGTCTGTTTATGTATATGTGTATGTGTGTGTATGTGTGCAAGTGTGTATTGTATGTGTGTGCTGTGTGTGTGTGTGTGTGTGTATGAGTGTGTGGGTCAGAGAGGTAAGTGACCTACTCAACATCATCCCAGATGTGGCAGAAACAAGCCCGCACCTAGCTTTTCTAAGTGAGTGGTTTTCCCCATCACACCACAGCGACAGCCACGACGGGAGGTGTTTGCCAGAAGCGTGTCCCTTTCTGCTGCTTTTCTGTGTAGACCCCAGCGAGGACCAGTGCCTTCTAGAGGTGGCAGCTCAGCTGGTGTTGCTGGGTCTGGCGGTCTTTGGTTACAGTCCTGGCCAGCCACCCAGGGGACTCCGCTGGAGCTTGGATCTGCCAAGTGTCGCATGCCTGATGGTGTGGGTCCCTGCTGAGGCTGGCCCAACAGGCTCTGGGGCGGAGTGGGGGATCAGCAGGCTGATGTGTCCACCTTCCGCTGTCTCCCTTCTTCCTCCCTCCTGCCCCTCAGCCCTTTTCTCTGCCTGACTGTAGGCGCTTGCTCATGGCTGATGGCTGAGGATGGCAGTCTTGTGAGTGTCGTCTGGCTCATGAACACACAAGCGCACACACACGTGCATGTGGTCATGGCAGCCTCCTGTAACACTCCCTTCAAAAGCCTGGGAGCACCGACCACGGTCTGCTGGTCTGGGCAGGGGTGGAAGGATTGTGTTTCTCTCCTGACATCCACCCCTTTCCCCAGGACCACTGTGGTAGTAACCCCGGCACCTTCCGGGTCCTGGTGGGGAATGAGGGGTGCAGAGTCCCCTCCCTGAAGTGCAGGAAGCGCATCACCATCCTGGTGGAAGGAGGAGAAATAGAGCTGTTTGACGGGGAGGTGAGTATGGGCTGGTGCCCCACCCTCAGTGCCCCCATTAGCTGATGGGGAGCAGTGCCCAGCATTAGTTCAGGACACGTGCGGGTGGAGCACGATGCTGCTGGTGGAGAGACCTCACCACGTCCCGCGAGGGGGGTGGGTGCAGATGGTGATGGATTTAGTAAAAGGAAGTGCAGACACGTGTGGAGCAGGGTGTGTAACTGTATTTGCACCAGTGTAGGAAGAGCCAGGGCGGACTTGGGGGGTAGTGGAGGGTGGGAGGACTTTCATATGGGAATACGTGTGTACACACACATATGTTATATGTCCACAGTCATGTTATTACAATACACACATAGACATATGCATATATAAACATGCATTATACACACACAAATATACACACTTGTGTACACACACATACATATATATTATATACCATAGTTATATGAATTATATATATACGCATGTACACACACACACATATTCTACACACACATACATATGTATTATGTACCCATGGCTATATGTATTATATACATATATACACACATAAACACATGTATTATACAAATATATATTATAAGCACACATACACACAAATACATACATATTATATACCCATAGCTGTTTGTATTATATATACAAACATATACACACATTTACATGCATGTATACATATATATTACATACCCACAGTTATATGTATTATACACACAAATGGATGCAACACATATAAATATATTATACACACATATACATATATATTATATATTCAAATGTATACACACATATACATACAAATGTATACACATATGTACATACACATAAATATTATATCCCACGCACATATATAATGTGTACAAAAGTATACACACATACATACACATGTATATGTATGTACTCACATTTATATATATAATATATACAAATGTCTGCACGCATATATACACATACATTATACATGCAAATATTTTATACATACATATATATTAAGTCTCACATTTATATGTATTATATAATAAATGAACACACACATACATACATGCATTATTCACACAAATATATATACACACATATACAAGAATACGTTATATATATATACACATACATATACAGGTATATGCACATATATTGGAGAAGGCAATGGCAGCCCACTCCAGTGTTCGTGCCTGGAGAATCCCAAGGACAGAGGAGCCTGGTGGGCTGCTGTCTGTGAGGTTGCACAGAGTCAGACATGGCTGAAGCGACTTAGCAGCAGCAGAAGCATACACATATACAAGCATACATTATATATATACACATGTATACACACATATATGCTATCCCTTACTGTCCTGGTCTCTCGCTCAGGTGAACGTGAAGACGCCCATGAAGGATGAGACGCACTTTGAGGTGGTGGAGTCTGGCCGGTACATCACTGTGCTGCTGGGCAAGGCCCTCTCTGTGGTCTGGGACGGGCACCTGGCCGTCTCCGTGTTCCTGAAGCGGACGTACCAGGTGGGTGGCCTTTCTCCACTTCCTCCCTCTTTGTCTGCTTGCATCTTCAGCTCCCTGAGCAGCATCTGGGATCCCCACCCCCAGTCTCAGGGGGAAGGTGGGTGGTCACCTGGTTCAGCCTCCTCCCAACACAGATAAGACTCAAGGATTAGAGTTCACCTTGGCTGTTTCCCGAGACAGTTGCCCGTGGGCAGGATGGAGGGTCCTGGACCCTGCAAACAGTCCCTTGACTGGCAGTAGGTATTTTTAAGGTTTCCTAACCTAAGGAGCAAAACCCATCATGCACAATGTGACTATAACACCTCAGAACATTCTGGGTGCACCTCCCATGGAGCCCAGGCCAGCACCTGCCAAGGGCTGTGGTGAGATGGCTCATCAGCTGCTTGGGGGGAAGCTCGTGATGTCTGGCCAGGTCTTGACGGTTTGCTGGGACTTCGTTTCCTCCACGCATGTATGTGATGAATGCTCTGTCTGCCCTGGTGGCAGGACCCACGTTCCCAGCATTCTGATGGCTCATTCTCAGCTCGTATCTGAGTGAGGCTGCTCCTTGCGACCCCATGCTGTTTCTGGAGAGCATCAGCAATGCACTCATTCCATTATTCAACAAATGCTTACTAAACTCCTGTTATGTGTCAAGCACTGTTCTAGGTACTCTGGGTATGGGGAAAATAACTTACTATTGATACAGTGAGGGGAGAATCTGTCCTTGCCTTTTCTAGCTTCAGGAGACTGCCTGCATCCCTTGGCTGTGGTCCCATCCTCCACCTTCAAAGCCAGTAGCACAGCATCTTCTGCTCTCCGTTTCCCTCGGTCTCATCGCCTTTCTCATTCTGACTTCTCCTGCACCCTGTGATCACTCTGAGCTCACCCAGGTGACCCAGGACAGTCTTCCTGTCTCAAGATCCTTGACCTAACACACCTGCAAAGTCCCCTTAGCCATGTACAGTGACATATTCCTGGTTCTGGGGATTAGGACGTGGACATCTCTGGGGCTGGCTGTTGTTTTGCCTACCACAACCCTGCCTGCTTGCTTAATTGCTCAGTTGTGTTTGACTCTTTGCAACCTCATGGACTGCAGCCCACCAGGCTCCTCTGTCCATGGGATTCTCCAGGCAAGAATACTAAAGTGGGTTGCCATGCCCGCCTCCAGGGGATCTTCCTGACCCAGGGATCGAACCCGCATCTCCTGTGTCTCCTGCACTGCGGGCAGATTCCTTACTCTCTGAGCCATCGGGGAAGTCTGATGGAGGTCATATTCTAGTGGGGATATTATGTGTTTTATATTTTAAAGATTATATATATTTTTTAAAATATATTTTTATTTATTTTTTGGCTGCTCCAAGTCTTAATTGCAGCCTGTAAACACTCTTTAGTTGCAGCATGTGGGATCTAGTTCCCTGACCAAGGATCAAACCCACGCCCCCTGCATTGGGAGCGTGGAGTCTTAGCCACTGGACCACCAGGGAAGTCCCTATTATGTTTTTTTTATTATTATTTATTTATTTGGCTGTGTTGCATCTTAGTTGTGTCATGGGAGATGTTCCATTGCAGGGCAGGGACTCTCTAGTGGTGCTCGGGTTCAGTTCAGTTGCTCCACGGCATGTGGGATGTTAGCTCCCCGACCAGGGATCAAACCCACATCCTCTGCATTGCAAGGCTGATTCTAGACCACTGGGCCACTAAGTATTTTAGATGGGTTGGTCTGATGAGACTCGTCTCAGAGAGTGTGAGAAGAGTCTTTGGGGAAGAGGGAAGGGAGTCGTGTAAATATCCTGACTTTAGGCAGATGGCACAGCAGATGCCAAGTCCCTGAGGTAGATGGTGTTTGTGTTGAACAAGCAGACTAGGGTGGCTAGAGAGGAGGGGCTTGAGGTGATTGGTGGTCAGTAAGGACAGGGACCAGGCAGGGCCATACGCAGGGGCTGTCAGGCCACGTAAAAATCTTTGTCCTTTTGCCCACCTATGAGAACATTTTTCTTACATGTTTCCTAGCAAAACAGAATAAATCACTTCTCTTTGTCTCAAGGCAGGACTTCAAAAAGGTTCTAAAAGCATCACCTTTTCTTTTCCAGGCTGATTTTGTCCACTTAAAAAAAGTTTTTTTTGGCCATACATCGCGGCTTATGAAATCTTAGTTCCCTGACCAGGGATTGAACCTGCACCCCCTGCATTGAAAGGCAGAGTCTTAACCACAGGACTGCTGAAGAAGTCTTTGTCCAGTGGTTCTTATGTGATGGTTTTCATCTATTCATTCATTAGTTGGTCAGGATTTGTTGTATACTGCACCCCCTGATAGGTGAACATGGAGAGAAGTAAGATATTATGTCAGTGCTGGTAGCATTTAGTATACAGCAGAATCCTGGCCTTCCCTGGTGGCTCAGATGGTAAAGAATCTGCCTGTAATGCAGGAGAACTGAGTTAGATCCCTGGGTCGGGAAGATCCACTGGAGAAGGAAATGGCAACTCACTCCAGTATTCTTGCCTGGAGAATTCCATGGACAGAGGAACCTGGTGGGCTATAGCCCACGGGGTCACAAAGACTTGGACATGACTGAGTGACTAACACACAGAGGATCCTGGCCAGCTTGCTCTGGACAGGCTGCAGTTGTCCAGGGAAGGCAAGCAACTGTCCACAGTCAAGTAAGACTAGAGGGCTCCTTCCTCAGACCTCTCACACTCTCGTTGATGTAATGCTGAACCAGCTTCTCTTCTGCTCAGACCCTTACTGGGGCGGCTGACGGTTTATACTGCAGGGATCAGGGCCCTGGCTGCTTAACTGGCCCTCCGAGGGACCTGGGTGTGCTGCTTCTCTTTGTGAATGATCTTGGCTTCCTTAACCTTAACATGGGGTCATTTATGTTCATTCTGAGAAGGGGGAGACAGAGGATGAGATGGCTGGATGGCATCACTGGCTCAATGGACATGAGTTTGAGCAAATTCAGGGAGATGGTGAAGGACAGGGAGGCCAGTCCATGGGGCCACAGAGAGTCGGACACAACTGAGTGACTGAACAATTACAGCATGGGGGTCAGTGCAGAAGCAGGGAAAGGGCCTTGGCAGGGTTGGGGCTTTGCTGACCACCCTGGTCTCCCTCTGGGCTGCCCTCCCATCCCCTTCCCTCCTCCTCTTCCTCAGGCGAGTCTGCCTCCCGTGCTGCCTGGAACTCTCCTCCTCCTGACTCAGCCAGTTTTCTCCGAGGTTTGCAAAGCTCACACTCCCCCTACTTGTCCCCCAGGAGCGGGTATGCGGCCTGTGTGGGAATTTCGATGGCGTCCAGAACAATGACCTCACCAGCAGCAGCCTCCAAGTGGAGGAAAACCCCGTGGACTTTGGGAATTCCTGGAAAGTGAGCCCACAGTGCGCTGACACCCAGAAAGTAGGTTGGGTCCCCTCTGCTGTGCGCTGTGGGTTGTGTGGCCTGCAGGGGGCGGGGCTTGGGGAGAGGGACTCTTGTTTGCTTCCGGGTTGACTGTTCTGGGTCCATCTGTGTTCTCCCTCTTGGTTCCCCAGGTGCGGCTGGACTCGGCCCCTGCCATCTGCCATGACAACGTCATGAAGCAGACCATGGTGGATTCCTCCTGCAGGGTCCTCACCAGTGATGTTTTCCGAGAGTGCAACAGGCTGGTGAGGGCAACAGGGGGCCTGGGAGACAGGCACTTCTAACCGTGGATGCTTCCAGGAGCTTTAGAAATGATCTGTAGTTGCTCACCTCTTGTGGCTTCAGTCTGTGAAAGAAAAGGAATAATCGATGTCTTATCAGGAAAGCAATGCTTGGCAAAGCCTTTTTCTTCTGTGCAATGGTTGGCTCTCTGTGCATCCTGCCTGAGCTGCCCTTCTGGCCTCAGTCTTGGGGCTTGTCCCCCACAGGTTACCTTATCTCTAACCTCAGAATGGTGGGTTCCCTTCTCCTGCCCCTGCTGTGTCTCTGGCCCCAGACATCCCACCTGTGCCCTGGGCTCCCAGGTCTTGTCTTACAGAAACTCTTCTGGTCTTACAGCCAGATTAAAAAAAAATTTTTTTTTGGCTACTCTGCGTGGCATGTGGGATCTTAGTTCCCTGACCAGAAATTGAACCGGTGCCCCCTGCATTGGGAGTGCAGAATCCCAACTACTGGACTACCAAGGAAATCCCCTTAAAGCCAGATTTTGAGCCTGTATTTTATGGCTTCTTTGGATGTCTTTAACTCACGTGGTGATGAGGAATTTCTCCGCAAAAGGTTCAGTGTAGGTTCTGTCTCTGTCTGAATGTATATATGCCCACATGTGTATCTGTGGGTACGTGTGTATTTGTATATGTATGTACACATGTAGGGGCAGTCACAGACAGGTGCCCAGGCCTGCTGCTTCGTCATGTCGCCCTCGTGGGAGTGGCTGAACACCTGTGTTTCATCTCTTCCTGTCCAGCCAGTGAATTTTAGTCCCTCAGCACCCAGAAGGATAGGTAGGATCCCCTGGTTTGGTGGAGACCCCGGGCGCCTGAGCAGGAAGTGGGGAAGCAGTGAGAGGGTCAAAGAAACCAAGGCTGTGGGGCACAGTGAGCTGCTTAATGTCCGGTTCATTCCAACCGCAACTCCTCCGAGCAAGGCTGGTATGTGGGGGTCAGGTGTGCGGCAGGTGGAAAGTGGGAGGTGGTTAGGGCTTGAATGTAGACGGCAGGTGGGCTTCCCCTAGGGTAGGTTTGGGGTCGGAGTCCAGGAGCACTGGGCCAGCCGAGGTCCAGCACGTCAGCCTATAGCATCTTAGAGGGACAGTATGGGTGGTCCCGATGGGTTTTTGGTTTTCTTGGTCTCTCTGCTGAGTGGAGGCCAGGAAAGAGTGTGTGTGTGTGTGTGTGTGTTGTGTTTATGTAAAGCACCCAGACTCCCATGAGGGTGGAAATGGGTTATAGGGATGGATGATGGCTCATCAGGTGCCTGGAACAGATGGGTTGAAAGGAATGTTCTTCTGAAAAATTCTCAGGCACATCTCATCTATGAGAGGCTGGCAAGCCTGCCTTTTCCCCCCTTTTCTGGAATCCAGATGAGAACATAGGATTTCTGCCTTTTTACCCACCCCCTCCTGGAGACTATGGCCTCCCATCTCTCTTTCTGCTCTGGAGCCGCTGTCCCTACTCTGATCAATGGCACATTCCCGCCTGGCCGAGGGCCAGAGTCCCCAAGCGCAGCCCTGGGTCATGGCCACCCGCGCCTCCCTTGCAGGTGAACCCCGAGCCGTACCTGGATGTTTGCATCTATGACAGCTGCTCCTGCGAGTCCATCGGGGACTGTGCCTGCTTCTGTGACACCATTGCTGCCTATGCCCACGAGTGTGCCCAGCACGGCCAGGTGGTGACCTGGAGGACAGCCACACTGTGCCGTGAGTCCCGTGGTCCCTCACGATCCTGGCCATGCCCCCTCCTCTCACACAGCTGGACCGTGAGACCCTGGGGGTGGATGCCTTGGTGGGGGAGAAAGACCCACTTGGGGGTGAAAGCCGAGGTGGAGGGGTCAGGACACAGGTGTGTGTGAGGAGGGTCAGGATTGAATACAGCAACAGGGAGAGCCTCTTCTGGAGAAATTCTGGGAGAAGAAGAGGGAGTGGTGATGAAGAGAAGAAAGAGGTCAGTGTGCCTGTAATTAGACTCGATCACATTTACCATCACAAGCGCTTCCTTGGTGGCTCTGACGGTAAAGAATCCTCCTGCAGTGCAGGATACCGGGATTTAATCCCTGGGTCGGGATGCTCCCCTGGAGAAGGGAATGACAACCCACTCCAGTCTTCCTGCCTGGAGAATCCCATGGACAAAGAAGCCTGGCAGGCTACAGTCCATGGGGTTGCAAAGAGTCCGACACGACAGCCACTAAGCACACTTCACACCACTGTGATCGAGCAGCTCAGATACTTATGTCAGCTCTTCCTCCCTGTGTTGAGCGACTGAACATTTTTATAAGGAAAACAGATTCAGAACCACTGGGTTCCTGGTTGGGGGGCTCTCAAAGCCCAGATGCATCGGACGTGGCCGGGCCGTCATCCCCACGGGCCTCCCGCCATCTGTCCGGGGCTGCATGGGGTTGTCTGGGGCCTTAATAACCATCCTGCCTGTTTGGGGGTCTGCACAGCCCAGAATTGTGAGGAGCGGAACCTGAAGGAGAGTGGGTACCAATGCGAGTGGCGCTACAACAGCTGTGCTCCGGCCTGTCCAGTCACGTGCCAGCACCCGGAGCCCCTGGCCTGCCCCGTGCAGTGCGTGGAGGGCTGCCACGCACACTGCCCACCCGGTGAGGCCCTGGCCCCCTGTGGGGATGGAGTGGAGGGTGGGGCTGGTCCTCAGGAAAGTGCCGCCCCGTCCTGCTTCGTCTCAGCCTCGCCCAAGGGCCCTTCTGTCCCCAGCCCCATCACCCTATGTCCTGTTTCTACGTCCTTCCACCAGAGCCAGGCCAGCTGAGATTTTTGCCAAGCTGAGTTCCCGTGTGATGCTTCTGGGGGTCAATTGATGGGTTTATCATCTGGAGCAGCACTTTCTGATAGAACTTTTTGCAATGCCAGGAGAGTTCAACTCAGATGTGGCTCATTGTGTCTAAGGAATTGAATGTTCAGTTTTGTTGATGTTACTTAATCTACATTCAAATGTAACCAGCCACTGGTTGTTAGTAGCTACAGCAGTGGGTAGCACAGGTTGAGAGTTATCAGGTATCTTCTTTGGTGGAGGAACAAAAAGACCCCTGGTGATAAGACCTGCTTTGTCCTGGCATTTGGAGGAGGCAAGGTAGGAGAAGGAACCCCCTCTCCCAATTTTGTAGGTGAAAGGATGCTCCCTAAGTGATTTGGTGGCCCTCAGGGGAGGCACGCAGAGCTGGGACAGGCCCTTTGGTGCCAGGAAAGTCTTCCTTGCAGGCAAGGTGGGCACTTTGGCTCCTAACGAGAGGCTTGTCACGCAGGGAAAATCCTGGACGAGCTTTTGCAGACCTGCGTCAACCCCGAGGACTGCCCTGTGTGCCAGGTGGAGGGCCGGCGCTTAGCCTCCGGGAAGAAAGTGACCCTGAACCCTGGGGACCCTGAGCATTGCCAGATCTGGTAACACAGCACCCCCTACCCTGCCCCTGGTTGTCTGAATGATCAGCCTTACTGTCAAACCTGGGGGCCTGCTCGGAAGTGTCCGTTTGGGGAAGGACGTCTTGTTCTTGTTCGGTTTGCCTCTCTGTCTTTGAGGACAGACTAGATATTTTCCCCAGGAAATACCTCTTAGGAGATTTAGGTTTTTATCTCTTGTTGCTGAAGGAAGAGTCTGGCCTCTTCTTGTCCCTGGAGGTGGCATCCGGTCTGGGGACAGGCATCTATGGATAGCAGATTTCTTGTTTACTGGACATTGGGATGCAGGTTGGGGGAAAGTGAGGTGGAGTCCCTGACCCTGTAGCAGGGCTCATATACCGCGGGCCACCGCCAAGGTGGCCAGGATGAGGCTCTCATAACTGGAGGGAGGCATGGGTCACTCCCCCTACCGATTGTAGGGGCCCCCTACTGCCCCACTGCCTGATTGCCTCTGGCAGCTGGCCCTGGGGAGGTGAGGAGGGGGTTGAGCTCTGAGCTTCTTGAAGCCCTGCTCCTAAGTCGAGAATTTATGTTCCAACGTTGTATGCTCAGCACCACTCCTTATGGGATCCTAAACTCGAGAACTTAAACTCGCTGAGGAAGAAAGGGACCATTGCCACGGCTGCGAGGGCCAGACCCCGACTGCTTTCTGCCCGGGTGGATTTTCTAGCAAACACAGAAAAGTCGAGAATCTGTCACTCCTGCTTTATCAGCCAAGGATGGAGGCCCTAAACCACGTGCAGTATGAGGAAGTAGGAGTCGACTTTCCATTAAGACCTTGCCTGCCCCCGGCTGTGCCGAGGAATAGGGGTTCTGAGCCGCAGGCGCATGGGGAGGGCAGTCACCTGGGCACACGCTGCAGCTGCAAGCCCGTGTGGAGAGCGGTTCTGGAGCAGGCTGGGGACACTGCTGGGAGGCGCTCCACAGGGATACTCCGGGGCTCAGGGCACTGCTGTCTCCCCACTCTATTGCGATGCTGAGAGCAAGTGGCCACAATGGCTGAGAGTGCCTGCAGAACAAGGTTCTAGCCTGAATGGGTCTCCACCGCAGGCAGCTTCTCCTGTGGTCTGGCAGACCCTGCCACTTTCCAGGACCCTGGTGAAAGGGAGAGAAGTGACCAGGGGACTGGAAACTTGGCACGGTGGGGTGATAAGTTGTGTGGGGGCTTGGGGCTGGGTGTGGGGCATAGCCAGATCCTGGCATGTGATGGGCATAAACCATCTGTCCATTGTGGGAAAGAATGAATGAGTTAATGTTGTTCCCCATCTAGCATCTTGGAGACCCGAGAACACCACCCCCAGTACTTTGTTCTGCCAGATAAAGCTGGGATTTCAAATCTTTATTCATCTCTCCAAAATGATTTTACTCCAGTTTTCCTTTCTTCCTTAAAGCCCAACATGTTAAACATGCTATGGAATTATGCAGCTTAGACTCTGTTTAATAAATACTGAAAAACATATATCTTCAGCAGAGCATTTACAAGTCCTGGTCAGCATCAACATTACACAGCAGTGTTTGTATTTGGAGATATTTGGGAGAAGGCTTGAATTATAATTAAATATTTATGTTGCTAGAGGCATAGGTTGAAAATCAGTCAAATTTGAATGGCTGTGTGGACTGCCGAGAAAGAAGAAAGATTCATTTTTAGGTCCTAGGTTGGGTAGGAGCTTTGGTTTTTAAGGGACTCACAACCCAAGGGAAGTGTGTATGTGTATATGTGTGTGCATGTGTGTATGTATGTGTATATGTGTATGTGTATATTTATGCGTGTATATGTGTGCATGTGTATATATATGTGTGTATGTGTGTGCTTTTTTCTGAACCATTTTGGTCTCTCCCCTCCTGCAGTCACTGTGATGGTGTCAGCCTTACTTGTGAAGCCTGCAGGGAGCCAGGAGGCCCGCCCCCCACCGAAGGCCCAGTCACCCCCACAACCCCATACGTGGAGGACATCCCGGAGCCGCCCCTGCACGACTTCTTCTGCAGCAAACTCCTGGACCTGGTCTTCCTGCTGGATGGCTCCTCCAAGCTGTCCGAGGCTGACTTCGAGACGCTGAAGGCATTCGTTGTGGGCATGATGGAGCGTCTGCACATTTCCCAGAAACGCATCCGTGTGGCCGTGGTGGAGTACCATGATGGCTCCCATGCCTACCTCGCGCTGCAAGACCGGAAACGGCCATCTGAGCTGCGGCGCATTGCCGGGCAGGTGAAGTATGCGGGCAGTGAGATGGCTTCCACCAGCGAGGTCTTGAAGTACACGCTCTTCCAGATCTTCGGCAGGATTGACCGGCCTGAGGCCTCTCGCGTGGCCCTGCTGCTTACGGCCAGCCAGGAACCCCCCAGGCTGGCCCGGAACTTGGTCCGCTACGTCCAGGGCCTGAAGAAGAAGAAGGTCTCCGTGGTCCCCGTGGGCATCGGGCCCCACGCCAGCCTCAAGCAGATCCGCCTCATTGAGAAGCAGGCATCTGAGAACAAAGCCTTTGTACTAAGTGGCGTGCACGAGCTGGAGCAGCGGATGGACGATATTGTCGGCTACCTCTGCGACCTTGCCCTCGAGGTGCCTGCCCCGACCCTGACGCAACATCCCCTCGCCGCACAGGTCACTGTGGCGCCGCAGCTCCTGGGTCCTTCGCTGCCGGGACCCAAGAGGAGCTCTGTGGTCCTGGATGTGGCATTCCTCCTGGAAGGCTCGGACGAGGTGGGCGAGGCCAACTTCAACAGGAGCGCAGAGTTTGTGGAGGAGGTGATCCGACGCATGGACGTGGGCCAGGACGGCATCCACGTCACAGTGCTGCAGTACTCATATGTGGTGACTGTGGAGCACTCCTTCAGGGAGCCACAGTCCAAGGACGTGGTCCTGCAGCGACTCCGTGAAGTCCGCTACCGAGGTGGCAACCAGACAAACACGGGGCTGGCCCTGCAGTACCTGTCGGAGCACAGCTTCTCCGCCAGCCAGGGGGACCGGGAGCAGGCGCCCAACCTGGTCTACATGGTGACAGGAAGCCCGGCCTCGGACAAGATCCAGCGGATGCCTGGAGACATCCAGCTGGTGCCCATCGGCGTGGGCCCCCGCGTGGATGTGCAGGAGCTGGAGAGGGTCAGCTGGCCCCAGACCCCCATCTTCATCCAGGACTTCGAGAGGCTCCCCCGAGAAGCTCCAGATCTGGTGCTGCAGCGGTGCTGCTCTGAAGACGGCCCGCACCTCCCCACCCTCGCCCCTGCCCCAGGTGTGTGGGGGCTTGGCGTTGGAGCGAGAACGTGGGGGGCTAGGGGCTGCCTTGGTGGAGATGCCGTTCTCAGGCTCCAATCTGTCTCTCTGCTCTGTGTTTTCTGTCATGTCCTGCCTTCAGGGAGAGGCGTCTGTGGTCTTTTGAGGGGGAAGGATCTTTTCTTATGGGCTTCTGCGGTGGCTCAAATGGTAAAGATTCTGCAGACCCAGATTCCATCACTGGGTTGGGGAGATCCCCTAGAGGAGGGGCATGGCCACCCACTCCAGTATTCTTGCCTGGAGAATCCCTTGAGCAGAGATGCCTGGCAGGCTACAGTCATAGGGTTGCAAAGAGTCAGACAGAACTGAGCGACCCAGCATGCATGCATCTGTAAGATGTGGATAATAATAGTGCTTACTTGTAAAATGCTTAGAACGGTACCTAGCACATAGCAAGCACTCAAAAATGGTTTATCTCCCCTGCTATTATTACTACTTTCTTAACTGATACTAACGACTGATCAGTTTCTAGTTCTTCTTTATTTACTTACTTATTTCTGGCTGTGCTGGTCTTTGTTGCTGCACTCAGGCTTTTCTCTAGTTGTGGTGAGCAGGGGCTACTCTGTGTTGTAGTGCAAGGGCTTCTCATTGTGGCGGGTTCTCTTGTTGCGGATCATGGGCTCTAGGGCGCTTGGGCTTCAGTAGTTGTGGTTCCCCAGCTCTAGACTGCAGGCTGAACAGCTGCGATGCACGGGCTTAGTTGCTCCATGCATGTGGGATCTTCCCGGACGAGAGATGGAACCCGTGTCTCCTGCTTTGGCAGGTGGACTCTTTACCACGGAGTCCCTGGGGAAGCCCAATCCCTAGTTCTAGAGTATCTTTATTTGGAGTGTTTGGAACCATTCCAGAATCACTAGCCTTCTTTCATTGTCTATGCTTTTGTTTCTTGGTTTTTATCTGGGCTACCGATTTATCTAAACTCTTGTGATCTCTCAGTAATGGCTTCATCCAATCTCAGAATGGCATTTGGGGCAGAGTTTGTTTCCTCACGGTGATCATGACCCTGGTCCCAACCATCAACATGAGCTTTAGGCCTTTGCAATAGAATCACCTTCTAGCTCCTCACGTGCCGCCTGAAACCCACGGACACACAAGTCCACCTTCCAGGGGTGCTTTGCTCTGCTTCCTTTGCCATCCGCATGTTTTCTGCTCCAGTCTATTGTTGGATTCTAGAAGAGCTGCAGCCCCCGAAATGGAGGGACAGGATGCCTCTGCCTCTTGCTGCTGCCTGTGGTGTTTAAACTGCCTTTGGGCGTGTTGGCATCCCCCTAACATCTCCACACCTGGGGTCTCGCAGCCCCCTTGCCTGCCGCCTGGCACCAGCTGCCACACCCATGCAGGACTGGAGGACATGCCTCCCTTATGTGGCTCCTCCCAGTCCAGCGCCCTGCACACACTGTCCAGTGAGTGTCTGCTTCAGGAGCCTGGGGCCTGTCCCCCGCTGCCCTTGGCCACTCCCTCCTGTCTCTGCAGACTGCAGCCAGCCCCTGGATGTAGTTCTCCTCCTGGATGGCTCCTCCACCTCTCCAGCCTCTTACTTTGACGAAATGAAGAGTTTCGCCAAGGCGTTCATCTCAAAAGCCAACCTAGGTGAGTGAGGCGCCCGAAGCAGGGTGTTTTGGGGGCTTCCCGCTGATCCAGAGCGTGACTCCTGCGCCCCGTCTCCCGCCAGGCCCTCAGCTCACCCAGGTGTCGGTCCTGCAGTACGGAAGCAACACCAACGTTGACGTGCCCTGGAACATACACGTGGACAAAGCCCACCTGCTGAGCCTTGTGGACCCCATGCAGCGCGAGGGAGGCCCCAGCCAAGTCGGTAACGTGGGTGCGGGATGGGGGTAGGGGCTGCGTGCAGTCCCCGCTCCTGGCACAAGTGACCGAGTGACCCCGGCTGGCCGTCGCTCCTTGGCCTTAGTTTCCCTTCCTGTAAACTAAGGGCCGAGACATTCTTCCTCCCCTCACCTGTATGTGAGCCTCTCCGAGTCTCCGAGTCATTCCGTCTCAGGGATCCGAGGCTCCATCGGGAGATGGCATGCTCAGCTGGCCTCAGGACCCCCATTCCTGAGTCAGGACTGATTGTGCGGTCCACTGTCTGTTCCCAGGGCAGGCGCTGTCCTTCGCGGCACGCTACATCACGTCCCAAGTCCACGGTGCCAGGCCCAGTGCCTCCAAGGTGGTGGTGATCCTGGTCACAGGCTCCTCCATGGACTCAGTGGAGGCGGCCGCCGCTGCTGCCAGATCCAACCGTGAGTGTCCAGGGTTCAGTCCTGTGGGCCAGGGGCGGTGGGTGGGCGTGGAGTGCTGGCTGAGTGGAATGATGTAGCATCTTAGTATCTCCCTGGAGAACAGCTCATCTTTTTTTTTTTTTGTAGTTTTAAAAAAATTTATTTCTAATTGGAGGATAATTGCTTAAAAATATTGAGGCTGTACAAGTGGCTGGGTGAAGCTTCAGGCCAGACCACTCTGAACCCACTCGACCAGAGGTGGGCACAGACCCTTTCTCGTTCCTCTGTAACCGCAGGAGTGGCCGTGTTCCCCATCGGGATTGGGGACCAGTATGATGCAGCCCAGCTGAGGGTCTTGGCAGGTCCGGGGGCCAGCTCCAACGTGGCAGAGCTCCAGCGGATCGAAGACCTCCCCAGCATGGTTGCCCTTGGCAACTCTTTCTTCCAGAGGCTATGCTCTGGTGAGTCTTGTGATGTCTCTCTTATCCCCTCAAAATAGAAGCAAAAGCAGTGAAACCCATCTCGACACTAGAAGGTTCCCATACGTGAGATTTGGCCTTGAATTAAGACTGCTTTATAGGCCATGATCTATAAATTTCTGCTTGTGGGAGATTGTAAGACAAACCTCCAAGGGGCTGCCAGAAAGTTCTCTGTGTATATACTTCCTTCCCTCCTTACTGTCCTTGCTCACTATAGATGGGGCTTCTGGACAAAGAAACGGAAGGCAGAGGCAGGGAACCCTAACATCCGCAGGTCATGGACCTCTTCTCCAGGCCCTGCACTCATGCTCAGCATGGGTGTAAAAGACTTTAGAAAAGCAACACAGATTTACCATATAGCATGGAGATTTACATTCAAGATCTTGAAATAATCTATGATGGAATGTAATCTAAAAAATATAGCAGTCCCTCTGTGGTATACTTGAAACTGGCACAGTATTGTCTATCAACTATACTTCAATAAAAAAGAAAATAAAAAGATTAAAAAAAGAAATACAGTAACATAGAATTTAACATCAAAGTACCATAGTTTAAATTGATTTAGGGTTAGAAGCTTTTTGTTTTTACCATTGCTGTTCAGTCACCAAGTCGTGTCTGACTCTCTGCGACCCCATGAACTGCAGCACATCAGACTTCCCTGTCCTTCACTATCTCCCGGAGTTTGCTCAAGTTCATGTCCATTGAATCGTGATGCCATCCAATTGTCTCACCCTCTGTCGTCTCCTTTTCCTCCTACTTCAGTCTTTCCCAGCATCAAGGTCTTTTCCAATGAGTCAGCTCTTTGCATCAGGTGGTCAAAGTATTGGAGCTTCAGCTTCAACATCAGTCCTTCCAATGAATATTCAGGTTGATTTCCTTTAGGATTGACTGGGTTGATCTCCTTTTTTTCCACATGCATGATATTTTTTAAACTTGTTTTTTTATATTTTCCTAATATAATTAGGTGTGAGTCCAAACCTACTAGGAGTTATTGCCCTGTCTTGCTAGATGATAGCTCTCTTGGTAGGAATTTTGAAGATCTCTTTCAAGGTTTCAGGATCTTGTCTCATTTCCCTCTTCTTACTAGGCACTGATATATTAATATCAATACATAGAAAAGAGGACAAGAAGATATCGATTGTAGTTGTTGCCATGTTATTACTGTTGTGTCACTATAATGACTAACAACCACAAAGCTTATGGAATTCTCTGGTGATCCAGTGGTTAGGACTGTACGCTCTCACTGCTGGGAGCATGGACTCGCTCCCCTGGTCAGGGAACTAAGATCCTGCAAGCCATAAGGCAAAGCCAAAAAAATAAAGCACCCCACAATGTTTGCCTGAAGAACCACAGGATGACTGCCTTCTAATCTTCCATACCCAAACCCTCACTGCTCATTTCACTCACGTTCTTTTCAGTCAGTCCAGCTTCAAGGACCAGCCAGGTAGCTGAGCAAATGGCTCACAATTTCTGGGTGGTGGGTGGGGACAGAGGTCTGACTTGTGTCTGTTTCAGGGTTCGTCAGTGTTTGCGTGGATGAGGACGGGAATGAGAGGAGGGTAAGTTCCTTTCTGTTGGCTTTGAAGGAAAGATCAGGAATGTATATTTGAAGTCCTCAACCCCCTGGTTAACGTTTCCTCCTTTGGTCTGGGTCCAATAGCTTTTTTTTTTTTTTTTTAATTGGAGGCTTCCTTGGGGGCTCAGTGGTAAAAAATCTGTCTGCCAAGGCAGGAGACACAGGTTCGATCCCTGATCTGGGCAGATCCCATATGCCGCGCAGCAACCAAGGCTGTGGGCCATAACTATTGAGCCTGTGCTCTAGAGCCCGGGAGCCGCAGCTACTGAAGCCCGCATACCCCAGAGCCTGTGCTCCACCACGGGAGACGTCACCGCAATGAGACCCACGCACGGCAACTAGACAGTGGCCCCCGCTCACCACGACTAGAGAAAGCTCACGCAGCAGCAAGACCTAGCATGGAATAAATAATAATAAAAGCCTAAATAAGTAAATAAAAAATTGAAAAATTTTGGCTGGGGATGGGAGTGGATCCACCCGTAAATCTTACATTCTGTCTCCTATCTCCTTGCCAATCAGGCCCAAGTTGTAGTTTCTGTGTCTCTTGAGGGCGGGAGGGTTAGTTGCCTAGTGGATGTTGAAGTGCCTCACTCCAGTCCCTGCCCGAATGTGGTTCTCTCTCTGCAGCCTGGGGACGTCTGGACCTTGCTGGATCAGTGCCACACGGTGACTTGCCTGCCAGATGGCCAGACCTTGCTGAAGAGTCACCGGGTCAACTGCGATCAGGGGCCACAGCCATCATGCCCCGACGGCCAGACCCCGCTCAGGATGGAGGAAGCCTGTGGCTGCCGCTGGGCCTGTCCCTGTGAGTCCTTTGCTTCCTCAGCCTGGGCAGTGTTCAGGGTCTGGTGCCTTTTGCTTGTCTGTGCCAAGAGGTAGACCAGAAGGCCATCTCCTGCCCCTACCACCCATGTTCCCTCACTCTCCTGTCCTTGGGACGTGTTTCCATCCCATTCCAGGGCTCCCCATCTCCTTCCTGTGCCTTTTGGAGGGCACATCCCCAGATAATGCATAACAAGAGGGAGGAATTGGTTTTCTGAGGTCAGTACTCAGCCTCTTGCTCAGTCGCTCAGTCATGTCTGACTCTTTGTGATCCCGTGGACCGTAGCCCTCCAGGCTCCTCTGTCCATGGGATTCTCCAGGCAAGAATACTGGTTAGATGCCTGCTCCTGGGTAATAAATAAGCTTTGAACTTGAGTTAGAGCTGAAAAGCCTCCCTGATCCCAGCATGGACCGCCTGCCTTTGGGGATGGTGGGGCTGGAAGTGGATTCTCAAGTTCTTACACGATTGGTGCTTCCATGGGAGGGCCCTGTGTTCTGGCCTGACAGGTGTTTAAGGCAGCTGCTCTTTCTTGCCAGCTCTCCCGAGTTTTCCTTTGATATCAGTTGTGTATTCTATATTCTTTGCCTGCCCACTGCTTCATCCTGCCATCCTTCTGGTTTGCTTTGTTTTGTTATTTTCATTTACTTGTTTTTGCATTCAACCCCTCACACAGGCTCTCTCTTTGTCTCTCTTTAGGTGTCCTCCTTACCATATAGAAGTTTGAGCACTTTTAAAGCAACCCTGGGCCTTCATTCCTTTGTAGACCGTATACAAAATACACACAAAGTAGTTTCAGATTTGCTACCAAGGAACTTCCCTAGCGGTTCAGTGGTTAAGATGCCATGCTTCTAATGCAGGGGATGTGGGTTTGATCCCTGGTTGGGGATCAAAATCCCACATGCCACGCAGCCAAAAAAAACCCCCACAAAAACAGAACTGCTAACCAATATCTTTATGAAAACCAAATATACTAACTAGAGTATACATTCGTGCAGGGCTTTCCGGGTAGCTCAGCTGGTAAAGGATCTGCCTGCAATGCAGGAGACCCCAGTTCGATTCCTGGGCTGGAAAGATCCCCTGGAGAAGGGATAGGCTACACCCTCCAGTATGCTTGGGCTTCCTTGGTGGCTCAGCTGGTAAAGAATGCGCCTGCAATGTAGGAGACCTTGGTTCGATCCCTGGGTTGGGAAAATCCCCTGGAGAAGGGAAAGGATACCCAATCCAGTATTCAGGCCTGGAGAATTCCATAGTCCATGAGGTCGCAAAGAGTCAGACATGACTGAGCGACTTTCACTTTGGGTACAGAGTAAATTTTTCACCAAAGTTATTTAGGTTAGTTTCCCCCTTCCTTGCTGTGTACTCACATTATTCATTACCATTCATTTGATTTTGTACCTGTTTGTGTTCCGTCTTGAATTTTCCTCTCCGCCATCCTAGCTGATTCCATCTGTTTGCCTTCTGTGTGTGAGGCATTCACGTGGTTCTCAGTGTCAGAAGTCTATAGAAAGATATGCCCAGAAGTTGCCCTGTTGGTTCAAAGAGAGCAGAGCAGATAGGAGAGGATCACAGAAGTTAAGTCATTTAGGTGGCAAAGCCACTCCCACTAACCTGCCAGCTTAACACCATTTCACTGAACCAGCTTGTTCCAGGTGGGCAAAGCCACTCCCACTAACCTGCCAGCTTAATGCCATTTCTTTATCTTGGGACTTACTACGTTCTTGTGGCAGCTGGGGCTGGACTGCTTAAGACTTGGCCACAGGGACTGCCCTGGTGGTCCAGTGGCTTAGGCTTCACATTCCCAATGCAGGGCCCTGGGTTCGATTCCTGATTGGAGAACTAGATCCCACATGCTGCAACTGAAAGATTCTACATGTGGCAACTAAGACCAGATAGATATTTTCTTTAAAAAAAAAAGACTTCACGGTACCCCCGCTGGGGTGTCTGGGAACACTTACAGCGTGGATGTCAGTGGGGTGGTAGCATTCAGGACTGTTGCTTGGACGTGACCGGCTGCCCAGAACGTGGGGAACTTTGAGTAGAAGAGCATCTGGGAGCCGATCAGCCCTGACCAATGGTGTATCATTTGCCAGGGTCTGTGCTGCCTTGGTATATGGGTCATTCTTACTATGGAGGTCTCCTGGGCCTGGCGGAGAGCAAGGGTGGTGTTAGTGAGTCCTTGCTAACCCCCTGGATCTGCCTCTCAGTTCTTGGTTTCCATTTCTTCACCACCATAGACGTGGTCATGGTTTGTCTGGAAGGCTCGTTTCCAACTTTACTGAAGTCCGAGATTAGTTTTCAGATCATGTATGACTCTGGACCATCAGTTCAGTTAAGTCACTCAGTCATGTCCGACTCTTTGCAACCCATGGACTGTAGCATGCCAGGCTTCCCTGTCCATCACCAACTCCCAGAACTTGCTCAAACTCACATCCATCAAGTTGGTGAGGCCATCCAACCAGCTCGTCATCTGTCGCCCCCCTCTCCTCCTGCCTTCAATCTTTCCCAGGATCAGGGTCTTTTCCAGTGAGTCAGTTCTTCGAATCAGGTGGCCAAAGTGTTGGAGCTTCAGCTTCAGCATCAGTCCTTTCAATGAATATTCAGGACTGATTTCCTTTATTCATGGACTGTGGTCCATTGGGGGGATTTTTATGGAATCATCTGACATAGTGGCAAGATGATTAGTCTTCCCAAGTGGTGTTTTAACAGAAACCCTGAGAGTTTGCTGATGGTGTGGATGGACAAGTGGCAGACGAGATCGTGTCGAGACCCCACCGTTTGTTTTGGCTTCAGGAATATTTCTCTTTCAGGGTCTCTTAAGGGATCATGTCAACATGGCCATGTGTACCATTAGTCACTTGGTAGCTGAAAAGACACGTGCGCCTTTAGGGGAACTTCCTTTCCAGTGAGGTCATGAGCTCATGGTTTGCTTAGCTTGTTGTGGTTTAAACGTGTCCTAACACCCCTGGAACCTCAGTTTGTTTCCTGGGCCAAGACATGCTTGTGGGGGAGAGCATTAACTTTGCACGTTTACATTTTTTGGAAGTATGGCTCTATAATTTGCCACATTTTAATGGAATCCTCATCCTTCTAAATCTTTCCTAGGAACATATTTAATGGCCAAGTGTTACCTAAGGTGCTCTACCTCTCAGAATCAGTTTCCTATTCTGTAAAAAGGAAGAAATTTTCCTCTGTGGCTTCAAAAAGCCCACCCAACTCTCAGCTCTGGATATCTGCATGCGGCTGCTTCTTTGCATGGGTGCGAGTCCGCTCAAGTCATACCCATCCTTTGCTTTCTCGCCCAGGTGTGTGCACAGGCAGCTCCACTCGGCACATCGTGACCTTTGATGGACGGAATTTCAAGCTGACCGGCAACTGCTCATATGTTCTGTTTCACAACAAGGAGCAGGACTTGGAGGTGATTCTCCATAATGGATTCTGCAGCGCTGGGGCGAGGCAGGCCTGCATGAAATCTGTGGAGGTGAAGCAGAATGGCCTCTCGGTTGAGCTCTGCAGCAACATGGAGGTAAGAGGTGCTTTCCGTGGTCCTGTGGCAGGGCCCTTGGGGAAGCCACGTGGACCCGGTGGCAGCTGGTTTTAGCTGGTATTCCTGTGCGGAGACTTGACCTTCTGCCTGATTAGCAGGGTGCTATCTCTGTAGAAGGGGCTTATTGCATCTCCTTTTGGTGTGATTTCTTGTTGTTCAGGGCTCAGATTCGGAAGGAAGGGTCCATTTTTTTCCTTTCTTTTTTTTTTTAAAGAAATATTTCTTTTTTTTTTAAATTTTATTTTTTAACTTTACAATATTGTATTGGTTTTGCCATATATCAAAATGAATCCGCCACAGGCATACATGCGTTCCCCACCCCGAACCCTGCTCCCTCCTCCCTCCCCATACCATCCCTCTGGGTAGTCCCATTGCACCAGCCCCAAGCATCCGGTATCGTGCATCGAATCTGGACTGGCGGCTCATTTCATATATGATATTATACATATTTCAATGTCATTCTCCCAAATCATCCCACCCTCTCCCTCTCCCACAGAGTCCAAAAGACCGTTCTATACATCAGTGTCTCTTTTGCTGTCTCATATACAGGGTTTATTGTTACCATCTTTCTAAATTCCATATATATGCGTTAGTATACTGTATTGGTGTTTTTCTTTCTGGCTTGCTTCACTCTGTATAATAGGCTCCAGTTTCATCCACCTCATTAGAACTGATTCAAATGTATTCTTTTTAATGGCTGAGTAATACTCCATTGTGTATATGTACCACAGCTTTCTTATCCATTCATCTGCTGATGGAAATATTTCCTTATCTGAGTTCGCCAAACTCTTAGTTGTGGCGTGTGGAATCTTTAGTTGTGGCATGTGGGATTTTAGTTCCCTGACTGGGGATGAAACCTAGGCCCCTGCATTGGGAGCATGGAGTCTTAGCCACTGGACCCCCAGGGAAGTCCCAGAAAGGGTCTGATGTCAGTAGCATTACATCGTCAATGGGGTGCCAGTTTTTTGCACTAGTAGAAGATTGGGGTTGACACCAGGCTGTTTGTCCAGCAGGCATTTTGCGCCCTGTTCCTAGGCTAGGGCATGCCAACCTTCTGAAGGAAAATATTTAGGGCCTAGATGAAAGCCTTTGAAAATATTTAGGGCCTAAGAAAAATGTGTGGCTCCAAAACTCAAAAGGGAAACTGCAAAACTCATCAAAATAAATGTTTGATTACCTGTTTACAAGAGGTTGTATCCTTCAGTTCTTTTGGAAATCATAAATATTTCATTACATGAAAGCAACTTAAGGGTTAGACCTTCTCTTGCAAGACTTCTTGAACACGCACAGTGATTGCTGAAAAAAATAATCACAGCTCGTCATATATTAAATGAGTAGCTCATAGCCAAATGTTTAAAATTCAAAAGGATAAAAAGCTTTCCAAATTTTTTACAGCAAAAATTATAGTCATCATGGGAGGTGAGTGTATTTTAACAGGTTTGGTGTGATATGTTGTGGAGCCTCTGTAGATCTGGTGACCAAAATAAAATAAAGATTAAAGTGTTCCTATTAGATGCTCCTGGAGATAGGGCATCAATGAGTTGGCAAATGGCAACTTCCCCAGCCTGTCTTGAGGAATCAGTCTTCCCTGTCGAGTGCAGATGGACTCAAGGTTTCCTTTAACCCCTGAGCTTTTGGGTTCCAGATGCCTGGCTGGCTGTTCAGCTTTGTAAGAGTCCACTCTCCTGCCAAGCTCTGTAGAGCCCCTTTATCTTAGAAGAGCTGCCGGACAGTGCCCAAGTTTGTGAATAACAGTGGAGTTGAGTGGGATGAATGTGTAGGGACTGTCATGAACTGTGGAAAGAGACTACAAGTGAAATCCTAGGATCCTTCGTTGCCATGACTACTGATGGGGCTTTTCTCCTTTGGGCAGGTGATGGTGAATGGGAGACTGGTCTCTGTCCCTTACCTGGGTGGGGACATGGAGGTCAGAGTCTATGGTACCATCATGTTCGAGGTCAGATTCAACCTTCTGGGCCACATCCTCTCCTTCACCCCACAAAACAACGAGTTCCAGCTGCAGCTGAGGCCCAAGATCTTTGCCTCAAAGACGTATGGTCTCTGTGGTAAGACTGTTGTTTGCTTCTTCCCTGAGATGTATGCCCTCCTTGGTCTAATCTCAGGGCCCCTGGCTACTGCCATTTCTGGGTCCGGTAGTGGGCTCAGATGCTGGCAGGGGTGGAGAATGACCAAGCCTCCAGCATCGGGAGCTGGCTTTGGGCTCTCAACCATGTCTCTCCTGGTTTCTCTAGGGTTCTGTGATGAGAACGGGGCCAATGACTTCATGCTGAGGGATGGCACGGTCACTGAGGACTGGAAGACACTGGTCCGGGAGTGGACGGTGCAGCAGCCGGGGCAGACATGCCCGCTGGGCCCCGAGGAGCCGTGCCCCATCTCCCAGGGCTCCCGCTGCCAGGTCCTCCTCTCTGAGCTATTTGCTGAGTGCCACAAGGTCCTTGCTCCAGCCACATTTCATGCCATGTGCCAGCAGGACAGTTGCCAGCAGGAGCAAGTGTGTGAAGCCATTGCCTCTTATGCCCACCTCTGCCGGACCAAGGGGGTGTGTGTCGACTGGAGGACTCCTGATTTCTGTGGTGAGTCTTCATTGCTGCTAAGTTGCTTCAGTCATGTCCGACTCTGGGCGACCCCATAGACGACCTCCTACCAGGCTCCTCTGTCCCTGGAATTCTCCAGGCAAGAACACTGGAGTGGGTTGCCATTTGCTTCTCCAATGCATGAAAGTGAAAAGTGAAAGTGAAGTCGCTCAGTCGTGTCCGACTCTTAGTGACCCCATGGACTGCAGTCTACCAGGCTCCTCCATCCATGGGATTTTCCAGGCAAGAGTACCGGAGTAGGGTGCCATTGCCTTCTCCGGGTGAGTCTCCACAGGCTCCCCCAAATGCTGTGAAGAATGACGAATGAGAAGCCTGCTCAACCTCCCTGAAACCTCATATTTTTAAAATCTGGGCCATGGAGATCAAAATCTCCGCCTTTCCTATTCCCTAGGATTCCATTCAGGGTCAAGTAAGATGGTAGACATACAGGTAATGTGAACACAGGATTTCTATGTAACGAGTTTCTAGGTAAATGAAAGCATGGTCCTTTCTATCAGTATTTCTGCAGTTCCTGCACATGTGACTTTATCAGACACATTGGATGGCATCACCAACTCAATGGACATGAGTTTCAGCAAACTCCGGGAGAGAGTGAAGGACAGGGAAGCCTGGCATGTTGCAGTCCATGGGATCACAGAGTCGGACACAACTTAGCGACTGAACAACAATAAGACACATCAAGGCCCCAGCAAAGTACAGAATAAGCAGTCACCTTGAACTTGGACTGGCACCAGGGTGTAGCAAAGGCTCCCAGAGCAAGCCACGCCTGAGCAGGATTTAGAAGTGTGAGTGGAATTGTACCATTCGAATACCAAGAAGCTTCTTCATTAGAGATACCATAGGCTTGCTAGTGTAGACACCTCCCTGCCGAGGACCTGCCCCGGCTGATCCAGGGTATTCGAAGGGGAGACGGAGTCGGCGACTATTTACATATTTATCAAAGATATAAAGAGTAATAGAATGAGGATAGCTCAGTAGGAAAATTCAGTGGAGAAAAGAAGCTGAGTAGCTTGGTTTACACGGGAGACCAATAAAACTTCAAGACAAGAAGTTTGCACCACTTACGTAGGCCGCAGGTGTCCTTCCGTTCTCCCGGAAGGAGAGGAGACACTGAGGCCTCCCCAGTCGGATCTTAGAAGCCCAGGCATAATTAGTAAGCATGGTGGGTTCCGCGCTCCAGATGGAGACTCAGCTGGAAGTTAAAGGGGAAGAATGACATGGGGAGACCAAGCGTTGGTGAGCAAGGCCTGTAGCTCTATTTTTAACAGGGGTTTATATACTCCAAGTTACACATAGAGGATAATAGGGGATGCAAAGTCAGCAGTCTTTGACCCTTATCAAAAACCAGGGTTTCTTTCCTGCAAATTTATCGTATACAAATGGTTTAGGTAATTTACATCATCTTCTGGCCAGAAGGCCTATTAACATTTTATGACTCTTGACAAGGACTTATCAACAAAGACTTATTTTCTCTAAGAGTAATTATTTTAAGGTTTGGCGCCATCTTCTGAAGATAAAATTGCATTCCTATAGGGTGGATGTATAATGGGTTTACAACAAAGGAAAGAATTTATTACCTTAAGGGTCTAAAGTTACTAACACCAAGGCCACTACTTATTTTTTCTACATACCAACTATTAATTAATACATATTCAAGGATACAATTCAGGGGATGTGAAAACTTGGCAACAAGCATTGGCTCATCAATGAAATCCTTTACTAGTTTATTCTGGTAGTTTCTAACTCTCTGAGAGGCTCTAAGCTATTTGAATATCTTAAGCTTCCCGTGCCTCTCGAGGCTGGGAGACTGTAAACAATAGCTGTAGGAGTCCGGGTAAACTTGTCAGGCGAGTTAGAGAGCCATCTGAGGGGTTTGGATTTAAACACTCCTAATTGCCCAGGAACTTTATTAATTGGAGCTGTAGGTTAACTCTTTTGACAGAGAGAGTGAGATGGTGGTAAGGGACAGCCCCCAGTAAAGTCAGAGGGGAGAGCACAAAGCAATAAAGTAGGCAGACTCTGGTTTTTTGGGGGGTAGATGCTCGAGAATATCCGGGGGGACTCCTGAGGCTCGGTCCTGCCTTTGCGTATGCTGAGCCTCCTTCCTCATGACCTTCGTCACGAGTGGAATGCCTCCCCGGCTCCCGGCACCTCCCCACGGTCAGCTTCCTTACCTGGACTTGGCACATGTTTATTATTTTTTTTTTGAGGGAAATGAATGTGTGCAAGCATCTCGGAGTCTCCGAGTTTATGATTATTATGCTGTCTCAGCTTTAACTGGGGCTGGAGGACTTGGGCATCCTAGCCCCAGCTCATCTGGGTGATCAGCTATTTCCTTAGTCTTTCTGGACCTCAGCTTCTGCATCTTGAAATGATAGTTGGACTAGATGACTAGATAACTTGACATGGTTTGGTGTCATTTGTGTGTTGGGGGGGGGAGGGCGGGCGCCGAAGAGCTCCTACACCAAGTCCTCTGTGTCTTAGCACAGAAGGAATTCACCGAGAGGCACAGTGATAGATAAGAAGTGATTTATTAGAACAGGACACATGTGAGGTTTTACAAGCAAGTGGGCAAGGGGGTGCCCCACCCCCAAGAACTTACTGGGCTCCAGTTTTATAATCAAAGGAGAAGAGGGGAGGTGGTGGGTGGGGGGAAGACCTTCCCTGTCTTCTTGAGTAGATGTCATGCTTCTATCATCAGCTCCCCCTCCAGGTTGAGCAGGGTTTACTTGTCACTACCTGGTCAAGCTGGGTCCACAGATTGTTTTTTATGTGTGCAGAGAGCATGTCCTAGGGATCATAAACTTACTGAGCTCACTGGGCAGGATGTGGGGCTCATGCCACCACTGTTTTATTATTTGGGGACATGTCTCATGTTTCTGTCTCATGGTTTTGTTGCTAAGCAAGCCTGCTTGGTTTTGTGGTTAAGCAAACCTGCTTTCTGAGTCACCATTAACTTACAGGGGTCTCTGATATTTTCCCCACTTACAGTCCTCTAGTGGGATTAACTGTTTCATCACCTACTTTGTTCCTTTACACTGTCCCTTTCAAACCCCTTGGTGTGTTGGGGCTCTGGTTTTATGAGTCCCTCTGGCTGTTACTGCCTCCTTTCAACCTGCCTGCCGATCAAGGGAAAAATGTTACTTTCTGAGTTACTGATTGCACCTTCTCTATTTATTAATTGTTGTACCAATGCCCCAACCAAAAGACAAAGACTGGCTGAATGGATACAAAAACAAGACCCCTACATATGTTGTCTACAAGAGACCCACCTCAAAACAGGGGACACATACAGACTGAAAGTGAAGGGCTGGAAAAAGATTTTCCATGCAAATTGGGACCAAAAGAAGCAGGAGTCACAATACTCATATCAGATAAATTAGACTTTAAAACAAAGGCTGTGAAAAGAGACAAAGAAGGTCACCACATAATGATCAAAGGATCAATCCAAGAAGAAGATATAACAATTATAAATATATATCCACCCAACATGGGAGCACCACAGTATGTAAGACAAATCCTAACAACTATGAAAGGAGAAATTAACAATAACACAATAATAGTGGGAGACTTTAATACCCCACTCACACTTATGGATAGATCAACTAAAAAAAAAAAAAAAAATTGTTGTACCTCCTGGCAATTTGTTGTGCATTTGGGCTTCCCAGTGGTTCTAGTGGTAAAGAGACTGCCTGCCAATGCAGGAGATGCAAGAGATGCGGGTTGGATCCCTGGGTGGGGAAGATCCCCTGGAGGAGAGCATGGCAACCCACTCCAGGATTCTTACCTGGAGAATCCTATAGACAGAGGAGCCTGGCGAGCTACAGTCCACGGGGTCGCAAAGAATCGGACACAACGGAAACAACTTAGCACGCATGCTTGAGGAAAGGCTTTGTTGGTCTAAATCCTTGGAATCTTCTCTACCACATGCCTTGGCACCGTGAAAATGTGAGGAAGGGGTTGGCTAGGACCAGAGTGGGAGAAGTGGGTCACTTTGTAGCTTCTCTCCCAGGACATCCCTCTGTAGCTGTGGGTTCCTTTTTTTTTTAAGTTGAAGAGAATTTTTAAAGTGTTATATATACCCATATTCAAAAAAGAACAACAGAATTTCCTAAGGATCCCAGGTTCACATCATCAGGTGGGGTTAAATTTGGCTGCAAGCGAGGAAGAAGTAAAATTCTCTGTCATACAGCAGACCAGAGGCGGGCGGCTTCAGCTCTTTCCAGATCTCAAAGTGGGTTCTAGTTCTCTGCTCTGTCCTCGCGTGGGTTCGCTTCTTTTCTTGTGCTGTAAGATGGAGCTTTGGCCATCACACCCAGGTTCCAAGCAGCAGGATGAAGGGAAGGAAGGAGAAGGGCCAGAGGCACAGCTGTCTTTCAAAAAAAGATTCCTAGAAGCTGCCTAAGAGTCTACACTTGCTCTAATAGTTCATTGGTCAGAATGTAGTCATGTGACTACACTTAGTTGCAAGGGATGCTGGGAAATGTAGTCTTTTTTCTGGGTGGTCATGTGCCCAGCTTGAAAGTCTTATTTCTATGGAAGATGGAGAGAGTGAAAATTGGTGGAAACTGACTAGTTTCCATCCCAGCAAACTTGTTGGATTATCCAGCCGCCTTGAATCAGTGGTATCTGCTTCCCTCTGGTTGCTGTGGCCCCTGAGAATCATCTCCTTCTCTCTCTGCAGCTGTGTCCTGCCCGCCCTCCCTGGTCTACAACCACTGTGAGAGTGGCTGCCCCCGGCAGTGTGAGGGCAACTCGAGCTCCTGCGGGGACCATCCCTTGGAAGGCTGCTTCTGCCCTCCGCACCAAGTGATGCTGGAAGGCAGCTGTGTCCCTGAGGAGGCCTGTACCCAGTGCGTCGGTGACAATGGCATCCGGCACCAGGTAGGAGCCCCCCCTCCCCAAGGGGGCTGCTTCTCACTGGCTCAGTGGTGGAAGCATTGACCCGTGATTGGCCCCTTCCAACCTTGGCAGCAGGGCTCGGCTATTCCAGGCATCCCTGAGGGACAGGGAAGCAGCATGGCATAAAGACTTGGAGTCGGACGCACCTTGGTTCAAATTCCAGTCTATTGTGGGTTAGCTGTGTGGTTAAACACCAGAGTGTAACAACCCATTATTACTACTAGTACTATTTTTTAAAAAACATTTTTTGATGTCTTTATTCAATTTGTTGCATTACTGTTTCTGTTTTTTGGTCACAAGACGTGTGGGGGTCTTAGTTTCTTGACAGGAGTCAAACCTGCACTCCTTGCGTTGGAAGGCAAAGTTCTTACCATTGGACCACCAGGGAAGTTCCCATTAGCAGTATTTTTATGATTATATTCACATAAGTAGAATGCAGGGAAAAGAATGGCTTGGGAAAAGAATACTTTATATAGTGATGTCTACCATTATTAGGGGGTTCCCTGATGGCTCAGACAGTAAAGAATCTGCCTCCACTGCAGGACACCCAGGTTCAATCCCTGGGTTGGTAAGATCCCCCGGAGAAGGGAATGGCTCTCCACTCCAGTATTCTTGCCTGGAGAATTCCATGGTCAGAGGAGCCTGGTGGGCTACAGTCCATGGGGTCACAAAGAGCTGGACACGACTGAGTGACTTAACACTTTTTCACTTTTCACCATTTTTAAGATATATTAGGTGCCTTGCATTGTACTAAGCACTCTGTATTTATGTTTGAACATTCCAAGATGTGTTTTGCAGGCAGGGTATTGACAGTCATTGTCAGTAAGAGGGGATGAAAATACACTAGCTAAGCAAGTTAGACGGTTTCTTTATTGCTGGATTCTTTAGAGCTTTTGATGTGCTGATGTCCATTGCCAGGTTTTGCTTCTCAGACTTATTAGACCATGGAATTGTACTGGGTTAGCCAAAAAGTTCGTTCCTGTTCTTCCATAAGGTGTTATGAAAAAACCCTAATGAACTTTCTGGCTAATCCAATGTGTGTGGTGGAGTGTATGTGTGTGTATGTAGCATCCCCTTGGACTAGGGTATGTGTGTGTGTGTATAGTATCTCCTTGGACTAGAGAGAGAGTGTGTGTGTGTGTGTTTGTGTACAGCATCCCCTTGGACTAGGGTCCCACAGAAGACACTTCGCTATCTTACATCATCTTATAAATGCTCACGAAACCTCTTTGAGAAAATGAAAGAACTTGAGTGAACTTAGTCCCCTGCCCACGAATGCAGTTTGTAGGTGATGGGTTGGGAGCTGGAGTCAATATCTGAAGCTCTGCCTGACTCCCTAGAGCTTGCTCTTTCTGATATATGAAGTTACCCTTCGGCTAGGTCTCCTTTAAGCTGAGTTGCTTAGAAGTCATTGAGTCATCAAGTCATCAATTCCTTTAGCCCTTTAGGAGTCATTATTTTGAAAGGTGATTTATTTACCAAACTCTAATTATTTACCAACACCTTGGCCTCGGATTAGGGGCAGGAGGAGAAGGGGACGACAGAGGATGAGATGGCTGGATGGCATCACTGACTCAATGGACAAGAATTTGGGTGAACTCCGGGAGTTGGTGATGGACAGGGAGGCCTGGTGTGCTGCACTTCATGGGGTCGCAAAGAGTCGGACACGACTGAGCAACTGAACTGAACTGAACTGGCCTCGGATGGCAGTCACTTCTCTCCAGAGTTGCCCACGTGTATATTGTAGTCCCTGGGGCAGTGTGTGTCTGTGGGCATGGGTATGGTCCTGCCCTTCATTCTGGCAGTGATACCACAGAGAGTGCTAGAGGGGAGCTTGTTTGGCTTCTAGAGAAGGAGGATGTGTTCTATCACCATGGGCCACACTCAAGGCCTAACATCTCTATCATCACCGGGGAAGACCTTCATCACTAAGGGAACCTGGTTGATGATTTAACTGTATTTAGTCACAGCAGCAGCAGCAGCAGCAGCAGCAAGAGAATGTATGTGAAGCTAGCTAACCAACTGGAGAATGACGAGAATAGTATATCCATGACTACATGCTTCTGTCCCTGACATTGTAAGCCAGGATATGGACTGTTTCACTTGGTTCTCCCCCCAGACTCCATAGGGTAATTATTACACATCTCATTGAATGGATGACAGAACTGTGGCTCAGATGGCAAGCGGTGATTTAAAAAGACCCTGTTCACTACACCAGGTCAACCCTTAGTGTCCTACGTTTGCCACAGATCTCACTGGAACTGTGAGCTACACTCTGAGCTGACCAGGTGTCCATGTAAGCGTGTGTCCATTAGGCTAGTACTTGGATGGTTCCAGTGGCTCTGTTTTGTTGTTGGGTTTTATCCTAGTTGAACCCGTTTTGTTTTCACAGTGTAGTTGATAAACCAAGAGGGAAGCCCAGCCACTCTCTACTGCCATATTCCAACTTGCTAAATTAAGTGACTGTCTGTATCATAAGTGAAAGTGTTCCTTGCTCAGTCATGTCTGACTCTTTGTGATCCCATGGATGGTAGCCACCAGGCTCCTCTGTCCATGGAGTTCTCCAGGCAATACTGGAGTGGGTTGTCATTCTCTTCTCCAGGGGATCCTCCCGGATATTCCCCCAAAGAGTTGACAAAACCTGACTTGCATGGTCCTAGGCTCCTACTGGGCACAGATGACATGTACCACTGCCCTGGTGGCTCAGACAGTAAAGCATCTACCCGCAATGTGGGAGACCTGGGTTCAATCCCTGGGTCAGGAAGATCCCCTGGAGAAGGAAATGGCAACCCACTCCAGTACTCTTGCCTGGAAAATCCCATGGATGGAAGAGCCTGGTGGGCTACAGTCCATGGGGTTTCAAAGAGTCGGACACGACTGAGCAACTTCACTTTGCTGTTGGTGGCAGGTATTCTCAGAGGGAGGCAGAAATGGTCTCTACTTCCTTCTTTGGCATCCTGGGATTGGAAGGCATGTCAAGTTTGTTTTTCTGGTTCCATGAGTCAGATGTCTGTAGGATCCTGAAAGCAGGAGGCTTTTGAATTTTATCTTGGGGTCCTCAGCTCCTTCCCAACTCCTTCTCTCTGACCCCATTTCCCCTTTTCACTGCTCCCGACCTTTCAGTCCAACACACTGGAATATGTATCCAAGTCATATGAAGCCGGCGTTCAAACAGTGTGGTACTTTGATGTAGAAACGGTCTTAAAAATATATTTTAAAACCAAGCAACATAAAATCAGTTAATAAAACACTATGAAGGGAACACAGCCAGTGTTAGTTATTTCGGAAAATATAGTTTAAACGGATAAAAAAAATTATCCAGCCACCTGCAATGTCATTACTCTCATAGCAGAGAAAGAATAAAAATCTAATATGAAGAACATTCCCATTAAATGAATTTTCTTTAAACTGAAAACTAAAGCCTCGAAAACTTTTCTTTGGGGAAATAATTCAGGGTAGAAATCCCTCGTGCTAATGTCAGAAGGGCAAAATATTTACCAGTTTCCATAGCTCTTGTTTATGTTACAAATGCACTCTGCCTTTATAGCGGGCTCCGGAGGAATCCCGTGGACAGAGGAGCCTGGAGAGCTATCGTCCATGGAGTCGCAAAGAGTTGGACATGACTAAGCACAGACACACACACACACACACACACACTGGAGGAATCCAGAGCCCCCGTGCATGGGTTGTCCTCCCGTCAGTTTTGCGGTTCCCCCCACCCCACTGTGCTGGGCAGGCACTGCTGTGGCCCCTCTAGGACTGCCTCCATCACCTTGTCGGTCCACCCTGAGCCGGGTTCCCTCCCTGATCTCTGGTGTCAGTGTATTCGCATCTTCCTCAAATCCTGGCTGGGGTGGACGGTGCTTGTGACTTGCTGAGTCCCTGGGTTCTGAAGACTTCCATTTCCCCTTGCTGTACTCTCTGCAGGCTGTCCTTCTGTAATCTTTATTTAATCTTTAACGCCAGCCATCTGGCTTACCTGTTCTGTCCAGGTAACAGTACTGTACCAGCTCTGGAACCTGGGGACTGAGACAGGGCTGCCGTGTTAGGAGCCATCAGGAGTCGGCTTGTCCTGATGCAGGAGTGCCCTCTGCCGGTCAGTTGGCTGCATAACCCTCCAGGTGTGTGGCCTCAGGGCCTTTCGAAGCTCAGCCTTGGAGGCCTAAACGGGCTTTTTCAGGAGCCAGAGATTCTCTGGCCTGAAGAGCTTCCCAGGACAGTGGAAATCCCTGGAAAAGGAGGTTAACACCTGATTTTGGTCATCTATTGTGATCTTTCCCAGGAGAGTTGGAAAGTTGTATTACTCATTCTTGAATTTAAGATGTCTGGAGTTCATTTTTAAAAAGAGAGAAAAAACTAATAAATAAATATATATCTCCCTTCTTTTATTTTTAATTAATTTTTATTGGAGTATAGTTGCTTCTTTTGTGGGCTTCCCTGGTGGCTCAAACGGTAGAGAATCCACCTGGATGGTGGGAGACCTGGGTTCAATCCCTGGGATGGGAAGATCTCTTGGAGGAGGACATGGCAAGCCTCTCCAGTATTCTTGCCTGGAGAATCCCCATGGACAGAGGAGCCTGGCAGACTATAGTCCATGGGGTCGCAAAGAGTCAGACACGACTGAGCAGCTAAGCGCAGCACAGCACAGTTTCTACTATACAGCAAAGCAAATCAGCTATACATATACATATAAAATCCCCTCTTTTTTGGATTTCCTTCCCATTTAGGTCACCACAGAGCACTGAGTAGAGTTCCCTGTGCTATATAGTAGGTTCTCACTGGATATCTATTTTATACATAGTAGTGTATATAGGTCAATCCCAGTCTCCCAATTCATCCCACCCCCTTACCCCTTTGGTGTCCATACATTTCTTCTCTGCGTCTGTGTCTGCATCTCTGTTTTGCAAATAAGATCATCTCTCTATATAATCTCCTTTCTTATCTCATCACTTTTGTTACGTAAATGTCTAAATATCCCTCAGTTTATGGTTTTCTTGGCATCACTATCAGTGTAAAAGAACAGGAAGCGCCGGGACAGAGAGATGCCCTGGGAGACGTGAGTCGCCCCCTCTCTTCTCCACTCTGCCTAGCCTCCCGTGTCCTGTGTCCTGGGCCTCTGAGGTCAGCGCCCTCTGCCCCTCCCGGGTCTTCACAGCCCCTGGGAGGAGCTGGAACTGTGGCTGCTGCACCTTCTTTTCTGCCTCCTGGTCCTCGTCCTGCCTTCTGCGCCTGCTTGCGGCACCAGGCTGGTCCCTGCTGAGCTTTGAGGCGGGACCTGCTCACAAAGCCTCAGGGCTGCTCCTTGTCCTCCAAGTTCAGCAGTCTCCCACAGTGGACAGACTTCCAGGAGATGAGACCTCTCTGGAGCCCCCGATCCTAGTGAACTCTTTTTTCTGCACTCCTGGGGCTCTTGGATTTTTTATTTTAAAAATCAGCTCTATTGAGAGTTCCCAGACATTAAACAGCACCAAAGGTAAACGCACAGTGTGATGAGTTTTGACAAGTGCCTGCACCTGTAAAGCCGTCATCATAATCAAAATAATGAAATTCCCATCACCTCCAAAAGTTTCCTGAGCCTCCTTTTTAATACACCCATACCCCCCACCTCTCATCCCCAGGCAACCACTGGACTGGTCTCCTTTCTGTCATTGTAGATTCGTTTATATTTTCTGGAATTTTATATAAACGGACTCATGCAATATTACTCCCCTTTTGCCTGGCTTCTTTCACTCAGCATAATATTCTTGAGATCCATCCATGCTGTGTGTTTCATTGTTTGTTTTTACAGCTGAGTAGGATTCTGTGATGTGAATGCATCACAATTGAGAGATCTCATTCAGCTTTTCATGGGCGAGTCCTATTTCCTCGGCTTGACCATCAGCCATTCGAGGGCTGGGACAGAGTGTCTAGTGCTCATCACTCCCCGAGCCCTGCAGCGGGCTGGCTGAGCTTGGCAGTTGTGGTCTGGAGACGGAGCAGATGTCCAGGGCTAGGATGCTGAGTCCACCTGGTCAAGCTCCTGCTCTGTGCCTTGGTGTCACCACTGGTCAGCATAGATGATGGTGATTCTCACCACTGGTCTGTGCAGACGATGGTCATCCTCACTGGATAAGACTATTAGAAGGCACATTCAGTGAGTCAGTGTGGAACCTTTGGGGAATTATCCTGAACATACTTCATGCTACTTGTTCCTAGGAAGGGGGCTTCCCCAATGTCTCAGCAGTAAAGAATCCACCTGCAGTGTGGGAGATGTAAGAGATACAGGTTCGATCCCTGGGTCGGGAAGATCCCCTGGAAAAGGAAATGGCAACCCACTCCAGTATTCTTGTCTGAAAAATCCCATAGAGAGAGGAGCCTGGCATGCTATAGTCCAAAGGGTCTCAAAGAATTGGACACAACTGAGCGACTGAGCATGCATCCTCATTACTGGGAGGCAGCTAAGCACAGTGTTGCCAAGTGGATTCTGGGTCCAGATCCTAGCTCCGTGCTGTGACGATGTGACCCGGGCAGGTGCCTCTGCTGTCTCCTTGGATGAGTGGGGATGACAATAAGGATGTCCTGGCTGTGGGGCTTCGGTGAGGATTAAATGTGGATTAAACGAGTAGTTTACATAAAGCCCTAAACTGTGCCACGTGGCACTGGCCCCTCAGATGTGCGCTCTTACATGTATGCAGTGAGCAGACGGTGCCCAGGGAGGCCTCCGAGGTTTAATCCCACAGGAGGAAGGCAGCTGGGGGAGGGGTTACCTGGAGCTCTCCCATGTCCTTCCTCTCAGTGGCTGATACTGATTGTGGACCATGGAAGCAGATGGGATAAGTAAGACCTTCCCGACCTGGGAACTTCTTAGTGGCCTTTTAGCTGCTGGATAAGAATGCATTTTATTCAGGAGCGATTTCACTGGAATTTTCCTGCATGGCTGAGTCTGAAGGGAGCCATTCTTGGCTCTGCAGTCTGTGCTGTTCACAGCCCTCAACTCCTAGCATAGTCCTGGGAGGCAGGCTGGGGGGGCGTCCTCACCTTGCAGGGGAGGAAGCCAGGCATCGGCATCCAGGGGTGAAGCCTACGTAGAAGTGGGGGATCCCCTGATTCAAAGCCCTTGTGCAGCGGGGGTACCCCCAGGTGACCCTTCATCTAGAAACTGCAGCCTGGTCTCCAAAGTCACTCCCAGACCCAACCACGTGGTGGTTCTGAGTTTTGCTGTCCCCGTTTCCATTCTTCTTGCCGCATAGTCTGAAGTCTGGTCCGGAAACAAAGGGAACCCTTCTTAGGCTGCAGTCTAGCTTCTTCTCTGGCTTGGGACGCAGCCAGGGGGTTACACCAGAGTCCCCGTTTTCTTGCCTTGCTTCATTTTAGCACCACCATCAGTAGGGCTGCAGTGAAAGCTCCATGTTTTCGGACACCTGTGGTTTGCCCCTCCCCCGAGCGTGCAAAGTGACATGGGCGGCCCCGTGGGCTCCTCCTTCTCAGGACCCCCTGGCATCTGTCTGTCCCCCCGGCTCATCTGCATGCCTCTGACCCTGGGGCCCCACCTGGGGAGAGAGAGCCAGGGATGGGGACGCCTGACTTCCACGAACTCCTGGACTCTCTCTGAACCTCGTTGTCCCTCAGCTCCTGGAAACGTGGGTCCCAGACCATCAGCCCTGCCAGATCTGCACGTGCCTCAGTGGTCGGAAGGTCAACTGCACGACACAGCCCTGCCCCTCGGCCGGAGGTGAGGCTCCCTCCACACCCGCCCCCCCGCCACCGTCTCCAGAGCCGGGGGGCCAGATCCATACATGGATTAGCTGTGCCAGCCCCGCTCCTTGCCTCTTGGGGCTGGAGTCCCCTCTCTGCACGTGGGTAGAACTCTCGGGTTGGCGGGCCGGGGAGGCCTCTCCTGCTTTCCCCACCTTGACTCTCAGCCCTGGTGTCCTGAGGGCGCATCTGAGCAGGGTGACAGGACGTGCTGGGGAGACTCATTTGTCGATCGGCTGGCTGGTTGCCATGGTGCAGAGTCTGCAGGGAGTGAGGGGTGGTGGGGGGTACCATTATCTCTTCCTCTGACCTCTGTGGCCTCTTGTTCCCCAGTGCCCACGTGCGGCCCATGTGAGGTGGCCCGGCTCCGGCAGAGCACGCAGCAGTGCTGTCCCGAGTACGAGTGTGGTACGTGTCGCCCTTTCTCCAGGTCCGACCCCAGCCCAGCCCCAGAGGGCGAGGTGGTGGTGCTGAAGGGGACGGTGGGAGGGGCCGGGGGTGGATTTTCTAAAACCTGGAAAGAGTAGCCTCTGGAAAAGGGGATTTGCTTCCTAGAAAAATTCTGCAGTGACTTACCAAATGTAAGGTTTGAGAGCATTAAGAAAGAATAGGGTTCAGTGTTCGCAGAGGCCTTGTTTGCAGCAGCCAAGATATGGAAGCCGCCTAAGTGCCCATCAGTAGATGAGTGGATAGGGACCTCCTTGGCGGTCCAGTGGTTAAGACGCCATCCTTCCACTGCAGGGGCCACGGGTTCAGTCCTTGGTTGGGGAACTGAAATCCCATGTGCCATGCGGCCAAAAAAAACAGAAAAAAAAAAAAAAAGAAACGGATGAATGCATAAAGATGTGGTATATACATGCAGTGGAATACTACTCAGCCACAGAAAGAATAAAATTTGACACTTGCAGCAACACAGATAGACCTGGAGGGCATGATGCCAAGTGAAGTGGGTCAGGCAGAGAAAGACAAACACTGTGTGATACCACATATATGTGGAATCTAAAAACTGCAGCCAGCTAGTGAATATAGCAAAAAAGACACAGACTCACAGATATAGCGAGCAAGCTAGTGGTTACCAGTGGGGAGAGGGGAGAGGGAGGGGTAAAACGGGGCGATTAAGATATACAAGCTACTGTGGGCACAGTAGATGAGCTACAAGGACGTGTTATACAGCACAGGGGTTATAGCCAGTACATTATGATAACTATAAGTGGAGTATAACCTTTAAAAATTGTGAGTATGCCAGGGTAACTGGCATAGTTATGCCAGAGTAACTGTAGAGAAGGCCACACATGGACGGGCACCTTGATTTCAGCACGTTATGTGTCAGAGGGTTTTGTTATAGGATTGCAAACTACATTGTGAATAATGGGTGGAATGACAGTGTAATTAAATGAATCCAGAGCGGATGGAATTCTGGTTAATATGACGGGAAATCTCTAGTGCACTGTCCTCATCCTCTCCGGAGTGTTTTTTTAGCTTACAGGCAAAGACATAAAACACAGGCTTGTGAAGTTTGCAGCAATAAAATCTTTGAGGGAGAGCAGGTAGATCAAGGCAGTGGGAGGACCTTGAAAAGAAATCACGAGACTTTGCTTTATGCTGATGAAATTTATCAAGGACAAACAGAAGCCCCGTCAGGAGATCTGACTGGAGAACAGTTTATTAAACTGTTGGGACCCTATGCCAGTCGTCTTGGGTTGTTAGCAGTAGAGGGAACAGGTGGTCATTTAGTTCAAGGCTTTCATTTATGGACAGTACAAAGCTTCTTCAATGTGCTGGGGACTTTGCTGCCATTGTTTCAAGACAGCCTTAGACCGGCCCTGTGTGGTGGACTTCCCACCTTACAGAAGGTGATCCTGAGGTCTAGCGGGTTCAAGATACTTGGCCTAGATCTGGAGTCCCTGCAGATGATGAGAGTAATTAACATGAGTTTGTCCTATAGCTTGGATCTACCTGTTATCTATCTATTGATCATCTGTCTATTATGTATATATTTATTTATCATCACCTCCCCCTACCCCCTCCTTGTCTCTGTATCTCCGTCTTTAACTTCATCTCCATCTCCACCTGCATCTCCATCTCTGCCTGAATCTCCATCTCTACCTACACCTCCATCTCTACCTGCATCTCCATCTCTGCCTGAATCTCCATCTCTACCTGTATCTCCATCTGAACCTGCATCTCCTTCTCCACCTGCATCTCCATCTCCACCTGCATCTCCATCTCTGCCTGCATCTCCATCTCTACCTGCATCTCCATCTCTGCCTGCATCTCCATCTCTACCTGTATCTCCATCTGAACCTGCATCTCCATCTCCACCTGCATCTTCATCTCTCTCTTCATCTCCAGCTCCCCCTCTGTCTCCATCTCTAGCTCTACCTTTATCTCACTGCCATCCTGTGTGTAAACAGTGGAGGTCTCATGGGTAGAAATGTAGGGAACCACTCAGTAGCACAGGAGTGGCCTCGCTGGACTCTGAGGGCCCATCCCTCCTCTGGCCCTCAGTGTGTGACTTGGTGAGCTGTGACGTGCCCCCGGTGCCTAACTGCGAAGACGGCCTCCAGCCGGTGCTGGCCAATCCTGGCGAGTGCAGACCCAGCTTCACCTGCGGTGAGTCCTCCCTCTGAGGGTGAGGAGGGGGCCGTGCAGTCACTCTCCCCTGGCCTGGGACGGTGTCCTGTATTCTAGTGAGCTGAGTCTGGGCTTGGGGTGTGTCTGGAACAGAAGGGTCAAGGTCACACCTGGACTGAATCCTCTAAGACTCCTCCCAGTCACAGGCTGTGACAGGGGAGCAGGCGTGGGCACAGCTGCAGGCATCCCCCTCTTGGGTTTATTAGGAGGCAGTTGGACCTGAGGTGAAGAAGCCTCCGTATCTCATTTTTATTTACTCGCATCCTCCCATAGACCATGGAGGGAAAGGAACATACCCTTGGCTTGTCCTCGTCACTGGGTCTTTGTTGTCCAGTCGCTGTCGTGCCTGGCTCTTTGTGACTCCGTGGACTGCAGCATGCCAGGCTCCTCTGTCCTTCTCTGTCTCCCAGAGTTTGCTCAAATTCACGTCCGTTGAGTTGGTGATCCTATCAAACCATCTCATCCTCTGTTGTCCCCCTCTCCTCCTACCTTCAATCTTTCCCAGTATCAGGGTCTTTTCCAATGGCTCTTCACATCAAGTGGCCAAAGTATTGGAGCTTATTCCCAAACAAATTTATAGATTTTTCACTTCCTGTATGTTTATCTATTTAAATTCTAAGTACTGCCAATTTAAGCCTAGGATTGGACTAAAGAAAGTCCTGGACATGTTAAGAAACCACATTCTGTGTTAAGCTACTGAGTATACCCACCTAAAGTCAATACCTACTTACAGTCCTGTTGATTTGGAATCTCACTTCAGTTCATAGATGGAAACCCTTGAGGGTGAGAGAACACTTTATATCCGGAAGAAGCTGGGACAGGCAAAGACATGGGGGAGGATTTGGCCTTGATGAAATGACACTGTGGATTTACTGTCATTTTTCATTCATCATTGTTGAAGGACCTAAAACTGTAGGGTATTTATTATTCCAGGTACTGAGATGGGAATAAGATCTCATAAGCTACCAGCCTGTAAAAATGCTAACCAGCGCCTGTGTGCCTGGGGTACCTGGGTCTTAGAGATTCTGCATCTGTCCTCTCTGAGTATCTGCAGGTGAAAGAACCCCACCCCTTCCAGAGGTGCCTGGGAGGATGATGGACTGGACACCCAGCAGCCTTCTCTTCCTCTCTGTTAAAATAACATCACATTTCCCCTTTGGATTAGTGTCTTTACTGTCCTACAGACTAACTAACTGCTTTACGGTGTGATTGACTGTCCCAGGGCTCCTGAGTGGGGCTTACGTGTGTTTCTGACTTCAGTGGGGCTAGAGTTCCCAGGGACCTTGCATCCTAGCTGAATGCTGAGTGCAGGGCTCAGCGTGGCAGGACCAGGGCACCACTTTGTGCTGCCCCTCAGTCTGCAGGAAGGAGGAATGCCCGAAGGGGTCCCCACCCTCCTGCCCCCTGCACCGGATGCCCGCCCTTCGGAAGACCCGGTGCTGTGACGAGTACGAGTGCGCTTGCAACTGCACCAACTCCACGGTGAGCTGCCCGCTGGGGTACCTGGCCTCCACCATCACCAACGACTGCGGCTGCACCACCACCACCTGCCTCCCCGACAAGGTAAGGCTGCCCGGCTCTGGCTGGGATGATGGCCAGACACGTGCTTCTCGTGGAAGACGTGCCTTCCTGCCCGGATGAGTGCTGTGTGGCCTGGTGGGGGGGCATCAGCATTCTCTCTTAGCCTGATTCTTGTTAGCTCAGGGGGTACTCGGAGACTACCGTGTCTCAGCATGGCTGCGTGCTGAGGTTACAGACATGGTGTAAGATACAGTCCTGCCTTTAAAGAGCTCCTGTACAGAAGCTGGAAGACTGAGTGGGTATAGTGAAAGTGTTAGTTGCTCAGTCACGTCTGACTCTTTGTGACCCCATGAACTACTGTAGCCTGCCAGCCTCCTCTGTCCATGGGATTCTCCAGGCACGGATACTGGAGTGGGTAGCCATTCCCTTCTCCAGGGGATCTTTCCCGACCCAGGGATCAAACCCAGGTCTCCTGCATTGTAGGCAGATTCTTTAGAGCAAGTTTAGGAAAATGGTTTTAACCTATTTGTACTGTTATGATGTGAGTGAACATAGACAGCTGTTTGGAGCTTTGGAGGACACACTTGGGATTATTTAAAACGTGTCTTTAAGCTTTATGATCAGAGTTTCCTTGAGCATCTCATGCCGAGAAAATAAAGTCTGAGCGTGTGTATCACACGCACTCCAGGCTTAACTGTTCTAATCCTAGCCAGCCGCTGGGATCGCATGTCCCACGCTCCTTCCATAGTCTACAGTTCTTCCAAACAGGATCCTGTGCCTCAAACACAGCTCGCAGTCTGTGCCCGAGCCTTTGTTTGATCCATTCCTTGTCCTTTGTGGGACTCAAGGGAGCACTCGTTCATAGCCCCTGCCCAGCCGTCCCTCACTTTCAGCCACTCCTCACGGGACAGAGGGCTATTCATGGGTGGGTTCCGAGTCCAAGGACATCACTAAGTCTGAGAATTAGGGTACAGCTTTCCGAGGGACACAGGAAGGAGTTTAATGCAGTGAAGGGAGCGGTGATAGTGAGTCAGGTCAGCCAGTGTATTATATCCCCACCCAAGGGCCATGAAAGACTCACAGGGGGCCAGTCCACGGGTGGGCTTTCCTAAGTTAGGTGGGCAGGGGTGGGAAGAGGCCAGACTCTAGTGTGGGCAGAGACCATGCTGTTTCACTTACTGCTGTAGTCTTAGCACCTAGGGTAGCTTCCAACACGTAGATCCTCCGTCCATGGGATTTTCCAGGCAAGAGTACTGGAGTGGGTTGCCATTTCCTTCTCCAGGGGATCTTCCCGACCCAGGGATTGAACCCGAGTCTACCGGCATTATAGGCAGACGCTTTACCGTCTGAGCCACCAGGGAAGATCCCAGCAGATGCCCACTCACCTCTCATTTAGATGAACCGAGTGAATTCACTCAGGAAACCTTGCGTCTACAGGTGTGCGTCCACCGAGGCACCATCTACCCCGTGGGCCAGTTCTGGGAGGAGGGCTGTGATACCTGCACCTGCACGGATCTGGAGGATGCTGTGATGGGCCTGCGCGTGGCCCAGTGCTCCCAGAAACCCTGCGCGGACATCTGCCGGCCGGTAAGGGGGAGCAGTGTGGGGCGGTTGGGACGGGGATCCCAGGAACGGGCAAGGAAGTCCCTTTAGGACCCTCTGGTTCAAGGCCAGAGGGGAAGGGCCAGGAGGGGAGTGGGGCGGGGTAACGGAAAGAGGCATGAGGCGAGCATGGCTCTGTCATCCTTCCGTGAACACTTCTCAGCTGACGGTCATCTCAGCCATGTGGTCTTGAGGCCAGAGGGCTGGGGAGTCGGTTTAAGCAGAGAGGTGAATTAATAGCCTAGAAAACAGGGCTTGGTTTTTTTTTCCTGTCAGTGTAACATCATGTTTCTACGTAGTTTGGTGATTTTTCAGACCAGGTTTATAATTTGAAGTACAGAAGTCGAGCTGTGTTTATAATTTGAGGTAAAGAAGTCGAGCTATGTTTATAATTTGAGGTATAACTGGGAGTTGGAACCCTCCCCCCAATTCAGTTTTTAATTCTTTTTGTGGTGGCCTGCCCACTAACTACTTGGGGATGCTCTATTCTTGCCAGTGAAGACTGATCAGACTCTAGAGAAAGGGGAACCACAGTCTGCCGGGGGAATTGTGGGTTGAATTCTTGCTGGTTTAAAGCTTTTATTGTTAGCACAAGTTCACATGCCCAATGCACAGGGAGGCCAAACAAACCGAAACATTGGAGTTTGAGGAAGAGAAAGGTTTATTGCAGGGCTGTGTAAGGAGATAGGCCGCTCTTGCCCTAAAAATCCCCAAGATCTCCTAAGGGTTTCGGCCAAGTATTTCTAAAAGCCAGGTGAGGGAGGGGGTCACAAGGGATGTGATCAGCTTGCACAGTTCTCCAATGGGCTGAGCGAAGGAGCAGGTGGTGTCATAAGGGTGAACATGACCAGTCCTTAGGCCCCAGGAGGCCTGGGGCTGTGTGCTCATGGTCAGTAAGTGGTGAACTTCTGTTTGGTGGGGAGTTTTCACATTTGCAAAACAACTCAGAAAATGTGCATCAAATATTGTTACCTAGGTACTTCAGAGAGGAGCTACAGCAGAGGATGTGGGGGAGGCCTGTCTGTAGGAGGCCCCATAGGGTCCTGCTCAGTTACATTATTATTACTGCTTTATTCTCAGTAGAGAATGTTGATCAAAGAAGTGGAGCTAGGACAGATCTGTACCAACAGCAGTGAAGAGAAGGCTCTTGATGCTTTTTCAGAAGTGTGTGTGTGGTTTGCTGATGGAGGGGAGGGCCTGAGAGTGAATCCAGAAGTGGGGACGTCCATTCAGTGCCCCCACGGCTCTCCCTGCTTCGCTGATGCTGTGGAGGAGCAGGCCTGCCAGGCCCCTGGGAGAGGATGACGCTGTGGGATCCAGGGGTGCCTCTGGGGAGCGCGCATCCGTCTCCATCTCCTCCCACAGGCCACGGGAGGGTGAAGAGAATGCTGCTAGAGGTCGTTTTTATACAGTTGGTCCCCAGTATGTTTTGTGTTTTGGTAGGGAGGTTTGTTTGTTTGTTTTAACTGTGATGGGTCTTTGTTGCAGTGCGTGGGATTTCTCTAGTTTCAGCAAGTGGGGGCTGCTCTGCAGTTGCGGGGCGCGGGCTTCTCATGGCGGTGGCTTCTCTTGTGGAGCACGCGCGCTAGGGCATACGGGCTTCAGTAGTTGCAGTGGGCGGGCTCAGTAGTTGTGGCTCATGGGCTTCGTTGTCCCTCGGCATGTAGAATCTTCGTAGACCAGGGATCAAACCCGGGTCCCCTGCATTGGCGGGTGGACTCCCAACCACTGGACCACCAGGGAAATCTAAGCCATTAGGTCTTATTCATCCTCATGATTCTCCTCCAGAAGGAAGAAGAGGCAGGGCTGTTCTTCCCACTTGTTAGAAAGCAGAGGGGATGAAGTTGGCTGAAAGCAGAGGGATGTTGTGCTAGGGGTCATCTGAAGCCAGCAGATGGGGCGAGTCCTGACTCCTAGCCTGGGGCTGTGCTGGCACTCTGGTATAGCTGGCAACAGGGTTGATTTCCTTCAGGACTGACTGGTTTGACCTCCAGCTGCAGGATAACTAATGAGATCTCAGCTGTTAAGACTGAGAACAGCTTGCCAAGCACCACTGTGACGCGGGTTGGGTGTCAGCAGGTCCCATGGAGATGGTCCTTAGGCTCCCAGGTCCCCAGGAGAGGCTGTAACTGGGGTGTGGCTGAGTGTCAAGCACGTCCTGTGACTCGGTGCCACTTGTGAGTGTGCAGGGGGAGCAGAGCCGGTGTGGTACCCATGCCCGTCCCGAATACCCTTCTCTCCGAGATGCTGCTTAGTCCTGGGTTCCGGCCCCTCCTCCCCTGGGACAGCCTCGCACATCACTGTTTTGTCTGTTTTTTGTACACTGTTTCCGTGTTCTCGGTGGAGGGTTTCAATCCAAGACCCCCATGCTTTGGCCAGATTGGAGGACCTCCAAGAGGAGGATGGGTTGGCAGACTTCCACCTTGCAGGATGCTGGTCTTCCTGGCCAGCTTTCTGGGGATGGTTGGTCTCATCTCATGGTGCCCCATAAACTACTAGGTCAGTGTCAAGTGGTGACCTGGGGAAGCCCAGCTCTGTAGGTTACTGAGAGGTCCTGGGGTCAAGGCGCTCATCTCGTGCAGGTAACTTGCTCTGTTAGTGCAGAGCCCAGACTCCAGGCATCCTGAATGTTCTCCCCTGGTCTAGACTTGGGCCGTGATAAACGTTGGGTCAGCTGGCAGCTGCTGCATGAACTCTGAACGTCTTTAAAACCCCCGTGGACTGCCTCTTGGGGCTTCCCTAGTAGCGCCATAGTAAAGAATCCCCCTGCCAGTGCAGGAGATGCAGGTTTGATCTCTGGTCCAGGAAGATCCCCTGGAGAAGGAAATGGCTACCCACTCCAGTATTCTTGCCTAGAGAATTCCATGGACCGAGGAGCCTGGTGGGCTACCTCCATGGCCTCTCAAATAGTCAGACACGACTGAGCAACTGAACAAAAAGGACTGGCTCCTGGTCCGGAGTGGACGCTTGCGGAGGGCAGGGTTGTATCTGGACAGATGATGTGAGAGCCGTAGTGATTCAGTGGGTGGTGCTTCCTGACCACTTAGCGTGATCGTGGGGCTGGAGGAGCGCAGAGATGAGGACGTCCGGTCCGGCTGCCCTCTGCAAGCCCCGGAGCTCCAAACACCTGTGCGGGGACCAGAGCACTTGCGTCTTTGCTGCCAGCTGTCCCGACACTCCGTCCTTGTGTGTTTTCAGGGCTTCACCTACGTCCTCCGCGAGGGAGAGTGCTGTGGAAGGTGCCTGCCGTCGGCCTGCGAGGTGGTGACCGGCTCCCCGCGGGGGGACTCCCAGACCCAGTGGAAGAGTGTAGGTCTGGGCCAGGGTGTGTGGGCAGGGGGCTGGGGGCCGGGCCAGCCTCATCTGGGCTCCAGGGCTGGCCTTGGTTTCGATAAAGCAGATGCTCACTCCCTACCGTTCGCTCTCCCTGTGGCGAGTTTAATGTAGCTGTTGGTTTATCCAGATGTCAGCTGGGGAACTAGTTAAGGCTGCCCAGATCTGGGGAGAGCCCAGTGCCCTCTCTATGAGTTCTGTGAGCTCCTGGGGGTGGGGGTTATGTTCTCCTGTTCACCTGTGAACCTGAGGACTCTGATGGTTGATGCGGGTCTGTATGATGGCCCAGGCAGGGTCCTCTGACCTTGTCACTGATTTCCGTTGGAGAAATTTACAATCCAGAGAAGCAAACAGTGTTTCTGTCCCCAGACCCCGCAAGCTACTTCTGCAGCTCTGGCTGTGGCCCTTGACCATGCCAGTGGCCCCCCACCTCCCTCCCTATCGTCTCCTGTCTGGCCTCTCACCCCCAGATCCCCCTCCCTGAACCAGAGCAGCCTAGCTTCTCCTTTGTGGCCAGAGGCCCTCACTTTGGCTCTGGAGCCATTTTCTGAAACACAGAAGATCCCTCCCTGGGAGTCTTAGCTCAGACGCAACGATGTTAACAGACCTTTCCACTCTGGCTGATACGGATAAAGTGGGGGTGCTGAGCCCTGGGATCCTCAGGAGGCAGGTGCTGGGGTGGGTGTGAGGTCCCTTCTCAGTCCTCCAGGGAGACCAAAACACACTCTGTTTAGAAGGAGCGCAAAGGGTTAACTGTCCTGCCCTGGCCATGCGCATCTCGTGCCCTGGCCCACTGGCCTCTTCCTCCTCGGTGGTGACCGAGGGACTTGCTGAATTCCCCATGAGGGGTCCCACCTCCCTATTCTAGTCCTGGTCCCTGGGGATGTCCTTGCTCCATCCCTCCTCCTGCCCTGTCAGGCTGCCTGCTCCCCATCACCCCAGAATCAGGCTGGTTTTGCGAACCCTCCCCAGGGTCAGAGGCTGCTGTGTCCTGGCGGCGGGGGGAGCTGACAACTGGTACCTTTGAGGCTCAGTACCCCTCCCTCCCAGTCACTCATCTGCCTCCAGGGCTCACTCAGCTCTGACATCAGTGTATACGGAAGAGTCTCCCTCGCCCTCCCTCCCTCTGACTGTAAGACTTGGGGGTCAGAAGTGGCTCTGGAACATGAGGGACCAGCGGGAGTGGTTGGGGACGGGTCTTCTTAACACGTATGATGTCCAGGGCTCAGTGGGTTATTGATCAGAGTCGAGTGTGGCCTGCAGCGGGAAGGTGTGTTCAGGGTGAGTCAGAAAGGGGTCAAGACAGAGGCTGCAGTCGGGGCACTCTGCTCCTCCTCTGAAAAGAGAAGAAAGGGAACCGGGCCCTAAAGAAGCTGCCGGGCCTGGAGCATGCCGACTGGGCACCCCTGCTTGTGCGTCCGGGAGATACACAGACCGGTCAGAAACTCCGGGGAACTTTCTGAACCATGTTCTGGACACTCAGTGCTCCTGGATGGTGGAGCCAGCCCGAGGGGACAGGCCACCCATTGCAGCCTGGAGGCCTGGGGACAGATTGCAGGGCCAAGGGCCAGATGCCAGCATCCCATCTTTAGAGGGAGGCCGTGTGAGGCTGGGCGATGGGCTGGTTCCCCCGACCCCCATGTCGCCCCTCCGCTGTCTCCCCACGCCGCTGTTCCTGGTTGCTCAGCTCTCAGGCGGGCTGAGGGCGGAGGGAGCACCCTCTGTCCTCAGGTGCTTCCTCTGGTGGCTCAAGACTGTCTTGGGAGCACACGTGGCTCTGAGCTGGGCTCTTGGTTGGGGGGACTCTGACCCAGACTCACCGAAGGACCTGGACGAGCTGTCATTCCCTCCAGGGGCCTCCCCCATGGGCAGGGCTTAGCTGTGGAGCCAGGCTCACCTCCAGGGCCCACCCAAGCTCCTGAGGGGACCACCCACTCCCAGCAGGACCTCGGGCCCCGCGACCCACTTGGGTGCTCTGCCCACAGGTTGGCTCTCACTGGGCCTCCCCCGAGAACCCCTGCCTCATCCACGAGTGCGTCCGAGTCGAGGAGGAGGTCTTCGTGCAGCAGAGGAACGTCTCCTGCCCGCAGCTGAATGTCCCCGTCTGCCCGTTGGGCTTCCAGCTGCGCTGTCAGACCTTGGGCTGTTGCCCCACCTGTCACTGCGGTAAGACATGCCACCAGGCCAGCCTCCAGGCCTCCCAACCCTCCAAAAAGGCTCAGGAGGGCTCCCGAATCCCTGCCTTTGGAGCAGCTTAGGGAAATGGGCAGGATCAAATCTTCCTGTCCATTCCTAATGTTTTGGGGAGAAAGCAAATGAGAGGAGAGAAGCAGGACAGTTCCTGAAGGTCATCACTGAGCTCAGTGCTGGCTTTGTACCGTGTCTCATGTCATCCCATGACGATCACAGTGAGTACTGTGATACCGCCATTTGCTCACCTGAGTGGTAGAACTGGGATTGGATCCAGGCTTCTCTGATTCTACAAATACCTTCTCCATCGTTCTTCTGAAGAAGGTATTCCAGCTGTCCATCTCCTAACCCCACCAACCAAGCAACCAAGCAACCAATCAACCAAACAACCTGATGGAGGGAGGGCCTGAGAAATTCTTTTGCAAAGAATTTCAAACATGTTAACAAATAAGAAGCAAAAAGCGATCATCAGTTGTCTCATCATTGCATTAAAATTAAAGCTCTTTCATCTTTCCCCACCATGCCAAAAGGGGCTCCCCTGGTGGCTCAGACAGCAAAGAATCTGCCTGCCATGCGGGAGAACCACATCCCTGAGTCAGGAAGATCCCTTGGAGAAGGGAATGGCAACCCACTCCAATATTCTTGCCTGGCGCATTCCATGGACAGAGGAGCCTGGCGGGCTACACTCCATGGGGTCGCAAAGAGTCGGACATGACTGAACAACTAACACTTTCACATCATGCCAAAAGAAAAAAAAAAAAAACAGGAAGAACAAAACCAACCATCAACCAAGCAACCAAGCAACCAATCAACCAAACAACCAATCAACCAACCAACCATCAACCAAGCAACCAATCAACCAATCAACCAATCAACCAACCAACCATCAACCAAGCAAACAACAAACCAAGCACTCAACCAAACAAACAATCAGCCAAACAACCAATAGCAGCAGCAATAGCAAACAACTCTCACCACCTGCTACCCTGAATTCTTTGTGTGATTTTATCATGGGACTTAGTTTCCAAAGCAGATTTTCATTCCTTCACAAGCACAGCACCCTCTCTCTTGCCCCGTCGATGTGAATCACTTAAACAAGCACCCTCCCCTCCAAGGCTCCAGGGGGCTGGAGGGTGGGGAGTAGGCAGCTGCCCATCCTTGAGGGGCCTGGGGTCATTGTGGCCACGTAGGCAGGAGGACCCACAGTGCTTTGCGGGGTGGAGGGAAGGACTGGAAGGTGGAGCGGAGAGGCCCAGCCCAGCGGAGCGGCCAGGTTGCAGGTCTCCAGCAGGTGTGTTCCGATCACTCATGCCCTGCGCCTGTCTCTCCCCAGAGCCCGTGCAGGCTTGCGTGCTCAACGGCACCATCATCGGGGTGAGCTGATGCGTTCTCCCCAGGGGGGCAGGGACAGGGGCTGTGTGGAGGGTGGGCAGCATCTGAAAGTGCAAATACAGGGCCCGGGGCGACCTGCTCCACCCACACTTCCCTTGCTCCTAGGGCTTCCCAGGCATCCTGGAGGGGAAGCCCCAACTCTCCAGGGCCTGGGTCCCGCCTTCGCCTTCTAGCGCTCATCTCCCGGTCCCCCAGCCCCCAGGCACAGGAGATGTGTCTGTCCCCTCTTCTTCTGCCCCAGGGAAAGCCCTCACTCTCACCACTGCCATCCTTGAGGGGGGAGGGTGGGGGAAGGAGTGGCCTCTGGGGACCGGAGGAGAATTGGGGTGATGATGGCTCCTAGCAGCTTTGAGCAGCCGGGCCCCACACCTAAGGCAGATGGCTCATGAGGCTGAGGGTGGTCAGGGGTTGGGGGACCAGGGTGCCAGGAGGCCTGACCCTGGTCCCCCCTGGTTCCAGCCCGGGAAGACTGTGATGGTTGACGCATGCATGACCTGCCGCTGCCACGTCCAGGCAGGGGTCATCTCTGGATTCAAGCTGGAGTGCAGGAAGACCACCTGCCAGGCCTGCCCTGAGGTAAGAGAGGCTGCGGCTGGGGGGACCGGGGGGTCAGCTGGGCACTTTTAGGACCCAGGCAATGGGACCTCACTAGGATCTTTAAATAAAAACTTTCATGATTTTCTGATTCTGTCCAGTATCTGACAACTGTCAGGAAGGGACTAAAAGTCACCTACCCAGATTGCATTTCTCAGAAATTATTATAATTTAGTTTTGTACATTTTAAACATTCTTTTAGTGTATTTGCAAGGCTGAGACCATATTCACAATTCTGTATTCTTTTTTAGGCAACATTTTAAGTGACATCATTACTGATCTTTGAAAGCATTAAAAATCAGTCAAATATTTATCCGACAGTTACCAGTTAGCCCACAATTATTTATCAGACACTTGCTACGTGCAGATTTCTACACAACGTTCTCTGGAGTGGACCTGCCTCAAAGTATACTTTTATTATTGCACATTGTTGTCCGACTCTTTGTGACCCCATGGACTGCACCCTGCCAGGCTCCTCTGTCCATGGGATTTCCCAGGCAAGAATACTGGAGTGGGCTGCCATTTCCTTCTCCAGGGGATCTTCCTGACCCAGGGATTGAACCCAGGTCTCTAGCATTTCAGGCAGAGTGTGTACCATGGAGCCGCCAGGGAAGCTCTGTTGGACACTGGGGTGGTCTAAAATAGTTCACCCCGTTTCTGCCAGGTCACGATGATGGTATTTGCTTTGAATACCTCTGCAGGTGGGATCAGGGACGTGGAATCCTCATTTCTAGTGGAGTAGAGGAGAGCATGCACTTCACTGGTCTAATCACGGCTCTTAGCAAACCCCTCCTCCCCCGCACAGAGCTGCACCAGTGCTGAGGAGGATGCCCTGGCTTCTTCTGCAGGCTGCCCCCTGCATCTGGGGCTCCTGCTGTCCTAGAGAATACAGTTGGTCAGATGAGTTTGTTGTGAGCTGGATGCACAGAATACATAATGTAACCACCCTTTTAGATGGTGGAGCAGTGGGTAGGGGCTGGACGGTTCCTGGAAAGGAGTCTCTCATCAGAGGAGCAATGCACTGGCCAGAGGGGAGGTGCGATGGGGCGAGGGATGAGGAACGCTGGAGCCCGTGTGGTCAGCACTCTTGAGGACAGGGTGTGTTCTGCACCTGGGCGCTGTGTGAGGCTCCAAGGGAGTGAAGGGAATAGGATACACATTGTTTCTGATAGGACGGCTCAAATAGAACATCCTTGCCTCAGTTAGGAAGAAGGGACCGAAATACGTGTTTTTACTTTTTTAAAATTTAAAATCCCAGTTGTTTTAGGGTTTCCAGTGCAAGTGTGTGTGTGTGTGTGTGAGTGTGTGTGTGTGTGAGACAACTCCCCTGATACATTTGGGCTTGAATATAGGAAGGAATGATGCTGTCTGAAGTCTGTGGCACCCCTTCACCTGAATGTCGATGGAATTACAATCAATGCCAGGAGAGAGAGGTTCGCACCCACTGTCCTGCAGGAAGCGGTCAGGGGGATGAGCACACTCTTTACTGGTGCCCTCTGGTGGTCAGAGGATGGCACAGTCACCTCTGCATCCATAGATACCCAGTTTTTGTTTTTAGATACCTTGTTTTAGAATCCAGTCTAGACATAGGTTTCTAAATATTTTTAAATCCACAGCTCACTTTGGTCTGTGTACTCCTCCTCTTCTCCAAAATTGCATCTCCCCAGGGCAGTGCGGGCTTCTCTGGTGGCTCAGATGGTAAAGAATCCGCCTCCCAGGGCAGGAGATAGCAGTTTTAATCCTTGGATGGGGAAGATCCCCTGGAGAAGGCAATGGCAACCCGTGTTCTTGTCTGGAGAATTCCATGAACAGAGGAGCCTGGAAGGCCACAGTCCATAGGGTCGCAAAGAGTCAGACACAACTGAGCGACCAAGCAAATCACACACACACACACACACACACACACACACACACACAGGGCAGTAAACTCACTTCCTCCCCCTTGAGATCCTGGAGAGTAGCTCTGCGGTGTGTCTTTCAGTCTTTGCTGAGCTCTGCCTCATATGCCCCTTCTCGCTCAGCATCCTTCCCTGGACCTCCGGGAGGCCTCCTGCACGTGGGGAGCTGTGCTGGGTCAAGTTTAGGTCAGCCTGGTTGAACTGCAAATGTCAGATGGGACTGTTAGCATCACCAGAAACATGGGCCCTCTGTCTCCTCCAGGGGAGACGATGCTTATGCCTCAAGGAGCCCAGCAGCCGATGGTCTGTGCTGATGGTTTTGCTGGTAGAGACAAAGGAAGGCAAGGGGAAGAGACATGACCCTGACCGGGAACATTGAGAAGGCCTCCCGGAGGAGCATGACCTTCGATTGACCTTCAGCAGTGCCCACCCAGGAGTGGGAATGGGGACAGACTGGCAGATCAGCAGGAGTAAGGGCAGTGGCTTTTCAAAAAATAAAAGTAGTTTCTCTTTTTTAAAGGCTTTTAAAAATAGTTCTACTAGATATTGCAATTATTTTTAAAAGTAGATAAATTAAGGCTTTTAGTTGGAGTTTCAACATCAAACTCTCAAAAATTACTAGAATGAATAGACAGAGAAGTAGAAGGATACAGTAGACCTGAAAAGCGCTATGAACCAATTCAACATAATTAAGTTTTATACAGTTTTCACACAACAGCAGGATACAAAATTCTGTTCAAGTTCCCATAGACCATAAACCAGGAGACACTGGAACATATCCAGGGACATAAAACAAGGTGCAAAAATTTCATGGTCTAAAGGTATTGAAATCATACAGACTCTGTTCTCTTAACACTGTGGAATTATGTTAGAAATCAATATCAAAGGAGACTTGAAAATAACCCACATAGTTTCAAGTGCAAGGTTTAAAATATTTTCTTATCACTGTGAATGTGCTAAGTTGCTTCAGTTGTGTTTGACTCTTTGCGACCCTGTGGACTGTGACTCTCCAGGCTCCTCTGTCCATGGGATTCTCCAGGCAAGAATACTGGAGTGGGTTGCCATGCCCTCCTCCAGGGGATCTTCCCGACCCAGGGATTGAACCTGTGTGTCTTATGTCTCCCGCATTGGCAGGCAGGTTTTCTTTACAACTAGCGCCACCTGGGAAGCCCATATTCACTATTCATTATCAGTTGTAAACCGTGCATAGGACCAATGTTAATAAATGTATTCACAAGAGAAAAAAGTTTAAAAAGAGGGTGAGAAAAGGAAGATAGAGTAAGGGTAGTGGGGAGATAGGACTGGGGTCCTCGAGTGGCCGACACAGTTTGTGAAAAGGGCGGGGAGACACCTGTGAGAAGAGCCTGGGGGGCATCCCTGGACAGGGGAGCAGGGCTCATTGGCTGCTCTGACCTGTGAGTTCTGTGGTTGGTGGGACGCCTGGCCCTTCCTGATTGGATGCCGCAGTGAAAGCCCGGTCAGCTCTGCCCACCTCCTGGGCCACCTGCTGGCTGTGCAGTGCGTGTCCGGTCAGCACTGGCCGGAAGCCCAGCAGCGCTCAGACACGCCTGTCACCTGTGCACTGGTGTTCTCGCCTCTCAGGGTCTCTTCTCTCTCCTGTGGGTGAGGTCAGCCTGCTCCCTCCCCTCCCCTCCCTCCTTCCCCCGTCTACTGCTCCTCTGAAATCACTGCCCTCTTCTCTCACCTCCCACCCCATCCTCCACCTCCTCCTGTCCCTTTCCCTCCCACGATGCCCCCATCTTTCCTTGTCCTTGGCTTCACCATGCGCTTGGCCCCTATGGGGTGTGGATGGAGCCTCCACAGCCTCATCTCTTCACTTTGCAACCCCCTCCTCCATTTGTCCCCCATCCCTCATGTCTCCTGTAAAGATTTTGGGCCAAGTAGAGGGTATTTCCTAGTCTCTTCTGGCACTCACTAAAATGCCCCAATCCAGGCTCCTATGAAATCCTCTCTGACGTCAACCCCATTTTATTTCCTCGTTCTGATAATAACCAGTTGCATGCATTCATGCTGCTTTTCCCATCTCTCTTCCTCTCCCATTCATCACTGTCCACACCTTCAGGAATCGTGTGATTTTGAAAACACAGCTAAAGCTCACCCTATGGCCTCAAACGTCAACAGTGTCCTTCCAAGCATGTGTGTGTAGCCGGGGCCCATCCAGTCGCCCTGTTCTGCTGGAAGCTCAGTCCTCACTGGCTTTCTCTACAGCCTCCCTGATGGGTTCAGTGCACACTCACAGACTCCTCACCTCCCTGCTGGTTAGGAGCCTTCAGTCTCTGTGCAATCAACATGGGAGCCCTGTGAGACAGCCAGGTCTTCTGCCCGGGACTCCAGACTGACCTGCTAGAAATTCACAGCAGAAAAACCTCAGGACCCCAAGGAATGAATCTCTAAGTGGTCATTACTAAATGTAGCAAAATGAAAAAAATGACACCGTCATTGGCTTTCATATAGCTAAATGTATTCTTTTAAAATTTTGCTGAGTTTTGTTCTTCCTGTTTTTTTTTTTTTGGCATGATGTGAAAGTGTTAGTTGTTCAGTCATGTCCGACTCTTTGCGACCCCATGGAGTGTAGCCCGCCAGGCTCCTCTGTCCATGGAATGCGCCAGGCAAGAATATTGGAGTGGGTTGCCATTCCCTTCTCCAAGGGATCTTCCTGACTCAGGGATGTGGTTCTCCCGCATGGCAGGCAGATTCTTTGCTGTCTGAGCCACCAGGGGAGCCCCTTTTGGCATGGTGGGGAAAGATGAAAGAGCTTTAATTTTAATGCAATGATGAGACAACTGATGATCGCTTTTTGCTTCTTATTTGGTTAACATGTTTGAAAATTCTTTGCAAAAATAAAAAGTTGGTTACCCTGTGTGGTCTCCCAGATTTGGGGGCATTTTTGTAAAACCGTGAAATCCTGTGGTCTGGAAGCTACAGCCTTTTCCCCTACCGTAAAGGTAAGGGATGGAGGCAGGAAGACAGTTTCCGCTGTGACAAAGTCCAGTGGCGGATGATGATTGCGTGGACTAGGTGATGACAGAGGACCTTGGAATGACAAGCAGTGGATGAGTTTAAGATGCATTTTTTGGCAAGATCTGGTGATGTGTGGGTGAGGGGCGAGGCAGGGGATGAGCAAAAGAGAGCAGGGATGAGGATGACCCCCAGATTTCTGGTTGGAGCGGCTGGGTATGATGAAATCATTTACAGTTTGGCTTACTTATGAGCGGGGTCTTCAGGGGAGGTTCACAGAGGCTGCATTTTCTCCTGGTTCCAGGGTTACATGGAAGAGAAGCTCCAGGGCGAATGCTGTGGGAGATGCCTGCCTACGGCGTGCACCATTCAGCTACGAGGGGGACAGATCCTGATGCTGAAGGTGGGGGCAAGTGGACGTCAAGACTGTCCCCTCAGATCACCGTCTGCTTCCCTTCTTGGGGATCTTTTCTTCAAGAAAGAGGGGGCCAAGTTTGGGTCAATATTGACTTCTTTTCATACCTATTTCTGATTTTTTATAAAGAAAAGATGGATAACCTTTAGAAGGTACAGGATTTTCTCTTTGATTTAGTTATTTTGTCACTTTCCTCGACAAGGGGATAGTTGGTGTGGGCCCCCATGATTGAGAGTTGGTTGACCTCTAAGATTTTCTCCAGCCTCGATTATCTCTGAGACTGGGTAGGCAGTCAGGTGCCAGAGATGCCGATCTGTGAAAGTTAGGATGGGCTGGTGAGACAGGCACCTGGTTCACTCATCTCTCCATCAGAGGCACTCAGCTCTAGTTCAGCTATTGATTGACCAGTTTACCTCCACTGTGTCTTAATTCTTTACGCTGTTATGTGGTCAGAAGAGTTTAGGGATTCCCTGCCTTCATACAGCCCTGTTCCCAGTAAACAGGTTGCAAAACCGGACTGCACCTGCCTCATTCTTGTTCTATGGTCCCCCACGTTGTCTCAACAACTCCAGGGAGTCAAGGTCACTATTTGAAGTGGCTGTGAAACCCAAGCTGCCTTCAGATGTGCTCAACGCACGTCCTCTCTCTTTTTTTTCTTTTTCTTTTTTTTATTCTTCCAATTTTATTTTATTTTTAAACTTTACATAATTGTATTAGTTTTGCCAAATATCAAAATGAATCCGCCACAGGTATACATGTGTTCCCCATCCCGAACCCTCCTCCCTCCTCCCTCCCCATACCATCCCTCTGGGCCGTCCCAGTGCACCAGCCCCAAGCATCCAGCATCATGCATCGAACCTGGACTGGCAACTCGTTTCCTACATGATATTTTACATGTTTCATTGCCATTCTCCCAAATCTTCCCACCCTCTCCCTCTCCCACAGAGTCCATAAGACTGTTCTATACATCAGTGTCTCTTTTGCTGTCTCGTACACCGGGTTATTGTTACCATCTTTCTAAGTTCCATATATATGCGTTAGTATACTGTATTTATGTTTTTCCTTCTGGCTTACTTCACTCTGTATAATAGGCTCCAGTTTCATCCACCTCATTAGAACTGATTCAAATGTATTCTTTTTAATGGCTGAGTAATACTCCATTGTGTATATGTACCACAGCTTTCTTATCCATTCATCTGCTGATGGACATCTAGGTTGCTTCCATGTCTTGGCTATTATAAACAGTGCTGCGATGAACATTGGGGTACACGTGTCTCTTTCCCTTCTGGTTTCCTCAGTGTGTATGCCCAGCAGTGGGATTGCTGGATCATAAGGCAGTTCTATTTCCAGTTTTTAAGGAATCTCCACACTGTTCTCCATAGTGGCTGTACTAGTTTGCATTCCCACCAACAGTGTAAGAGGGTTCCCTTTTCTCCACACCCTCTCCAGCATTTATTATTTGTAGACTTTTGGATCGCAGCCATTCTGACTGGTGTGAAATGGTACCTCATAGTGGTTTTGATTTGCATTTCTCTGATAATGAGTGATGTTGAGCATCTTTTCATGTGTTTGTTAGCCATCTGTATGTCTTTTTGGAGAAATGTCTATTTAGTTCTTTGGCCCATTTTTTGATTGGGTCGTTTATTTTTCTGGAGTTGAGCTGTAGGAGTTGCTTGTATATTTTTGAGATTAGTTGTTTGTCGGTTGCTTCATTTGCTATTATTTTCTCCCATTCTGAAGGCTGTCTTTTCACCTTGCTAATAGTTTCCTTTGATGTGCAGAAGCTTTTAAGGTTAATTAGGTCCCATTTGTTTATTTTTGCTTTTATTTCCAATATTCTGGGAGGTGGGTCATAGAGGATCCTGCTGTGATGTATGTCGGAGAGTGTTTTGCCTATGTTCTCCTCTAGGAGTTTTATAGTTTCTGGTCTTACGTTTAGATCTTTAATCCATTTTGAGTTTATTTTTGTGTATGGTGTTAGAAAGTGGTCCAGTTTCATTCTTTTACAAGTGGTTGACCAGATTTCCCAGCACCACTTGTTAAAGAGGTTGTCTTTAATCCATTGTATATTCTTGCCTCCTTTGTCGAAGATAAGGTGTCCATATGTGTGGGATTTATCTCTGGGCTTTCTATTTTATTCCATTGATCAATATTTCTGTCTTTGTGCCAGTACCATACTGTCTTGATAACTGTGGCTTTGTAGTAGAGCCTGAAGTCAGGTAGGTTGATTCCTCCAGTTCCATTCTTCTTTCTCAAGATCGCTTTGGCTATTCGAGGTTTTTTGTATTTCCATACAAATTGTGAAATTATTTGTTCTAGCTCTGTGAAGAATACTGTTGGTAGCTTGATAGGGATTGCGTTGAATCTATAAATTGCTTTGGGTAGTATACTCATTTTCACTATATTGATTCTTCCAATCCATGAACATGGTATATTTCTCCATCTATTAGTGTCCTCTTTGATTTCTTTCACCAGTGTTTTATAGTTTTCTATATATAGGTCTTTAGTTTCTTTAGGTAGATATATTCCTAAGTATTTTATTCTTTCCGTTGCAATGGTGAATGGAATTTTTTCCTTAATTTCTCTTTCTGTTTTCTCATTATTAGTGTATAGGAATGCCAGGGATTTCTGTGTGTTGATTTTATATCCTGCAACTTTACTGTAGTCATTGATTATTTCTAGTAATTTTCTGGTGGACTCTTTAGGGTTTTCTATGTAGAGGATCATGTCATCTGCAAATAGTGAGAGTTTTACTTCTTCTTTTCCAATTTGGATTCCTTTTATTTCTTTTTCTGCTCTGATTGCTGTGGCCAAAACTTCCAAAACTATGTTGAATAGTAATGGTGAAAGTGGGCACCCTTGTCTTGTTCCTGACTTTAGAGGAAATGCTTTCAATTTTTCACCATTGAGGATAATGTTTGCTGTGTGTTTCTCATATATAGCTTTTACTATGTTGAGGTATGTTCCTTCTATTCCTGCTTTCTGGAGAGTTTTTATCATAAATGGATGTTGAATTTTGTCAAAGGCTTTCTCTGCATCTATTGAGATAATCATATGGTTTTTATTTTTCAATTTGTTAATGTGGTGTATTACATTGATTGATTTAACGCACGTCCTCTCTTTCCTTTCAGCGTGATGAGACACTCCAGGATGGCTGTGACAGTCACTTCTGCAAAGTCAACAAGAGAGGAGAGTTCATTTGGGAGAAGAGGGTCATGAGCTGCCCGCCCTTCAACGAACACAAATGCCTGGCTGAGGGGGTGAGCCGTCGGAGCCCGGGCCCTGCTTTCCTCTCGACTGGCTCCATCTATGACTGAAAAAAGAAGGTTCTTTTGAATGGCAGTCCAGCTCTGCCATGATTCCCAGTGTTCAAGGAGAACCCCAGCCTAGTTTAAAAATCAACAAAATTACAAAATCAAAGCCTGATAGAGAGATGAAACTCTCTATGATGCTCTAAGAAAATACCTCCCCTTGGGGGAGATTGGATCTGTGATCCTTGAATGGGGAGGTGAGAGGCCAAACTAATTGATGGTCCCCCCTGGGAATGACAGTCCCGGAGACTCTCAGCTGGAAGAGAATTCAGAATAATCAGGACTGTTTCAGCCTGACCGGGCGGGGTGGTCAGTCTGCTCACCTTTGTGATGGGACAGTCCATTCACTTCTGGGGACTTGGGCTCAGGGCTGTGAGTCCAGAGGCAGGAATGACAGAAAGTGTCCGCTATGTACTATTTGTGCCTAACTTGGGACTTTGCTGTTTTCTTAGGGGAAAATCAAGAAAATTCCTGGCACGTGCTGTGACACATGTAAGTACGTTACCAATAGACTGTCCCTTGAAACCCATCAGATTAAGTCCAGGGGATGTTCCTCGAAGTGAACTTTGTTCTAGAAAGATAGAGCAGTCATTGCATTCCATTCTGCAGGGGACTGCCACCCTGCCTCGCATGTCCTTGGACTGCCCCCTACTCAAGCCCCCTTTCAGATGCCTGTAAACCAGTCTCTTCTTCCTTCTTCCAGACTCCTGGCAATCACTAGCCTCTTACTTGCCTTTATCCTCACCGGGTCTTGGGTTGGTCACAGTCCTATCACAAGAGAATGTCTTCTCTCTGCCAGTGAAGCTCCTTGAGGACGAGGCACCTTGATTTATGATCTCAACAGATGAGACACTCAATACACCTCTATTCTTTGGGTATCCCAGAGAGAAGGGGATGCAAGAAGCTGGCTGTGGGGCTGCAGAGAAACACAGTCTTCTTAAGGATTGATAAGGCTGGTCTCATTAACCAGTTTTATTAATCTCCTCTCCTTCACTCTTGCCTGTTCTTTTTTAAAATTAATTAATTTTACTTTCGGCTGCACTGTGTCTTCGTTGCGGTGGCCAGGCTTTCTCTAGTTGTGGAGGCCGGGGCTACCTTTAGTTGTGGTGGACAAGCTCCTGGTTGTGGTGGCTTCTCTTGTTGCTGAGCATGGGCTCTCGAGCGCACTTGCTCCGTAGTCATGGTGCATGGGCTTAGACGCCCCGAGGCATGTGGGATCTTCCTGGACTAGGGATCGAGCCTGTATCCCCTGTGTTGGCAGGCAGATTCTTTGCCACTGGGCCACCAGGGAAGTCCTTGGCTTTTCCTGACCTTGCACTGTGTTGCACGGGTTGGTCCCCCAGTAGTTACCGCAGCAGCTTTGGAGACAGAGCTCCAGTCAGCTCATCAGAAAGCATCTCACCGCATGTTCTTGTTTCCATGAGCACATGTACTTCTCAGAATCCCAAAGTTAGTGCTGTATACTCTGGGTATAGAATTACTTGTCTGGACTAATATTCTTTGTTTTTTAGTTTAGTTAGCTTTTTTTTTGTTTGTTTTTGGATTCCTGGGTCCGTGTTCCCATGTTTATTTGGAGGTAGAGAAAGCAAAGAGTTGCTCAGTTGTGTCCGACTGTTTGCAACCCCATGGACTATAGCCCACCAGGCTCCGCTGTCCATGTAATTCTCTAGGCAAGAATACTGGAGTGGGTAGCCATTCCCTTCTCTAGGGGATCTTTCTGACCCAGGGATCGAACCTGGTCTCCTGCATTGCAGGCGGATTCTTTACCATCTGAGCCACCAAGGGAAGCCCCTGGGGAAAAGAAAGAAAGAGTGAAAGCATGAATACCTTCAGTGGTCAGTCATTTGTTTTTCTCCTGATGGCTCCCTCTGACAGTCCCTGGAGTTGCTGTAACCAAGCTGCAGACTGAGGGGACACACTCTGAGAGCATCTCTCTCTGTGATTCCTGTCTGCATGGCTGAGATCAGGAAACCATCCAGGAAGAGACGCATTTTTCTCTAGGTGTGCTGCAGGGGCAATCTGGCCAAGGCTGTTATCTGCAAAACTAGCAATGAGGCCGGAGAAGGCACTGGCACCCCACTCCAGTACTCTCGCCTGGAAAATCCCACGGACGGAGGAGCCTGGTAGGCTGCAGTCCATGGGGTCCCTAAGAGTTGGACACGACTGAGCAACTTCACTCTCACTTTTCATTTTCATGCATTGGAGAAGGAAATGGCAACCCACTCCAGTGTTCTTGCCTGGAGAATCCCAGGGACGGGGGAGCCTGGTGGGCTGCCGTCTATGGGGTCGCACAGAGTTGGACACGACTGAAGCAACTTAGCAGTAGCAGCAGCAATGAGGCCAAACGGAGGCTTCAGTGCTTTCAGGAGACGGGAACCTCCATAAGGAAAATAAGCCAGGCTCGGGGATTTAAATCAACTGTGTGTTGGCTTCAATTTGTTTTCCTCATTCACCCTCTTAATGTGGTTGGCAGGCTTTTGCTTTCAAATGAAATTATTTGGAAATTGGGAGTCTGGCTAATATGTATTTAAAGTTGAATTAGATTTGGAGCCATCCAGGGATGGAAAACTCCCAGTGTTTGGACAGGCAACGGTGAGCTGACATTGAATCCTAGAATTATCAGTGGTGCAAGGAGAGATTCAAAGCTGAATGCTTTTAACCCCTGTGTGGTAAGGAAACCCATGCCTGCGACCAGGAGATGGCTATACTCAAAGCAAAAGATTCCATAGGGGCCGCAAGGATCTTCTCAGTCCCTAGGGAGACAATGACATTTGCAGGGATGGATAGATATTAATTGTATTTATTGGATACTCATTGCCCGTTCACTTCTGGGTATAGTATAAGCAGGCTTCCCAGGTGGGAATCCGCCTGCAATGCTGGAGACGGAGGAGATTCAGTTTTGATCCCTGGGTGGGGAAAATCCTCTGGAGAAGAAACTGGCAACCCTCTCCACTATTCTTGCCTGGAAAACTCCATGAACAGAGGAGCCTGGCAGGCTGTAGTCCATGGGGTCACAGAGTTGGACACAACTGAGCAACTCAGCACACATGCAGAATTATAAGCACAAGAGGCTTGCTCTGATCATTATGGCTTTTAGAGTCTACAATTGTATAAAAGTAAGTCTTATCCATCGACATCACCAAAGCATGGTGAATCTAGGTTCCTCTTGCAGTTAGAATTGTGCCATTAAGTGAGTTCAACCCAGTGATATCTTTATCTCTGATTGTGAAGGGTCAGGAGAAGCTGGGCTTCAGGTGGTGCTAGTGGTTAAGAACCTGCCTGCCAATGCAGGAGATGCAAGTTCGATCTCTGGGTCAGGAAAACACCCTGGAGAAGGGAATGACAACCCACTCTAGTATTCTTGCCTGGGAAATCACATGGACAAAGAGCCTGGTGAGCCGCAGTCTGTGGGGTTGTAAAGAGTAGGACACGACTGAAGCGACTTAGCAGGAGAGGCTGAGGGGAACCAGGATCACTGACTTGCCCTCTCTATAGCTGGCTGTGGTGACCTGGTTACTGTGAAACTGACCTATGTCTAGTGAATAAGGGAACTGGAGTGGACAGTGTCGAACGGGAGAACAGGTCCCATCTCTCACTTGCCCTGTAGGTGAGGAGCCTGAGTGCAAGGACATCACAGCCAGGGTGAAGTCCATCAAGGTGGGAGACTGCAAATCTGAAGACGAAGTGGACATTCACTACTGCCAGGTAAGGGGTCCTCTGCTCAGAGGACGGGTCTCTTCATTCGAACACCTCTCTTGAGATACATTGTGAAAAGATCTGGGAAGTTCACAGGGAGGAGATGTGAAAGAAACTAGGAACTTTTTTTCCTTTTGAAAGCAAATGTTTTATTGAAGTTAACTGAGAAATTTTGACCCCAGAAGATTAAAAAAAATCAGCAATGATTCAAAGCTTCCTTTGAGGAGAATGGAGGGTTACTTATGGAACACGGGAGCTGCCTTCCCCTTCCATCAAACATGCATAGAAATTGCAGCTACAGGGCTGGGTGTGAGAGTTCCAATTAGGGGAGGCCTTTCAGACACACTGCCTGGCTGTCCTGGGTTCCTCTGGCCGAGGCCAGGCCTGGAGGAGGGCAGGTGCAAGAAGCCGGCTGCCCCAGAGCCCTCCCCACCCTGGGACTCTCTATCACCCGCGTCGCTGCCTCTCTCTTTCCCGCTGTAGGGAAGATGCACCAGCAAAGCCCTGTACTCCATCGACACGGAGGACGTGCAGGACCAGTGTTCCTGCTGCTCGCCGACGCGCACGGAGCCCATGCCAGTGCCCCTGCGCTGCACCAACGGCTCCATCATCCACCATGTGGTCCTCAACGCCCTGCAGTGCCAGTGCTCCTCCAGGAAATGCAGCCCGTGACGCGCTGCCCGCCCGCCACGGACACCCGCTGCCTCCCGCTAGGCTCGGCGATCCCTGCTCCGCGCATGCGCACTCTACTCCCGGACCTTCCCGGGCTCACAATAAAGGCCAATCTATCCTCTCGTCAAAGGCTGGTGGTTCATCCAGGTTGAGATGGCTGGGCTGCTCTGAGCCGGGTGCTGAGGTGGGGGCTGGGGAGTGGAGAGGGAGCCCAGGCTTTCACACCAGATCCTTTTCACCCCCGAGAGAGACTGTACTCAGTGCATCCACTGGACAATGAAGCTGGAAAGGATTTAGACATCATCTCATCCACTGCCCTCTCCGGCCCCTTCACCGAGGATGAAGGTAGCTCAGAGAGCGTGAGTGACTTGCCCAAGGTCACACAGCCGCTGGGTGGCAAGGCCAGGTTCAGAACCCAAGGACCTGGACACCTGGGCAAGAACCCTCGGGCTGGTCCACCGGAGCCACATGAATCTAGTCCTGACAGATTCAGCCTTGATCTCACCGGAACCGGGGAGGGCTGCGTTTTTAGGCCTTTCTGCTTCCGCTGGATAAGAACCTCCAGGGAAGATAACGTTGGAGGCAAATGGCATGAGTTGCGTTGAGTCGCGTTGGTGAGGAGTTTTAGCCAGGTAGAGGGAAGGAGGAATGGAGAGAAGTTTTATATAACTGCTCAATAATTCAAAGGCTGTCGCCCTCTATCCATCATCACCCCACCTCCAACTTTGAGTAGTCTCTAAGGTCTCTGTGGGAAAGCAGATCCGGGGCCAGAGAATTATTAATAGCTGTCTCTCTCCTGACTGATCGCCTGATGCTCCACCCCAGGACTGAGGTGCTGTTGGTGGCATGGGGCTCCAAGAAACTCAGTGGGAGGCTACTTCTTCAACAGGGGGTGCCAATTTCCCAGTGCTCCCATAGCCCGAGTTCTCCTCGTATTTACTGACAGGACGATTCACTACCAAGGAAAAAGCTAAACTTGAAAAATTGCATGTTTTGATTTTAAAAAAACGTCAGGGAGCAGGGTAAATACGATGCTGAAGGAGAAACGTAGTGGGATGTGAACCAGGAGCTCTCCCACTCTACACGCGTTCCAAGGTGGATCTGCCTCTGGTCCCAGCTCTTGCTGTTCAGTTGCTCAGTTGTGTCTGACTCTTTGTGACCCCGTGGACTGCAGCACGCCAGGCTTCCCTGTCCTTCACCATTGCCTGGAGTTTGCTCAGACTCATGTCCATTGAGTTGGTGATGCCATCCAACCATCTCACCCTCTGTTACCTCCTTCTCCTCCTGCCCTCAATCCTTCCCAGCATCAGGGTCTTTTCTAATGAGTTGGCTCCACATCAGGTGGCCAAAGTATTGAAGTTTCAGCTTCAGCATCAGTCCTTCCAAAGAATATTCAGGGTTGGTTTCCTTTAGGATTGACTGGTTTGATCTTCTTGTGGTCCAAGGGACTCTCAAGAGTCTTCTCCCAGGACTCTCTGTCTTGTCACCCTCAGACCAGATGGGACAGTACCCCAAAGTGAGAATCTGAGGAAGAGTCTCAGGGAGTATGTGGAGAGACAGAAGAGATGAACCAAGGTGGAAATGTTTCCAGGCCTCTTGGCATTGGAAACACATATGGAAGGGTTCCTGGAAGTGAGTGAAGGGCGTGTCTGGGAGAGAAAGGAGTCAGGATCCAAGTGTTAGAGCACAGACTCTGGAGTGAGCTCAGCCCTCAGAGATATGGGGCCTGACCTTTACACTGCAGTCTCCTCATCTGTGAAATGGGTACACAGGAGGTAAAACATAGAATGGTTGTTAGAACTCATTCTTTTGGGGAAGGCTCTGAGAAGGGTGCTGAGGGAGTGGATGTCTGTATCCATATCAGCCTTGATTACTCCTGGCAGCCAGGACATAGCCCGCCAGGGATGGGCTGGGGTGGGCACATGCTGTTTCTGGTTTTCCTTCTGCTCAGCTCCCGGCTCCCTTTACTGTCTCAGGTTCATCATCAATTGATATAATGTACAAAGTAGGGAGGGGCTTCCCCAGTAGCTCAGCAATAAAGAATCCGCCTTCAGTGAAGGAGACGTAGGTTTGATCCCTGGGTCAGGAAGATCCCCTGGAGGAGGAAATGGAAACCCACTCCAGTATTCTTGCCTGAAAAATCCCATGGACCAAGGAGCCTGATGGACTATAGTCCATGGGATTCCAAAAGAGTAAGATATGACGTCGTGACTGAACATGCGTGCATAAAGTGGCGAGCAGTCCCACCAGCCCACCTTATCAGCATGGGAGATGGGAAAGTCTGTGGTCATACAGAGCCAACTTGACATATGTGTTAACATAATACCTTTTCATTGTCTGGGTCCCTGATATTAATGCACTCGCTTACCTTAGGGGCATCTTGGAATTGTAGATTTCATCATGCAGGATGGCCCTTTGGAGGTCTTCTTTTCCATCCCCTTGCCCATGGCTAGGTACCAAAGCCATTCCAGAGAGATTGAGCTCCTCTTTTTTCCTAGGATCGAGCTTTCAACATCTGTTTTCTCAACTGGTCCCACAGTCTCCCTGGGAAGCTTTTCTAAAACCTGCCCCTCCCCTTACCACTTGCAGCTCCTCTTCCTGTCCCTGGGGCGAGATTCCTCCACTTTTGCTCCTTTTAGTCTCCAGAAAGGTGGGGGACAGTTGGTGGCGGGTAGAGTGCAGGCAGGTGTGCGGGGAAGCACCCACCCCCACCCAGGCGATCAGCGACAGGGCGGTGGGAAGCGGGGTTTCTGGGCGGGATTGGAAACTAATCAGGCAGACGGTTCAAGAGATAATCCTGCTGAATGCTCACACCCGAACCAGGTTAGGAGGCAGCGCCCAGGGCAGGGAGAGCCGCAGTCTTACGGTCTGGCCCCTCAGCTTCATTAACCCGAGCGTGACCCAGACTCAACCCGCTGGCGGGAACGCGCTTATTCCTTCACGTGGCGCGACTAGCGGCCGGTGCGCCCAGGGCGCAGCAGCCGGAGGAGGCCGGGTGGCCCAGCGAGGGATGGGGGAGGAGACAGCAGCAGCAGGCAGGGGCGGGCACGTCCAGACGGAGCTGAGCCGAGATGGAATTAGCTCGGCGGCTGAATAAGCCAGTGCAGACGCCAGCGCAGCCGCGGGACAGTCGGGGTTTCGGGTCCAGTGCGCCCGCTCCATGGCCACCACCTCGGGGCTGCATGGTGAGTCTCCCTTGCATGGACCTGGTCTTGAGCATCTAGAATCTTGTAGGACGGAGAGGGAGCTGGGAGTGAAGGAGAGGGCATCCCTATTCCTACCCTTGAGATTGGTGACCCCGGGTGAACCTGGAGGGGGCTTCGCAGAGCAGATCCCTGTCTGCTGGCTAGACAGGCAGACATGATTTCAGTCTATGATCCCTGACATGAAAGCCCTTTGTTCAGCCCAAGACTGCCCTGTCCTGGGACTCCAAGCTCAGGGGTCCCACGCTTGTCTGTGGAGCAACGGGTGCCCCTGGATGCTGGGGCACCCAGACCAGCAACTTCTCACACTGGGGTGGCTCTCACCCTCGGAAGGCGAGGGACACCTGAGCGGTTTCCTGGACACTCATGTCCTATCAAGGAGAAAAGAGGCAGGACAAGAGTTAGGGGATTGGTGCAGCAGCTTTTTGTTGATGAATTACCAATTCCAATCTCTTTATCTTCTCCTTGTTCCAAGTCAGGGGGTGTTTAGCACATCTGAATGGATGAGCAAATAGCTGAGGTTTAATTCAGAAACAGTCTGCTGAGGACAGAGGTTCAGACTCACCCCCTGCAACTTGGGTTTAGCCTCTTGGAGCATCCTCACAATTTCAGAAAGTCTCCCCCAGCCCTTATCCACCCCAGGAAGGGCATTTACACATTTACGTGGGAAGCACAGGCGTGTCTTTCTCCGGGAGCTTATTTAAGAGGAAAAGCAAATTGAGGCAGCGTTTAGGGGAGCAGGGCATGACCCTTCTGCATCTTCAGGTGATCCTGAATACACATGTGCGTTTGGTGGGTTTGACCCTGCCTAGAAGGCGATTCTGTCTGGAGTCTTGTTTCCAGTGATTCATGAGAGAGGCGTGGAGTGGCAGGGGCCGGGGAAGGTGCTCACTTCACTGGCATGAACAGTGGGTACAGGGGACTGGAAGGCAGGTGTGAGTCTGGGACTATGTGAGCACATGTGGAGAGACGCTCCGGGACCGTGTGAATGCTGGTCTAGGGCAGAAGTTTCTGCAGAGCAAGGTTAAATCTCAGCCCCAAAGGCAGGTGGCAGGTGAGGGAGGATCTTGGACAAGAGGGGGCTCCTCCAGAAGGTGATAAGACAACTTGTCTGGGCTTTGCTCTTGGGATTGGACATCAGAAACCTGCCCCAGCTGCCAGGCATCCAGGGCCCAATCGCCCCTTCACTGTGGCCTGCCAGGCGCCATCATTTTGGGAGCCAGGAACCTAAGCAGGTCCTTTCTGGGCACCTGCACTGCTCTCTGAGTTACTTCTAGGTGGGCCCTGGGCCTCTTTGCTGGCTGATGGAGGAGGCTGTGTGATCAGGGAGATGGGTTCCAAACACTAGCCTCAGGCTCTGTCTGGTCCAGCTTCTCTGTCCCTTCTCTGCCCACTTCCACTGTGGGGCAGGACTGGGGTGGGGGGCCAGAGACACTGAGGGCTACAAGGAGCTTGTGTTTCATTTTCTCTAATGAGGATCTAATTTCCTGTTAATCCACCCATCTCGTGGACCCTTCAACTGGCTGAGAGCAGCCTGGCATTCCTAGAGCACACAAAGAACAGAAACTTGGCCACTAGAGATGAGAATCTGGCCTCTAGCTACAAAGTAGAATCCATCTATATTTGTGATCAGGTTGCTGGGGAGGAGGAGTTTGTAAAAAGATTGCCTTCAAAGAAGGAACCAGCCACGTGGACACCTGGAGAATGATCAAGAACGGCATGCATGTATGCTAAGTTGCTTCAGTCGTGTCTGACTCTTTGAGACCTTATGGATCATAACCTGCCAGGCTCTGTTGTCCATGGGATTCTTTGGGCAAGAATACTGGAGTGAGTTGCCATGCCTTCCTCCAGGAGATCTGCCTGACCCAGGATTGAACCCGTGTCTCCTATGGCTCCTGCATTGCAGTCAGATTCTTTATTGCTGAGCCACCAGGGAAGCCCTCAAGCAACAGCTGCTGCTGCTAAGTCACTTCAGTCGTGTCCGACTCTGCGACCCCATAGACGGCAGCCCACCCGGCTCTGCCGTCCCTGGGATTCTCCAGGCAAGAACACTGGAGTGGGTTGCCATTTCCTTCTCCATTGCGTCAAAGTGAAAAGTGAAAGTGAAGTCGCTCAGTCGCCTCCAACTCGTAGCGACCCCATGGACTGCAGCCTACCAGGCTCCTCCGTCCATGAGATTTTCTAGGCAAGAGTACTGGAGTGGCTTGCCATTGCCTTCTCCGCATGCAACAGCAGTAGAGATGAAAGACCCTGGGGCAGCAATGTGCTTGGGCTGTCCGAAAAGTCAGGGGGGAAACCCGGTGCCTGGAGGGTGAGGGAGAGGGTGAGCCAGATCACATGGAGTCTTGGGGCTCAGGCTGTATGTTTTTGACTTTCAAAGAGAAAGGGGAGACATACTTAGACACTGTGCATACAGATACTGCACTTCACTTCCCAACAGCCTTGGGGTCAATATGAAATCCATGTCATTGAAGAGGAACCTGAGGTTCAGAGAGGTTAGGAAATACCCATTACATTGGGTTCACCAGTGAATCATCAGTAAAGGATAAAGTTGGAATTCTAACTCACTTCCCTACCACCTCACCTTGTTGCTCTCATTCTGTTCTTCAGAAGCCATTAGAAGGAAGTGTAGATGTTGGCAAGGAAGGGGTGGGTGGAAGTGTGGGTGGAAGTGGGGCCTTTAGGGAGATATTCATTTTGCAAGGCTGATAGTTGATGCTGTGGTCATATTCCAGGCATGGCTTGCCTTGACACGACTTCCAGTCTAGAGTCATCAGGGTTAGTTTATCTAGTGGGATCAAACCTAAGAAGGCCAGTTGTCATCACTGAACTCCTGCGTGCCACTGTGGTTCACACTGGGGACGTGCTTTAGTGAGCACTGATTGCCTGAATTCCACGTTGATGGTTTACAGACACGTGGGAGACTGACCCACTGCCTGCAGAGAACTTGCCCAGTGTCTGATGGATTCTGGTAATCCCAGCTCACGGTCACGTCTATGGATCCGCACACCACGCACCGGTGGGGGCAGCACACACCCGTTCATGCACACTTGTGGAGCCAGTCAGTGCTCAGCGCTGGAGCTGCAAGGATCAACAGGGCACGCACACACTGGACCGACAGGACCTTACATTCTCCGCTCTTGGTGCCCTAAGGTCACCGCTGCGCTCATTGTTGGACAAGAAAGGAGGAGGCAGGGTCAAGAATAGGCTTGTTCAGACCACACCAATGAAATTAACCACATCCATACTTCACAGTCTCCCTGGTGGCCCAGACTGTAAAGATTCCGCCTGCAGTGCAGAAGACCTGGGATCGATCCCTGGGTTAGGAAGATCCCCTGGCTAAGGGAATGGCAACCCACTCCAGTATTCTTGCCTGGGAAATCCCATGGACAGAGGAGCCTGGCGAGCTACAGTCCATGGGGTTGCACAGAGTCGGACATGACTGAAGCAAATAATACTTTCACACTTCGTAGTATTAATACATTTCAAGATGTACTAAAGTCTTTCTTTGGCTCCTACAGACAACCCTGCCCTCTCTCCAGAAACTCTAAGCAAATAATTTATAAGTCCATCTGGCTGACAGTTCTCCATCTATGTTAACTTGCGCTGAAACTACAAAAAGATGACAATTCTTTCAAGGAGCCGGGTGAGATCCTCCCCCCATTGTGTAGCAAACACAAATATAAAGCATGCCACCCTTGCATCTTCTCCTTTTTTAAAAAAATATTTCCTTTTGTTTTGTAGAGTACTTTTATTTATTCTATGCTCCCGACCAGGCACTGAACCTGTGCCCTGTGCAGTGGGAATTCAGAGTCTTAACCACTGGACCCCCAGGGCAGTCCCACCCTCACATCTTCAGACTGGTTCACTGATTTCTAGAAAAATGGGAAAACTCACACTTTTCTAGCAATCACTGATGCCTGTTATTCATCATAAACTAATTAAAAATAGCTTTAAGAATTTAAAAGTAATGATACGTGCCCGTTGAAAATAATTAAATAGAAAAAAATACCGGTTTTTAATATTTTGGTAATGATTCTTGACCCTAACTCCTTTCTAATTCATTTTTATTTTTTTCCTATATCAGTAACTACTTCTATTTCTTATTTATTAACCTTCAAACAAATTGCAAGAAAGGAAACCTAGATACCATAAAACTTAAGGGAAAATGAGCAAATGCCAAAGAATGAAAGATTGGGCACATATTATTATATCAGCCAAACCTAGATAAGAATAGGTACTGTAATTGAGAAAAACTTACTTATAACCTCCTGACAGGCAGATCAGAAAAGAGATAATAAGTTACATGGGTCCCATTGCCTAGGAAAATGAGACTAGTTCATCAACATTAAACTTTAAGAAGAATGTCACGGTGGCATTTGTATGATGTATAAGACACTGCCCAGCATAAAGAGCTGTAGTTTCATTAGTAGCTTTTTAGAAAGGTATTATTTTGCACGTGGGCATTTATTTTATTGTGTCTGTCTTTATTTTAAAACAGGTGTTTCTGTTTTATACTTTTCTGGTCCGTTCTACTCTATTATACTGAAAAAAACATGCTGTTTTCAAACCATTAGATAACCGACTATCTTTCAAATCATTAGATAACGAACCTCTAACTTGAGAAATAGTGGCCTGTGGGCTTCCCAGGTAGCTCAGTGGTAAAGAATCCACCGGCCAGTGTCGGAGATGCAGGTTCTGTCCCAGGGTTGGGAAGATCCCCCAGAATAGGAAATGACAACCAACTCCAGTATTCTTGCCTGGAAAATCCCATGGACAGAGGAGCCTGGTGGCTACAGTCCATATGGTCGCAACGGGTTGGACATGACTGAGTGACTGAGCACCGACGCACGATGGCTTGTAGCATGTAGAAAATTTAGTGGCTAATAGTCCATTTTGACCAGTGACTTACAATCTCTTCTCCTCGCCTTCGTAAGAAAGGAATACAAGACTCTCCCCTCAGGAGCAGTTCTTATCCAGTGCCTATCTGTTTTACTTCCCTTCATCGTGAAGAACATCCTTTAGCATTTATTTTTTTTAATGAAATTTTTACTTTATATTGGAGTGGCGTTATTTATGATGCTGCATTATTTTCAGGCAAAGTGATTCGGTTATACGTGCACATACATCCATTCTTTCCATTCCTTAAAATGTGGTTCTGCTGGTGACAAAGCCTCTCAATTTTTTTACCCTCCAAAGCTCCAAAATTCCACGCCACAAAGCACAGGAGAGACGACTGACCAGAAATCCCTCTCTGCTCTTCTTTTCTGCATCTCAATTTTGTATCCACTCTTTCCTTGAGCACCGGCTGTGTGCCAGGCTGCAGTGAAGGCCAGAGATGACGTCCAGTCCCTACCTCTGAGCATCTCTCCCCACCTGGAGTGTGCAGGCACGAGGGAGTTATGCTGTCTGTCAACCTGGGGGAAGTTGAACAAGGCTCTGTAGTACGAGTATGGATGGTATCTCTGTGGGCTGAATTACTGCCCGTGTAAGCAAGTGTTAGTTCTTCAGTCGTGTCCAACTCTTTGTGACCCTGTGGATTATAGTTCACCAAACTCCTCTGTCCATGCAATTCTCCAGGCAAGAATACTGGAGTGGGTTGCCATTTCCTCCTCCAGGGGATATTCCCTATTCAGGGATTGAACCCGGGTCTCCTGAATTGCAGACAGATTCTTTAATGTCTGAACCACCAGGGAAGCCCTAGTAAGTGAAGTTATTTATTATTATGCACATTGATAGTGGAGGGCACCTTATGCTCAGCTAGTTGCTCTAATGAACAGACTTAAAAATAAGGAGTAAAGCATAACAAGAGTGCACTGCTTGCTAAAGAGATAGGGCTAGGTGGGTGATCAAGTTGGTAGGGTGGCTCTTTCCCCAAAAGCTTTTCAGGGACCCGGGATGATGGGGGCTCAGCCAACTTCATTTGTGACTTCCGAGGTGGCCCCGAGGGTTGCCACTCCAGTTATCAGGGAGCAGGGAAACAGCGCGCAGGAGCAGTCATGGAAGGTTTTGATGGGTCAGACCTAGAAATAGCACATAACACTCTGCTTGCATTCCTCTGGCTGGAATTCAGTCTCGTGGCCACATCAGGGAGGCTCGGAAATATGGTCTAGCTGTGTGTTCAGGGAGAAGCGGAGAACATGGATTTTGGTAAGCAGCTTGTAGTCTGTTTCATGAAGTGAAGTGTTAGTTGCTCAGTTGTGTCCGACTCTTTGCGACCCCGTGGACTGTAGCCTGCCAGGCTCTTCTATCCATGGAATTCTCCAGGCAAGAATACTGGAGTGGGTTGCCATTTCCTTCACCAGGGGATCTTCCTGACCCAGGGATCGAACCCGGGTCTCCTTCATTGCAGGCGGATTCTTTACTGTCTGAGCCACCAGGGAAGCCCAAGTCTCTGTCATAGGGGCCTATCAAAAATGGTAAGTTTTCTGTGATTTAGTACCCTTATTATATATTAAAGTTACAGATTTAGACCGTTTGTCTCCCCAAGGAGACTCTGAGATCTTCAAGTTTCAGCATCCAGGACAGGACAAGGTGTGTGGTAAATGATTATGAAATGGTTTTGAATGTGTGAATGAATGAATGGTGAGCTGGGGTGACATTAGCTAGCCAACAGATTCAAATGCTTCTTATTGTCTTCTTTTTATTTTTGAAGTATAGCTGATTTACAGTGAGTGTTGTGTTAGTTTCAGATGCACAGCAAAGTGATTCATTTATATGTATACATTCCTGTTCTTTTTTGTTTCTTTTCCGTTGTGGTTTATCACAGAATATTGAACACAGCTCCCTGTGCTCAACCATAGGACCATGTTATCTATTTTATATATAGTAGTATGCATCTGCTAATCCCGAACTGCTAATTTATTGTTCCCCCACCCCATTTCCCTTTTGGTAGCCCTAAGTTTGTTTTCTATGTCTGTGAGTCTGTTTCCATCCTCCTGACCCAGGGATCAAACCCATGTCTCTGTCTTTTGGATTGCAGGGAGAGTCTTTACCTACTGAGCCACCTTGGAAGCATATTTTGTAGATAAGCTCATTTGTCTCATTTCTAAAGATTCTACATATAAGTGATATCATATGATACTTGTCTTTCTTTGTCTGATTTACTTCACTTAGTATGGTAATCTCTAGGTCCATCCATGATGCTGCTAATGACATTGTTTCATTCTTTCTTATGACTGGGTAATATTCTGTTGCACATAAACATATGTACATGCATGTATGCTCAGTTGCTTCAGTCATGTCTGGCTCTTTGCGACCATTTGGACTGTGGCTCTCCAAGCTCCTCTGTCCATGGGATTCTCCAGGCAAGAATACTGGAGTGGGTTGCCATGCCCTCCTCTAGGTGATCCTCCCGACCCAGGGATTGAACCCGAGTCTCATGCGTCTCCTGAATGGGCAGGTGGGTTCTTTACCACTGATCCAGCTGGGAAGCATTACTCACTAGATAACTGTTTATTGTGAAAGGATAGGGTACAACTCAGGAAGAGCCAGATGAATGAGATGCAGAGGACAAGATACGTGGGAAGGACCTGGAATCCCATGCCCTCTGGATGTGCTGTTCTTCCCACATCTCCACTTGTTCATCAACCTGGAAGCTCAGTGAACTCCGTCCTTTTGGGGGCTTCATTATAGGGGCATGACTGATTGTAATACATCCTTTTGGGGCACTTCATTACACAGGCACAATTGATTAAGTTTCCGGCCACCCATGGTGACTAAGCTCAATCTCCAGTCCTACAGCCTCCTAGGAGGGCAGGCGGAGGGAGGGGAGGGGAGACTGCAAGGTCCACCGTCTCATCACAAGGTCAGTTCCCCTAGCAACCAGGCCCCATTCTTAGGTTATCGGGGAGCTTCCCAAAAGTCACCTCATTAACATAACAAAAGACACCTTGATTGCTCTCCACACTTAGGAAATTCTGAGGGTTTTAGGAGCTCTGTAGCAGGTACAGAACAAAGGCCAAATTATCTGTTTTTACAATAAATCACAGTATCACACCCCCAGAACCCAGGAGGGTGGCTAAGCCACAAACACCCAGGGATCTCCTGTTCAAGGCCATCTGTGCTAGGAGCCAAGTGAATGGTGTAAGAAGGGAAATAAAAATGGAGTCGGTATTGCAAAGAGAGCTCTGTGTGCGTGTGTGAGTTGCTCAGCTGTGTCCAACTCTTTGCGACCCCATGGACTGTAGCCCGCAAGGCTCTTCTGTCCATGGAATTCTCCAGGCAAGAATACTGTAGTGGGTTGCCATTTTCTCCTCCAGGGAATCTTCCCCACCCAGAGACTGAACCTGCATTTCAGGCAGATTCCTTATTGTCTCAGCCAACAGGGAAGCCCAACAGAGCTCTCTAAAATGCCATTATTTCCTGGAATGTCTTTCTGGAGCTGGAACGGCTGAACTCCGCGCTGTTCTCTAATCGCTGGTTATGGGAGGAGGCGGGCATGAAAGCAGGACCCCAGGCAGCAGTGATCCGTATATCAGAGGGCCAGCAGAGGGAGTGGCCAGGGTGGCTGGTGGGGCCCTGGAGGCCAGCCTCAAAGCCCCAGTGGCTCCTTTAGGGGATGGTGGCTCCCAGACAGTGGTGTGACTAAAGCTTTGGGCTGCCTCTTAATCTGAGCTACCAGGGTCACTGGTGTGAATTCATTCCTTGAATGCTGTCAAGGAAGTATGGGCCTTGAATGAGCATCCGCTGTATCACCTGCCCAGGTACTCATCAGGATGGTCTCCGGTTGTTTAGACATACATGGAGGTTTTCAGGGCGTGTTTAGACACACACCCTGGGGTGCACAGTCTTGCTCTCAGTTCTGATCTGGGCAGAAATGCACAAGGGGAGAGGGATGAGCAAGACTGGGAACTGAGGACAGAAGCCCCTCCCCTGATATCCTAAACTGGAGGCCCCCATCGCCCCACCAGCATGCATGCCCACTCCTGGCCCTCAGTGTTCTGTCCCCTGCCTTCCAGATGCTTCAAGATGCAGATTCCTGAAGCTACTTTGACTTTTCCACCGTTCTGGTTCCCTCAATATAGGCCAGAGCCCACAGTCTAGAAACCAGTTGTGGAATCTTTACTTGCTGGCTGTAACTGTGTTTCCTGCACATCATCGGTATCTTCACAAAGTGATGATATTGATACATCTCTCAAGCGCAGGGACCCAAGTTCCAGTCCTCCCGAAACTGCCCAGCAGAGAGCTGGGCACAGGTATGGGGCTACTCCTCAACCCTGTAACTGACCAGAAGCTCTAAGAGACTGGGAAAAGCTGCCTTTGGTCCGTTCATTCGTTCCTTCATTCAGCAGGTGCTAAGGGCTAGGTTGTGGTTTAGTCGTTAACTCGTCTGTTAAGTTTATCATTTAATGTTTAACTCTGTCCATCCGTTTAGTCTTTAAGTCTGACTCTTGCGACCCCATGGGCTGTAGCCTGCCAGGCTCCTCTGGCCATAGGATTTTCCAGGCAAGAATACTGGAGTAGGTTGTCTTGCCCGTCTCCAGGGGATTTTCCTGACCCAGGGAATGAGTCCAGGTATCCTGCACTGCAGGCAGATTCTTTACTGACTGAGCTACCAGGTAGATGTATAAGATGTGATTTCTGCTCACAAGAAGTTTAAAATGAAAAGAATAAGAACAATGATCATAACCACTTTTTATTGCATACCTGCAGGCTAATGACTGTCCAGGTGCTTTGTATGTGTATCTCTCATTCTCATTTTCACTACAAACCTGCAAGTTTGGGGGAGTCTCCTCCTTTTACAGTTGAAGAAGCAGGCTCAGAGACCTCAGAGTCAGTTCGGGGCAGGGCCAAGGTGTCATCCTGGGTGCCCTGAAAGCCTGCTCTGGGGTGTTGGGGGAGGGAGAGACTGGGCTGCTCTGAGGCCATGGCGGGCAGCAGGGGTGTGGAGACCCCTTAAGGGCCCCAGAGGTGGCCCTTGGGTCAGAGGTCACCCTTGCCCTGAGTACACTCTTGGTCTGTCTTCTTCAGGGGTGTGAGGGCTGCCAGGGTGCCCCCTTCTCTTGCTGCCCTGGGAGGGACCCTAAAGACTAAACCTTTGGCATTAATAAAGGGTGTCTCTCCAGCAGTGCCCCACCCACCCTGCCTCCAGGCAACTGCCCTCCTCATGTCTGGGAACCGTAAGAGATTATGACAGTCATCATCAGAAGGAGCTACTGCGCCCGTCCGCGGGCCCACTTTTACGACAATTTTCTGACCTAGTTTACGGCCGCCACTGCCGTATTTCCTGGGGCGCTTGCCTAGGTGGTTTGTAAGTGCTGGTAGTGGCTGAATCACTTTGTGATTAAGGCATAAACTTGGTAGGCTGGGATGAACCGCGCTCCTGGTGGAAGCAGGGGAACCGAGCAGGTGCCATGGCCAGTACAGTGGTAGCAGTTGGACTGACCATTGCTGCTGCAGGATTTGCAGGTCGTTATGCTTTGCAAGCCATGAAGCATATGGAGCCTCAAGTAAAACAAGTTTTTCAAAGTCTACCAAAAACTGCCTTCAGTGGTGGCTATTACAGAGGTGGGTTTGAACCCAAAATGACAAAACGGGAAGCAGCATTAATACTAGGTGTAAGCCCTACTGCCAATAAAGCCAAAATAAGAGATGCTCATCGACGAATTATACTTTTAAATCACCCAGACAAGGGAGGATCTCCTTATATAGCAGCCAAAATCAATGAAGCTAAAGATTTGCTAGATTTGTAGCTGTCAAGCTACAAAATGAAGTAAATGTATGATGACTTAAGTTCTTATTCTCTTATGCGTCCCAGCTTTTTATAATAAAATGCCTCAAACCTAAAAAAAAAAAAAAAAAAGAAGGAGCTACTGCTGGTGGCTCTAGGCTCCGTATGTGTGTGCGCGCGCATGCGCGCGCGCGTGCGTGCGTGTGTGTGTGTGTGTGTGTGTGTGTGTGTGTGTGTGTGTGAGATGGGAACACCCTACCCCCTCCCCTATGGCCAATGTGAGCCTGGCTAACTAAGCCTATGAGGACTGGCTGGTGGGGGCGGTGGGCAGCTGTGGGGAGTGTGGTGTGTTCTCAGGGCTGCCCTGGGGTCCCAGGCTCAGCGCCTCAGCTGCTCTGGGTCCTGTGTCCATGCTTTCCCATCCCCTGAAGCTGCTGTCCCTCTGTGTCCTTGTCTTTCACAGACATCCCCCTGCTCCCTGGCTCCCCACGCCGGCTGAGCCCGCGGGCAGTGGTCAGAGGGGGTCAGGGCCCCAAACACGGACAGCAGTGCCTCCAGGCGCCGGGTCCCCCAGCCAGTCTGCAGGGCAGTGTCCCCCAAGGTTCCGGCCAGGCGTCCGGCGGAGGGAGCGCCCCCAACAGCTCTGTGAGTACTGGGGCGTGTGGATGGGCGGGCCTGTGGGATGCCTTCCACTTGGGGGCACGGGGTGTGTATTGTGGGTTTGTGTGTGGGGGCGGGGTTTCTGTTAGGCTCTCTTCATCTCCTGTCTCTCCAAGACGGGATGGCACACTGTCCCAGCAGCACTGGGTCCCCTGGTCAGAGGAGGATGGGGAAGACAGGTGTAAGAGGCCGGGTGGCCCCACCCCTGGCCTGCAGGCTCCCCGGCCCTCCCCGGACCTCAGCTGGGGCGCCTCTGAGGCTCTCCCCTGTGCCTGGCGCTTCATCTGGTTGCCCAGGTGACCTCTCAGGTGGCTGCGGAGGCAGCTGGGTATCAAACTGGTAATAAACAGGGAAACACCCAAAGCGGGAGGCAGGTCCCTCCCCCGGCTCCACCTAGTTCTTTCTCCTCCTCTTCTCAACCTCCCATCGCCTCCAGGAGCAGACGGGAGTGGACCGCAGCCTCTCTGGCAGGGTCCTCGCCAGTGGCTGGGGAGGACGGAGAGCGGGTAGAGGAGGATATGGCGCTGTGAGGCGCAGAGTGGACAGTGAATCCCCCGTGGGGTAGGAGTCGGGTGGGCCAGGCGGCTAGAAATCGGCCTTTGTTCCAATGGATCCAGAGAACCTGCCGGTGAGTACGGCGTGTTTGCAGGCAGGCCTGCACCTCTGCAAAGAGGAAGGGGTGTCGTGGTGCATGTGGGGGGCCCTTCGTGTCAGAGCGCGTGGGTGACGCAGGTAGGCACAGTGTGCGCCGGTGTGAGGCTGAGTGCTCGACTTGTGCGCGTGTGCTGGAATGGGGCTTGGTGCGCGGAGGGAGGCCGGTGGTGGGATGCGCAGGGTTGACGCTGCATATGCATCTGTGTGCGTGAGCGTGCATGTGTGCTGCGTCTATGGGCCGGGGCTAGACCCGGGGCTGGGGCGGAGGAGTGGCGGCCTGGCCGATGAACTCGGGCCTCTCTGTCCTTTCGCTGTGAGGGCCTGGCCTCCTTGTCCCCGTCCCAGGTCCCAGAGCGCCAGGTCAGCCTCCCGCGCCTCTCGCCCCTCCCTCACTGGATGTCGCCGCTCCGTGTCCCCTCTTCTTCGGCCAGGTCATCAACAATTACTTGGAGGCCAGCGAGCCGGTGTCCTCGGAGGCCCGCGTGAGCCGCATGCACTTCTATGACAGCCAGAGGAAGGTGGACTACGTGCTCGCCTACCACTACCGGAAACGCGGGGCGCACCCCGGCCACAGCTCCCCGGGCCACAATCTGGCTATCGTCTCCAATGGCGAGACGGGCAAGGACCCCCAGGCGGGGGCTCCCGGTGACATCGAGCTGGGGCCGCTCGATGCCCTGGAGGAGGAGAGGAAGGAGCAGCGAGAGGAGTTTGAGCACAACCTGATGGAGGCTGGGCTGGAGCTGGAGAAGGACTTGGAGGTGAGGTTGGGCAGGTGGCCGAGGGTCTGGGGTGCGATGGCTGTGCTGGGCTGGGTTCCTGGCCGTCGGGCCACGTGCAGGAAGCCTTTGGCTCTGCTCTGGCCTCTGGCATGCTGTTTTTTTCCTTCTGGTGGGGATTTTCTTGCTCAAGGACTTAGGAAGAGTTCTGGGATCCCAGCTCCCAGCTGCTGGGAGTGGGCGCCCATCTGGAAGCTGGCTTAGAGATAAAGACAGACGTTAGAGATAGAAGGCAAGGCATTTCTTCCTGGCTTGCCATCCTGTGGCCTTTGTAATGCTTTCCTTGGAATGAAGACCTGATTTGCCTGTTGTGCTTTGGATTGAATTTTCTGTCTAGGAGACTTACATTATTAAGAAAAGTCCTTGCCTGGGACTCCCAGGGAATTGGTTATTTGGGAATGGAACATCAGACACATTTTATCAACTTGTAAGCTGTCTGTATTTTGACCTCTGATCAGATAAATCCATTTATCTACACATTTGTCTCTCTGTTCTTCCATTCACCCATTCATCCTTCCATCCATACATCCTTTCATCCATCCATCCTTCCATCCATTTCTTCACTCTCTTCTCCATCCATTTCTTCATACCACACGATCCTTTAAAGATGACTGGCCCTTGCCATCCCCTCCAAACTCACCTCCTACCCCTCCCACTCTCCGGTGCTGGCTCCAGCCCACTGGCCTTATCTCGGTCGTGTCTTTGTCACTCTTACCTCAGGGCCTCTGCATGGATTGTCTGTCATCTCTGCTTCGGTCTCCCTTCCTCTAGACCTGCGCATGCTCAGCCCCTCACTTCAGACCTCTGCTTGAATATTACCTCCTTCCAGACATCTTCCCTGACTGTCTTAGATAAAGTACCCCGCACCCCTATCATTCTGTACCTTGACCCTGCTTCACTTTTCTTCGTTATACTTAGCACCTGAAATAGCATGGTAGATTTGTTTTTTATCTCTGCCCCTCCCAGCTCCGTGAAGGCAGGGGTCTTGTTTGGTTCACTGCTGTATCTCGAGCACCTTGGACAGAGTCTGGCATATATAGAGCTTAACTAGCGTTAGTTGAATAAATGACTTCCCCAAGTCTCAGGTTCCTCATTTGCAAATAGACACTCTGCAGGACTGTAGTTTTACGTGCCCCATTGTTAGACAGGCCAATGAAAACATCTAGCACAGTGTCTGGTACACAGTAGGTGCTCAGTAAATACTCATGATTATAGAAAAGGGTGTCATGCTGAAGGATGGGGTGACATTCTCATCAGATACCTGTTTTGTAAGTTTCACATTAACGCCATCCCCAAAGGGGAAGGGACATCCCCAGAGGCCATTCATCCATTTTGCTGTCCCCAGGCAGGATGGTGTGTGACCCGGCTCTGACCCTGGCTGTGCTGACCTGCGCTGCTTATCCACAGTCTTAAATCAGGAGCTCCTTCTTGTGTTTTTCTTTGCACCAATATAGGGCCAGTGTGCTCTTTTAAGGCCGCTTGGGGCTCCCCTGCTGTGGGATGTGCTGACTTTCACCTTTGGAAACCCAGAGCTTGCTTAGTGCCTTTGACTGGGGTCTGGTCGTAAGGTTTCTCGAGGCGTGTTTTGAGAGCTGTGCAAGTAGCTCTTGGCATCACCACTGTGGGAGGCTGCACCTTCGCTGTGTGTCAGGGAGGCAGGGAGGCTCAGGCAGCCGAGGCCTGGGCCTTGCGCCCCTGCTGAGTTGGGAGACAGCAACCTGCCCTGAGTTGGACTCTGGAGTCTGAACACAGATGTCCACATCTCAGACCTGGCATCTGTCAGCCTCATGACCTTGGGCAAGTGGCTTGATCCTTCGGAATCGCAGTTTATTTGTATGTAAAAAGGGAATAATACTACACTCTTCACTGGGTCGTGATGAAGGGGAAACCTGACAACTAGAAGTATCTGAAGGTGTAACAAGTCAGTGTTAACTGCTATTGTTATTATGGAGAGTTGCCAGATCTAGCAAATAAAGATTCAGGATACCTAGTTAAATTTGAATTCAGATTAACAACAAATAATTTTTTTTTTTAGCAAAAGTATGTCCCATGCAATATTGAGGATATTTGTTGTGTCTGATTACTAAGGTGTGTCTGACTCTTTTGTGACCCCATGGACTGAGGCCCGCCAGGCTTCTCTGTCCATGGGATTTCCCAGGCAGGAATACCGGAGTGGATTGCCATTTCTTTCTTCAGGGGATCTGCCTGACCCAGGGATCGAGCCTGTGTCTCCTGCATTGGCAGGCAGGTTCTTTGCCACTGAGCCACTGGGGAAGCCCCATTAAGGACATACTTTTACTCAAATATTATTTGTGGCTAATCTGAAATTTAAATGTAACTGCACTGCTCCTAGTGGGCTGCCCCCCAGCATGTTTTATTTTGATTGCTATTGGATTTTGCTGGCTTCGGCTGGGAATTAGGAGGGCCCAGAGCGAGCTCTTAGGACTGACGAGTGTTCAGGGGCTCCCCTGCTGTGGGCGTGCTGACTTTCCCCTTTGGAAACCCAGGGCTCGCTTGGTGCCTCTGACTAGAGTCAGGTGGAGTGCGTCCTGGACTGTTGTCCCTGCTGTGTACTCGCCAAGAGCGCTTCCCTCCTGGCCCCTCACCCTGGCTTCAGGTCTAGTTAACTCTCCTTTCCCGGGGCCTTTCCAAGCTACTCAGCATCCCCCATGTCCCTTCTGTCATCAAAGCCTCTACCACTCATGTAGTCATCCTGACCTACTCTCTTGCAGTGTTTTGCTTTATTATTTTTTCCCCTCCTTCTCTTTTCCAAAGTTATGCATTTGGGTACCACTGATGCAGAGTTGAGTTCATCACAGTTCTCAGTCATGGCGCATTATTGTTATTGGTGTGCAGAGGTCCTTCTTGTGACTTATTTATTTATATAAAGATAAAACCCGGAGCCAATGGTCCTAACACCGACACTCAGATTCATAAGAGACAGGGGTTCCTGCCACAGCTGCCAATGGAGGAGGGGGTACCCTGGTCTTGAGCCCCCGATCCTCTGAGTAGCCTGATTCTAGACCCTGAGAAGAGGGAGGAATATTCCTGAGACCACAGGTGTGTGTATGGGGTGGGAGTACCACCACTGCCTTTTCGCCCTTGCTGGGAACAGAGGCTGTTGTTGTTGTTGAGTTGCTAATTTGTGTCCTACTCCTTGTGACCCCATGGACTGCAGCACGCCAGGCTTCCCTGTCCTTCACCATCTCATGGAGTTTGCTCAAACTCATGTTCATGGAGTTGGTGATGCCATCTAACCATCTCATCCTCTGTCGTCCCCTTCTCCTCCTGCCCTCAATCTTTCCCAGTATCAGGGTCTTTTCCAATGAGTCAGCTCTTGGCATCAGGTGGCCAAAGTACTGGAGTTTCAGCTTCAGCATCAGTCTTTCCAATGAATATTCAGGGTTGGTTTCCTTTAGGATGGACTGGTTTGCTCTTGCTCCCTTGGGGACGGGGTAGGGACTTTCATGTCCACCTTCTCCCTGATTGCAGTCCTACATCAGGCCTGGGGGCTTGGCCCTGGAACCCAAGGCCTGCAGCCGCCTTGGTGACTGTGCTCCTCATCATTTCTTTTAGTCTACTCACCCTTCCCAGCTCACTGCCTGCTGCCCGCATTCCGATGCTTGGTGTTCCTGGGAAACGTATAGTGTTGCTTTTGCTTTGTGCCTTTTTTTCCTTTAAAAAAAGACATTATTGTTTAGAACAGCTTTTTAAACATTTATTTGTATTGGTGGATTTTGTGTTAGTTTCTGCTGTACAGCAAAGTGAATCAGCTATGGAAATACATACGTCCCCTCTTTTTTGAATTTTCTTCCCATTTAGGTCACCGCCTGGTAGGCTGCCGTCTATGGGGTCACACAGAGTCGGACATGACTGAAGTGACTTAGCAGCAGCAGCAGAGCATTGAGTAGAGTTCCCTGTGCTATACTTTAGGTTCTCATCAGTCATCTATTTTATAGCTAGTATCAATAGCGTATAAAAGAGTCTTACATTTTCTGAAAAATTGGACAGAGAGGTCTCCATCCCACACACTAGTTTCCTCTATTATCGATACAGTACATTTATCACAGTTAATGAGCCTCTGTTGATACCCTGTCATTAACTCAAATCCCTTCTCAGTTCAGAGTCCCCTGGTTTTTACCTTCTCCCTGTTTGTCCTCCAGGATCCCAGCCCGGAGCCCACATCGTATTTACTGTCACGGCCCCTTAGGCTCACTACCCTCTTGGTGGTGACGGTTTCTCTGAACTGTATGCATGTTTCATTTACTTAGTGGCTCTGTCTTAAACCCATTCTGTTCCCTTCCTTTTGCTCTCAGCACTGTATTCTTCAGACCATTAGTGTTGTTGCTGTTGTTCAGTTGCCAGGTCGTGTCAACTCTTTGTGACCCCACAGACGGTAGCACACCAGGCTCCTTTGTCTTCCACCATCTCCTGGAGCTTGCTCAAACTCATGTCCATCGAGGCGGTGACGCCATCCAACCATCTCATCCTCTGTTGACCCCTTCTCCTCCTGCCTGCAGACCTTCCCAGCATCAGGGTCTTTTCCAAGGCGCTGGCTCTTTGCATCAGGTGGCCAAAGTATTCCCCGGTGTACGTGTGTCTAATTCCTTTTTTCTGACAGATGAGCTCTTGTTTACCTAGTCACTCCCCTAATGATAACGGGCACCCAGGTTGTCACCCAACAAGGTTGTGAGTGAATTGGCACCTCCTTCAGGGCTCGTGTCCCATGCTTTTCTCTATCCCTTCTCCTCACCCCTAGGTCAAGTTGGTGCTAAACCCTGGTTACAGGTGGAGACTGTGAGGGTCTGAACAACTTTCTGGGGGCCTGTTGGGGTCTGAACTGCTCTCTGGGTCGGGATGCCCAGCCTCTGGCTGTGAGCAGCAGTTTGGAACTGGTCCCTCACTGGGCAGGGACACTGCCTGGCTGCACCTGCTGGCTGTTTGGAGAGCAGGTGCAGCGGCCCCACCTTCTAGAAAGAAAGAAAGAAAGTCACTCAGTCGTGTCCGACTCTTTGCGACCCCATGGACTGTAGCCTACCTACCAGGCTCTTCCGTCCATGGGATTTTCCAGGCAAGAATACTGGAGTGGGTTGCCATTTCCTTCTCCAGGGGATCTTCCTGACCGAGGGATTGAACCCCGGTCTCCCACGTTGTAGGCAGACGCTTTACCATCTGAGCCACCAGGGAAGTCCCACCTTTTAGACTGTCCCCCTTCTCCTGGCCTGGATGGCCTCTAAGGCTCTAGCTTTGCTTTGATTTTAAGGCAAATGGAGAGGAAGTGGGTTTCCTCTTGGACACCTATGAAAAATATGCACTTAGCCTTACAGATCAGAAGAACTTTGCGGTCACCAAACTCTAATGGATTGAGTATCCTGGACTTCATTTCAACTCCAGTTGATATCTGGGCATGCTTCAGACAGAGGAGAACCTAGTGTGTCCCTTGTTTGGCGTTTCCCCTTTCATTTTGTGTACATATTGTCATGTATTGATAAGGTCCACATTTGTATTTTAAAGACTGCTGCTGCTACTGCTGCTGCTAAGTCGCTTTAGTCGTGTCTGACTCTGTGTGACCCCATAGACGGCAGCCCACCAGGCTCCCCTGTCCCTGGGATTCTCCAGGCAAGAACACTGGAGTGGGTTGCCATTTCCTTCTCCAATGCATGAAACTGACTATTTAGTATTTATTGGATGACTAAGCCATGGTTCACTCTATATTTTCTTATGTTTGGCCATGTGATTAGAATTTCATCTAAATGAAATCTCCTTGTTGGAGATTCCTCTGGGTGACAGAGACCCCTGCAACCTCATTGCCAGTTCCGATAAATGTGGGCTCCCCTTTGGAATTGAGCATCAAAATCACTGTATTCAAGTGGGAGGCGAATGAATGTAAACAGTTAGGGGACTTACCCAGCCTTGAGCCTCCAGACAGGCTGTAGAGTGGATGGGCTGAACAAGGCCTCCTGTGTTCCCCCAGACCTCCTGCCCGACCCAGAGAGCCAGAGGGACAAAGGCAGAGACTCAAATGCTTGGGTGGCACCAAGGGGCATCTAGGTGGTGGGCAAGCCCAGAGCCAGGACAGCATGTGATGCCCTTAATGGGCCCGGAGGGCATGTTTACACAACGGTGCAGAGACTTTCTCCCAACCTGCAGGCCCTGGAATCCAGCAGGCGTAGTCCCAAACTTCAGCCCTGTGGGCAGCTGATCTTCCCAACTGGGAATGGAGAGGGGGCATGGACAGGGAGACCAGGTGCCCCCTTGCTCGGTGCTGGCTTTCCTGGGATTAGGGCATCCCTAGGACCCCTAGCAGAAGCTGCCTTTGCAAGCACGCTCTGGCTTCTCTAGCAGGTCTACAGGCTGCTTTTGGCAGTGTCAGGCATGGGGGGCAGAGTGCCAGCCTGGAGGCCTGCAGGTTCACTCAGGAGGCAGAGCCCTTCTCTCTGACCTGGTGTCGGGTGGGAACCCAGGAATAACCAAGCTCCTCTATCTCTACGGAGAGGAGATCACCTCCCCTCAAGACAGGATGTCTCTGACACCCGACTCCTCGCCCTGTGGCCTTGACATCTGACAGTTCAACCCAGATTATTGTGCTGAGTCAAAAGGAGTCGTCTAGGGGACCTCTGGGGAACGGAACATGGGGACCTCCCAGTGAGGCTCGTTTAGGGGAGAAGCTGGCAGCCTGGGACAATCAAATGCTGCCTCACTCTCTTCAAACCAGAGGCTACTGTTTCTTGACCTGACTTCTGTCATTACCCCTTTCTTGCACGAAGAATCTGCTTGCAATGCAGGAGACTGCCTTCAATGCTCGAGCCTGGGTTCGATCCCTGGGTCAGGAAGATCCCCTGGAGAAGGAAATGGCAACCCATTCCAGTATTCTTGGCTGGGAATTCCCATGGTTGGAGAAGCCTGGGCGGGCTACAGTTCATTGGGTTGCAAGAGTTGGACACGACTTAGTGACTAAACCACCACCTTTTTCGGGAAGAGTTTTTATACATCTGATTAAATAACTAATGGGAAGCCCTGTCCTCCTAGGCTTTTGGATGGTGGTGGGGCAACACTGTGAAATTGCTGTCTTTCTCCTTACATGGTATCTGTCCACAGCCCTGCAGATGAGACCCTCAGACCTGCGTTTTCTTCTCTCTTACCTGTATCATTTTGCTTTGCTGGGAGAAATAGGGTGTAGGAGATTCCCTGATTCTCAGGAAAACCTTGCTGCTTGCTTTTCCAGGGTGACCTGGAGGTCTTCCTGTCCACCGCTCTGCCTCCAGGCCCCAGGCAGGTTGTTGGACACTGGCCTGAGTGAGTGGTGTATTTATATGGGGTGGGGGTCGCCGCATCCTTGACACCATTGTGAGATTAGTCTGTTTCCTTCTCAGGAATAGAATAGGGATTTGCATTCTTAAGAAGGCCTACAAGGGAGAGAAGGGAAGATACGAACATGGCATTTAACGACACTCCAGTCCATTCCGTTTCTTGGTGATGCTGTTGCATTCTCATGGGTGTGGGTAGTGGTCCCGTGGCTGTTGACTTGCTCTAATGACTGGGGAAAATGCACTGATTTCCCCCTGGCTTTGGGATGTGTTCCTGTTCCACTCGCCCCACCCTGAAGCAGCACACCAGAGCCCAGGACATCTCACCTGCCTCTTTCTTGCCCCAAGGGAGCTTCAGGAAACACAACAGCCTGAGCAGACCCTGCTCTCTGGGACCACACAGCTGAGCAGGGCAGGCCTGGGTGGACTGGATCTCCCGGGGGAAGTACCCCAAGCAGCGTGGGGGCGGGGATTCAGAGAGAAGCAAAGAGAGCAAGTCAAGTCCCCCAAACCTGGGTGAACATCAATTTCCTTTTTCAGAGTTTGTAATTAAAAACTAATATTCATGAACAGAGACTGCTTGGGTAAGTCACTCCAGCTGTCAAGATGCCCCAAAGGGAAGCAGAGACCAGAGGAGACCCACCAGGCTCCATCTCTGGTTCAATCTCTGGCTGCCTCTCTCCTGCATCTCCTTCATCAGACATTACCGTTTCGGTGTCATGTCCTGAGCTGGAGCTGATGCCACAAGGGCCTCTGGTCTAGTAGGGAAAGCAGCCCTGACCACAGAGAATCACAGGATCAGGCCGGAATGTGCAGTTACAGAGTAGGGAGAGAGTGCTGGGAGAACAGTGGTCTGGTGATGGGAGAAACCCACCTGGAAGCTCTAGACGGAATCGCCTCCCTTCTCCTCACTCCCAGATGCTCGGGGCCCAGCACACCTGAGTGGGCTATGTTTGGTGCTCTTATCAGATCTCTGGCGGGCATTTGCCCCCCTGCAAGCTGCAGTGTTGGGAGGACACTGCAAGTTTAGACGTGGGTGTTGTATGTGGTGGGAGTCTTCTTTGAGCCTTTGAGGCCTGGAGAAGCCCAGTGGTTGTATCTGGGGCTTGAGGGATGGGGAGAATGGTTCTGGGCCACCAGCCTAGTGTCCCCTTGTCCTCACTGTGGACGGGGTCTCCCTGCTACTCCTGGTCAGCTCCTTATGCTGCCCCTATACCTTCTCTCTGATGACCCCTGGGGCTACATGGCAGCATCGAGCGTTCTTAAACCTTGCAGGTTTTGTGAATAGGATTCATCAACTCAGATGGTATAAAATGGCACTTACTTTCACCAACATTTAGGTGCGTGCATGCTAAGTCACTTCAGTTGCATCCAACTCTGCAACCCCATGGACGGTTGCCCGCCAGGCTTCTCTGTCCGTGGGGATTCTCCAGGCAAGAACACTGTAATGGGTGGCCATGCCCTCCTCCAGGGGTCTTCCTGACCCAGGGATTGAACCCTTGTCTCAGGCGTCTTCTGCATTGGCAGGCGAGTTCTTTACCACTAGCACCACCTGGGAAGCCCCAACATTTACCCAAAACATAGCATTTACTTGAGTTAAGGATATAGGTACAAAGTGACATTGCTGTGAGTAGCTGGGAGTTTGTTACCAATGGAAGTCACATACAGCTTCATATCCCCTTATAATGGCTGCACAAGTCTCAGTCACACTGATGCTCGTCATTAGTTTGAAATGATGACAAGGTTTAGATGTGCTGTTAGGCTTGCTATCGGATGCCTTGTTAAAGCAGTATGCGTATGACTGTCTCATACATTTCCCTAGAGGCTCAGGCAATAAAGAATCTGCCTACAATGTGGGAAACCCAGGTTCAATCCCTGGGTCAGGAACACCCCTGGAGAAGGGCATGGCAACCCACTCCAGTATTCTTGCCTGGAGAATTCCATGGACAAAGGAGCCTGGCAGTCTACAGTCCATGGAGTCACAATTGTCAGACACAACTGAGTGACTAACACTTTTACTTTTTCATGTAAAGCAGTAAGTGTATGACATTTACATTTAAGTATTTTGATTCCTGTGTGATGAGTCTTCTCTTTATTCTGTATGATTGTTGTACACACTGAAACGTTCTGAGAAGGGGTTCATAGATTCCATCTGACTGTCCTAGGGCTCCAGACCCAGAAAATGATTATTAACCCCTGAACATCACTCCGCACACCTAGAAGAAGCTGAGACAGACAGTGACTGTCCTGCTTGGCTGCTGTATGAAGGGAAATCAGATGGGAAGGCTTACAGGCTGCTCCCTGGAGACTGACTGGCTCAGAGAAGGTTCCCAAGGAGTCTGGAGGCAGGGGCATGATATCAGGGCCTGGGTGGGGCCAAGCATACCTGTGACTTCAGCTGACCCTTCCATGCTAGTTGTATTTGGAAGCGTGTGGTTTGATCCACAACGTGATTGAACCCAAGAGGGAAGGGGAGTGGAAAGCGGGTTGAGTGGCTCGAGCCCGGGTTCTAGGTCCTGTACTGCCACCAGCTGGCTTCTTTCTGGACCTGGAGACTGAGCATAATCAGGGATCCTCCAATGCTGGGCCTGAAGGGACTGGCTCTCTCGGACTTAGACTGAGAGTCTGGGCTGCAGTAAAATGGAGACTGTTTTCTCCATGTACTCAAAAATTGCACCTATAAAGACAATTTTCTCAATTTATAATCGTTCTTACGTATCTTTTCCTCCAACCTTTAGCAGCTGTTGGCACTTGGCTGTTTGTGTGTACTCAGTGAGGGCAGAGTGAATGGGTGAGAAGTAGAAGAATGTTAGTGGGAAAACTTAGAATTGGCCAGTCCTGTTTAATATTGCGGTTGTTTTTTGTTTTGCTATTTTTATTGGAGTGTAACTGCTTTGCAATCTTGTGTTAGTTTCTGCTGTACAGTGAAGTGTATCAGCTATTTGCTGTGCTTAGCCGCTCAGTCATGTCTGACTCTTTGTGCTTCCACGAACTGCAGTCTGCCAGGCTCCTCTGTCCTTGGGGATTCTCCAGGCAAGAATACTGGAGTGGGTTGCCATGCCCTCCTCCAGGGCATCTTCCCAACCCAGGGACTGAATCCAGGTCTCCCGAATTGCACGCGGATTCTTTACCGACTGAGCCACCAGGGAATATGTATGCACATATCCCATCCCTCTTGGACTCCCCTGTCCCACCCCTCTGGGTCATCACAGGGCAGCGAGCTGAGCTTCCTGTGCTGCCTGGCAGCTTCTCGTTGGCTGTCTGCTTACACAGAGTGGTTTATATAAGTCAGTGCTACTCTCTCAGTTGGACCCACCTTCTCGTCCCCATGTTGTGTCCATAGTCGTTGGCTGTCTGCTTACAGAGTGGTTTATGTAAGTCAGTGCTACTCTCTCAGTTGGACCCACCTTCTCGTCCCCACGCTGTGTCCATATGTCTGTTCCCTACGTCCGCAAATAGATTCATCTGTATTGTGTTGCTAGATTCCACATGTATGTGTTAAGATATATTTGTTTTTTTCTTTCTTTTTAAAATTATTTTTTAATTGAAGGATAATTGCTTTATAGAATTTTGTTCTTTTCATCAAACCTCAATGTTCTGAAATACTTCACACTGTATGACAGATTCTAGGATCCATCTGCATCTCTACAAATGACCCAGTTTCATTTCTTTTTTTTTGGCTGCCATAAAAAGAAATGCAGTTGGTTTTGGTGGTGATCTTCTGTTGCCTATCCTGTGAGTTCTTCCATGAAAATTGTTCTTGGTTTGAGGGTTGGAATTAAGCGAGTCAGTATTTTAAGGACTTTTGTGGAGGGCTCTGCAAGGAGCCTTCTGAGCTGGTGTGTTGTCCCAGCTCCTAAGGGTCCCCCAGGGCTGCCTGCTTGGGCATCGGAAACAGCTCCTCACGGTGCATCCTGCTGAGAAGCCTGTCTTTGGTCTGCACGAGGGACGGGTGAGTGGATGGCGAGTTGGGTAGGCTGATGGCCCCTCTCCAGGGGATGGGTGAGTGGGTGGCGAGTTGGGTAGGCTGATGGCCCCTCTCCAGGGGACAGGTGAGTGGGTGGTGAGTTGGGAAGGCTGATGGCCCCTCTCCAGGGAACCGGTGAGTGGATGGCGAGTTGGGTAGGCTGATGGCTTTTCTCCAGGGGAGGTTGGTGTTGTTCAGTTGCTCAGTCACTTCTGACTCTCCAACCCCATGAACTGCGGCACACCAGGCTCGCCTGTCCTTCACTATCTCGCTGAGTTTGCTCAAACTCACGTCTATTGAGTCAGTGATGCCATCCAACCATCTCATCCTCTGTCTCCCCTCGATCTTTCCCAGCATCAGGGTCTTTTCCAAAGAATCGGCCCTTCACCTCAGGTGGCCAAAATATTGGAGCTTCAGCTTCAGCATCAGTCCTTTCAGTGAATATTCAGGGTTGATTTCCTTTAGGATTGACTGGTTTGATCTCCTTGCAGTCCAAGGGACTCTCAAGAGTCTTCTTCAGCTCCAAGGGAGATATCAGGTTAAAAAAGAAAGAAGGAAGCTTATATAGTATCAGAGAAGTTAAAGATATATTGGCATCAATTGGAGACTTTGCAGGATAATTGAAAAGGGACTCAGTTTCTCACCATTTCAAACTGTTATTTGATGCTCTGTTGTATCTTCCTTAATCTAATGCTCCGTGCACTTGGGCAAAGTGACCAAAACACTTAGCACACCCTCTGGAGCTTCACTTGTTCCCGGATAGACTGAGGACTTCGAGAGCCAGGACCAAGTTTTATTTCTTTTTGTGTGTGTGTTTATTTGCACAGTGTCTGACACACAGGAGAGACTTAAGTGTGCTGAACTTATTCAAAGCATAGTGTGTGGCAAGGACAGCATATGGCAGAGTTGTCCAGGGAAGGGGGCAGTCCCCAGGAGCTGCAGTTGTCAGGGGGGCCTTTCCCAAGAAGAGGGACCCCCCCTTTCCCCTAACCCTGCCCTTGCTCTCAGCAGCCTGGAACCCTGCCCCCATTTCCTCTCCCCCCTCCCCACCTGAGCTCCAGCCCCTTCTTGCTTCTTTGCAGTAGCTTCCCCTGGGGAAGAAAATGCCATAGCTGCCTGCATCTCCCTCTCAGCCCCCAACCCAGAGAGGAGGGTGGAGGGCACTGGAGGAGGGAGTGAGAGGAAGCAGGGGCCGGGGAGAGAGGCCCCGACAGACAGACAGACACACAGTAAACCTGAGCCCTTCCAGGCTGCCCTTCGGGTCCCCAGTTTAGAAAGTTTTGACTCCCTGCCTGGGGAAGAGGTTGAGCCCCGGGGGTTGTTACGGGTCTCCCCGTCTTCCCCCACCCACCCTGTTCCTCCCTCTTTCTTCCTCTCAACGCCCTCCAGCTCTGCACTCGGGCAAATCCCACAGCCCAGGATGATTGCCGTTGCTGTGGACTTGTTGATGTTTGTGTTTAGGCCAGGCTCGTCTCCACGATGCGATTGTGAAATCCTTCAGAAACACACGCAGACACAGTTTCCTATGGACCGTGCGTCGGGAACTGTCTGTGTGACCAGGGCTGCGTCCCCAAGGCCGCTCTGGCTCTGGGACCTCGCTTTCGTCCAGTCACTAGAAATTTCCTTCTTGGAGTTGCCAGGACTGTCTGTTCTCTCCTGCCTGCCACGGGGGCCGCAGGAATCTGGACCCTTCCTTCCCTGAGTGTCTTTTGTTGTCGTTTTGTGTTTTGTTATTTTAGGCTGCTCTGTGTAGCATGTGGGATCTAGTTCCCCGACCAAGGATGGAACCTGGGCCCCCTGCACTGGGAGCGTGGAGTCTTAACCACTGGACCCTCAACCACTGGACCCTCAGGGAAGTCCCTCCCTGAGTATCTTTCATGACATATAGTTAGGTAAGGGTTCAACTTCATTTTTGGCATGTGGGTATTCAGTTTTTCCAGCACCATTTGTTGAAAAGACTGTCTGTTCCCCATTGAGTGGTTTTGGCACCCTTGTCAGAAACTATTTGACCAAATATATGCATGCGTGCTTAGTCACGCTGCTGTGACTTTTTGTAGCCTGCCAGGCTCCTCTGTCCATGGGATTTCCCAGGCAAGAATACTGGAGTGGGTTGCCATTTGCTTCTCCAAGGGATCTTCCTGACCCAGGGACTGAACCTGGGTCTCCTGCATTGAGAACAGATTCTTTACTGTCTGAACCATTTAGAGAAGCCCCCTCCTTGAGTGTCTTAAAGCTGCTTTTGAAGATCTGAGTCATAACAAATACTTCTAGTGTGCTAGGGCACACAGAACCACTCACTGAATCCTTGTAATGATCCTGTAAAAGATGGAGTATCACTGCCTTTATTTCTCAGATAAGAAAACCGAGGTTACTTGGTCAAGGTCAAAGAGCTTAGTACTAGGGAAGGATTCAGACCCTTTGTCTATGTCCCCATCACTGCACTGTCCCACTTCTGGTGGGGCTGATGCTTCTGCCCTCTGAGCTTGGTGTGCAGGAGGGGGAGTCCTTGTTGTCACCATGGAGATTGTCGGCCACCAAAGCAGGTTCAGGAGAAGAGCTGGGGGCCTGTGAACTTGGGAGTGTTCTCTCCTTTCCTCTGTCCCTGTTTTGCCCCTTCTGTCTTCCCTCTTAGCGGCTGAGGCGGGTGATCGTGAGCGGGGGGACGGCTGGATCCCTGCAGGGACCTTTTAATTACTGTGTTTGCAGCAGGAATCAACCTGCTTGGGGCTTACCCCTGAGACAATGGGGTGGATCTGGACCAGCACACGCGGTGAGCGGCGGCAGGGGTTCCCAGGAGAGTGGGACCTCTTGTGACCTGGCTTCATGGACCAAGGTTGTGCATCACTTAGTGAGGCTGAGGGCTGACTCTGCAGGAACCCCAGAGAGAGCGGGTCAGCATGACTGTCCAAGTGGGAGTCACTTTGGACAGGTAGCCTGCGTGGCATGTCAGCCCCCCAGGAGCAGGGCTGGGAGGACCTCTACGGGTGTGTTCTGCCCTGTCCAGACTATGGGCATCAGGAGGAATAAGGGCGGGAACTGTTTGCCTTGGGTGCCCAGCCTCTGCCTTCTGTGGCTTCTCCCACCTGGTTCGAGCATCACTCTCCGTCTTCACGTCCACTCAGGTCTTTCATTCAAACCCCTCAGGACAGCCAGGCTTTGCAGCAGCTGCGTCTTTAATGAGGATCAAAGAAGTAGGTGATGTGGCAGACTGGGCCCTGGGAGATGGAGGACTCTGGAAATCATGCCACAGTGACCCTTTCCTTTTTCAAGGACCACGGCCCCCCTTTTTCCTTTACCCCTGCTTTCGTAAGCTGGTTATGTTGACGCCTAATGCCTGCACAGCCAGGCAGCATTTGGGATGGAGCGTCCCTTGTATTCTGGGGCACGTGGTGGTGTGAGATGAAGAGGAGAGTGTCTGCACGGTCAGCACACTCAGGAAGGGGTCGGTGTTCAGCGAAAGACACAGAAGGCAGACGGTTCCTCAGGGTCGTGCGGGTATTCCTTGTGTGGGCACGTGTGATGAGTGGGTGGATAACCTCTTCACCGCCTCTTGCATTCTGGGTCACTCCCTCCTGTTGTTAGGATGCTGAGGAAATGGAAGAGAATTCAGCCATTCATCTTGACTGGAGCTAAGTGGAACCGGACAGAGATGCTGGGGTCTTCCTCCCCAAACACAGTATCCTTCCCTTCAGGACCGAAGGGCTGTGGTTCCCTGGTGCCCCGCCCGCCTCCACTGGCTTGGGTGCACATGTTCTGCACAGACACTTGTCTGCATATATGTGAATGCACGCAGCCAAGCTGAATTGCTACAGTGACCGGAGCCAGGAGGGGCAGGGCTGGAGGGTTTCTTGAAGGAGAAGGTTCTGGTGTCAAGTGAGCTTGGAATCCCAGCTCGGCCACTAAGCGATGCACAAGCTTGGGCAGATCGTGTGATGTCACCTGTGACTTGGGTTTTCTCGTCTGACCTGCTCAAGTTGTTTTGAAGACGAGTGGTCCATTGAGGGGTATGTGATAGTTGTTAAGGAAATGAATAATTAAATGAGGGGACATTCCTTCAAGTGTCTAGAGCGGTGCCTGGGACATGTTAGAAGCTCAGCATAGCTACTGTTCTAGTTCCTGCCTCTCAGGTCCCCAGATCCCTACAAGACTCCTATCTTTTCCTCCAGGCTGACATGTCTGTAAATGAGCTAGACTCTCCCATCCTAATTATTCTCAGTCCTCTCGTGGCCTGGCTTCATGGACCCCTCGTTAGGCTCTAACACACGCCAGTGGTTCAGATGCCCTGGAGAAGCCTCCTCCAACAAGCTTTTTCTTTTCTTCTTTTCTTCTTTCTGGGGTCTCCAGAAATCTCACCGAAGGGCTGACGTGTATGTGCACGCGTGCTAAGTCACTTCAGTCACATCTGGCTCTTTGTGACCCCACAGACTGTAGCCTGCCAGGCTTCCCTGTCCATGGGATACTCCAGACAAGAATACTGGAGTCGTTGGCCTTGCCCTCCTCCAGGGAATCTTCCTGACCTAGGGATTGAACCTCCTCCATCTCCTGCATTGAAGGCGAATTCTTTACTGCTGAGTCACCAGGGAAGCCCCAAAGGCTAACACCTGATATCAAATACCTCACCAGGAGGCTGACCGTCCCCAGGAAGAACCTGGAATCACAAAAACTTTTGCATGGATAGGTCATCCGTCTGTGTGCCCTGGTCCGAGCTAGAAGTCTTGCCTGCTACATTGAACCTCTGTTTTAACAATTCTCATTACATTGTAAGTGTGTTAATGTAGCTTGTTGCAGAGAGCCCTTTTCTAAAGTGATAATTAGCCTAATTTACCTGCTCTCTACACCTGCACTTCCGTGTCTCTGGTTTGATGGAAGTGTGACAGACGTCTGCCTTTCTCACTGCGCTTCAGTGAGAAGTGCGATGCACTGTATAACCTGAAGCACCATCCAGCCCGTGATCCAGCCAGAGGAGGAGAGACCAGAAACCGCTTTTCACTTGCTTGTGCGCTTATCTCAAAACTCAGGAGGCAAGTTCTTCTTCAGGTCTAACCTGGCTCCCTCCAGAGCAACCGTCGGTTGGTGAAGGAACAGGTCAGATGGCGTGCATTTGATTGGCCCCGTGGGGTCTGAAGTGCGTGGGGACTTGTCTCGGGGGCCTCGTTGTGAGCCTGGCCCGTCCTAGGCAGTGGAGCCAACGGAGGATTGGAAAGCACCCTTCTATGAGCCCAAGGAGCAGGTTGTCTGGCCGTCTGCAGACTTTGGTCCGCCTGCAGCTCTTCTCCCAGCTTGGTCTCACACTCAGGACAGGTCATGTGACTATCCCCAGCTCTTAAATTTCATTATTTTCAGTTGTTTAGGGTTCCTCCATCTCCTGTCTCCTGTAGTATCTACGGGCAGGCCTGCTCTCTGTTTTCTGCAGAATCATGTGTTCTTTGATGAGCTGTCTGGGGTATCTGAAAGTCATCCAGGCCATGTCCCTGCCTCTGGGACAGGTTTCCTGTGTCCCAGTGCTTCAAACGTCTTCCCAGGGATTTCTTCATTTCCTCGGATAATCTCTCCTTACCTTGTAGCCACAAGGTTCTTTCTAGAGTCTGACTTGACTCTCTCTTGCTGCCAGCTCCACCCTGTGGTCCACTCAGTTCTGGCCTCCAGGGAGGCAGAGAACAGCTGCCTGGTCCCGCCCCTGTTCCTTCCTTGTTCTTGTTGGGGTAGCACCTCCGTGCATCCAGTCCATGAATCCCCCAGCAATTTCTTTGTCACTAGATCACATTGCAAGCTCCTGTCCAAGTGCCGTCTGGCCTCTTCCTGTTCCAGGCTTCTCCCTCCCACCTGAGCATTTGTGTTTCTGGTTATTTATCCCCAGATGCAACGACTGCATTTTTCCAGGTTGAATCTGCTCGTTGTTACTTCCTGCCCGGCTTTGCTAACATCTCCAGGTCCCTTTTGCAGCCGCTGCTGCAGGCTCGCTGGACCTGGAGACACGGGTTTCCAGCCTTAGGAAGGCAGACTCTGAAGGGAGTGGGGTGGGGAGAGCCGGCTCTCCTGCTGAGAGGGGCCCCATCCAATTCGAAGTCAGGGACTCCCCAGGAGAAAGTCTGAATTGATGAGCACGGAAAGCCATCAGGCGCTGCCAGCAGGGGGGCGACGGAGACCAAGCCTGTCCCAGCTGTTCTCCGGCTCACATCTCCTGGGCCAGGAACAAGGAGACGCCTTCCTGCCCTCTTGGCCTCAGCTCTTTCCAAACAACCATTGCCAGTTCTAATTAAATACTCAGCAGAGAAAGCAAGGAGCCCCAGAAGAGGGGATCGGGGCCATTTCCTGTCCGGGGAGGGGGCCAACCCAGGATGGCAGGGGCCACAAGTTAAATGCAGAGTGAATGTGGATGCTCCCCCACGTCTTTTGGAAAAGGGAGAATTATTATTTTTTTTTTCTATCTGATTTTATTGTCAGCCCTGATGACTCAGAAAGTCAAGAGTTGGAAGGGACCTTCGAGCGTCTTTCCTGCTTGTCTCACTTTCTTTTTTTTTTAATCTTGTTTTTATTTATTTTTGGCTGTGCTGGGTCTTCGTTGCTGTGCAAGCTTTTCTCTTGTGGCGAGTGGAGGATATTCTCCAGTTTCGGTGTGCGGGCTTCTCATTTAGGTGCCCTCTCTTGGCACGAAGCATGGGCTCCAGAGCACAGGCTCAGTAGTTGTGGTTCATGGGCTTAATTGCTCCGTGGTTTGTGGGATCTTCCCAGATCAGGCATCGAACCTATTTCTCCCGCATTGGCAGGTGGATTCTTTACCTCTGCTGTTCATCTCACTTTACAGAAGGAGACCTTTGGATATTCAGGAACTTTCTCAAGTCCACAAAAGCATTACCAGTCACTGTCTGCCCTGTAGGGGCTTCCCTGGTGGCACTAGTGGTAAAGAACCCGCCTACAAATGCAGGAGAAATAAGAGACTTGAATTCGATCCCTCGGTGGGGAAGATCCCCTGGAGAAAGAAATGGCTATCCACTCCAGTATTCGTGCCTGGAGAATCCCACGGACAGAGGAGCCTGGCAGGTTATGGTCCGTAGACTCACAGAGTCAGACACAACTGAAATGACTTAGCATGCTCGCACCCTCTGCCCTGTAGAGGGGTGCTAAATACTGGGCATGGAAAGTGAAGTCTCCTGTGACCAGGAGGGGCTCAGGAATGGATGCGTATCACACAACCCTCTCTGCCTGCATCTTCCCTCACTCTCTACCTGGAACCAGAGCTCCAAGGCAAGATTGGGGGTCTGATACCTCTCTGGCCTCCCAGGGCTCTGGGTTCCCATCAGTCATTTGAAACACAGAGGTGTGAATGGGGAGTGAGCTGGGTGCTGCTCCCAAGAGCTCTTTAGAACTTGAGTGGCAGAGAGGACCGCTAAAGATGGAGTTGCAGCAACCTGCCGCTTGCCCAAGTCTCTTCTTCCCCACCCCGCCAAGGCCGTGGAGTTTCCCAAACATGCGTTTGTGAGGAGGCTTCCTCAGAAGAGGCTGATGGCTTTAAAGTGTATCTGTGGAAATAAACAGCTGTAGCTTGAAACACACATACCCTTGTGCTGCTAGGCATTCCCCCTGCCACCTGTAGGGAAGACATGCATACCCAAGCCACATAGAAACACAGGAACCCACATGAATGACCGCAAGGACCACTGTGCAGGGGGAAGGGACTCACTGTTCTGCAGACAGGTTGCTCTGGGGGTCTGCTGGGTCTTAGGAATGCGTGTCTGGAATCCTAGGGATCTTTGCATTCCCTGTTTTTGGAGCTCTTTACGAAGTGTAATGTGTATCAGAAACATGCACACATTGTCAGTGTACAACTTGATGATGTATCGCTAAGTGGATACACTCATGTACTGCCAATCCAGATGAAGACTTTGAACCTTTCCAGCTCTCCCCACCCCAAGAAACACCCACTGGGCCTCTGCCCAGTCATGGGTCCTCATCCAGAGGTCATGACCGTGCTGACTTGTAGCGTCACACAGGAGTTTGAACTTTATGTAAATGGACTCACCAGAATATAGTTCGTGTTTGCTTTTTTGCTCAACGTTAAGTGTATGAAGTTTGTCTGTTTTTGTGCCAGCCTGCGTACTTAGTCGTGTCTGACTTTTTGCGCCCCTGTGGACTGTAGCCCCCCAGGCTCCTCTGTCCAGGGGATTCTCCAGGCACGAATACTGGAGTGGGCTGACCTTTCCTTCTCCAGAGGATCTTTACGACTCAGGGATTGAACCTATGTCTCCTGTGTCTCCTGCATTGCAGGCGGATTCTTTACCCACTGGTGGTTTATTTATTACTCTATGGTGTCTATTTTGTTTTCTCGAGTGCATCAGTTTACTTATCCTTTCTGTGGTGGATGGATATTAGGATTGTTTCCTGTTTTAGGTTATTATGAACAGTGTTGCTGTGAACTTTTTTTACAAATCTTTTGGTGAATGCATTTCTGATGGGCAAACACTTAGGAGCAGAACTGCTGGTCATTTAGTGCGCATATGTTTAGCTTTAGTAGAGAGTTTGTACTAATGTATAATCCCCATTAGTGTGTGAGAGTTCTAGTTTCTTCACATGCTTGTCCACACCTGGTAGAGTCAGTCATTGAAATTTCAGCCTTTCTGGTACATGTATAATGGTTTTTCTCAGTGCTTTCTTTTTAAATGGCAAATCACCTTTCAAAAAAGATAATTTTTTATTGGAGTATAGTTGATTTACAGTATTGTGTGTTAGTGTGGTTTTAATTTGTATTCCTTGATGCTGAATGAGACGAAAACCTTTTCATATTTTTTTTTTTCCCAGTCATTTGGATGTCCTCTTTTCTGAAGTGCTTGTTCAAGTCTTTTGATTGCTTTTTTTTTTTTTAATTGAAGTATAGTTACTTTGGGCTTCCCTGTGGCTCGGTGGTAAAGAGTCCACCTGCTGATATAGTAGACCTGGGTTTGATCCCTGGGTTGGGAAGATCCCCTGGAGAAGGAAATGGCAACCCACTCCAATATTCTTACCTGGGAAATCCCACTGGACAGAGGTGCCTGGTGGGCTACAGTCCGCAAGGTCACAGAGTCGGACATGACTGAGCAACTGAACAACAGTGAACATTTGCTTTACAATGTCGTGCTAGTTTCTGCTGTACAGCAAAGTGAACCGGCTATATGTGTGCACATATCCCCTCGTGTTTGAATTTCCTTCCCATTTTGGTCACCACAGAGCACTGAGTAGAGTTCCCGGTGCTGTACTGCAGGTTCTCATTAGTTATCTATTTTATACATCTTTTGACTTTTTAGAAAGATGGGTGGTCTGCCTTTTCCTCCTTGGTTTGAAGGAGTTCTTCATATGTTCTTGGCATCAGTCTCGTGTTGAGTATATGTCTTGCAGATATCTTCTTTCCATTCTGTAGTTTTCCTTTTCATTCTTTAATTATGTATTTTGGTGGTATCTTAGTTTTATTTTAGTTCCATTAATTGATCTTTTTTCTTTGTGATTAGTGGTTTTTGTGTGCTGTTGATGAAACCATCACCTATCCCAGGCACACTGTTCAGTGTTATCTTTCTTGGTTAACCTCTGCACACTTCCATCTGCAGTCCACATAAGACTGATACTTCTGTGTGTATGTGGCATGATGTGTGAGTCAATAGTATTTTCTCCCAAGTGATCCACCATCATTTACTGAGAGAGCTACACTCCTTCACGGCTCTGCAGTGTTAACTGCCATCTATTCCATTAGTCAGCTTGACCACCCTTGTGATAATACTTTGTCACCTTTTAATTTTTTATTGATGTATAGCTGATTCACAGTATTGTACCAATCCCTGCTGTATAGCACAGTTTCAGTGACATGCATATAAACATTCTTTTTCATATTTTCCACTATGTTTATTACAGGATATGGAATACAGTTTCCTGTGCCATACGGTAGGGCCTTGTCCTTTATCCATCCTGTATAACAGTTTGCATCTGCTCATCCCAAACTCGCAGTTCTTCCCTCCCCAAACCCCTCCCCTTTGGCAACCACAAGCCTGCTGTCTATCCATGAGTCTGTTTTGTAAATGAGTTCATTCTGTGTCATTATTTTAGATCCACATATAAGTGATATCATACGGTATTTGTTATTCCCTTTCTGACTTATTTAACTTAGGGTGATCATCTCTAATTGTGTCCATGTTGCTGCAAATGGTAATATTTTGTTCTTTTTATGGCTGAGTAATATTCCGTTGTATGTATGCACCATAGCTTCTTTATCCATTCCTCTGTTGATGGACTTTAGGTTGCTTCCATGTCTTGGCTATGGTACATAGTGCTTCTGTGAACCTTGGACAGGGAAGCCGGGTATGCTGCAGTCCATGAGGTGCAAAGGGTCAGACATGAATTAGTGACTTAACAACAAAAATGAACCTTGGGATGTCTGTAATACCTCATCATCTTAACCGCTGCATTTTATAATAATTATCTCACACTTACAAGGTTATTTTTATTTACTACTTCCATATTTTAGTCTCTTAGTCACATTCCTTCAATCTGCCTTTGTTCCCATCTCTTTGCTCCAAATGCTCATGGATAGATGACCTCCATCCTCCAGTTGGTTCTTAACCTAACAGAAATGTTTCAGGTCTCAGCTTCCTCAACCTTTTAGCCACATTCAGCACAGCTGACCATTCCTTCCTCTTTGGCACATCATCTTCCTGATGCCAAACTTGCTCGGTTTTCCCCCTGCTTCCCTGGCCACTACCAGGTCTTCTTGGCTGGGCTGTTCTGCACCATCTGAGTTTTAAATGTTGAGCTTCTTCAGAGTTCACTTCTACGCCCTTCTTTTCTCTTTTTACAGCTTTTTAAAAATTAACTTTGGCAGCGTCGGGTCTTAGCTGCGGCATGCAGGATCTTCATTATGTCCCGTGGGGTTTTTTGTTCCAGCACACAGGCTCTCTAGTTGTGACGTGCGGGCTTCATAGTTACAGCATGGGCCTAGTTGCTCCGAAGCATGTGGGATCTTGCTTCCCTGACCAGTGGAAGTCCAGTTCCAGACCAGATCCCCGGACATTGGGAGCGAACCAGTATCCTTTGCATGGCAAGGCAGATTTTTAACCACTGAACCACCAGGAAAGTCATCTCATTTTACAGTTGTTATCAAGATGATTTACTTTATTTCCAGCATTTCGGTTGTCATCTCTATGGTAAGAGATCTCCCAACTTTACATCTCCAACCAGAATTTTCTTTGGATTTCAAGATCATAGATTATCTCAATCAGAATTTTTCCTTAAGGGATCTCTTCCTGAATTATTTTAATACAGATTTTTTTAAACCCTGCTACCTCTTCTCTCTGCACCCACATCAGTTGGGGCTTCAGATGAGGGATATAATTTCTTTGAGATTCAGTTGCCAGCAGTCACTAACTTGGGGGAAACTGTTGCCCTTCATAAGGCAGTTGAGAGAATTCCTTGAATTATTTCTGAAAATTTCTTTGTTTTTCTCTTTAGAGACAGGTAATATCTTACAAGGGCTTCCCTGGTGGCTCAGTGAAGAATCTGTTTGCAATGCAAGAGACCCCGGTTCGATCTCTGGGTCAGGAAGATCCCCTGGAGAAGGGCATGACTACCTACTCCGGTATTCTTGCCTGGAGAATCTCATGGACAGAGGAGCCTGGTGGACTATAGTCCATGGGGTTGCAAAAGAGACACAAATGAGCAACTAAACACCAACACCAATACCACCACCAACATCCCTACGAAATGTTAGTTATCAACCCACATAGGTTTCTGTGAACTCACCTCTCATCTTTGGTTTCCCCGTGTTCATCTTCATTCTCACCTTCTAGAATGATGGGGCTTGAAAGAAGGGGAAAATGAAGGCACAGGTGAATTTTTCCTACCACAATTGGTGAACAGTAGGCCCCTCAATTTTTTCCATCAGAGTCCCTTCTCAAAGAACCCTGGTGAAACCGTCAAAGCCCTAGAGGTTCAAGTTCCAGTCTCTAGCCTTGATGGCGAGTCTGGGCAAGGGACTGAGCTTTACTTTTACTCTACTGTGGGATTGAGGAACAATTCTAATTATTTGCTCATTTCTTAGGCCCTCTGCTTTCCCCCGAAGCTTCTCATGCTCACTTGAGATCTTTTCGAGGCCAGATTAGTTCCCTATATCTCTTTAAGTTGGAGTTTCAGTATCGTAAGTGAATACTAATCTGCTGCTACTAAGTCACTTCAGTCCTGTCCGACTCTGTGCGACCCCATAGATGGCAGCCCACCAGACTCCCCCATCCCTGGGATTCTCCAGGCAAGAACACTGGAGTGGGTTGCCATTTCCTTCTCCAATGCATGAAAGTGAAAAGTGAAAGTGAAGTCGCTCAGTCGTGTCCGACTCTCAGCGACCCCATGGACTGCAGCCTACCAGGCTTCTCCGTCCATGGGATTTTCCAGGCAAGAGTACTGGAGTGGGGTGCCATTGCCTTCTCCGGAATACTAATCAGGATTTCAATTAAATGTAAAGTTCTTCTTTTTTGTAGTCCAGTGGGTCTCAGAGTGACCTACAAAATTTGTTTATGGATGTATTTCTTGTATGGTTTTAGTAGTGGCTACTCTGGGAATTACAGTAGATGTACTTATTTTTTCACAGTTGACTTATTTTATTTTTTAAGATTTTTTTTTTGACATGGGTAATTTTTAAAGTCTTTATTGAATTTGTTGTAATATTGTTTCTGTTTCACTTTTGTTTTTTTGGCTGAGAGGCATGTGGGATCTTAGCTCCCCAACCAGCGATTGAACCTGCACCCCTTGCGTTGGAAGGCAAAGTCTTAACCACTGGACTGCCAGGGAAGTCCCCACAGTCAACGTAGAATCGGAATTTTACCACTTCAAATGGGTTATACAAGTCTTCCCACCGTATGAATTCCTTTACTTGTACTACTTTGCCTCCTAGTTTTCTTACATGTTATGGCTACATAATTGAAAAACGTCAGAAATGTTTTAGGCTTTCAGCTTATTTATGTATTTTTTGGCTGTGGTGGGTCCTCACTACGGCACGCTCGCTTTCTCTAGCTGCTGCCTGTGGGTTTAGTTGCCCTGCAGCTTGTGGGGTCTAGGGCTTCCCAGTGGTGCTAATGGTAAAGAATCTGCCTGCCAATGCAGGAGACTCGGGATTCCATCACTGGGTCAGCACGATGCCCTGGAGGAGAAAATGGCAACTAGCTCCGATACTGTTGCCTGCAAAACCCCATGGACAGAGGAGCCTGGCAGGGTACAGTCCATGGGGTCACAAAGAGATGAATGTGACTCAGCACATGCGTGCACACCTGCCCACCCACACCCACACCCCCCACCCCCCGCCCCATACACACATGGGATCTTAGTTCTCTGACCAGGAACGGAACTCCTGTCCCGTGTCGGAAGGTGGATTCTTAACCAGTGGACCACCAGGAAGGTCCCAGAAGTGTTAGAGTTTTCACTTTTAACTGTCAAGTATGTTTCAAAGGACTCTTACCCAGATATTTACCATTTTTGTGGTTCGCTCTTCATTTCTGATGTTCTAACTTTGCTTTTGGTGTCATTTCCCTCTCTCTGAAGAATTTCCTTTAGCAATTCTTTTAGAGAAAGTCTGTTGGCGATAAATTATCTTAGTTTTCCTTCATCTGAAAAGCCTTTGTTTTACCTTCATTCCTGAATGATATTTTCACAAGATGCGGAATTCTGGGTTGACAATTCCTTTCGTTTAGCATTTTCAAATGTTGTTCTGCTACCTTCTGGCCTCTGCGGTTCCTGATAAGAAATCTTTACTTATTCGAATCATGATTTTCTGTTTATTTTTGGCTGCTTTCAAGATGTTTTTGTTTCTGTTTTTAGTTTTCAACAGTTTGATTATGATGTATCGGGGTGTGGATTTCTTTGGGTTTACTTCATTTGGGATTTGCTCAGCTTATTGAATCTGTAGGTTTATATGTTTCACAGAATTTGGGAGGAAGTTTTCAGTTATTATATTCTCAATTTTTTTTCCTGCACTATACCAAGTCTTCTGTCTTTCTGGAGGTGCAATGCATCACTGTTAGATCTTTTTGCACAAATTTTTTGAGGTTCAGTTTGTCATTCTCCAATCTTTTTTTATTTGTGTTGTTCAGACTGGATAGTTTCTATTGATTTCTTCAAGTTCACTGACTCTTTAGTCACCTGCATTCTCTATTGAGTCTATCAGTGGGCTTGTAATTTCAGTTATTGTATTCAATTTTCAGTTTTAAAGTTCCTATTTGATTCATTTGATGTATTCTGTTTCTTGGCTGAGAATTTCTATCTCTTTTATTTATTTCAAGAGTGTTTGCCCTGTATTTCTTGAGGCATTTTTATACTAGCTATTTTAAAATGTTTGTCGGCTATTTCAAGTATCTGGGCATATGTGAGTTGTCTTTTCCCATAAAGAGATTTCCTGGGTCTTTGAATGCTCAGCAATTTTAGACTGTATCCTGGATATTGTCAATGTGTTAAGACTCTGGGTCCTGTTTGAATCCTATTTGTGTTTTAGCAGGCAATTGGTCTGCTTGGGTTCAGGCTACAAGTTCTGACCAGCCTTCTGTGGGTCATGGTTTCAATATCAGAGTCATTTTCAAAGCGTTGTGCTATTTGACTTTGTCCTGCAGAAGCTACTGAGTGGCCAGTGTGGGACGTGGGCAGTGATCCACCAGAGTTGAGTTTTAAAGAATGTAGTGTGCTCTTGAGGGCCAGATTGGTGCACGTGCAGCTCGGGGGTAGCCAAGGATTTGTGAAGACCTTATGGAGTCACTTTGCTAGGCCCCTCGCTCTCCACGGTCTTCCTAGTACCTTCTAGTTTGCCAGGAACCCCTTTGTCATCCTCCAACCAACCTTGGACTCATTTACTATCCTCTGTGGCATACTCCTTACAATTGCTCTGGTGTACATGGGGCTGAGTGGAGGGAGGATGGAAAGGGAGAAAAAGAAATAGGAGTTTGCTCCACCTTCATTAGGGGCCAGCTCTTCTGCTCAGAGGAGAAATTTCTTTTCCCTTAGAATTTTAGGGACTTGGGGGATAGGGTGCCAAAGAATGGAGGAAACGAAAAAATAGAGGCTTGCTTCCGTTCTCTCTGAGTGTTAAGAGACTCTCGTTATTTCTCCAGCCAGAATTTGAAGCCTCTACTGGAGCTGTTTCTGTCCACTCTAATGACCCTTACTTCTGACTTTGAACTGCCTTGGGTCTAAATGGGGGCATGCTGGAGGAAAAAGAAAGACATATCAGTTTGGTATTAGTTGAAATTCCATTCTCCTTCCTCCAAGTGCCTGCTACTGTTTACTCTCTAGAATTCTCGAATAACCTCTCTGTGCCATCTGTTCAGGTTTTGTAGCTGCATTCAGAAGGAAAGACACAGGGTGTGTGCTTGCTTCATCTTGCCTGGAACTAGAATTCCTGGAGGGCTTGTTGAAAACACAGAATTCTGGTTCCTACCCTGAGCGTTGCTGATTCAGTGAGTCTCAGGTGGGGCCTGGAATCTGTATTCCTAACACATCCCCAGGTGAGGCTGATACTGCTTGTCTCAGAACAGGGCTGCTCAAGAATAACTTCAGATTAGAGTATTTATAACGACAGAGCGGTCTAGTAAACTGTTCTGACATGAGCACCTCTGCCTTGGGCTGTGGGGAAAGGTCCTCTTTTGGTGGGGTCCCAAAGGCTTCTCATAGGGTCTTCTTCCACTACCCGAGGCTTCCAGAGCGACCAGCTTGGAGAGCATTTTGCTTTGACTTGTGGACTGGCATGAGGCTGTCAGCATCTCAGAGCAGTTGCCAGACTTGAGGAATGAGCTCTGTAGCCACAAGAGGCCTTGCCACTTACCTAGAGCCCTGGGGGGAATTTTCCACGCTGCCAAGGACTCAGTGCTGGTGGGAATTGTCACCTCTGGGCAGAACTAGTTTCCCCAAGCCACAGGTTTGGGCAGAAAAAAAAAAAGAAAGAGTGGAATTTTAAGCCCCAGGGGCCATGCAGAACAGAGGAGGCATATACCTGATGAGCCTTATTTTCCATCTGAGCATCTGCTTGTCCACAGACACATTGCCTCTGATTGTCTTTCATTTCTGAACTCTTCTCCCTAGGAGCCTGCATTATTTGCACACATGCCATGAATCCTCCTGGCCACCAGGAGGCAATAAAGAACCTTGGAGGGGGCACTCTGCCAAGTGAAATTCTATAAGCTATAAAGAGAGACCACCCTCTTTAAAGGGGAATTTACATCTCCTTCAGTTGCCTCTACTTGGGAGCTCCACTCTGTCATTCCTGGGTTGATTGTCCATCTGATGGCCAGCATACCCAGCCATGTGCAGCCCTCTCAATGTGGCACAGAGGGCTGTGTAGAGAAGAGGGCACGTTGTCCTGGCACCCAGGAGAGCCAGAGACTGGGGAAGGTGATAAAGACACGGATGGGGGAAGGGACAGTTAGGGAGTTTGGGATGGATGTGTACACACTATTACATTTAAAGTGGATAACCTGTGGGAGAGGGAGAGGGTGGGAAGATTTGGGAGAATGGCATTGAAACATGTAAAATATCATGTATGAAACGAGATGCCAGTCCAGGTTCAATGCACGATACTGGATGCTTGGGGCTAGTGCACTGGGACGACCCAGATGGATGGTATGGGGAGAGAGGAGGGAGGAGGGTTCAGGATGGGGAGCACATGTATACCTGTGATGGATTCATTTTGATATTTGGCAAAACTAATACAATTATGTAAAGTTTAAAAAAAAAATAAAGTGGATAACCAACAAAGGACCTACTGTACAGCACAGGGAACTCTGCTTGATGTTATGTGGCAGCCTGGGTGGGAGGGGAGATTAGCAGAGAATGGATACATGTATATGTATGGCTGAGTCCCTTTGCTGTTCACCTGAAACTGTCACGACATTGTTAATTGGCTATACCCTAATATAAAATAAAAAGTTCAAAAAACCAAAAATAAAAGAGAGACACTTATCTTACAGTTTCTGCGTCTTGTGGAGCTGTCCTGAGTCCTCTTGCCTGGGCTTACAGGTGCTTCCCCCTGAGCCCATATCTTCGTAAGTCTCTTCTTAGAATGTGACTGCTCATTTCTCTTACTGCCCCAGCCACGTGTAAACTCTTCCAGGGTGGAGATCACACTCGAGGAGCCTATCTCTGCAGCTCCAGGCTTGAGCATCATAGAATCGTGGGGAAGCGCTTGTGCTTTGGGACCAGACAGACCTGGGTTCACTTTCCCGGATTCAATACCTGCTGCGCATTTTCTTTCTCTTAATCGTTTTCATGAATGATAAAGATAAAAAAGTGGATATAACAGCAGTGCCCGTGCCACAGAGCTTCTGTGAGGTTCCAGGAGGTGATGCTTGAGAAGGGCTTCGACTGTGCCTGGCTGACTGCGGGGGCTCAAAAAACTAGTTCTTCTGCTTCTTCTACTTCCCCTTCCTTCCCTCTAGAGCTTCACACAGCGCTTGGCACAGAGACAGTGAAAGTGAAAGTCGCTCAGACTCTTTGCGACCCCATGGACAGTCCATGGAATTCTCCAGGCCAGAATACTGGAGTGGGTAGCCATTCCCTTCTCCAAGGGATCTTCCCTACCTAGGGATCGAACCTAGGTCTCCCACATTGCAGGAGGATTCTTTATCAGCTGAGCCACAAGAGACACCTTCTCCTTGGCACAGAGAAAGTGCATGTAAAGTATCAGTTGAATGACTAAGACAGAAGACTGAAGAAAAACCCCGTTGAGGCTCAGTGATATGGCTCATTGATGTCCCAGGATAGTCACCCCCCATCCCCCTGGACATGGGGGGCAACGTCTGCAGAGGAGTGGGCCTGGCGCCCAGGGGCACAAGCCCTGTCAAGGAAGCAGTGATTTCTCAGGCACCCCCGACTGATCTGCCTTGAATTATACATTTTTACTGAGGGTGCTTCTCTGTCAGGTAGAGTTTCTCACTTAAATAATTTAATATTGGAAGATTTAGCTTTCACTTTCCCATATTTCAGTGAATCCGTCATTATGTTTCATCAGGGTTTGAGGCTCGTGACTGCAGCTCTTTTCCATCTGTGAATTTTATTAATTTCTTACTTCTCTCTGCTTTATTTTTTCAGGAGTCAAGCCTAATTCTTAAATATTAGTAGATTTAAGAGATACATTTGCTGTGGATTTTATCATGGTTAAATAAATAAAATACATTTTTGAATGACATAGACATACATATTACATGTGCAGTTTTTTAAAAACAATTCATTTACTTATGTTTGGCTGTGCTGGGTCTTCGTTGCTATGCAAGCTTTTTTCTAGCTGTGGTGAGCAGGGGCTGCTCTCCAGTTGGTGTGTGTGGACTTCTCATTGTGGAGGCTTCTCTTGATGGCGAGCGTGGGCTCGAGGGCACAGGCTTGGTAGTTGTGATGCCCAGGGGCTTAGTTGCTCCATGGCGTGTGGGATTCTTCCTTGATCAGGGATGGAACCTGTGTCTCCTGCACTGGCAGGCGGATTCTTTACCACTGGGCCACCAGGTAAACCCTATACGTGCAGTTTTAAATCACATTAAAATGCACCATTCTAACCATTTTTAAGTGTACAGTTGGATGGAATCAAGTGCATTCACACTCTTGTGCACCCCTCACCAACATCCATCTCCAACTAAAATTCTGTCCCTGTGAAACACTGACTCCTCAGCCACTCCTCTTCCCCCACCTTCATTCTGCTTTCTGTCTCTGTAAACCTGACTACTCCGGGCACCTCAGAGAAGTAGAATCGTACAATATATATTCTTTCATGACTGTCCTTTTGTGTCCTCTTATTTCACTTAGCATGATGCCGTGAGGGTTCATCCATGTTGTAGCATGTGTCAAAATTCCCTTCCGTGTCTAGGGCTAAATATAGTGTTGTGTACATGTATCATGCTTTATCCATTCACCTGTCATTGATGATGGACGGTGGACAGTTGGGTTGCTGCCAACTTGAATTCACGTGAGTGATGCAGCTGTGAGCATGGGAGTGCTGATATGTACTGGAGAGTCAAGGCAACTTAGATGTGTCGGCTGGAAAAGACCTGAGAAGACTTGTCTGTTTAGGGCCCCCTTTCCTAAAATGCACGCCCCAAATCGCAGATCAGATCCTTCTCAATCCTCTTGACCCACCTCAGGCTTCTCCTGAGAGCCACTGGTGACATGATCTGCAGTTACTTCACTAAAAAAAAACATTGTGTTTGGTTGCGCCACATGGTATGTGCGACCCTAGTTCCCTGACATGGAATCGAACCTGTGTCCCTGGCATTGGAAGCATGGAGTCTTAACCACTGGACCACCAGGGAAGTGCCTGTAGTTACTTCTGATTTTTCCTGCTGGAGAGGGGCAGTGGCGCAGATTGCTAGAAAGAGGCAAGAAGTTCGGTTTGGCTTTGAATGGAATTAGCCTTGGTGGAAGAGTGTTCCATTTCCTGAGTATGTATCGATTTGTGTAAGGCAGGGGCTGTCAACCAGTTGGAGGCAGGACTGAACTAGTCAGGGATCTTAACTAGCTGTGAACAGTCCTCACAGTCATCCTTGTTAGCACTCGCTAATGACTGCATGGCTCCAAAGGATGTTCCAACAAGCTCAGATGGTGCTGGTGGTGTTTCCAGTGGTTAAGGACTTGGACTCTGGATTTCAACTGCCTAGGTCCAAGTCTCAGCTCCATCACTTATTTATGCCCTGGGCATGCTACCAGATTTTTCTTAGCCTTGCTTTTTTTTTTTTTTTTTTTCTCTTAAAATGGGAATGAGAATAACATCTACTGTATGGGTTCATTGACAGAGTTAAATGAGATAATATATTCAAATCCTTCAGTACAGTGCCTGATATAGTTAGAAAGTGAAAATGTTAGTCACTCAGTCCTGTCTGACTCTTTGCGACCCCATGGACTATAGCCTGCAAGGCTCCTCTGTCCATGGGATTCTCCAGGCAAGAACACTGGAGTGGGTTGCCGTTTCCTTCTCCAGGGGATCTTCCAGACCCAGGTATTGAACCTGAGTCTCCTGCATTGCAGGCAGATTCTTTACTGTCTGAGCCACCTCCTTAAATGTTAATTACTGCTGTTGTCATCTCCAGTTTCATTCCTACAGCCACTTCTCTTTGTCTAGCCTTTGTCAAGACTCTGTGTACGAACCTCAGACAGAGCCTCCTCTGTTTCTTTCATGCATTTTCTATCCTGTTACTCTCATTCTGAAAAACCGTGAGATCGGCTCGCCTAGCGTGGATGCTTGGTGAAAGCTCTGACACCTTGTAAAGCCTCACTCCTTCCTAATAACTTTCTATATGAGTCAGGGGCCACCCTGAGTGTTTACGCTTCCGGACCCCAGGAGTGGGGAATGGGTGGTGACTGCCACTGCCTTTGTAAGCTTCCAGGCAGCCAGGGCCAACGGGAGAGGTTGACCCCACCAAAGGAAATTTTGTCCGGCTTCCACGGAATAAGAATATTAATCTGACATGAGGCCAGAGCAGGCTGGACCGGAGGGAGATGAAATAGTGGAGCAAGAATGCAGTGCTTTCTTGGTGGAATCAGGCAACGGCTGGCTGCAGCAAATCGGAACCAGATTTTTGAACATGGCTCCGACGGTGGCGGATAGGGAGGTGGTGGTCATGCCTTGGGGTGCCCTCCGTTGCTCTCTGGCAGCCCTGCCCTGGGTGCTTCTTTTTTTCCCCAAGCTGGGAGAGAGAGAGTGTGCTCGTGGACCTCCCCGCTGGCTTCCTGCCATTTCTGTTTGGTCTGTTTTCTGTCCAGATGATCGAGAGCAATCTGCGGGCCCGGCGGCGTGTCGTCCTCGGCATGGGCTGTTGACAAGGTCCTAAATAATTGCCCTTTCTTTCCAAGGCACCTTCCGGAAGTAGGGACTGGACACCTTCATCCGGGCCCCTGGAGCAGTTTCCTGGTGTTAGAGTTGCTCTTGTCTGCTCTCTGCCTCTGGAATGGTGCAGAAAGTTCTGGCTGTCCCTGGGCCAGGAAAGAGATGGCCCTGGGCCCTGGTGATCTGACCTGGCTCTCAGGCCACCTTGTGCCACCCATCCTGCTCCCTCCTGGCAACCTGCAACCCCCACCCCGCCTCCCACTGCAGCAAGTGCTTTTGTTTGGGAGATGCTCGAAGCCCCAGCAGCTGGACAGGGGTGAGAGGAGGCAATCTGCACAGGAGGCTGGTCGGGTGGGCAAGGGTGACACGTCTGAAGCCCATACGCTTCTAGCAGATGGGAGTCATTTCATCCTCTTCTCTCATGAATTTTACAAGGTCCTGTGGCAGCAGCAGGAATCACTGCCCATGCTGGCTTTATCTGGTGTTGCCTGGCACCTCAACGGGTAACAGGCATTCCAAGTGCCCTTGTCTTGATTTATTGCCAGCCTGGCCATGTGATGTCAGAGTTAAGAGGTCAGGGTCTGGGGGGTGGGTGACCAGGTTTCGCATCTCCATTTTTTTTTTTTTACTACCTGCCTGATCTTGGGCCACATTTTAAGCTTTTCTGTGTCTCAGTTTCTTTCTCAGTTTCTTACCGGGGCTGGTGTTGGGGATTACGTCAGAAGTTGCATGGGAAGGGGTTAGCGACGAGCCTGCCACCTGGGGGTTGAAATTCAGAAAGTGTCATCCTGTTGTTTCTCCCAGGGCCTTCACAGGGCAACAATCTTTGTGAGATTTACTGCTTTAACCAGCTCCCTGGATGGGGGCACAAAGTTACGGAACTCAGACCTTTTGGCTAAGGGGAAAGGCCACAGTCCATCAACTATTAGCTATTCAAATTAGTAATTATACATGCCTGGCGCTGTTTAAAGTACATTAATTACCCCAGAAAATGTCAGAGCTAGAAATGACCTATAACATCAGTTAACTCATCCAGACTCCAGATTTCACAGAGAAGGAAGGCCTAGAAAGGCACGTCTGGTCAAGACTCGGATTCCAGGCAGTAGGTGAGCAGGGGCCTGAAGGTCTGACTTCCCATTCCGGATGTGCCCCCCCGGGCCTCTCCTAGGAGCTGAGAGAGAGCCCGGCAGGACAGAAGGGGACCCAACAGCCGAGCAGACGTCAAACACACACGTGTGCACAAACCCGCTCAAGGGTGTATGCTGTGTTTCCTGTCGATGGGTCGAGTGATTGAGCAAGAGAAAATCCTCAGGATGGGTATTAGACAGACAGCTAAGTGCCATGTCCGTGAGTGTTTGTACAGAGTGGCTGTGGATCTGCGAGTCAGCCCTGGGGCAGATGGTGTCTCAGGTCTGGGGCAGCAGAGTGGCTGGACCTGCCCTTGGGGATGGGCGTCTTCCTCCTTGGGTGACCCTCACTCTACTGTGTTCATGTAGGCTCTGTACTTGAGCCTCAGGTGTCTAATTGACCTCTGTTTCCCCCTAAGTGGGAAGGGACAGGAAGCCAGGGAAGGCAGGCTGAGCCTCTTTGGGACTTCAAACTAGAAAAACTGTGTGGGTCAGTGGCCTTAGGGTTTTCCAGCAGGGTCTGTGATGGGGGCTTATCCTCCCTAGTGATGGGGCTCTGTCCAGTGCACCTGTTGGCGTTCCTGGCTCCCCATCCAGTTCTCAGCCGCATCCTCTGCTTGGGGATGTCTCTTGTCGCCTCTCCTTTCCTCCTGCCCAGAGCCTCTGCAGCAGACACCCCTCCCTGGAGAGCACTCAGCAATGCCCTTGACCCTGGTCTGAGCAAGGCTTGACCCAGCCCGTGTCTCTTGGGGCTTTCATCGGCTGCTGGGCTTTGAATCAGGAAAACAAAGGCGGCTCTGTGTGGGGATGTGGGCGACCAGGCGCTCTCTGCTCCTCCGTTTGTCTGCTCCTCCCAGATGGCTCACTCAGACCACCCAGCTCACGGCTGACCCATCTTTGATGTCGGTTTCCTCTGAACCTTGGAAAGAAGACCCGTCACATGGCTCTGGTCCTTTGGCCACTAGTCCCTCTGATGTCTGACCAAGCTGCGAATGTCTTCGGTCCAGCCGGCAGGCCAGGACCTGAAACTGGCGCAGTCCTGACTCCCTGCCTGTGAGGAGGCATGCAGAACCTGGCCTTTCTGTTTGAAGGTGTCATTAAAGGCCACGGCTTTCCAAATTCCCTTCCCCAAGAAGTGGAGAAGATAGAACAGTGTAGAAGGTTCTGACGTCAAGTGGTCCTGGGGAGTCACCCAAAACTTGAGTTTCCTTTTTGTAAAGTGTGGACTGCAAGCTTACCTCTGCCTCCTCCTGGTACATCTGAGACCCCGATCAAAGCTCAGGTTGGAGAGGGGGAGATGTTTCTTTTGGATAGTCGGAGAGGTGACGGGCTGCAGTGACAGCCCCTGCTAAGGGTCAGGGTTGACTGGGACGGCCGTCATGAAATCCCATATGAACCTCCAGATGGTTTTACCTGTGGCTTTCCTTCCCTTTCTTAAAGACCCTTGAAGAAAGAGACTTTCCATGTGTTCAGTCTTCCTCTCTCAATAGCAGTTTCCATTTGGATATCTTTCTTTGCCTCACCCTCAACCATAGCCTGAAAGAGTTAATTTCACCCTCAGCCCCGCCTCCAGGATGTCTCTAATTGCCAGTGGAGTTAGTCTAGGATGAACCTTATTGAAATTGCTAATTTATTTCATAGCTTCAGTCTCCAGCCTGGAATGGAACAATGAGACCGAAAGTGTTCCAGACACATTGTTTAATAAAGGAACATTCTTCCAGCTGAACTGTATGGCGGTTGGATTTTCTGGTTTGATTGGTTAACCCTTGGAAGTGGTTTGTTCTCTCTCATTAGAACTGGTGGGATTGGGAGGTGTTGTCTAAGGGTCCACAAGCCCCTCTAGTGATTTTATTATTACTCTTCTGACTCAGACCTCTTCTCTAGTCAAAAGCTTTGACTTCGGTCCCATTATCCTCCATCGAAAAGTCCATTAAAGCTGTAAGTCTCACAATAATGAGTGTGCTTATGGCCTCAGGAGAAATGACAAGATTGCCCCTCTGAATTTCAACCCCTTTGGCTTGGAGAAGGCTGTTGATTTTATTATTGATCATTGAGTTTGATCTGATGCATTTCCCAGAGACTTGGCTCGGCGGTCATGCTGTTGGCTGCAGGGGCAGCAGCCACGCTGATGACGGGTTTTTCCATTCCCGCGGCCAGATGCGAGAGCTGGTAGGGTAGACCAAACTCACTCCTCCCTTCCTCCTGGAAAGGCTGATTTGGATGTATGCGTAGGTGGGTTGCTTTGTGTGACAGATGGTGTGTTTTAAAAATTGCTCTTGACAGAGGCTGGGGGATAGATGTGATGACCTTTGGAAGACCCTTCTTGTTAAAAGAGCTATGAGTTTTTTTTTTGTTTGTTTGTTTGTTATTCAGTGGACCATACAGGTCTTTCTTCTTTCTGGAGATATAGATCGAATGCTGTATAACTTAATCTCAAAGGATAAACTTAATCTCAAAGGATGACCTGAGGTCACCTGTGTCTGGACAGAAACTTTGCAAATACAATCTTTGATACAGACAGTGGGTTCAGTTGGGGGTAGTCAATATCCATCCATCCATCCATCCATCCATCTGTCATTTATCAAATAACTGTTAAAATCGAGGAACTATGGTAACCTGCTTCTTATTATTTAATTTCTTTTGGTTTTCTGTTCAGTGAAAAGAGAAGACCATTCCAACCTTGTTTTTTTTCTGTGTTTTTAGTACGTTTTTATTTTTGGTCTTAGTTGTATTGAGTCTTACTTGTGGCGTGCAGCTTCTGTCTAGTTGAGGGGCATGGATTCAGTAACTTGGGGCAGGCTTAGTTGCCCCGAGGCACGTGGGATCTTCGTTCCCTGACTAGGGTTTGAACCCGTGTCCCTTGCATTGGACGGTGGATTCTTAACCACTGGACCACGAGGGAAGTCCCTCCATTGTTTTCTTTAACTTGATCTTTCTTTTTGCGTTTGACACAGCTGAGCCCTTCTTCCTCCGTGACATTTTTCTTGCTGAGTGTTCCAGAGCTGTGACATGAACTGTCTTTGCGTGTCTGCTCCTCCTTGTTCTCGTCCATGTGTTCCTTCCTGCATACTATTGGAGTCTCAGTGTTCTCAGAGTTCTGTCTTCAGTTTTCTTTTCCCCTTCTTCTACTCTAAACACTCTTTCTGGGCAATGTTGACCCTGTCATTGTGTCTAAGTTATGATCTACCTGTGTGTGATGACCTTCAAATATTCTGATTTAACCTGCACTCCTGTCATGTGCTCCCTGCTTGTACATTGTCTCCTGACCGCCAATACCTGTTGTTGTTTAGTCACTAAGTCATGTTCGACTCCTTGTGACCCCATGGACTGTAGCCTATCAGGCTCGTCTGTCCATGGAGTTTCCCAGCAAGAATACTGGAGTGGGTTGCCATTTCCTACTCTACAGGTTCTTCCTGACCCAGGGATCGAACCTGAGTCTCCTTCATTGGCAGGTAGGCTCTTTGCCACTGAGCCACTTGGGAAGCCTGTTACCACAAATGCCTGATTGTCCAGAAACATCGCAAACTCAGCGTGCTCATAAATGAACTTGGCATCTTCTCTGTCACACCTGTACTTTCAGGATTCCCTGCCTTGGGAGTTGTCCTAACCGTTTTCCTTCTCAACCATACCAGGATTGGGAAGCCTCTGCAGATGTTCCCCCTCCCCTCGCACTCATGGGTGCTTCATCATGTCAGTCCCAGTTCTCACACCTGTTTCCACTGCACCTTCCCCATCACTGCCATCGTAACTCCAGCATCCACCGTCCCCCCCTTGCATCACTGCAGCGTCTCTTAACTGAACCCAACATCTGCCCCCTCCAGCCATCTGTGTGCTGTGTCAGGTCGGTGCGAATCTGAACAAGTCAGTTCCTTATTTGAAAGACAGGAATAGAGACGCAGACATTCAGAACAGACACGTGGACACAGCCAGGAAGGAGAGGGTGGAGAAAATTGAGAGACTGGCACTGACATATGGACAATACCTTGTGTAAGTAGAGAGCTAGTGGGAAGCTGCTATAGACCACAGGGAGCTCAGCTTGGGGCTCTGTGATGACCCAGAGGGGTGGGATAAGGGGTGGGAGGGAGGCTCAAGAGGGAGGGGATATATGTCTACATATAGCTGATTCAGGGCTTCCCAGGTGGCGCTAGTGGTAAAGAACCTGCCTGCCAATGCAGGAGACATAAGAGATGCGGGTTTGATCCCTGGGTCAGGAAGATCCCCTGAAGGAGGACATGGCAACCCACTCCAGAATTCTTGCCTGGAGAATCCTATGGACAGAGGAGCCTGGCGGGGTACAGTCCATGGGATCGCAAAGAGTCAGACACAACTGAAGCAACTTAGCATGCATAGCTGATTGACGTTGTTGTACAGCAGGAACTAACACAACATTGTAAAGCAATTGCACTCCAGTAAAAAAAACAAAACAAACGTTAGTGATGGGGCAACCCAAGACGGGCGGGTCATGGTGGAGAGATTTGACAGAATGTGGTCCACTGGAGAAGGGAATGGCAAACCACTTCAGTATTCTTGCCTTGAGAACCCCATGAATGGTATGAAAAGGCAAAATGATAGGATACTGAAAGAGGAACGCCCCAGGTCAGTAGGTGCCGAATATGCTACTGGAGATCAGTGGAGAAATAACTCCGGAAAGAATGAAGGGATGGAGCCAAAGCAAAAACAAAACCCAGCTGTGGATGTGACTGGTGATAGAAGCAAGGTCCGATGCTGTAAAGAGCAATATTGCATAGGAACCTGGAATGTCAGGTCCATGAATCAAGGCAAATTGGAAGTGGTCAAACAAGAGATGGCAAGAGTGAATGTCAACATTCTAGGAATCAGCGAACTGAAATGGACTGGAATGGGTGAATTTAACTCAGATGACCATTATATCTACTACTGTGGGCAGGAATCCCTCAGAAGAAATGGAGTGGCCATCATGGTCAACAAAAGAGTCCAAAATGCAGTACTTGGATGCAATCTCAAAAACGACAGAATGATCTCTGTTCGTTTCCAAGGCAAACCATTCAATATCACAGTAATCCAAGTCTATGCCCCAACCAGTAATACTGAAGAAGCTGAAGTTGAACGGCTCTATGAAGACCTACAAGACCTTTTAGAACCAACAACCAAAAAAGATGTCCTTTTCATTATAGGGGACTGGAATGCAAAAGTAGGAAGTCAAGAAACACCTGGAGTAACAGGCAAATTTGGCCTTTGAATACAGAATGAAGCAGGGCAAAGACTAATAGAGTTTTGCCAAGAAAATGCACTGGTCATAACAAACACCCTCTTTCAACAACACAAGAGAAGACTCTATACATGGACATCACGAGATGGTCAACACCGAAATCAGATTGATTATATTCTTTGCAGCCAAAGATGGAGAAGCTCTATACAGTCAGCAAAAACAAGACCAGGAGCTGACTGTGGCTCAGACCATGAACTCCTTATTTGCAAATTCAGACTTAAATTGAAGAAAGTAGGGAAAACCACTAGACCATTCAGGTATGACCTAAATCAAATCCCTTATGATTATACAGTAGAAGTGAGAAATAGATTTAAGGGCCTAGATCTGATAGAGTGCCTGATGAACTATGGAATGAGGTTCGTGACACTGTACAGGAGACAGGGATCAAGACCATCCCTATGGAAAAGAAATGCAAAAAAGCAAAATGGCTGTCTGGGGAGGCCTTACAAATAGCTGTGAAAAGAAGAGAAGCGAAAAGCAAAGGAGAAAAGGAAAGATATAAACATCTGAATGCAGAGTTCCAAAGAATAGCAAGAAGAGATAAGAAAACCTTCTTCAGCGATCAATGCAAAGAAATAGAGGAAAACAACAGAATGGGAAAGACTAGGGATCTCTTCAAGAAAATCAGAGATACCAAAGGAACATTTCATACAAAGATGAGCTCGATAAAGGACAGAAATGGTATGGACCTAACAGAAGCAGAAGATATTAAGAAGAGACGGCAAGAATACACAGAAGAACTGTACAAAAAAGATCTTCACGACCCAGATAATCACGATGGTGTGATCACTGACCTAGAGCCAGACATCCTGGAATGTGAAGTCAAGTGGGCCTTAGAAAGCATCACTACGAACAAAGCTAGTGGAGGTGATGGAATTCCAGTTGAGCTATTCCAAATCCTGAAAGATGATGCTGTGAAAGTGCTGCACTCAATATGCCAGCAAATTTGGAAAACTCAGCAGTGGCCACAGGACTGGAAAAGGTCAGTTTTCCTTCCAATCCCAAAGAAAGGCAATGCCAAAGAATGCTCAAGCTACTGCACAATTGCACTCATCTCACACGCTAGTAAAGGAATGCTCAAAATTCTCCAAGCCAGGCTTCAGCAATGTGTGAACCGTGAACTTCCTGATGTTCAAGCTGGTTTTAGAAAAGGCAGAGGAACCAGAGATCAAATTGCCAACATCCACTGGATCATTGAAAAAGCAAGAGAGTTCCAGAAAAACATCTATTTCTGCTTTATTGACTATGCCAAAGCCTTTGACTGTGGATCACAATAAACTGTGGAAAATTCTGAAAGAGATGGGAATACCAGACCACCTGATCTGCCTCTTGAGAAATTTGTATGCAGGTCAGGAAGCAACAGTTAGAACTGGACATGGAACAACAGACTGGTTCCAAATAGGAAAAGGAGTTCATCAAGGCTGTGTATTGTCACCCTGTTTATTTAACTTATATGCAGAGTACATCATGAGAAACGCTGGACTGGAAGAAACACAAACTGGAATCAAGACTGCCAGGAGAAATATCAATAACCTCAGATATGCAGATGACACCACCCTTATGGCAGAAAGTGAAGAGGAACTCAAAAGCCTCTTGATGAAAGTGAAAGTGGAGAGTGAAAAAGTTGGCTTAAAGCTCAACATTCAGAAAACGAAGATCATGGCATCTGGTCCCACTACTTCATGGGAAATAGATGGGGGAAAAGTGGAAACAGTGTCAGACTTTATTTTTCTGGGCTCCAAAATCACTGCAGATGGTGACTGCAGCCATGAAATTAAAAGACACTTACTCCTTGGAAGGAAAGTTATGACCAACCTAGATAGCATATTCAAAAGCAGAATATTCAAAAGCCAACAAAGGTTCGTCTAGTCAAGGCTATGGTTTTTCCAGTAGCCATGTATGGATGTGAGAGTTGGACTGTGAAGAAGGCTGAGTGCCGAAGAATTGATGCTTTTGAACTGTGGTGTTGGAGAAGACTCTTGAGAGTCCCTTGGACTGCAAGGAGATCCAACCAGTTCATTCTGAAGGAGATCAGCCCTGGGATTTCTTTGGAAGGAATGATGCTAAAGCTGCAACTCCAGTACTTTGGCCACCTCATGTGAAGAGTTGACTCATTGGAAAAGACTCTGATGCTGGGAGAGATTGGGGGCAGGAGGAGAAGGGGACGACAGAGGATGAGAAGGCTGGATGGCATCACTGACTCGATGGACGTGAGTCTGAGTGAACTCCAGGAATTGGTGATGGACAGGGAGGCCTGGCATGCTGCGATTCATGGGGTCGCAAAGAGTCGGACACGACTGAGTGACTGATCTGATCTGAAGCACCTAAGAAGACCTCACACTTCTTAAGCATGTTGTAGCAGGTTTCTATGATGAACCCCGCGTCTTTGCTTTACCTCCACCCTCAGGCTGTGCCCCAGACGCCCACCTGAGTTGCCAGTCATCCAAACCACCTGCCAGACTGCCTCTGCCTCTGGACCTTTGCCCACATCCTACCCTCCACTGGGAACACCCTTCCCTCCAGCGACATGCTGGTGGTCTCAGCTCCAGTGGCATCTCACCTGTGAAGTCTTCCTTGACCTCCTGGGCTCCTCCTCCCCACTTCTGTTGCACCCGGCACCTGTCCTGATACTTTGCTTTCATGTCTGTGTTCCCACTAGACAGTGGGCTCCTGGAGTGGGGCGGAGGTGGGGTCTTCTGTCCCTGTAACCCTTGTGCTCCACAGTCTCGACCTGGAAAGTACTTAGGAGCTGCTCCTGCCTCCAAAGCCCCTCATATAAGTTCTCCTCTTCTGCTCTGTATCTGAGGTACAGATCCTCATCACTTGTTAGCTTAGACCTTCTCTTCTATCTTATCACATGAGAAATCCACTAGAAAACATGAGGAGTTCTGAAATTAGCTCTCTTTGGGTGCAGTCATCTCTTACTGATCTGCCTGCAGCTCCATCTGATGCTCTGATTATTTGAAGAAACAGTGATGAATAATAGACTCGGCTTTGCTTGGATACTTGGCTCTGACCTGGTGCTCCTTCTACCCTTCTGTCCCGCATCCTCCTCCCTGGGAGCAGGGCATGCAGACAGATTTAATATTGGGTCGTGTCAAAGGTGGAGCTCCAGTACTTTGCCACCTGATGCGAAGAGACGACTCATTGGGAAAGATGCTGGCAAAGAATGAAGAAGGCAGGAGGAGAAGGGGGCAGCAGAAGATGAGATGGTTAGATAGCATCGTTGACACAATAGACATGAGTTTGAGCAAACTCTGGGAGATAGTGAAGGACGGAGGAGCCTGGCATGCTGCAGTCCATGGGGTACCTAAGAGTCAGACATGACTTAGTGACTGAAGGACAACAGACCACGTGTTTCCAACGGGGGAGGATGAGGCAACACTGATGTCTTCTTGCAGGCCCTCCACAAGTGTACGTGTCCACATAGGATGCTGCGAAAATCAGCGAGGAAATGTGATGTGATGCCCCTGTAAATCTGTGGGCTCATTTAAGGATCACCGTCTAGCTTTGTTGGTCTTGGGTATTTGTTATCTGTGTTGTGTGGACTGAGCATAAGAGAAAGTCGGTAATGTTGATATCCAGGGCATTTATAGTTAGGGAATTAAGTGAAAGAAGTGAAAGAGTGAAGTGAAAGAGTTATTGCTCAGTCGTGTCCAACTCTTTTGCAACCCCATGGACTGTAGTGCCCACGGGATTCTCCAGGCAAAAATCCTGGAGTGGGTTGCCATTCCCTTCTCCAGGGGATCTTCCCCACCCAGGGATTGAACCTGGCTCTCCTGCATTGCAGCTGGATTCTTTACCACTAAGCCACCTGGGGAGTCTAGGGAATTAATAGCTCATCACATATTTGAGTCGCTCTTGTGCTTGGGCTGGTAAGACAGTGGGGAGCAGAGCTGGTCCCTGCCCGAGAGGGGGCAGCGTGGCATTACAGAAAAGCACAGCGGATCATAGACCCAAGTGGAAGCCTAGACCACGCCACTGCTTATTGTGTGATCCTGAATGAGGCACTCAGCCTTTCTGAGCATCAGTTTATTCATCTAAAAAGGATTATTCTACTTCCCTTATTGTAAAGATTAGAGCAGAAATGCCTCACACATCATCTGGCTACCACAGTGCCTTATACTTCACGTTGTTGTTGTCGTTACTCAGTCATGTCTGACTCTTTTGCTACCCTACAAGCTGTAGCCCTCCAGGGTCCTCTGTCCATGGGATTCTCCAGGCAAGAGTACTGGAGTGGGTAGCCATTTTCTTCTTCAGGGCATCTTCCTGATCCAGGGATTGAACTCGCGGCTCCTGCATCGGCCGGCGGGTTCTTTACCGCTGAGCCACCAGGGAAGCCCTTATACTTCATAGACAGACACAGTCACCGTCCACTACTACAGTAGTGATGGTAATAAATGACAAAACCCAAGCTCTCCAGTCTGCTTTAGCTGACAGTAGTGGTTAAATTTTAGAGTGCATACAGACTCTGCTGGTACGGACTCTGCTGTTGGTGCTTCATATGTGTTGGTGCACTGAGTCCTTATAGCACTCTGAGGTTAACAGTTTCATCATTCTGTAGAAGGGAACACTGAGGCAGAAGAAAGTTGAATAACTAGTCCATGGTCATACACATGGTGAATGGTTGGCTGGGGATTTGAACCCAGGCAGTTTTACTTTGTATTCAGTTCAGTTCAGTCGTGTCTGACTCTTTGCAATCCCATGGACTGTAGCACGCCAGGCTTCCCTGTCCTTCACCAACTCCCAGAGCTAGCTCAAACTCATGTCCATTGAGTCGGTGATGCCATCCAACCATCTCATCCTCTGTCATCCCCTTCTCCTCCTGCCTTCAATCTTTCCCAGCATCAGGGTCTTTTCCATTGAGTAAGTTCTTCACATCAGGTGGCCAAAGTATTGGAGTTTCAGCTTCAGCATCAGTCCTTCCAATGAACACCCAGGACTGATTTCCTTTAGGATGGACTGGTTGGATCTCCTTGCAGTCCAAGGGACTCTCAAGAATCTTCTCCAACAACACAGTTCAAAAGCATTTGAACTTTGTATTGCATGCACTTAACATATTACTCTGTTTCTCCACATTACTCATCTCATAAGGTTTCATTATTAGAAACATAGAGTAAATGTATTAGAAAATGAAAATTGGATTTGTTTTCTAAGGCTGCCATAAAATAATTACCTCGAGCTTGCTGGCTGAAAACAAGAGATGTATTCTCTCACAGTTCTGGAGGCCAGAGTCCAAAATCCAGGTGTCGGCCCGGGCGGTATTAATAATTCCTGGAGGCTCTCTCTTGGCTTCTGATGATGCCAGGCTGTGCTGCTTCTTGGCTCTTGGCCACATCACTCCAACCTTTGCCTCTGTCTTCACATGCTTCTTCTCTGTGTATCCTTTCCTCTTGTTATAAGGACACCAGTCATTGGGTTTAGGGCCCACTGTAATCAATATGATCTCATCGTAACTGATTAGTTCTGCAACCAATAAAATCAGTGACTTCCCTGGAAGTCCAGGGATTAAGACTTTGTGCTTCCACTGCAGGGGGCACAGGTTCAGTCCCTGGACTGGGAGCTAAGATCTGCATGCATGACTGGAAAAAAAAGAATATTTGTTGTTGTTGTTGTTGTTCAGTCACTAAGCTGTGTCTGACTCTTTGTGACCCCATGAACTGCCCATGCCAGGCTTCCCTGTCCTTCACCACATCCCAGAGTTTGCTCAAACTCATGTCCATTAAGTCGATGATGCCATCCAACCGTTTCATCCTCTGTTTCCCCTCTTTCCTTCTGCCCTCAATTTTTCCCAGCATCAGGGTCTTTTCCAGTGAATCGGTTCTTCACATCAGGCGGCCAAAGTATTGGAGCTTCAGATTTAGACCTAGTCCTTGTAATGAATATTCAGGGTTGATTTCCTTTAGGAGTGACTGGTTTGATCTTCTTGCAGTCCAGGGGACTCTCAAGAGTCTTCCCTGGCACCACAGTTCAGAAGCACCAATTCTTCGGCATTCAGCCTTCTTTATGGTCCAGCTCTTAGATCCATACATGACTATTAGAAGAACCATAGCTTTGACTAGACAGACCTTTGTCAGTCCTGACTCTGCCCACGCCAGATGCCATGAAGCCTCACACCCCCACCATCCTCGGCCCTGGGCTTCCCTTCAGTCAAACACCATCTTGCATTTCCCATCCCATGTGGCCTCGAGGTCTTTTCTTTTTCTTGTTTCTCTCCTCTGATTGGGCTTTAATTTGTCAGTCACCTTGAAATGCATCCATGAGAACAGAGAAGAGAGAAAATTTCCTCTCTGTCATTCTAGACATGGCTAAGGTCCCACGGGCTTCTCATGGTGGCCGAGTCGTGCCAAAACCTCAGGCCTGGTTGTGCCTCTCACTGCAATGAGTTTGAGCCTCTCTGTGCTCTGATCCCCTTTAGGATGGGGATCATCTCACATAATCTCAGGGGAGTAGCAGGCCCTGTGGCCCAATGTGTCTGGATGCCGTCTTACTGGCAGCATGGGGATGCACTGGGGTTGAGACGGGGCGTCTGCAGCAGGTTCAGATGAAAGGGTCTCGGCGCCCGCGGACGGCTGCCCTCTGTGGTCCATTCCAGTCCCCGGAGGGCTGTCAGGCGGGGATAGCTGGCGTGGGAGGGGATGGAGGAATGGGTCCAGGAGGTGAAGTGTCTGGTCCAAACTTTTGATCAGGAGATGTGCCCTTTGATGTAGCAGAATGGAGCTCCTTCCAAGAGCAGGGCTCGGCTGGCGGGTCATTTCAACTTCCCTGTGTTCTCTGGCTGATTCGGTGTGAACTTGTGTGTCTGGGTTTCAGCCTGGGGCCACCCTCCCGTGGGGGCCTGCCTGCCTCTTGTTGTCTTGTGGTCTGTCCTAGTGACAGTCTTCCTAGGTCAGGAGATGTGAAATGTGCCCTGAGATCAGAGCACTAAAGGACACATCTATTGAACACCTACTGTTTACAAAGCAGGAGATGCAGGAGACACAGCTTCGATCCCTGGGTCGGGAAGATCCCCTGGAGGAGGGAATGACAACCCACTCCAGTACTCTTGCCTGGAGAATTAGTGAAGTGAGGGGAGGGAGGCCAGGTCTCTGAGCTCCTCCAGGTGGTGGTGGCAGCTCAGGTGGGCGTCCTCTGCCCTCCTCCTGGGGGTGGGCTGAGCCCTGGATCCTGACCCTGTGTCCTGGCTCTTAGGGGGAAGGACTGGATAGCATGGCTTCTCTCTGACAGCCCCCTTCTTTTAAATCTTCTGCAGCTCCTAAACTCCCGGTCTTTTTTCCTAGTGTCTCATGAGTGTGTGCTAAGTTGCTTCAGTTGTGTCTGACTCTTTGCAACCCCATGGACTGTAGCCTGCCAGTCTCCTCTGTCCATAGGTTTCTCCAGGCAAGAATACTGGAGTGGGTTGCCATTTCCTTCTCTAGGGGATCTTTCCGACCCAGGGATCAAACCTGGGTCTCTTAGTCTCCTACATTTGCAGGCAGGTTCTTTACCACTAGCACCACCTTGATTTCCTATTGTCTTGTAGGTCTCCCAGTCTATGCCTGGTTCCTCTCTGTGAGTCCCTCCTTGTTTGTACTGGGGACCCCATGGACGTGGGAAAGCCCTGAGCACTGAGGCCTCGCCCCACCCCTTTTCCTTGGCTGGGGCGGGGGGTCAGGCAGTGTCACGGCTCTATGGTAACAGATGGTGTTGCAAGGTTGCGAAGCTGTCCATGAGCCCTGGTTGGCTTCGCCGCGCCTGGTGTGATTTGTCACACACGTTCTGGCCACCTGCAGCGCTTTCTTCCAAAACGCTCCACCAGCCCTGAGCAAGGAGCTTCTTTGTCTCCCACGCACCCCTGTCAGCTTGAGGAGGAGTCATTTGGGATGCCATGCATCTTCGGTGATGGACAGAAACACCTCGTTTGTCCCGTTGTATTGACGGAAAGGCCAGAAGAACAGCTGGCAAGGATGCTCCAGCCCAGCCCCTCCCAGTCCACGGGACATGCTCCTCCCCCATCTCATCCTTCCAGAGGCTCCCTGGCTCCCCCAGGTGCTGGGCTGGCTCTGGCCTGAATACCCCAGAGAGGTGGGATGGTGAGCATGGGGATGGGGAGGGAATGCAGGGGGCATTCGGTGCGGAGCGAGGTGGACGGTATTGGCCCACGGAGACCAGCAAGTGACAGACAGTGTTTGCCATCTGCACGGTGACCCCAGTGCTGTCTGGAGTCAGAGGCTTAGTGGGTCCAGCAGGAGAGCCGGAGGCCAGAGTCAAGAGCCAAGGACAATAGATATCCTGAGGGCGAGGAAGAAAGAAGGCTGTGTCAGGCACTTCCGGGCACAGTTACCCAGTTCTGACCTTTCAGGGCCTCCCCCAAGTCCTCACCCCTCCCTTTTACCCCTGGCTGGCTGGAAAGCCAGTTATTAGCCTCATTTGAGCTTCCCAGGTCAATCACTGGTAAAGAGTCCGCCTGCCAATGCAGGAGATACAGGAGATGTGGGTTCGATCCCTGGGTCAGGAAGATCCCCTGGAGGAGGAAATGGCAACCCACTCCAGTATCCTTGCCTGAAGAATCCCATGGACAGAGGAGCCTGGCGGGCTACGGTCCATAGGGTGGCAAAGAGCTGGACACGACTGAGCACACACACACGCAGGCATTGGCCTCATTTATCTACTGTAGCATGGAAATTCCCATGGGCGGAGGAGCCTCGTGGGCTGCAGTCCATGGGGTCTTTAAGAGTCAGACACGACTGAGCGACTTCACTTTTACTTTTCACTTTCATGCATTGGAGAAGGAAATGGCAACCCACTCCAGTGTTCTTGCCTGGAGAATCCCAGGGACGGGGCTGCTGTCTATGGGGTCACACAGAGTCGGACATGACTGAAGTGACTTAGCAGCAGCAGCAGCAGCAGCAGCATGGAAATAAGTCACTTGTAGGAACCTCAGTGTCCGGCCCAGGTCACCAAACATTGAAATGAAAAAGGCTCCAGTGCAAACAGTATCTTGTCACAGAAGGGAACACGTGACAGGCACCTGCCATGGGGGTGCCGTGGACCGTGTCCCCACGCCTCCTCACCCCTGAAGGGCAGCCTGTCCTCCATTCCATGGATCAGCACTCAGGGAGGTGAAATAACCACCAAACAATGTCATATAAGATCATAAAAGGTTTTATAAGATCATAAAAACCTGATGGAGCTGTCAGATTCTGGAGCCCGGTATTTTTTGTTTGTTTGTTTGTTCTTTTGTGTTTTTCCATTATAGCAGCCTCCTCCTGGGACCAGGGCCACGTCCTTTTCCTGAGATCAAGACTATTTAGGAAGCTTGTCCAGAGTCCTGGCAGGGACGGCCCTCTTCGTGGGCAGAAATGGAGGTTTGGGTAGTGTGGTTCTCGGAAAACTGAGAGAGAGTCCTTGCAGTGTCAAGCCCATCCTTCCCAAGTGTGGAGCCCCATGGTCTGGACTGTGCGTGCAGAGTTGTGCAGCCACCGCCCAAGTGGTGCGATTTGAGCCTCTTGAGAAACGCCCTGGGGCCCTCCCATGTCCCCCCATCGGCCCCCCTGGGCCGAGGTCTCTTGTGAGTCGCTGGTGGGGTTAGGTCTTCAAAGCCTCATCTCAGTTCAACTGGTGGAATCAGACCTTCATCGGCCTCCAGTGCCTCAGAAGGGCGGCCTCGTCATAGACAGACTTGTCACTTGGAAGTCCCCGGGTGAGGGGACCTGAGTCTAAGAGGGCACGGACCCTCTGGAGCAAGGCCAGAGATGTGTGAAGGAGCCCGTGGAGAGCTCTCGGAAACGGCTGGCCACCAGGAGGAGGAGGATTGAAAACACATTTTCCTGTTATCTTACTTACCTGGACTTGGTTATAGGATATCTCGGGAGAGTTTCTGGGCTGCTTCTCTGATATTCTGGGTTGTAGGATGGATATAAAGGAGCTGAGAGGATGCACCCTCTCCAGATTTCTCTGGCCTTGGGAACATTCATGAAGCTTCCTGGACACGTCCTGTGTGCAAGGTCTGGGAAGGATTCTAAGTGGGCTGTCCTGGGCTTTCCAGCCAGCCAGGGGCTCCCGGTGGGCTGGGACTGTAGGCGACCTGGGGTCTTGCCCCTCCCACGGCGGGTTTCTGCCATTCCACTGTTGGTCCCGTCAGTCCTAGTGGGTGGTGCGGATGCTGGAAAAAAGTGAAAGTGAAAGTGTTAGTCACTCAGTCATGTCCGACTCTTTGACCCAATGGACTGTAGCCCGCCAGGTTCCTCTGTCCATTGGAGTTTCCAGGCAAGATTACTGGAATGGGTTGCCATTCCCTCCTCCAGAGAATCTTCCCAAGCCCTGGATTGAACCCAGGTCTCCTGCACTGCAAGAGAAAAAACCTGCTTTGTGTAAAAGGCACTTGAAAAATCCCTCTATCCTGGCCTCTCCAGGGAGTTTCTCCAGAATGGTTAGCATTTACTTTCCCTCCTGTTGCTCCTGAAGCCAAACGGGACTGAGCTTCAAGCTGATGCTTGGTATTAGCTTCCTTCCTCCTTAACAGGGACACTTGTGTGATAAGAACATGTTCTTAAGAGTTGTTGGGTTTAAAGGGGCTCCTGCCCTTCTCCATGGAAGCCTGACTTGGGGGTGATCCTAGTGGCCATGAGGTTTCTCTGCAGGGAAAGTGCTAGACCTTCTTCTCCTGATTATTACGGACTGTGGTTATTGGTTATAGGTCTTCATCTGAGAGTGGGCGGGCGCCTCAGGGAGGCCCCTGGAGCATCCTGGATCTCTGCATCATGGTGACATCAGAAGAGTCCTTGTCATACACATCGTATTCCACAGACACATCCTTCATCCTCTTGCACCTACCCTGGGGTTTGTGTTCTGCCTGAAAACGGGTTAAACAGATCTGCATTGGCTCAGGGGCACCGTGCCCTGAGCATCACACCAGCATTGAGGGTGTAGAGATGACGGAAAAGCCTCAGACGTGACCTTGACCCACAAGGACCTGCAGACAGAAATCCTGCTCTTTCTCGTGTTGTTGAAGATGGTGTCACTCTCCTTTCTGTTGAAAACCTCCCCTAGGCATAGTAGTGAACTTGGGAGCTGGGGCATTGCCCCTGGGAGCTGAGAGCTTGGTGTCAATATGGGAGTCAGACGTGGAAAGATGCCCACCAATCAAACATGGGACTGCTTGTCACAGATGAGTGACAAGTGGGCAGTCTGGGTGGGCTTCTTGGAGGAGGTGTGGATAGAGGCCCACCTTGGAGAGGGCTGCTTGGCTCAGCCCTGCCACCTGGGCCCTGGGCCTGGGTCTGCTGCAGTCGCACACACCGTGTCAGCTCTCACATCCAGGCTTGGAGCCCGGCTCACTGCAGCTCCCCTCTTGTTCCCCACTCTCCCACTTGCCACCTGTCATCCCCCACAAGACTTCATCTCCTCAGCCTTTTCCCAGCCTCCCCCTCCCTCCACTACCGCCAGAGTCCATGTTTCTGATTTTCCCCCCCAGTTAGCGACGCTTGCATTCTTCAGCATCGACTCTCATCTTGTTATTTCCTGTCCCATATTTCCTAAACTCCCCAGGTCCCTCCTCGTTTATTTCCTCATCCTCTCTGGTGCTGTTCACAGCACCACCCGGTTGGTTATCATCTGCAGATTTAATTAGTGTGGTTGATGACCCTTTTCTTCCAGACCTGGGGCCGTGGGGAGGGGCCTCTGGCAGGGCCAGTTCCTCGAGGTGTGTGTGCAAAGACGCACCGTGGAAAAGCCTGTTTTGGCTGCGTAGATGGGACATGTTCCAAACAGGGCTCTCGCCTCATATAGAGAAAAAAAATGCCCCGGGAGCCAGGTTTTTCTGGGAAAGAAGGGAGGAAGCTGGAAGCCGGATTGCACAAACCCCCGATTCAAATTCCTCTGGCCGGGCGACTCCGCCTGCAGAATCCAGTTATTATTGGTCTCGAGCACCTGCTTGTCCCACGCCAGGCACTGTGTGCAGGGCCTTTCTCTTCCTGCTGATCTTCACTAGTACTCCGTGGGCTCACTGGTACTGCTGCTTCTGGGTTATTATTTTTCTATTTTACCAAAAAGGAAACTGAGTCTCGGAGAGACCGCCTTGCGTCTCTGTGGTCACACAGGAAGTCAATGGCAGAGCCAAGGGCTGAACCTGAGCCTCTCTGAGCTTTTCCTTTAATGCCCTCAGCTCTCAGGTACCCCATCTGCTTCATCCCCTGGCCTCCCAACCACTCTGGGCTGATGGATTATTTTCATGGTCCCCTTGGCAGATGAGTTAATTCTGGATATTTTTGGAAGTCCACAGAATGATCAACTTCTCTGTTCCTTTTTCTCACTTTTTCTGAGTGTCCCTGATCAGTGCATCTCTGTCAGGTCAAGATCTAGGTTTTAGTTAATTTAATAGCCTTTACTCATAAACCAGGGCCTCCCGGGTGGCCCTAGTGGTAAAGAATCTGCCTGCCAATGCAGGAGATGCAAGAGACGCAGGTTTGATCCCTGGGTTGGGAAGATCCTCTGGAGAAGGAAATAGCAACCCACTCCAGTTTTCTTGCCTGGAGAATCTCATGGACGGAGGAGCCTGGCCAGCTATAGTCCATGGGGCTGCAAAGAGTCAGACACAACTGAGTGACTGAGCACATTGTACTCATAAACCAACTTCTGTAAACTCTACCTGAATATCTCTCAAGTCTGAGTCTGGTGGGATGGGGGTGGAGTTGGGGAGGTGGGATGGTGTCATCATTGTTAACTCCAGCTTTTAGGTCAAGTCTGAAGATTTGTGGGTAGCACATTGATTTCGAAGTCTCTCTGAGCCCTAGGGCAGTGATTCTTAATGGAGTATTTTATGTTTCAGGAGTGAGTGAGTGAAGTTGCTCAGTCGTGTCTGACTCTGTGATCCCATGAACTGTAGCCTACCAGCTCCTTTGTCCATGGAATTTTCCAGGCAAGAGTACTGGAGTGGGTTGCCATTTCCTTCTCCAGGGGATCTTCCCGATCCAGGAATCAAACCCAGGTCTCCTGCATTGCAGGCAGACACTTTACCTTCTGAGCCACCATGTTTCAGGAAGGATCATTTTTTTTTCCCCCCTTGGGTGGGACTTCCAAGGCCCTTGAGGCATGTCTGACATCCTTTCCCTTCATTCACTAAATGGTAGCTAGCAATGCTCCTCAGTCATTGTGACAGGAAAGCTCCCACCCATTTCTGAAGGGGGTGGTACAACTCCTGTGGTTTGTAGAGCAGAGACGCAGAGAACATTTCAGGGCCAAATCGGGGTGAGCAGGTGGAGCTCTGGCTTCCAGAGGTCAATGTGGGCAGCCCCATGCAATGTTTGGTTGGAAGAAATCATTCTTTGGCTGAAGAAAGCTTGTGACTAAGTTGTAGAAGATTATACAGCTTCTTTGTACTTGTGCAAAGCCTGCCTCCCTGTGTAAGACCTCTGTTACTTAGGGCTAATGATTCCTAGAAGGGTCAGAAGTATGCCTTCAAGAAGCCTGCCTCCTCTCGCCTAGAGGAGGTCACAGCCACACCTGGGAGGCTTCTCCTTCATTCTGTGGACTGTGGCCTAGACCCAGCCCCAGAGCAGGTGGACAGTCACTGCCTGTCTGCTGCGCTTCCGGTCTCGCTGGAAAATAGGAAGCGGTTCCCAGCTCCATTGAGAAGGAGAAGGAGGGAGGCGTTCTCTTGGGGTTCCCTGATGGAGGACTTGTTATTGTTTATCTTGTTGAAGATGTAATGAATCCAGGGGAATGCACCGGGCTGACCCATCAAGGTCGCTGTTGTGAGGTTCGTGGGCAACGGCAGCATAGTGGATGGTGTGGCCACATCCCAGCCCTTGGCTCCACAGCTTCACTAATGCCACCCACACCGTCATGATATTTGAAGTCAGTTCCTTGTCCTCCAGGGTCTCCTTTGCCCAGAGTCAGCTCTTCCGCTGGTTTCTTACATCATTGAGAACTCTTGGTTCTGTTGACGGAAAACCCAACTCAACTGCTTTAAAAAACAAGACAAAGGAAATTTATAATCTCATGTAATCAGAAAGTAGGTCTGTTGAGGATTGATCCAGCAACTCACAGGATGTCCCCAAGGACCCCTATTTCTTTACCTTTCTGCTCAACCTTTTGCAGAGTCCATTCCATCCTCTGCCTACTCAGGGGTCCCTTGGCTGACCCAGGCCTTCCCCTGATGGCCACTGTTCTCCCCAGGGTTCTGGCAGAAAGAGAAAGCCGCTTTGTCCTGAAACCCTAGCCAATATTTCCTCATATCTTAATCAGTTCCCATTGCATTACAAGCATATTCCAGAACTGATAGCTGTGATTGGGGGGTGATTTTGGAATTGGTGTTGGAGTCAAATATAAAGCTGAGAAACAGGAGGCATATTTCTCTGGGCTTAAAACCTGGCAATTATTGATGAGTGAAAGGGGAGACGGCCAACAAATGAGCGTTCATTAGTTGTGCTGCCATTTGGGCATTAATCACCCCAGTCTTGATGTTATTCATTTGTCTCATGTGTTAGATATCATTTATCTGGTTTCCAAGGAGACTGGAAGCTGTATGACAGTTTATATTTCTTCTGTGTGCCCTTAACTCTTAGCACATTGCTGATCACACGGTTGTTGCCTAATAAATACTTGTTGAATTGAAATATGCTGGGATGATTGAATCGTAGGAAACAGTGGAGCTATTCCTTCAGGGAGGGGTGAGTCACTGCTCAGACACAGCAAGGCCACATCTTTTGGAGGGGAGACAAGGGGAGTTGATGACTGATGGTCTGAAGGTTTTATAGAAGTGTCCAGAGGAGGGAAGACAAGCATCTAAATCAAGAAATGACATAAGTTTTGAGTTAGGAAGAATGAGATAGATGGGTACTTTTAGAGGTAACATGATGGACTTTTAAATGCCCGGAAATGCTTGTCTCTGCATGGGACATTTATCACATGCAGTTCAGGAAGGAGATACTGGGTTTTCCTGCCCAAAGGTATGATGGCTGTTGAACTTGGTGATCTGTAGGGCGACTCTATGATTCATTGGCCAATCTGGGACTTCTTGGGTAATACTAACTAAGATGTCTCACTGGATAGAACAGTGGGGCAGAAGAAATAACCTGGAACTGTCCCAGCCCAGTCAGGACCTGTCAACCATCCTTGATCAAGGTATCTATCAGTATCAGCCACCCAGCCGCCTGCCCGGCAGCTGCCTTCCATTTCTCTGGGCCTTGACGTGCTCTCAGTATCCTGGCGGGGTGAGGGGTTGCTGAGAGCTGGCGTCTGCAACATCTGATTTCACTTGGGGATTGTCGACTGTCCAGAATTGTTCTGTGACGAATCAGAAAGGGCAGTATTTTCCTCTGGTTTATCCATGACCTTTTCCCCTCTGTTTGGGGCTGGGTCTCTGTGTCGGGAGCCTGGTTTTGGGAGAGGCCCTCTCCTTTCTGCCAACATCTTCCGGGCGTTTGGAGTTTTATCCTCTTCTTGGGTAGAAATTTGGTCTCTGACTCCTGGATTCTGTTCTGTTATTCCCGCATTCTAAGCTCCCAGGGAAAAACTCTCCTTTAACTTCACTTGGGGGTGTTCAGGTAAGCCAGGAACTATTGCCATGGTGGGTGGGCTCAGATATGATTTCTCTCAAGTGGGATCCGAGAAGCGTGGGAGCATCCCATGGAGGTCAAGGGGCAGGAGATGCTCTGCACTTCGAGTCCCAGAGCAGAGATCTGGCAATGACTACCCCTGAACTTTCTCTTTAAAAATCCTTTTATATTAATCCATACTTTGGAGTTTGCAAAACACTTTTCTGCGTATAATCTCACTTGATTCTGAGAGATCACGGAATCAGTGCTAGCTTTTGAATATTTTGTATGTGTATGTGCTCAGTCGTTCCCGACCCTGTGACCCCATGCGCTGGAGCTCGCCAGGCGCCTCTGTCTGTGGGCTTTCCCAGACAAGAATACTGGACTGGGTCGCCATTTCTTTTTGGACCCAGGGATCAAACCCTCATCTCTTGCATATCCTGCATTGGCAGGTAGATTCTTTATCCCTGAGCCACCTGGGAAGCCCAATGCCTATTTATTAATTAAAAACTAACCAGATATAGGGCTCCCCTGGTGGCTCAGCGGTAAAGAATCCACCTGCAATTCAGGAAGACTTGGGTCTGATCCCTGGGTCGAAAAGGGATCGAAGATCCCGTGGAGATGGAAATGGCAACTCATTCCAGTATTCTTGCCTGGGAAATCCCATGGACAGAGCCTGGTGGGCTACAGTCCATGGGGTCACAAAGGGTCGGACATGACTTAGTGACTAAACAACAACAACAATATATAACATATTTTAAATAAATAACATTTTTATTAAACATAAATAACATGTTATAGATAACATATCTTAATGAAAGATAATATTTTTCAAAGCAAAAAAATTGTAAGAAAGTATGGCATTATTTTACATTTTTGAATATCTTTTTTCTAGCCTTATTGAGGTATAATTGATTATAATAAACTGTACATATTTAAAATGATCTAATCTGTTGAGTCTGGGCATATGTACAAACTCATGAAGCCACCATCATAATTAAGATAATGAGTGTATCCACCACTCGCAGAAGATTCAATGAGTCCCTTGTAGAGTCCTTCCTTCTGCCCTCCAGGTGGTATTATTATTAATCATTACAATTATTTTAATGGGCTTCCCTGGTGGCTCAGTTGGTAAAGAATCTGCCTGAAATGCAGGAGACCTGAGTTCTATCCGTAGGTTGGGAAGATCCCCTGCAGAAGGAAATGACAACCCACTCCAGTAATCTTGCCTGGGAAATCCCATGAACAGAGGAGCCTGGTGGGCTATAGTCCATGGGGTCTCAAGAGTTGGACATGACTTAGCGGCTAAACCACCACCACAATTATTTTAATAGTGCCTCTGAGTTTTAAGAGCTTTGGTGACTTGCTGAAAATGGTGTGGCAGGGACTTCCCTGGCAGTCTCATGGTTAAGACTGCTCCTTCCAACATAGGAGATACAGGTTTGATCCCTAGTTGGGGGTCTAAGATTCCCCTAAGATGGCTCCCAGCCCCCAAACCCAAGCATAAAACAGAAGCCTTATTGTAACAAATTCAATAAAAACTTAAAAAAATGAGCCACATCAAAAAAAAAAAAATCTTTAAAACAAAAAACAAAGCCCAAAATGATGCAGCTGGGAAGTGACAGAGGTGGGGCCCAAGACCCAGTAAGTCTTCACACCCTAGTACCCATGACCTTTCCATGACCATGACAGTGGTGATGATTTCCCCCACTGCTTCTGTGGGTTTTTGAGATGGACAGAAGCCCAGGGAACACTTAATCCCACTCTGTTGCTGACACCTCATTTGCTCCCAGTCCTTCCGGGGTGCTGGGTTGCCCTGGGGGACCCTGCAGCTAAAGGATTAGATGGGGAACTGGCTTTCTTGGCCCTTGGTGTAAAAGAGGATCTGACTACTTAATTTTTGCTGGGTTCTCCCCTCCCCAATTCCTCTTCACCTGGGCTTGAACAGAGGTTTCCTAGGTGGCTTCTCTCTGGAGCACAGTGGTCCCAGTGCACAGGTTAAATCCTATGTGGCCAGGTCCAGAGATCATCTCTTCTGGGCGCCTGTCCATTCTGGTAGCCGACGCAAGGGGTCCACTGAGCACGCAAGGCCGCCTCCCACTCCTGGGAACTTTTGGTGATGGCTCTTTGTTTTGACAAAATTATGAAAAGAGTGGCTGGGTTTCCATCTCCATAGGACCCTGGCTGGACTGTTCCCAGTCTTTGCTTGGGGACTAAGGGCAGCCTTTCTCATGAAAGCAGTCATCTGCTGCTGTTTTGGGGGGGTGGTCCCTGGGACAGTGTTCATGGGCAATTGGTCCTGCCCTCCATCTTTGTCGATCATGCACGCATCCTCCCCTTGGCCCGGGGAGGAGAGGGTTAGAGAGGAGAATCATCCCGGGCCTCCCAGGAAAACAGGGTTTCACCTTTCCTCTGCCAGTCAGGAAGTTCTTCCCTGAGCTTAATTCCAAGCCACTGTGTCTTCGGGAGACCCAGGTGGAGCCTGTCCCCAGACCATGGGTTGGAAGTTCCTGCAGGAAGTTAAGACTTTGGTCCTTAATAATGACATGGGTAGACCAGGTGTTCCTCCAGGGGGCATGAGGCATTCCCTGCTCTCAGCTCTGCATGCACCCCACCCTTCTCCTTATTCTGCAATGATGGCTGCACTGGCCACAGTCTCAGGCCACCTGGTGTTACTTCTCCAGCTGCGTGGACATCAACCTTGGTGATCTGAGAACATGGGAGACCCTGGCAGGGCGGTTGTCTCACCCCTCCTCGGTCCTCATAGATCTGAGGTGACCTGGGTTGGGGACATCTGGGAGGTGTCTGCCCGCCTTGGTCCCTCTCTATCGTCTCCCCACCGCCAACCCTGGCAGCCTCGATCTGGGGCCTCGATGCACTGCAGCTGGTGTTCTCACGGCAGGGCTGGGCCCAGAGCACACACAGGCGTCTGGGGTTAGCGTCGAGGTGGCTTGGCCAGGCTGCAGGGGAAGGAGGCTTGTGGAGTATCGGTTTCCAGCATTTGGCTGGGACTGCCTCCCATTCACTCTTCTCTCCAGAGGGAAGACATGGTCTGGTGCAGCCACATGCAATCTTTGGAAAACAACAACGAGACATAAACAATATGGATAACCTCACCAGGAGTGCGTGACCTCCAGTCCCTAACGAGGGTTTTGAGAGGTGGCTGGAGCTCCAGAGAGAGGTGGCTTGGGGCGCGATTTCCCCCATCCCAGCCCCTGTCCCCTATCTACCTAATCTCTCATGAAGGGAGAGGGACCCTGGACTGCCTCGGATGGGTTCAGAGCCCGCGGGTATGTGCTGCTGTCACAAGCACCAGGGGATGGACCATGATCCGGGAGACCCGGTTTCCATTCCTGGCCCAGCTACTAGCTAGCTGTATGTCCATAACCCAGCAACTCAGCCTCCTGGGCTCTGGGTCTTCATTTACTACTTGAGAAAGATGTAAAGCATTGCTGGAGGGCTCTCCAAACTCCAGAGTCCCTGGGCCAAGTCAGTTCTCTCTTCTGAAATGCACCATGGCCGTCAGTTGGCCCTGCTTTGAGCCATCCGTACAGGGGTTTGAATAGCATGTATCTGATGGCTGGCAAGTAGAGAGACCCAAGACTTCCTTTATTCATCAGAACATCTTTTATTCTTTTTCTTAATGTTGCAATACCCTTACAATCCTATAAGGCACAGAGGTTCCAGGAACCTCCAGCTCCAGTTCAGTTCAACTGTGTTTTGTGGGCATCAGGAGACACTCATGCCAATGCAGTAGACCTCTAGGGGTGGGATTGGTGACCTGTGGATGCAGTGAGGACCTGGGGCTGCTGAGAGGAACAGAGATGCCCTCCTGAGAGGCCTGTGTAAGGGCTCCTGGTCAGGTGGAAACTTGAACGATACCAGGGCTACCAGACAGAGCATGTGTGATCAGGTCTGCTCGCTGTTGGATGTACTTAATTTTTTTTAACTTTAAGCTTTTTATCTTGTATTGGGGTATAGCCAGTTAACAATGTTGAGGTAGTTTCAGGTGATCAGTGAAGGGACTCAGCCATACATATGTTGTTCAGCCACTCAGTCCTGTCCGACTCTTTGGGACCCCATGGACTGCAGCATGCCAGACTTCCCTGTCCTTCACTGCCTCCCAGAGTTTGCTCAAGTTCATGTCCACTGAGTCAATGATGCCATCCAACCACCTCATCCTCTGTCACCCCCTTCTCCTACCCTCAGTCTTTCCCAGCATCAGGGTGTTTTCCAATGAGTTGGCTCTTCACATCAGGGGGCCAAAGTATTGGAGCTTCAGTTTCAGCATCAGTCTTTCCTATGAATATTCAGGACTGATTTCCTTTAGGATTGACTGGTTTGATCTCCTTGCAGTTCAAGGGACTCTCAAGAGTCTTCTTTAGCATCACAATTTGAAGGCATCAAATCTTTGGTGCCTACCCTTCTTTATGGTCCAACTGTCACATCTGTACATGACTACTGGAAAAAACATAGCTTTGATTATACGAACTTTTGTCGGGAAAGTGATGTCTTTGCTTTTTAATATGCTATTTAGGTTTGTCATAGCTTTTCTTCCAAGGAGCAAGTGTCTTTTAATTTCATAGCTGCAATCACTGTCCATAGATGTATTCATTCCTCCCCAAACCCATCTCCCATCCAGGCTGGCAGATAACACTGAGCAGAGTTCCACGTGTTATACAACCAGATCAGATCAGTTGCTCAGTCGTGTCCGACTCTTTGCAACCCCATGAATTGCAGCACGCCAGGCCTCCCTGTCCATCACCAGCTCCTGGAGTTCACTGAGAGTCACGTCCATCGAGTCAGTGATGCCATCCAGCCATCTCATCCTCTGTTGTCCCCTTCTCCTCCTGCCCCCAATCCCTCCCAGCATCAGAGTCTTTTCCAATGAGTCAACTCTTCACATGAGGTGGCCAAAGGACTGGAGTTGCAGCTTTAGCATCATTCCTTCCAAAGAAATCCCAGGGCTGATCTCCTTCAGAATGAACTGGTTGGATCTCCTTGCAGTCCAAGGGACTCTCAAGAGTCTTCTCCAACACCACAGTTCAAAAGCATCAATTCTTCGGCACTCAGCCTTCTTCACAGTCCAACTCTCACATCCATACATGACCACAGGAAAAACCATAGCCTTGACTAGACAAACCTTTGTTGGCAAAGTAATGTCTCTGCTTTTGAATATGCTATCTAGGTTGGTCATAACTTTCCTTCCAAGGAGTAAGTGTCTTTTAATTTCATGGCTGCAGTCACCATCTGCAGTGATTTTGGAGCCCAGAAAAATAAAGTCTGCCACTGTTTCCACTGTTTCCCCATCTATTTCCCATGAAGTGATGGGACCAGATGCCATGATCTTCGTTTTCTGAATGTTGAGCTTTAAGCCAACTTTTTCACTCTCCACTTTCACTTTCATCAAGAGGCTTTTGAGTTCCTCTTCACTTTCTGCCATAAGGGTGGTGTCATCTGCATACCTGAGGTTATTGATATTTCTCCCGGCAATCTTGATTCCAGCTTGTGTTTCTTCCAGTCCAGTGTTTCTCATGATGTACTCTGCATATAAGTTAAATAAACAGGGTGACAATATACAGCCTTAACGAACTCCTTTTCCTATTTGGAACCAGTCTGTTGTTCCATGTCCAGTTCTAACTGTTGCTTCCTGACCTGCATACAGATTTCTCAAGAGGCAGATCAGGTGGTCTGGTATTCCCATCTCTTTCAGAATTTTCCAGTTTATTGTGATCCACACAGTCTTTGTTAGTTTTCCATTTTACATGTAGTAGTGTGGACATGACCTTCCCAAAGTCTCTAACTATCCCTTCCCCCTCCCCATAAGTTGTTTTCTAAGTCTGTGAGTCTCTTTGTGTTTTGTAAGTTCGTTTGTATCTTTTCTTTTTAGACTGCACATATAAGGGATGCCGTGTGGCATTTCTGCTTCTCTGACTGACTTTACTCCGTGTGACCCTCTCTAGGTCCCTCCACGTTGCTGCAAGTGTCACGCTTTCACTCTTTTTGATGGCTGAGTACTATTCCATTGTACATATGTATCACATCTTCTTTCAAGAACAGGGAGGAAGGGAGAGGCTGGCAGATGAGTGAGGGCACAGGTTCAAGACGGGGACCTGACTTTGTCTCCTGTGTACTCAGGCTTCTGTTGGTTTACTTAGAGGTGAGGAAAACCAGCTGACGATACACACTGAGAGCCTGAAAGAGCTAAGAGTCAGGCGACGGCTGAGGACTGTCCATTTCCTCTGACCAGAGCACTGACAGCCTTTTCTTTGGTGCTTCCTGTTGAAACCCAAGAACTGGAGAGACAGAATTTTTAGTGTTTTTTTTTTTTTAATGGAGTCGAAGTGAAAGGAGCTGCATGGTGTTATGAGACCTTTCAGCTGAGCTGGAGGGAGGTTCGTGCCCTGCCCTGTATTTCACATTTGTTACCCCAGGGATAGGTGCATCCCCAAGACGGATGCATTGTCTTTCCTAGAGAAACTTTTGTGAGTTGGTTCTCCTTTTTCTGATGACCAGAACCAAAGTATACATTACAGCTTATTTTACATGAACTTGAATTTTAGTTGCCTGGTGACATTTGGGAGCCCCTCCAGTCACCGTGATGAGTTATTTATGAAATCTCTTCTAGGGATGGATTATATGCTCTGATGCCTAATTTCTTACACTTTAATGTTAAATTTCAGGTGGGCTTCACAAAGTAATGCTTTCTGATCATGTCCTCAGATTCTGGAGATGAATAATACTTTGAACCAGCGGATTCCCGTAGGTCCATGGGACGTTTTGAAAATCCTATAGACAAAAGAAACTTTGAGCAGGCTTCCCACGTGGCACTAGTGGTAAAGAATCCACCTGCCAGTGCAGGAGATGCAAGAGATGTGGGTTCAACCCCTGGGTTGGGAAGAGTCCTCCGAGTAGAAGATGGCAATCCACTCCAGTATTTTGCTGGAAAATTACACGGACAGAAGAGCCTGGTGGGCTAGAGCCCATGAACTGCAGAGTCAGACATGTCTGAGTGACTGAACACACAAAAACTTCAAGGCAGTTAGCAAACCAGGGTTTTAATCCAATAGGAGTGGTAAGTCACTTCAGTCGTGTTTGATTCTTTGTGACCCAGTGGACTGTAGCCCGCCAGGTTCCTCTCTCCATGGGATTCTCCAGGTAAAACACTGGAGTGGATTGCCATGCCCTCCTCCAGGGGATCTTCCTGACCCAGGGATCGAACTTGCATTGCAGGCAGATTCTTTCCCGTCTGAGCCACCAGTCTATTCTATCATTTGCAAGAACTCTGGGAGGACCTGTTCTGTGTCCAGCCTGTGCCAGGTGCTTGGGGGGCACAAATGAAGTCTCAGAGCCTGTCCCTGCAGTAAAAAAGCTGTCATCTTGATTGGAAAGAGTGAATCCTCAGTCTTCTCAATGGCTGACACCTCGTGAATGGTACACATTCAGACCTCACCGCAGGAATCCCACATTTGGTACCTCAGTTCCTCTTAGTGGCTCTGCAGCTTCTCATCTTCCTTGTTCAAGTGAAGAAACTGTGGCTCTCTTGCCTAAGTGACTTGCCCAGTGCCCTACAGCTGTAAAATCCAGGATCCAGGTCCTAATCTACTTGAATCCAAAGCCCAAGCTCTTTCTATTCCCATCCCATGCTGAAGGGGGCTTCCCGGGTGGCTCTAGTGATTAAGACCCTGCCTGCCAATGCAGGAGACTTACGAGACACAGGTTTGACCTCTGGGTTGGGAAGATGCCCTGGAGGAGGGCATTGCAACCCTCTCCAGTATTCTTGCATGGAGAATCCCATGGACAGAGAAGCCTGTTGGGCTATAGTCCATGGGGTCACAGAGTCACACATGGCTAAAGTGACTTAGCACGCATGCACACCTATGCTGAAAGCCCGATGATCTGAGGTGGAGCTGATGTAATAATAGTAAAAATAAAGCACACAATAAATGTGATCCACTTGAATCATCCTGAAACCACCCCTGCTCCCCTAACCTGGTCTGTGGAAAATTTTTCTTCCATGAAACTGGTCCCTGGTACCAAGGAGGTTGGGGATTCCTGCCCTAAAGGAATCCAAATCCAGGGCAGAATGGAAGTCAGCTGGACCTGGAGAACAGGGAACTTTTTTTTTTTTTTTTTAAGCTCAATCTATGTTAACCTTGTTCAAGCTGGTTTTAGAAAAGGCAGAGGAACCAGAGATCAAATTGCCAACATCCGCTGGATCATAGAAAAAGCAAGAGAGTTCCAGAAAAACATCTACTTCAGCTTTATTGACTATGCCAAAGCCTTTGACTGTGTGGATCACAATAAACTGTGGAAAATTCTTCAAGAGATGGGAATACCAGACCACCTGATCTGCCTCTTGAGAAATTTGTATGCAGGTCAGGAAGCAACAGTTAGAATTGGACATGGAACAACAGACTGGTTCCAAAGAGGAAAAGGAGTTCGTCAAGGCTGTATATTGTCACCCTGTTTATTTAACTTACATGCAGAGTACATCATGAGAAACGCTGGACTGGAAGAAACACAAACTGGAATCAAGATTGCCGGGAGAAATATCAATAACCTCAGGTATGCAGATGACACCACCCTTATGGCAGAAAGTGAAGAGGAACTCAAAAGCCTCTTGATGAAAGTGAAAGTGGAGAGTGAAAAAGTTGGCTTAAAGCTCAACATTCAGAAAACGAAGATCATGGCATCCGGTCCCACCACTTCATGGGAAATAGATGGGGAAACAGTGGAAACAGTGTCAGACTTTATTTTTCTGGGCTCCAAAATCACTGCAGATAGTGACTGCAGCCATGAAATTAAAAGATGCTTACTCCTTGGAAGGAAAGTTATGACCAACCTAGATAGCATATTCAAAAGCAGAGACATTACTTTGCCAACAAAGGTTTGTCTAGTCAAGGCTATGGTTTTTCCTGTGGTCATGTATGGATGTGAGAGTTGGACTGTGAAGAAGGCTGAGTGCCGAAGAATTGATGCTTTTGAACTGTGGTGTTGGAGAAGACTCTTGAGAGTCCCTTGGACTGCAAGGAGATCCAACCAGTTCATTCTGAAGGAGATCAGCCCTGGGATTTCTTTGGAAGGAATGATGCTAAAGCTGCAACTCCAGTCCTTTGGCCACCTCATGTGAAGAGTTGACTCATTGGAAAAGACTCTGATGCTGGGAGGGATTGGGGGCAGGAGGAGAAGGGGACAACAGAGGATGAAATGGCTGGATGGCATCACTGACTCGATGGACGTGAGTCTGAGTGAACTCCGGGAGTTGGTGATGGACAGGGAGGCCTGGCGTGCTGCGATTCACGGGGTCCCAAAGAGTCGGACACGACTGAGCGACTGATCTGATCTGATCTGATTTGATGTTAACCTTCAACTTTCGATTCCTAGGTTAGTTAAAAAGAGCTTCTGCATTTGGTGATGGTTCTGCCGAGGGATTTTCATGTTTTTTTTTTTTTTTTCCAGCAGACGTAGCCAGTCACACCAGCTAATATTTCACATCAGCTCGGTGTTGCTATTTTTATGAGAGGGTAACAATGTCTCATGGCATGAAAGAAACATGATGACTAGATGTTAGCACCAGTGCAACTGCATTCCAGCTTTTATTTTCCTTTGAAACTGGTTCCATTTGAGCAGAATGGAGAAGCGCCTTGCTTTGCTGGAGGGGCTGAAGGCCCCTCCCATGTTGGGAGACAATTTTCATCATTTAATATACGGCTGGGCTGCAGCTCATAGAGCCTCTAAAACCACAGGGATTCAACAAGGTGGAGCTTTACCTTTCGCATCAAAATCCCAGAGGCAGCCCGGGTTGGCTGGGACAATCCAGAGTCAGGACCCAACTTCTCTCTTGATACTTTGCTATTTCTGGCCTTGACTTCGACCTTGAGGTCTAAGACACTTGTATCTGTCTTTCAGGCTGTAGATCCAGTGATAGGGAAGAGGATGAAGGGGCAGAAGTCATCCACTTGTGTCTTTGCAGGGAGTTTCCAGGAGCTGCTCCACCCCCGACCTGTACCACATTGGCTAGGAATTAGTGTTATGGTTATACTTAACTTCAAAGGGGATGCTGCCTTCATTCTGGAAGGCCATGTACTTGGTTAAAAAATAAAGGAAGGACTTTCCTGACGGTTCAGTGGTTAAGAATCCAGCAGAAGATGAGGGTCTGAGCCCTAGTTCAGGAACAAGGTCCCACATTCTGCTGAGCAACTAGGCCCACACACACAACTAGAGAGTCTGTGCACTGCAAGGAAAGATCCCGCATGATGCAATTAAGACCCAATGCAGCCAAATCAATAGAGAAGACTAGAGAAAAGAAGAATGGCTGTCAGGGAACAGCTAGCAGTCTGCCACCAAGACCACAGGTGGACACTGGCCCTCCTGACCCTGCTCAAACGTCTGCAGCTGCTTAACGGACATTTGGTGCACACTTGAGGCCCCACTTCCAGATAAAGGTGAAAAAGGGGTTTGCCACAATTTGAAAACAAAGATGAAACCAAATATTTTAAAATCAATAATAGTCATGATTTCATCTTAGAGAGAAGGATGGTGGCACCCTTTGCCATCTTTCACTGAGAACATCATTTCTGGGGCTTCAGGTCAGCTCCACAGATGGTTTCTGTCTTCCTCTTGCTTTGCACTAAATTAGAAAAGCTTAAATTACCATTTGAAGTAGCAGTAAGTAATTGATGACTCCGTCTAGCAGTCCCGGTATTGTTGTCATAGACAGACAGAGAAATTGGGGCGATTTCTCACTGAAAGGCACTTCCAGGGTTTTGTCTGAACTGTGTCCACTTAGGGTCTCAAAGACTCTGTATCTCTTCATAGGACTGCTTCTTTGATGCTTCTCATTCTTTGATTCAATATTAGTCTAAGGCATGTCTTTATGTTCTCTTGCAGCCCTTGGATGTGGTTTTTAACTATGTGCAATAGATGTTCTAAAAACCACCAGGTAGAGCATAACCTGCCTGAGTTTGAGTTCTTTTTGAAAAAAAAAAAAAAAAAAAAAACTTTATATTTGGCCATGCAAAATGTGTAGCATCCAGGATCTCAGTTCTCAGATCAGGGCTCAAACCCAAGCCCCGTGCACAGAAGCTTGAAGAGTCAACCAGTGAACCGCCAGTGAAGTTCCTCGAATCCTTTTTTCTAAAAATCCTACTATCTGTAACTTTGGGCAAATTGTTTGAACTTTCCCTCTCCAACAGTAGGGTAGAGAGGTGATGGTCCCCCATGCGTATTCTGTGAGCTGAAGCACACGACCTCCGTGCTCCAGCCAGGCACACAATTCACTCAATAAAGGTGCATCTTGGTGATGGGTGTTGCTTTCAGGCACTTGTCAACTCTAGACTGTCCAAGGCTCTCAAACCACAGTTCTGTCTCCCTGTGAAATCCTGCTTTCTTCTTCCGTCTCCCTCCTTAGAAGTCAGCAGCTTTCATCCCCAAGGTGGGAATAGCTTCTGGATGTCATGGTTATCGAAAGGATCATCAAGTGCCATTAAGAATCAGAGAGACAGTCTTCACTTGCATTATGAGCGCCATGAAGTATCTTTTTGTCTTCTTCATCATCTCAGAAACCCGTGAACCTGTGACCGTGAACTGACTGTCAGTTGGGTGCGAAAGGCAGTCTTCTCCCAGCCACCTGGTTCTCTGCCCAGCCCTTGGGATGGTGTGCATGGCTGCCTCCAATGGCATCTTCAGTGCTAAACCGAGACCTGTATTGGTGAACACCAACTGGTCTTTGAGGATGACTTTGCAGAGGGTTGTTGCTGCTTTTCTGTGAGGAGCATTCCTTTCGCTGCCCACAATGTTGGTGCCTTTTTGGCCCTGGACTCTGTGCGTCCTGTTTCATGAGATGCTCAGGAAACCAACAAAGCTTGCTTGCTTTCCCCTGGAGCATGTGTGTGGGGGCGGGTGAGAATGGGACAAAAAGCTGGGAGCTCATCTCTCTGCAGAGCACGGTGGCCAGGCCCTGGTCCTCGCTCTGCCCTCAGCTGCTTTATCCTAACTGTAAGTGGCACATGGACCAGCATCTCACGGGGCTTTGGGATTCCCAGAAGTCACTGGACGAGGAATTGCCTATTGACTTGTGCTGCTTTTTTTGTGAACACAGTGTTCGTAATTGATTTTGCAGGTAGTTTTAGAAGCTTCATACTAATGATGAGGCTTTTGCTCTTTGTTTCCTACTTGTTTTGGTCTTTTTTCATTCTTTAGTGATGAAACAAACTATAGTAATGTCAGAAAGTGTTTTATTTTTCCCCCTTTGTGTGCTTGTTCTGAAAAAACTTGAGGTTTTCTTTGTAGATGAGAAGAAACTAATAGCTTCATGTTGTAACTGGACCGATTTTTATAGCAGACACTGCCTGGGGCCAAATGAGCTGCTGAGTCAATAAAACCTAGTTTTCAGATATTCATCACTGCATTTCCTTTCCTTATTTTACATTTTTTGGGTGAAATCAGTGCACTCAGAGAATGATATATCCTGGGACCTAAATTCACAGCCATATTCACACAAAATCCTGCCCATGATTTATTTTTTATGATATTATATTGAGTTGTACCATTTACATTTATTATTTTTATCATTAGCTTTTGTTGTTGTTGTTTAGTTGCTAAGTAATGTCTGCTTCTTTGAGACTCCATAGACTGTAGCCAGCCAGGCTCCTCTTGTCCGTGAAGTTCTCCAGGCAAGAATACCGGAGTGGGTATTTCTCTCTCCAGGGGATCTTCCTAGACCAGGGATCAAACCCGAATCTCTTGCGTTGCAGGCAGATTCTTTACCACTGAGCCACCTGGGAGCCCCTTATAGGCTAGATGAACCACTTTGTGATTTGGGCTGTGACACAGCAAAATCGTAGAACAAACATAAAAATTTAATATTATTTTATTAAACTATTAATTATAATATAAAATATTAATATTTACGGAAAATGTCAGTATGGAGGCAGGTTCCAGACTGTTCACTGAAGCCAGCAGAGGTAAGTCCCAGTTAGAAAATAGATGATGAACATTTACTGTACAGCACAGGGAATTATACCCATTATCTTGTAATAACCGGTAATGGAATATGATCTGCAAAAAGACTGAATCAAAATGCTGAACACCTGAAACTGATACAGTATTATAAATCAGCAGTACTTCAACAAAAATAGTTAATGGGATTTCTGTGAAAACTGTAATTGCTTACATTCTAAATCTGTGAACACAACTGTTTTAATTCCTCTTTTTCTCTCAAGTCCCCAGACCTCCAGGGACTGCTCTTTGGGAATGCTTCTCCACTCTGGGTGAGAGCATTTCTGAGCCAGGAGCAATGAATGGGATGTGGGTGGGAGGGAGCTGGCCCCCAGTGAGGTATAAAGAGAACAAAAACCAGAAACGGAAGAAATAACACGTCTGGGCTTCTTGTTTGGAAGAATTGGGGAGCTTGGAATGTACGCTGTGACCTCCTAAGCGCTGCTGTTTCTTCTTGTTTGTCCCTTCCAGAGCAAAAGCCAGGGCTCCGTCTTCGTCCGGATCCACGCCCCGTGGCAGGTGCTGGCCCGAGAGGCGGAATTCTTGAAGATCAAAGTCCCCACCAAAAAAGTATGAGCATGTTTCTCCTGGGTTCTGGGGTCTCTCAAGGGCTGGATGGATATGAACAGTGTTGGGAAGGGGCTGGGTGGGACGTGGGTGTTGTGGAGTTGAATCATGCTTGCTTCTCTGGGGATGCCAAGGTTGGGCAGAAGGGACTTGGGAGACAGTGTCACCTCAGAGCATCACTGACATGGGCTCTGCAAGAAGCTGGTCATTGCCGTGGTCCAGCTTTTCAACTTCTCCTTAAACCCCCTTCTCCCTCCCTTCCAGCCCAGCCAGGCATTTCTTTTTTTTTTCACCGCCCCCCGCCCACCCCAGATCACTGGTCTATATATAATCTTTTTTAAAAAGTCTTTATTGAATTTGTTACAATATTGCTTCTGTTTTATGTTTTGGCTTTTTGGCCATGAGGCATGTGAGATCTTAGCTCTCGGACCAGTGATCTAACTCCATCCCCTGCACTGGAAGGTGAAACCCTAACCACTGGGCCACTGGAAAAGGTGCCAGGCTTTTCTTCAGAGTGTGCAGTGGTAAGGAATCTGCCTGCCAGTGCAGGAGATGAAGAAGATGTGCTTTCAACCCCTGGGTCTGGAAGATCCCTGGAGAAGGAAATGGCAACCCACTCCAGTATTCTTGTCTGGAAAATACCGTGGGCAGAGGAACCTGGAGGGCTGCAGTCCATGGGGTCGCAGAGTCAGGCACGACCAAGCATGCACACACATGGCAATGAGAGTGGATGGCAAGCCTTGCCGATGGGGTGGGCAGCACACAGGGAGGTGTGGGTTCACCAGACTTGCTGTGAAGACAGCTTTTCTGCTTGTGACGCTGCCCCTAAGTGTGGTGTGATGGTGGCTTTTGTAAAATAGGAGGTTCTTCTCATGTGAGTTGATCACAGTCATCTGGGAAACGTGTTCACAGTGTTCATGCCCCAGCCCAGCTGGGACCGTGATCTTGTTGGCTGGCGTGGAGCAAGCAAAGCAAAAAAATCCCCAGGAAAGCCCCACAGTTGAGATGATTTTCAAGGTCCTGTTCAGCCATTAGAGTCTATATATAATTAAAAAAATTTCCTGGAGAATTCCTGGGTGACAGCTTCCTTGCGTAAGAAAATCCAGCAAATATCTCCAAAGAGAAAGGAAGCGTGTCCACAGATTTCCACAGATTCGGTATTCTTTTTTTATTAGGTATTTTAGGGAAAAAGGATGGTTATTGACTTTGAACTTTTGAGGTGTTTCTAGGAAGGCCCCCAGGGCAGGTGACGCTATGGTTTAACCAGAAGTGATCTGTGGGCGATTCTGTCTCTCAGTCCCTCTCCCCCTCTTCCACACACACACACACACACACACACACACACCTTGTCTCACAAGTGTTGACCTAGCTTTGCCGAGATCGCGACTTCATCATCATCATGTCCACCCTCCCCGTCATTAACAGAAATTCCTATTGGCTGCGTTCTGCACAACCATCGTCATCACCTGAATTCTTGTCACCCTCTCCACTATCAGTGACATGGTTAGAGTCAGCAAAACATTTGGATTAGCATCGTGGGCTGTGTTTACACCGTCCTCACTACCAAGAGATCTGCGGCCCCATCAGAAGTCATCCATCACATACCATGCTGTGTGATGCCGTGTCACGCACCCCTGACTCAAGAAAGATGAAGCCTGTGGGTTCTGTTCTGATAGACTTATTAAGATGGATAGCACATCCATGGCAGGTGGACAAATGACTACTGAACAGTGAACAAATACAGGCATAAATACAGCTACAGACATCTTGCCAATAAAAGGTACATGTTTAGGGGTCGCATGCCTGAGAGTCTTGGTTTCACAAGAACCATGCTGTGACCTTCTCCTCTTCATATGCACTGCTCTGCCCTCTGTCTCCTGACCCCTCACTCCCAAACCGCTGTCCTCAGGTGCAGGCACCGTCTTGAATCTGGACCTCGGCTCCTCTGATGCTTTCCCGGTCTGCTGGCCACACGACCCAAGTCAGCCTCGGATGGAGGCGTCCGCTTCCCTCTGGAGGTGTCCTCACTTAACTCACCTTCTGCTTCTCTTCCTTCTGTCTTCAATACATATATATTTCTTCTCCTTTCTCTGGCTTATCTGAATAGCTAACGTTCTCTTAATTTCTTCGATTTGTATCTTGCTGCCTATGTTTTCTATCTCTGCTGGCTGATCCCTGGACAGAAGGTGAGTGAACTTTGCTGCCCTTGCTAGTGCTTCTGTTCCACAGGACAATCCTTTTAGTAGGAAACGTAGAGACCCAGGAGAAGTGTGGGTCCTCCTTCTCTCCCCTCTTCGGCTCTTCTCCGTTGCTAGTGTCTTCCATCCTTCCTTCCCCCGCCCGCTCTTGTGTCCCTTCTTCTTCCCCCTCCCACTTCTTTACTGGTGCCCCTTCCTAGCCTCCCTCCCTGTTCTTGAACATCCGTCCATACCTATCACTTCCTCCTCCTCATTCCTGGTCTCAGTCCCTAAGTAGTGCTGGCCTCTGGCCCCTCTGGTCTCTGCGTGTCCTTCCACAAGCTCGTAGCTACAGGAGCATAGTTCTGGTTGCAGGGCACGCCTGCCCTCAGAGCCTATGAGTCCCCGTATTCTCAGCCTGTTGGAATGTACCATCCATCATGTAGGATGTGCCTGCACTTGTATTTGTAGGTAAGATGATTAGGACAAGGATGTATTATGATGAAGCCATCTTGGAGTTCCCTTCTGTTTCTTTTTTTTAAATATAATTTAAATATATTTGATGTATGAACTGAAAGTGAAAGTGTTAGTCGCTTAGTCGTGTCTGACTCTGAGACCCCAATGGACTATAGCCCACCAGGCTCCTCTGTCCATGGGATTGTCCAGGAAAGAATACTGGAGTGGGTTGCAATTCCCTTCTCCAGGGGGTCTTCCAGACCCAGGGATTGAACCCAGGTCTCTTGCATTGCAAACAGATTCTTTATCATCTGAGCCCCTAGGGAAGCCCCATTTGACATATAATCTTGTGTAAATTTAAGTTGTACAACATCTTAATTTGGTCAGTGTATAGATTGTAATATGATTGCCATTGTAGCAATAATTAGCATCTCTGTCATGTTACAAAATCATCCTTTGTTTTCAGTGGCTGGAATCTTTAAGTTCCAATCTTTTAGCAAGTTTGATGGTTATGATACAATATTGTTGGGCATATTCCCTGTGCTGTGCATTAGATCTCTAGGGTCTATTTACTACATGTTGCAAGCTTGTACCCTTAAACAGCATGTCTTATCCCTCCAGCCCCATCCCCTGGTAACCACCATTTTTTTTTAAAGGTTTGCAGCTATTTTATTACGAGTGTACACTTAACACAATGAAATCAACACTGATATATTGAACCTAGTTAATAGTAGTGTAATAATATTTGGATGATTATATTATTTTGAACAACAAACTACACTGAAAATTAATGTGATAAACTTCTTGGTCATAATATTATTAAGAAATACAATGTATACATTGAAAACATGATTGCTCAAAATTTGAAAATGGAAATGAACTCATTTGGGCAGAGTCAGAGTTCGACTAATCTGAAAGGAGCGGGTCTGTGGAAGGACCGTCTTGTTTCAACAAGTTTGGCTTTTTAGATTTCACATGTAAGTGATATCATACGGTATTTTTCTTTCTCTGACTTCTCTCACTGGGCATAATGTGCTCCAGGTCCATCCATGGTATTGCAAATGGTGGGATTTCCTTCTTTCTTATGACTGAATCATATTCCATTGGATCTGTGTGTGGATATATAAAATCTTATATATACAATAATGGATAAAGACATATAATGGATGTGTATGTGTGTTTGTGTGTACTTAGTTGCACCTGACTCTTTGCAACCCCTGTGGACTGTAGCCAACCAGGCTTCTCTGTCCATGGAATTTTCCAGGCAAGAATACTAGAGTGGGTTGCTAGTTCCTCCTCCAGGGAATCTTTCCAACCTAGGGATCGAACCCATATCTCTCACATCCACTCCATTCTTTAGCACTAGCGCCACCTGGGAAGTGCCAATATAATTGATATTGAGTGGATAAAGAAGATTTTGCTGCTACTGCTAAGTCACTTCAGTCGTGTCCGACTCTGTGCGACCCCCATAGACGGCAGTCCACCAGGCTCCCCCGTCCCTGGGATTCTCCAGGCAAGAACACTGGAGTGGGTTGCCATTTCCTTCTCCAATGCATGAAAGTGAAAAGTGAAAGTGAAGTTGCTCAGTGGTGTCAGACTCCTAGCGACCCCATGGACTGCAGCCTACCAGGCTCCGCCGTCCATGGGATTTTCCAGGCAAGAGTCCTGGAGTGGGGTGCCATCGCCTTCTCCAAAGAAGATTTTATGTATTTGCATATGTAAAGAATGTTATTATAATTTATATTATATATTAATTGTAATTTATATAATTATATATTATATTATATACTTATATAATATTTATATGTTGTAAATACATATGTATAAATTTTAAAATATATGTATGTCTTGACACACACACACACACACACACACACATATGTCTTCTTTATCCATCACCCACTGATGGACTCTCAGGTTGCTTCCTCCCCTCCTTCCTTCCTGTTTTGGAGCCATAGCCAGGTAGACTCTGCATCAGACGAGTCCTTGAGAGGCCAGCCTTCCAGCTCTGGTCCTGGACCCACCTGCTGTGTGACTTGGGGATGTCACTTTTTCTTGCAGAGCCTCAATGTCCTCATCTGTGAAGTGGGCATAGTAACACCTGCCCTGTTTTTCCTAGAAGGTTGTTGTAAGAATCCAGGTCTTAGCCGCTGCTATGGGAATGCAGAAGTTTACTATTGTGTCTGTGTTCTCAAATATTTTTAGGTGTGTTCTCAGTTCCTGGTTCCCCAGTCACCTTCCCTCCTGATGCAGTAGGCAGCCAACACTGATGGAACTCCTGGCGGAAGGGGGTCTGTGGAGAGACACTGAGGGACTCAGAGGCAGTATGAGCCCTCAGAGTTCACAGCCAAGGGCACAACAGGCGGAGTGCCCACACTCAGACACCCTGTGCTAGATTGCTCAACTGTGTCTGACTCTTTGTGACCCTGTGGTCTGTAGCCTATCAGGCTCCACTGTCCATGGGGATTCTCCAGGAAAGAATACTGGAATGGGATGCCATGCCCTCCTCCAGGGGATCTTCCCCACCCAGAGATCGAACTCGCGTCTGTCATGTCTCCTGCGTTGGCAGGCAGTTTCTTTACCACTAGCGACACCTGGGAAGCCCATCTGATTAAATACTGTGCCAAGTAGCCCATCAGCATGGCACAGCTTCCGTCTGGGGGAATGCTGGTCCTGGGAGTCTGGGAGAGCAAAGCCAGGGGGTGGCCCTGATGAGGCTGCAGGTGTAGCAGAAGGAACTTGTCCCCATGGTATCAAGTCCCCAGACTCCACACAGGTGGGCCATCCTGGCATCCTTCTGCTGCAGGGCTCCAGACCATTTTCCTATTCACAGAATGCAGTGGCAAGTAGTTGACCTCCCAGGAGGATGTCATAACCACGAGAGGGGGACACAGCGTGGTATTCTGGGTGGCATGCGTTTGCTTGCAAAAGTGAATCTGAGAACCAAGTCTAGGAGTAGGGGTGGGGGTTAAACCCAGTTCCTGGGGTGAGAAAGGAGCATGGGGGTAAAGCTGACCTCCATAGGCCTAGTGTTGGGTCCAGTGGTGTTTTCTCCTCCCTTTAAAAAAAAAAATATTTATTTGACTGTGTTGGGTCTTAGCTGTGGCATGTGGGATCTTTTTTTAAATTAAATTAAATTTTATTTTATTTTTAGTCATGGCATTTGGGATCTAGTTTCCTGACCAGGGATTGAACCTGGGCCCCCTGCACTGGGAGTGCAGAGTCTTAGCCACTGTACCACCAGGGAAGTCCCTCCCCTCTTTTTAATGGGCTTGGGAAGTGACTACAAAAAGAGTAACCACGTTTGCAAGGATTCGTGTCCTGGCGGCGGGGGGAGCAAGGAGGAAGACTGAGGCATAGTGTGGGGTCACTTAGCATCTTCGTGGCTGGTGGAGGCCGGATCATAACTCAGCACGGTCCGGAGAGACCGGGAAGATGGGCAGGAAATCCCTAAATTGAGCTCTCGAACCTGGACAAATCCACAGTAATGAGTCCAGGGACACGGAGTCCTGAGCACAGATATTAACCGGGAGGGGGATCTTGGAAGGAAGTGTTTGTTTTCCAAAAACAACAACAGAGGAGCCAGTATTTTGTGAGGGACACGCAGTGTCCCTGCACAGGATAGAGGCAGGAGGCCTGGCCTTTGGCCCCGAGCAGCCTGGGAAGGTTTGAAGTGCGTGCTTTCTCACCTCTGCTCTTTACCGAGGTGGCCCGTCTAGATTGTGGTCAATATCTATGTTTATTTTGCACTTTTCTTATTTAAAAAATTTTTTATTGGAGGATAGTGGCTTTACAATGTGGTATTAGCTTCTGCTGTGCAGCAAAGTGAACCAGCCATGGGTACATCACTTTTTTATACATATGAACGAGTACCCTGCCACCCGTCCCCGCCATGCTCACCCCTGACGTCCACTTCTCCCCCACGAGCTACATCCCAGGAACTGGTGAGGATGAGATGATGGAGTCCATTCTTGTGTTAATGCAGCAGGTTCATCCAGCAGCAAACCCATGTCCCTTGCATAGTAGCGCAGATCTTAATCACTGGACCACCAGGGAAGCCCCTCTTCTCATTTTCATGAACTGAAATGATATAGAATTGCCATTAAGAATCTTCTGATGAGAGTGAGAAAATTAGTGTTACCATGTTGGACTAAATAAAATTCCAGTTAAAAAGCAAAGAAATGTGGCATTTTAGTTAACCTGGGTGGCCCCTTAGGAGGAAAATATTAATTCTATTAAGCTTCATAAATTATTGGAAGTTGTGCTCCATTACTTATTGCTGGCTCTTAGAAATTCTGATTTGTGACTTCTGCAAAAGTTCCACAGGAAGACCCTCCCCAGGTTCCTGATGCCCACTCAGCCAGGCCAGAACCTCTGCCTTCTCAGTTATTCAGATCTGAGGCTTGGATTAGTCAGGTTTCTCTAGAGAAACAGAACTAACAGGATTGTTGTTGTTGTTCAGTCGCCCAGTTGTGTCTGACTCTTTGCAACCCCATGGACTGCAGCAGGCCAGGCCTCCCTGTCCCTCACCAGCTCCCGAAGTTTGCCCAAGGTCATGTCCGTTGCATCGGTGATACCATCCAACCATATGTGTACATATATTATGTATATACATTTGATATATATATCATCCTCTTCTATGGAGTTCTCCAGGCAAGAACACTGGAGTGGGTTGCCATTCTCTTTTCCAGGGAATCTTCCTGACCCAGGGATCAAACCCGGGTCTCCTACATTGCAGGCAGATTCTTTACTGTCTGAGCCACCGGGAAAGCCCCTCCTGCCCTGATGTAAAGGAAATGGTTCAGTTTTGTTCAATTGCTTTCCTACGGAATGCCTGTTAATATCTTGGAGGAACCAATCATCTGCAGAATGTACTCTGGGAAATTACATCCTGGTTAAGTAAATTAAATTAATCCTAAATTAATTAAATTAATCCTAAAATGGAGAGACAGAGCATTCAAATTATTATTTTTTCATTATTATGGAGTAGATCAGGGGCTTTCCTGGTGGCTCAGTGGTCATTTGTCCATGCAAAATTCAGAAACAGAATCACATCTTTCCCCTACTCACCTTGACCCTCTTCTTCCTTCATCAAGTAGTGACTGAATTCCTCTGTGGGATTATTTTGATAGTTTAGTGATTCCTCCTCGGTGACCAGACAGTAAAAAGCAGGAGAAACTCCATGAACTTTATTGAAGATTGAGATTGTCTAGATCCTTAATCCTTAGAGGAGGGTCACTGACTACTCAGCCTTCATGATACCTTTCAGGACAGATTCTTTCGATTATTATAAATATCATTGATGATTTTTGAATGAACCAGAGGGGGAGCTGTTCACACTGATGGGCTGTGGGGGGTCCTCTTCTTGTTGTCTCTGCCTGTTCCCAGGCATTTGTTTTTAATAGTGATGTGGGGTTGGGTTTATATTTGATATCTTTATGGGCTCTTTGGTGCACGCTCTTTGATTGCTATTTAAATAGGCTGGAAAGAGTACGGAACACTTGTACTTATTCAGTTTTGTTTTCTGTGATTCTTCTCATCTTTAAAAATCAGAAAAAACCAAATTGATGCCATCTCCGTGCCATTGTTTCCGTGTGGAACCTGCGATGGCTTGGGGCCACCTTCTGGATGTGCATGCAGGCCTGGCAAGACCACAGACCTGACTCAGGGATCACAAACAGTGATGCCAAAAACATGAAAATGTAATGGGAAGTGAATTTGCATTTTTGAAAATTAAGTTGTTTTTAGGCTTGTGATTGAAAAAAATGGAAAGAGAAGTGGTGGTTTTCCTTTTGAAAGCCTCACATCTGACTGAACTGGGGCAGCATGTGCCAGATGGGTGGGCAGGGACCTGGACCCTGGACCCCGTGCTCTTGGGCTGAGAGCAGAGGGCAGTGCATAGAATTTGTCAACTATAGTAAAACAAGACTGAGTAGCTGGGATATGTGGTCGCTTTCTCAATGGGAGACATGGGAGCATGGGCCGTGGCTGCCACTGTGGGCGGGGGAAGAGCGAAGCAGGGAAGGAGGAGGGGGCGGTCAGCTTCAGGCACCTTGGTCTCATGGGCAGAGCTCTTCTTACTCAGTAAGAACTGGAATCAGTGATATACTGGTTTATAATGGCTCTTGAGATCTGATACATTTTCAGAAAATTTGCAAGCTGGTCATAGTACCACTGATTGAAATTGGCCATCAGTTCAGTTCAGTCGCTCAGTCATGTCCAACTCTTCGCAACCCCATGAATCGCAGCATGCCAGGCCTCCCTGTCCATCCCCAACTCCTGGAGTTTACTCAAACTCATGTCCATCGAGTTGGTGATGCCATCCAGCCGTCTCATCCTCTGTCTGTCCGCTTCTCCTCCTGCCCCCAATCCCTCCCAGCATCTGAGTCTTTTCCAATGAGTCAACTCTTTGCATGAGGTGGCCAAAGTATTGGAGTTTCAGCTTCAGCATCAGTCCTTCCAATGAACACCCAGGACTGGTCTCCTTTAGGATGGACTGGTTGGATCTCCTTGCAGTACAAGGGACTCTCAAGAGTCTTCTCCAACACCACAGTTCAAAAGCATCAATTCTTCAGCGCTTAGCTTTCTTCATAGTCCAACTCTCACATCCATACATGGCCACTGGAAAAACCATAGCCTTGACTAGATGGACCTTTGTTGGCAACGTAATATTTCTGCTTTTCAATATGCTGTCTAGGTTGGTCATAACTTTCCTTCCAAGGAGTAAGCGTCTTTTGATTTCGTGGCTGCAATCACCATCTGCAGTGATTTTGGAGCCCCAGAAAATAAAGTCTGACACTGTTTCCACTGTTTCCCCATCTATTTCCCATGAAATGATGGGACCGGATGCCATGATCTTAGTTTTCTGAATGCTGAGCTTTAAGCCAACCTTTTCACTCTCCTCTTTCACTTTCATCAAGAGGCTCTTTAGCTCCTCTTCACTCTCTGCCGTAAGGGTGGTGTCATTTGCATATCTGAGGTTATTGATATTTCTCCCGGTAATCTTGATTCCAGCTTGTGCTTCTTCCATCCCAGCATTTCTCATGATGTAGTCCGCATATAATTTAACTAAGAAATTGGCCATAGTGGGCATATTTACACCATAGAAATCAGTGACAGCTACATATCAGCCATCCAGCCCCACACACGGAAGTGGTTGGTAAGCGTTTACCAGTGCACGGTGAATCAGAGCCCTGAGAATGAAGGCGGAGTGCGCAGTCAGAGTGCCACGGTGGACTAGCGCTCTCCAGTGGTGGGGGCGAGCAGGCTGGAACCTGAGGGTGTTATGTGATTTCTTCTGTGGACATTAAAGTGCTGTTGGTCAGAAGGGAGCTGGGAGTGACCGTGTCTCTTCAGGGACTCTGAATTAATGCCATATCAGTCACCTCTGGTCAGAAAGGAACTTCTCACTCCTGCCCACTTGCTCACTGCAGCCCAGCTACACAGATCCTCCAAAATACAAGCCTGTTTCCCTCTCTGGGCCTTTTGCTTGACCTTCCCTCTGCCTGAGGACCTCCAGATACCAGGATGCAGTTACCCACTCCACCTGGGTCTCTGCACAGACTGATATACCTGACTCCCCTGTGTGAAGTGGGCCCCTGTCTCTCTTCTTCCCTCCACCCCCTTCTCTTGTGTGTGTGTGTGTGTTTAACACTCAGCACTGCTGGATACTGAGTAATGTGTTTGTATCTTTGCTTTATTGTCTGTATCCTCACTACACTGGAATCTCCAGGAGGGCACCGGTTTTGTCTCTTCCTATTGGCAGCAGCACCTAGAAAGGCCTGGGTACAGAGCAAGCAGTAAATCAACATTTGATAATGAATGAAAGGATGGATCTCATTACTAGCCTGGTTCATTGGTCCTGGCTTACTGCAGTGTTGCTGAGATGGGTTCTGAGTCTTCATTCAAGGGCATTGGAAGAATGCTGTGGTCCCTCAGGGTGGTCTGCAAGGGGGTGGGGGGAGGCAGCATTGTGATACACGGACCATAGCAGCCATCCCTGATCTGGGTCCTCAGTAACCCCTTCAGTTACCAAAAAATCATTTAGAAATAGTCTAATTGTACCTGGAATGGGGCTGGGTTGTGTGTAAGGAGCCCTAGACCTTGGAAGGATCATGTTTTTTATTCATTCACCCATCCATCCATCCGCCCAGTGAATAGTTATTATCATTATGTCTGAGATATTCTGCTGATGGCTGGTGATGCAGTGGTGACTACAGCTGGTCTTGGCCCCATATGGCTTCGGTGTGGGGAGGATTCAGAAGTTAAATAGCTGGTGATGAGCTGGGAGGCTCAGGGAGCAAAGATCAGGGTAGACAGAGAGCTAACGGAAGAAGACCAATTCAGATGGCGGGGAGGTGCAGGGTACTGGAAGGGTGCCTTTGAGCTGAGACCCAAGGGCTGGGTAGGAGTTTGCCAGGTAGGGAGGGCAGGTGAGAACCTTCCTGGGAGAGGGAAGGACATGTCTTCCCACCCCACACAAGAAAACCCTGGCCTCTGCAGGGAGCTGGGAGGAGGCCAGTGTGCGTGAAGCACAGAGACTGGGGACAGGGCGTGAGGGGGTGGGGTGGGTGGGGACTGAGGCTGCAGGGGAGGCAGAGGTGGGGCTGGAAGGGACTCATCAGCCATGTAAGTAGTTTGGATTTTCTCCCACATTTTTAAAGTCAGCAAACATTCATTCATGTGTAGAGGACATTGAAAATGTAATTAAAAACCATAAGTGAATCCAGAGTTAGACCTCAGAGAATGTGCGTTTTGTAAATACATTGCTGTGTGCATTTGGCGAGGCTGTGGACAGACATTGACCTATGGGCACAGGATGGGGTGGAGGGACTGGGGAGCTCCTGCTCTTGGTGGGCGCTGGGACTCCTTTGGGCTCTAGGATGCAGCTGAACAGAGTGGCTCCCCGTGCTCTTTGCATCTGGATTGGTGGGGGGTTTAACGTCTGCTTGAGTAGGTAACTAGGCTGGTGCATGGAGTAGGTAACCAGATCTGTGCACCCTCCGATCTGGGTTCAGTGCCCATGTGTCTGCCTGCATCCCTCTCTCTCGTGCCCTTGGGTACCAGTGGAGCAGGAGAACCATGGATGTGTGAGCCCCTCTTTTTCATAACTTCTTTAGTCCAGCGGCGTCCACCCCAGTCCCGTTTGCAGGGCGACCTTCCACACTGCCTGGCTTCCCTGTGTGTCTGAGCCTTTTGAAATGAAAGTTGAACAGGTGATCATTTTCAGCCTAGTTGACCCTCAGTTACCCAGTGACCAGAGGCACAGAGGAAAACACAGATACCTGGAAGGGGAGACAGCCTGGGCTAGTGTCTGGGGCCACAGGTGTAAGCAGACATGTGCTCGTAGCTGGGCTCACTCTCCATCGTTTTGTCTAGTTTCTGCTTTTCCTACGAGTTGCAGAGAGAGGCCCTCTTAGATCAGTGTAGATGAGGGACTCATGGATAATCAAGATTATTCTGTTT